>NC_090929.1:1368477121-1369079306 GCF_040938575.1 Ambystoma mexicanum | reverse complement strand
GGCCCACACTCATGTCTCCCACCACCCCCACCCCCCAGCCACCAGGGGCACCCTCCACCAGGCACCCACTCATGTCTCCCACCACCCCCACCCCCAGCAGTGCAGGGGCAGCCTCCACCAGGCCCCCAATCATGTCCAACTCATGTCTCCCTGCACCCCCACCCCCCAGCCACCAGGGGCAGCCTCCACCAGGCCCCCACCCATGTCTCCCATCACCCCCACCCCCCAGCAGTGCAGGGGCAACCTCCACCAGGCCCCCACTCATGTCTCCCATCACCCCCACCACCCAGCAGTGCAGGGGCAGCCTCCACCAGGCCCCCACTCATGTCCAACTCATGTCTCCCTGCACCCCCACGCCCCAGCCACCAGGGGCAGCCTCCACCAGGCCCCCACCCATGTCTCCCATCACCCCCACCCCGCAGCAGTGCAGGGGCAGCCTCCACCAGGCCCCAACTCATGTCTCCCACCACCCCCTCCCCCCAGCCACCAGGGCAGCCTCCACCAGGCCCCCACACATGTCCCCCTGCACCCCCACCCCCCAGCATCCAGGGGCACCCTCCACCAGGCCCCCACTCATGTCTCCCACCACCCCCACCCCCCAGCAGTGCAGGGGCAGCCTCCACCAGGCCCCCACACATGTCCAACTCATGTCTCCCTGCACCCCCACCCCGCAGCCACCAGGGGCAGCCTCCACCAGGCCCCCACCCATGTCTCCCATCACCCCCAACCCCCAGCAGTGCAGGGCCACCCTCCACCAGGCCCCCACTCATGTCTCCCATCACCCCACCCCCCCAGCCACCAGGGGCAGCCTCCACCAGGCCCCCACACATGTCTCCCTACACCCCCACCCCCCAGCCACCAGGGGCAGCCTCCACCAGGCCCCCACCCATGTCTCCCATCAACCCCACAACCCAGCAGTGCAGGGGCACCCTCCACCATGCCCCCACTCATGTCTCCCACCACCCCCACCCCCAGCCACCAGGGGCACCCTCTACCAGGCCACCACTCATGTCTACCATCACCCCACCCCCCAGCAGTGCAGGGGCAGCCTCCACCAGGCCCCCACTCATGTCCAACTCATGTCTCCCTGCACCCCCACCCCCCAGCCACCAGGGGCACCCTCCACCAGGCTCCCACTCATGTCTCCCACCACCCCTACCCGCCAGCAGTGCAGGGGCAGCCTCCACCCGGCCCCCACTCATGTCCAACTCATGTCTCCCTGCACCCCCACCCCCCAGCCACCAGAGGCACCCTCCACCAGGCCCCCACTCATGTCTCCCACCACCCCCACCACCCAGAAGTGCAGGGGCAGCCTCCACCAGGCCCCCACACATGTCCAACTCATGTCTCCCTGCACCCCCACCCCCCAGCCACCAGGGGCACCCTCCAACAGGCCCCCACACATGTCTCCCTGCACCCCCACCCCCCAGCCACCAGGTGCAGCATCCACCAGGCCCCCACCCATGTCGCCCATCACCCCCCCCAGCAGTGCAGGGGCACCCTCCACCATGCCCCCACTCATGTCTCCCACCACCCCCACCCCCAGCCACCAGGGGCACCCTCTACCAGGCCCCCACTCATGTCTACCATCACCCCCACCCCCCAGCAGTGCAGGGGCAGCCTCCACCAGTCCCCCACTCATGTCCAACTCATGTCTCCCTGCACCCCACCCACCAGCCACCAGGGGCACCTTCCACCAGGCCCCCACTCATGTCTCCCACCAACCCCACCCCCCAGCATCCAGGGGCACCCTCCACCAGGCCCCCACTCATGTCTCCCACCACCCCCACCGCCCAGCAGTGCAGGGGCAGCCTCCACCAGGCCCCCACATATGCCCAACTCATGTCTCCCTGCACCCCACCCCCCAGCCACCAGGGGCACCCTCCAACAGGCCCCCACTCATGTCTCCCATCACCCCCACCCCCCAGCAGTGCAGGGGCAGCCTCCACCAGGCCCCCACTCATGTCTCCCACCACCCCCACCCCCCAGCCACCAGGGGCAGCCTCCACCAGGCCCCACACATGTCCCCCTGCACCCCCACCCCCCAGACACCAGGGGCACCCTCCACCAGGCCCACACTCATGTCTCCCATCACCCCCACCCCCCAGCCACTAGGGGCAGCCTCCACCAGGCCCCCACCCATGTCTCCCATCACCCCTACCGCCCGGCAGTGCAGGGGCACCCTCCACCAGGCCCACACTCATGTCTCCCACCACCCCCACCCCCCAGCCACCAGGGGCACCCTCCACCAGGCACCCACTCATGTCTCCCACCACCCCCACCCCCAGCAGTGCAGGGGCAGCCTCCACCAGGCCCCCAATCATGTCCAACTCATGTCTCCCTGCACCCCCACCCCCCAGCCACCAGGGGCAGCCTCCACCAGGCCCCCACCCATGTCTCCCATCACCCCCCAGCAGTGCAGGGGCAACCTCCACCAGGCCCCCACTCATGTCTCCCATCACCCCCACCACCCAGCAGTGCAGGGGCAGCCTCCACCAGGCCCCCACTCATGTCCAACTCATGTCTCCCTGCACCCCCACGCCCCAGCCACCAGGGGCAGCCTCCACCAGGCCCCCACCCATGTCTCCCATCACCCCCACCCCGCAGCAGTGCAGGGGCAGCCTCCACCAGGCCCCAACTCATGTCTCCCACCACCCACTCCCCCCAGCCACCAGGGGCAGCCTCCACCAGGCCCCCACACATGTCCCCCTGCACCCCCACCCCCCAGCCACCAGGGGCACCCTCCACCAGGCCCACACTCATGTCTCCCACCACCCCCACCCCCCAGCATCCAGGGGCACCCTCCACCAGGCCCCCACTCATGTCTCCCACCACCCCCACCCCCCAGCAGTGCAGGGGCAGCCTCCACCAGGCCCCCACACATGTCCAACTCATGTCTCCCTGCACCCCCACCCCGCAGCCACGAGGGGCAGCCTCCACCAGGCCCCCACCCATGTCTCCCATCACCCCCAACCCCCAGCAGTGCAGGGCCACCCTCCACCAGGCCCCCACTCATGTCCAACTCATGTCTCTCTGCACCCCCACCCCCCAGCCACCAGGGGCAGCCTCCACCAGGCCCCCACCCATGTCTCCCATCACCCGCACCCCCCAGCAGTGCAGGGGCAGCCTCCACCAGGCCCCCACTCATGTCCAACGCATGTCTCCCTGCACCCCCACCCACCAGCCACCAGGGGCAGCCTCCACCAGGCCCCCACCCATGTCTCCCAAAACCCCCACCCCCCAGCCACCAGGGGCAGCCTCCACCAGGCCCCCACACATGTCCCCCTGCACCCCCACCCCCCAGACACCAGGGGCACCCTCCACCAGGCCCACACTCATGTCTCCCATCACCCCCACCCCCCAGCCACCAGGGGCAGCCTCCACCAGGCCCCCACCCATGTCGCCCATCACCCCTACCCCCCGGCAGTGCAGGGGCACCCTCCACCAGGCCCACACTCATGTCTCCCACCACCCCCACCCCCCAGCCACCAGGGGCACCCTCCACCAGGCACCCACTCATGTCTCCCACCACCCCCACCCCCAGCAGTGCAGGGGCAGCCTCCACCAGGCCCCCAATCATGTCCAACTCATGTCTCCCTGCACCCCCACCCCCCAGCCACCAGGGGCAGCCTCCACCAGGCCCCCACCCATGTCTCCCATCACCCCCACCCCCCAGCAGTGCAGGGGCAACCTCCACCAGGCCCCCACTCATGTCTCCCATCACCCCCACCACCCAGCAGTGCAGGGGCAGCCTCCACCAGGCCCCCACTCATGTCCAACTCATGTCTCCCTGCACCCCCACGCCCCAGCCACCAGGGGCAGCCTCCACCAGGCCCCCACCCATGTCTCCCATCACCCCCACCCTGCAGCAGTGCAGGGGCAGCCTCCACCAGGCCCCAACTCATGTCTCCCACCACCCCCTCCCCCCAGCCACCAGGGGCAGCCTCCACCAGGCCCCCACACATGTCCCCCTGCACCCCCACCCCCCAGCCACCAGGGGCACCCTCCACCAGGCCCACACTCATGTCTCCCACCACCCCCACCCCCCAGCATCCAGGGGCACCCTCCACCAGGCCCCCACTCATGTGTCCCACCACCCCCACCCCCCAGCAGTGCAGGGGCAGCCTCCACCAGGCCCCCACACATGTCCAACTCATGTCTCCCTGCACCCCCACCCCGCAGCCACCAGGGGCAGCCTCCACCAGGCCCCCACCCATGTCTCCCATCACCCCCAACCCCCAGCAGTGCAGGGCCACCCTCCACCAGGCCCCCACTCATGTCTCCCATCACCCCCACCCCCCAGCCACCAGGGGCATCCTCCACCAGGCCCCCACCCATGTCTCCCATCAACCCCACCCCCCAGCAGTGCAGGGGCACCCTCCACCATGCCCCCACTCATGTCTCCCACCACCCCCACCCCCAGCCACCAGGGGCACCCTCTACCAGGCCCCCACTCATGTCTACCATCACCCCACCCCCCAGCAGTGATGGGGCAGCCTCCACCAGGCCCCCACTCATGTCCAACTCATGTCTCCCTGCACCCCCACCCCCCAGCCACCAGGGGCACCCTCCACCAGGCTCCCACTCATGTCTCCCACCACCCCTACCCCCCAGCAGTGCAGGGGCAGCCTCCACCAGGCCCCCACTCATGTCCAACTCATGTCTCCCTGCACCCCCACCCCCCAGCCACCAGGGGCACCCTCCACCAGGCTCCCACTCATGTCTCCCACCACCCCTACCCCCCAGCAGTGCAGGGGCACCCTCCACCAGGCTCCCACTCATGTCTCCCACCACCCCCACCCCCCAGACACCAGGGGCACCCTCCACCAGGCCCACACTCATGTCTCCCATCACCCCCACCCCCCAGCCACCAGGGGCAGCCTCCACCAGGCCCCCACCCATGTCGCCCATCACCCCTACCCCCCGGCAGTGCAGGGGCACCCTCCACCAGGCCCACACTCATGTCTCCCACCACCCCCACCCCCCAGCCACCAGGGGCACCCTCCACCAGGCACCCACTCATGTCTCCCACCACCCCCACCCCCAGCAGTGCAGGGGCAGCCTCCACCAGGCCCCCAATCATGTCCAACTCATGTCTCCCTGCACCCCCACCCCCCAGCCACCAGGGGCAGCCTCCACCAGGCCCCCACCCATGTCTCCCATCACCCCCACCCCCCAGCAGTGCAGGGGCAACCTCCACCAGGCCCCAACTCATGTCTCCCATCACCCCCACCACCCAGCAGTGCAGGGGCAGCCTCCACCAGGCCCCCACTCATGTCCAACTCATGTCTCCCTGCACCCCCACGCCCCAGCCACCAGGGGCAGCCTCCACCAGGCCCCCACCCATGTCTCCCATCACCCCCACCCCGCAGCAGTGCAGGGGCAGCCTCCACCAGGCCCCAACTCATGTCTCCCACCACCCCCTCCCCCCAGCCACCAGGGGCAGCCTCCACCAGGCCCCCACACATGTCCCCCTGCACCCCCACCCCCCAGCCACCAGGGGCACCCTCCACCAGGCCCACACTCATGTCTCCCACCACCCCCACCCCCCAGCATCCAGGGGCACCCTCCACCAGGCCCCCACTCATGTGTCTCACCACCCCCACCCCCCAGCAGTGCAGGGGCAGCCTCCACCAGGCCCCCACACATGTCCAACTCATGTCTCCCTGCACCCCCACCCCGCAGCCACCAGGGGCAGCCTCCACCAGGCCCCCACCCATGTCTCCCATCACCCCCAACCCCCAGCAGTGCAGGGCCACCCTCCACCAGGCCCCCACTCATGTCTCCCATCACCCCCACCCCCCAGCCACCAGGGGCAGCCTCCACCAGGCCCCCACCCATGTCTCCCATCAACCCCACCCCCCAGCAGTGCAGGGGCACCCTCCACCATGCCCCCACTCATGTCTCCCACCACCCCCACCCCCAGCCACCAGGGGCACCCTCTACCAGGCCCCCACTCATGTCTACCATCACCCCACCCCCCAGCAGTGCAGGGGCAGCCTCCACCAGGCCCCCACTCATGTCCAACTCATGTCTCCCTGCACCCCCACCCCCCAGCCACCAGGGGCACCCTCCACCAGGCTCCCACTCATGTCTCCCACCACCCCTACCCCCCAGCAGTGCAGGGGCAGCCTCCACCAGGCCCCCACTCATGTCCAACTCATGTCTCCCTGCACCCCCACCCCCCAGCCACCAGAGGCACCCTCCACCAGGCCCCCACTCATGTCTCCCACCACCCCCACCACCCAGAAGTGCAGGGGCAGCCTCCACCAGGCCCCCACTCATGTCCAACTCATGTCTCCCTGCACCCCCACCCCCCAGCCACCAGGGGCACCCTCCAACAGGCCCCCACACATGTCTCCCTGCACCCCCACCCCCCAGCCACCAGGTGCAGCATCCACCAGGCCCCCACCCATGTCTCCCATCACCCCCACCCCCCAGCAGTGCAGGGGCACCCTCCACCATGCCCACACTCATGTCTCCCACCACCCCCACCCCCAGCCACCAGGGGCACCCTCTACCAGGCCCCCACTCATGTCTACCATCACCCCCACCCCCCAGCAGTGCAGGGGCAGCCTCCACCAGTCCCCCACTCATGTCCAACTCATGTCTCCCTGCACCCCCACCCCCCAGCCACCAGGGGCACCCTCCACCAGGCTCCCACTCATGTCTCCCACCACCCCTACCCCCCAGCAGTGCAGGGGCAGCCTCCACCAGGCCCCCACTCATGTCCAACTCATGTCTCCCTGCACCCCACCCACCAGCCACCAGGGTACCTCCACCAGGCCCCCACTCATGTCTCCCACCACCCCCACCCCCCAGCATCCAGGGGCACCCTCCACCAGGCCCCCACTCATGTCTCCCACCACCCCCACCGCCCAGCAGTGCAGGGGCAGCCTCCACCAGGCCCCCACACATGCCCAACTCATGTCTCCCTGCACCCCCACCCCCCAGCCACCATGGGCACCCTCCAACAGGCCCCCACTCATGTCTCCCATCACCCCCACCCCCCAGCAGTGCAGGGGCAGCCTCCACCAGGCCCCCACTCATGTCTCCCACCACCCCCACCCCCCAGCCACCAGGGGCAGCCTCCACCAGGCCCCACACATGTCCCCCTGCAGCCCCACCCCCCAGACACCAGGGGCACCCTCCACCAGGCCCACACTCATGTCTCCCAACACCCCCACCCCCCAGCCACCAGGGGCAGCCTCCACCAGGCCCCCACCCATGTCTCCCATCACCCCTACCGCCCGGCAGTGCAGGGGCACCCTCCACCAGGCCCACACTCATGTCTCCCACCACCCCCACCCCCAGCCACCAGGGGCACCCTCCACCAGGCACCCACTCATGTCTCCCACCACCCCCACCCACAGCAGTGCAGGGGCAGCCTCCACCAGGCCCCCAATCATGTCCAACTCATGTCTCCCTGCACCCCCACCAACCAGCCACCAGGGGCAGCCTCCACCAGGCCCCCACCCATGTCTCCCATCACCCCCACCCCCCAGCAGTGCAGGGGCAACCTCCACCAGGCCCCCACTCATGTCTCCCATCACCCCCACCACCCAGCAGTGCAGGGGCAGCCTCCACCAGGCCCCCACTCATGTCCAACTCATGTCTCCCTGCACCCCCACGCCCCAGCCACCAGGGGCAGCCTCCACCAGGCCCCCACCCATGTCTCCCATCACCCCCACCCCGCAGCAGTGCAGGGGCAGCCTCCACCAGGCCCCAACTCATGTCTCCCACCACCCCCTCCCCCCAGCCACCAGGGGCAGCCTCCACCAGGCCCCCACACATGTCCCCCTGCACCCCCACCCCCCAGCCATCAGGGGCACCCTCCACCAGGCCCACACCCATGTCTCCCATCACCCCCACCCCCCAGCATCCAGGGGCACCCTCCACCAGGCCCCCACTCATGTCTCCCACCACCCAGCAGTGCAGGGGCAGCCTCCACCAGGCCCCCACACATGCCCAACTCATGTCTCCCTGCACCCCCACCCCCCAGCCACCAGGGGCACCCTCCAACAGGCCCCCACTCATGTCTCCCATCACCCCCACCCCCCAGCAGTGCAGGGGCAGCCTCCACCAGGCCCCCACTCATGTCTCCCACCACCCCCACCCCCCAGCCACCAGGGGCAGCCTCCACCAGGCCCCACACAAGTCTCCCTGCACCCCCACCCCCCAGCCACCAGGGGCAGCCTCCACCAGGCCCCCACCCATGTCTCCCATCACCCCCACCCCCCAGCAGTGCAGGGGCACCCTCCACCAGGCCCACACTAATGTCTCCCACCACCCCCACCCCCCAGCCACCAGGGGCACCCTCCACCAGGCCCCCACTCATGTCTCCCACCACCCCCACCCCCCAGCAGTGCAGGGGCAGCCTCCACCAGGCCCCCACTCATGTCTCCCATCAGTCCCAGCCCCCAGCAGTGCAGGGGCAGCCTCCACCAGGCCCCCACTCATGTCCAACTCATGTCTCCCTGCACCCCCACCCCCCAGCCACCAGGGGCAGCCTACACCAGGCCCCCACCCATGTCTCCCATCACCCCCACGCCCCAGCAGTGCAGGGGCAGCCTCCACCAGGCCCCCACTCATGTCTCCCATCACCCCCACCCCCCAGCCACCAGGGGCAGCCTCCACCAGGCCCCCACCCATGTCTCCCATCACCCCTACCGCCCGGCAGTGCAGGGGCACCCTCCACCAGGCCCACACTCATGTCTCCCACCACCCCCACCCCCCAGCCACCAGGGGCACCCTCCACCAGGCACCCACTCATGTCTCCCACCACCCCCACCCACAGCAGTGCAGGGGCAGCCTCCACCAGGCCCCCAATCATGTCCAACTCATGTCTCCCTGCACCCCCACCAACCAGCCACCAGGGGCAGCCTCCACCAGGCCCCCACCCATGTCTCCCATCACCCCCACCCCCCAGACACCAGGGGCACCCTCCACCAGGCCCACACTCATGTCTCCCATCACCCCCACCCCCCAGCCACCAGGGGCAGCCTCCACCAGGCCCCCACCCATGTCTCCCATCACCCCTACCGCCCGGCAGTGCAGGGGCACCCTCCACCAGGCCCACACTCATGTCTCCCACCACCCCCACCCCCCAGCCACCAGGGGCACCCTCCACCAGGCACCCACTCATGTCTCCCACCACCCCCACCCACAGCAGTGCAGGGGCAGCCTCCACCAGGCCCCCAATCATGTCTAACTCATGTCTCCCTGCACCCCCACCAACCAGCCACCAGGGGCAGCCTCCACCAGGCCCCCACCCATGTCTCCCATCACCCCCACCCCCCAGCAGTGCAGGGGCAACCTCCACCAGGCCCCCACTCATGTCTCCCATCACCCCCACCACACAGCAGTGCAGGGGCAGCCTCCACCAGGCCCCCACTCATGTCCAACTCATGTCTCCCTGCACCCCCACGCCCCAGCCACCAGGGGCAGCCTCCACCAGGCCCCCACCCATGTCTCCCATCACCCCCACCCCGCAGCAGTGCAGGGGCAGCCTCCACCAGGCCCCAACTCATGTCTCCCACCACCCCCTCCCCCCAGCCACCAGGGGCAGCCTCCACCAGGCCCCCACACATGTCCCCCTGCACCCCCACCCCCCAGCCACCAGGGGCACCCTCCAACAGGCCCCCACTCATGTCTCCCATCACCCCCACCCCCCAGCAGTGCAGGGGCAGCCTCCACCAGGCCCCCACTCATGTCTCCCACCACCCCCACCCCCCAGCCACCAGGGGCAGCCTCCACCAGGCCCCACACAAGTCTCCCTGCACCCCCACCCCCCAGCCACCAGGGGCAGCCTCCACCAGGCCCCCACCCATGTCTCCCATCACCCCCACCCCCCAGCAGTGCAGGGGCACCCTCCACCAGGCCCACACTAATGTCTCCCACCACCCCCACCCCCCAGCCACCAGGGGCACCCTCCACCAGGCCCCCACTCATGTCTCCCACCACCCCCACCCCCCAGCAGTGCAGGGGCAGCCTCCACCAGGCCCCCACTCATGTCTCTCATCAGTCCCAGCCCCCAGCAGTGCAGGGGCAGCCTCCACCAGGCCCCCACTCATGTCCAACTCATGTCTCCCTGCACCCCCACCCCCCAGCCACCAGGGGCAGCCTACACCAGGCCCCCACCCATGTCTCCCATCACCCCCACGCCCCAGCAGTGCAGGGGCAGCCTCCACCAGGCCCCCACTCATGTCCAACTCATGTCTCCCTGCACCCCCACCCCCCAGCCACCAGGAGCAGCCTCCACTAGGCCCCCACCCATGTCTCCCATCACCCCCACCCCCCAGCAGTGCAGGGGCAGCCTCCACCAGGCCCCCACTCATGTCCAACTCATGTCTCCTTACACCCCCACCCACCAGCCACCAGGGGCAGCCTCCACCAGGCCCCGACCCATGTCTCCCTGCACCCCCACCCCCCCAGCCACCAGGGGCAGCCTCCACCAGGCCCCCACCCGTCTCCCATCACCCCCACCCCCCAGCAGTGCAGGGGCAGCCTCCACCAGGCCCCCACTCATGTCCAACGCATGTCTCCCTGCACCCCCACCCACCAGCCACCAGGGGCAGCCTCCACCAGGCCCCCACCCGTCTCCTATCACCCCCACCCCCCAGCAGTGCAGGGGCAGCCTCCACCAAGCCCCCACACATGTCCCCCTGCACCCCCACCCCCCAGCCACCAGGGGCACCCTCCACCAGGCCCCCACTCATGTCCAACTCATGTCTCCCTGCACCCCCACGCCCCAGCCACCAGGGGCAGCCTCCACCAGGCCCCCACCCATGTCTCCCATCACCCCCACCCCGCAGCAGTGCAGGGGCAGCCTCCACCAGGCCCCAACTCATGTCTCCCACCACCCCCTACCCCCAGCCACCAGGGGCAGCCTCCACCAGGGCCCCACACACGTCCCCCTGCACCCCCACCCCCCAGCCACCAGGGGCACCCTCCACCAGGCCCACACTCATGTCTCCCACCACCCCCACCCCCCAGCATCCAGGGGCACCCTCCACCAGGCCCCCACTCATGTCTCCCACCACTCCCACCCCCCAGCAGTGCAGGGGCATCCTCCACCAGGCCCCCACACATGTCCAACTCATGTCTCCCTGCACCCCCACCCCGCAGCCACCAGGGGCAGCCTCCACCAGGCCCACACTCATGTCTCCCACCACCCCCACCCCCCAGCATCCAGGGGCACCCTCCACCAGGCCCCCACCCATGTCTCCCATCACCCCCAACCCCCAGCAGTGCAGGGCCACCCTCCACCAGGCCCCCACTCATGTCTCCCATCACCCCCACCCCCCAGCCACCAGGGGCAGCCTCCACCAGGCCCCCACACATGTCTCCCACCACCCCCACCCCCCAGCAGTGCAGGGGCAGCCTCCACCAGGCCCCCACTCATGTCCAACTCATGTCTCCCTGCACCCCCACCCACCAGCCACCAGGGGCAGCCTCCACCAGGCCCCGACCCATGTCTCCCAAAACCCCCACCCCCAGCCACCAGGGGCAGCCTCCACCAGGCCCCCACCCATGTCTCCCAACACCCCCACCCCCCAGCAGTGCAGGGGCAGCCTACACCAGGCCCCCACTCATGTCCAACTCATGTCTCCCTGCACCCCCACCCCCCAGCCACCAGGGGCAGCCTCCACCAGGCCCCCACCCGTCTCCCATCACCCCACCCCCCAGCAGTGCAGGGGCAGCCTCCACCAGGCCCCCACTCATGTCCAACGCATGTCTCCCTGCACCCCCACCCACCAGCCACCAGGGGCAGCCTCCACCAGGCCCCCACCCATGTCTCCCATCACCCCCAACCCCCAGCAGTGCAGGGCCACCCTCCACCAGGCCCCCACTCATGTCTCCCATCACCCCCACCCCCCAGCCACCAGGGGCACCCTCCAACAGGCCCCCACACATGTCTCCCTGCACCCCCACCCCCCAGCCACCAGGTGCAGCATCCACCAGGCCCCCACCCATGTCGCCCATCACCCCCACCCCCCAGCAGTGCAGGGGCACCCTCCACCATGCCCACACTCATGTCTCCCACCACCCCCACCCCCAGCCACCAGGGGCACCCTCTACCAGGCCCCCACTCATGTCTACCATCACCCCCACCCCCCAGCAGTGCAGGGGCAGCCTCCACCAGTCCCCCACTCATGTCCAACTCATGTCTCCCTGCACCCCCACCCCCCAGCCACCAGGGGCACCCTCCACCAGGCTCCCACTCATGTCTCCCACCACCCCTACCCCCCAGCAGTGCAGGGGCAGCCTCCACCAGGCCCCCACTCATGTCCAACTCATGTCTCCCTGCACCCCACCCACCAGCCACCAGGGTACCTCCACCAGGCCCCCACTCATGTCTCCCACCACCCCCACCCCCCAGCATCCAGGGGCACCCTCCACCAGGCCCCCACTCATGTCTCCCACCACCCCCACCGCCCAGCAGTGCAGGGGCAGCCTCCACCAGGCCCCCACACATGCCCAACTCATGTCTCCCTGCACCCCCACCCCCCAGCCACCAGGGGCTCCCTCCAACAGGCCCCCACTCATGTCTCCCATCACCCCCACCCCCCAGCAGTGCAGGGGCAGCCTCCACCAGGCCCCCACTCATGTCTCCCACCACCCCCACCCCCCAGCCACCAGGGGCAGCCTCCACCAGGCCCCACACATGTCCCCCTGCAGCCCCACCCCCCAGACACCAGGGGCACCCTCCACCAGGCCCACACTCATGTCTCCCAACACCCCCACCCCCCAGCCACCAGGGGCAGCCTCCACCAGGCCCCCACCCATGTCTCCCATCACCCCTACCGCCCGGCAGTGCAGGGGCACCCTCCACCAGGCCCACACTCATGTCTCCCACCACCCCCACCCCCCAGCCACCAGGGGCACCCTCCACCAGGCACCCACTCATGTCTCCCACCACCCCCACCCACAGCAGTGCAGGGGCAGCCTCCACCAGGCCCCCAATCATGTCCAACTCATGTCTCCCTGCACCCCCACCAACCAGCCACCAGGGGCAGCCTCCACCAGGCCCCCACCCATGTCTCCCATCACCCCCACCCCCCAGCAGTGCAGGGGCAACCTCCACCAGGCCCCCACTCATGTCTCCCATCACCCCCACCACCCAGCAGTGCAGGGGCAGCCTCCACCAGGCCCCCACTCATGTCCAACTCATGTCTCCCTGCACCCCCACGCCCCAGCCACCAGGGGCAGCCTCCACCAGGCCCCCACCCATGTCTCCCATCACCCCCACCCCGCAGCAGTGCAGGGGCAGCCTCCACCAGGCCCCCACACATGTCCCCCTGCACCCCCACCCCCCAGCCATCAGGGGCACCCTCCACCAGGCCCACACCCATGTCTCCCATCACCCCCACCCCCCAGCATCCAGGGGCACCCTCCACCAGGCCCCCACTCATGTCTCCCACCACCCAGCAGTGCAGGGGCAGCCTCCACCAGGCCCCCACACATGCCCAACTCATGTCTCCCTGCACCCCCACCCCCCAGCCACCAGGGGCACCCTCCAACAGGCCCCCACTCATGTCTCCCATCACCCCCACCCCCCAGCAGTGCAGGGGCAGCCTCCACCAGGCCCCCACTCATGTCTCCCACCACCCCCACCCCCCAGTAACCAGGGGCAGTCTCCACCAGGCCCCCACTCATGTCCAACTCATGTCTCCCACCACCCCCACCCCCCAGCAGTGCAGGGGCAGCCTCCACCAGGCCCCCACTCATGTCCAACTCATGTCTCCCACCACCCCCACCCCCCAGCATCCAGGGGCACCCTCCACCAGGCCCCCACTCAGGTCTCCCTCCACCCCCACCCCCCAGCAGTGCAGGGGCAGCCTCCACCAGGCCCCCACTCATGTCCAACTCATGTCTCCCTGTACCCCCACCCCCAGCCACCAGGGGCAGCCTCCACCAGGCCCTCACTCATGTCTCCCATCACCCCCAACCCCCAGCAGTGCAGGGGCACCCTCCACCAGGCTCCCACTCATGTCTCCCATCACCCCCACCCCCCAGCCACCAGGGGCAGCCTCCACCAGGCCCCCACACATGTCTCCCTGCACCCCCACCCCCCAGCCACCAGGGGCAGCCTCCACCAGGCCCCCACCCATGTCTCCCATCACCCCCACCCCCCAGCAGTGCAGGGGCACCCTCCACCATGCCCCCACTCATGTCTCCCACCACCCCCAACCCCCAGCCTCCAGGGGCACCCTCTACCAGGCCCCCACCCATGTCTCCCATCACCCCCACCCCCCAGCAGTGCAGGGGCATCCTCCACCAGGCCCCCACTCATGTCCAACTCATGTCTCCCTGCACCCCCACCCACCAGCCACCAGGGGCAGCCTCCACCAGGCCCCGACCCATGTCTCCCAAAACCCCCACTCCCCAGCCACCAGGGGCAGCCTCCACCAGGCCCCCACTCATGTCTCCCACCACCCCCACCCCCCAGCAGTGCAGGGGCAGCCTCCACCAGGCCCCCACTCATGTCCAACTCATGTCTCCCTGCACCCCCACCCCCCAGCCACCAGGGGCAGCCTCCACCCGGCCCCCGCCCATGTCTCCCATCACCCCCACCCCCCAGCAGTGCAGGGGCAGCCTCCACCAGGCCTCCACTCATGTCTCCCATCACCCCCAGACCCCAGCAGTGCAGGGGCAGCCTCCACCAGGCCCCCACTCATGTCCAACTCATGTCTCCCTGCACCCCCACCCCCCAGCCACCAGGGGCAGCCTCCACCAGGCCCCCACCCATGTCTCCCATCACCCCCAGCCCCCAGCAGTGCAGGGGCAGCCTCAACCAGGCCCCTACTCATGTCCAACTCATGTCTCCCTGCACCCCCACCCCCCAGCCACCAGGGGCAGCCTACACCAGGCCCCCACCGATGTCTCCCATCACCCCCACCCCCCAGCAGTGCAGGGGCAGCCTCCACCAGGCCCCCACTCATGTCCAACTCATGTCTCCCTGCACCCCCACCCCCCAGCCACCAGGGGCAGCCTCCACTAGGCCTCCACCCATGTCTCCCATCACCCCCACCCCCCAGCAGTGCAGGGGCAGCCTCCACCAGGCCCCCACTCATGTCCAACTCATGTCTCCGTGCACCCCCACCCACCAGCCACCAGGGGCAGCCTCCACCAGGCCCGACCCATGTCTCCCAAAACCCCCACCCCCAGCCACCAGGGGCAGCCTCCACCAGGCCCCCACCCATGCCTCCCATCACCCCCACCCCCCAGCAGTGCAGGGGCAGCCTCCACCAGGCCCCCACTCATGTCCAACTCATGTCTCCCTGCACCCCCAGCCCCCAGCCACCAGGGGCAGCCTCCACCAGGCCCCCACCCATGTCTCCCATCACCCGCACCCCCCAGCAGTGCAGGGGCAGCCTCCACCAGGCCCCCACTCATGTCCAACGCATGTCTCCCTGCACCCCCACCCACCAGCCACCAGGGGCAGCCTCCACCAGACCCCCACCCATGTCTCCCAAAACCCCCACCCCCCAGCCACCAGGGGCAGCCTCCACCAGGCCCCCACACATGTCCCCCTGCACCCCCACCCCCCAGACACCAGGGGCACCCTCCACCAGGCCCACACTCATGTCTCCCATCACCCCCACCCCCCAGCCACCAGGGGCAGCCTCCACCAGGCCCCCACCCATGTCGCCCATCACCCCTACCCCCCGGCAGTGCAGGGGCACCCTCCACCAGGCCCACACTCATGTCTCCCACCACCCCCACCCCCCAGCCACCAGGGGCACCCTCCACCAGGCACCCACTCATGTCTCCCACCACCCCCACCCCCAGCAGTGCAGGGGCAGCCTCCACCAGGCCCCCAATCATGTCCAACTCATGTCTCCCTGCACCCCCGCCCCCCAGCCACCAGGGGCAGCCTCCACCAGGCCCCCACCCATGTCTCCCATCACCCCCACCCCCCAGCAGTGCAGGGGCAACCTCCACCAGGCCCCCACTCATGTCTCCCATCACCCCCACCACCCAGCAGTGCAGGGGCAGCCTCCACCAGGCCCCCACTCATGTCCAACTCATGTCTCCCTGCACCCCCACGCCCCAGCCACCAGGGGCAGCCTCCACCAGGCCCCCACCCATGTCTCCCATCACCCCCACCCCGCAGCAGTGCAGGGGCAGCCTCCACCAGGCCCCAACTCATGTCTCCCACCACCCCCTCCCCCCAGCCACCAGGGGCAGCCTCCACCAGGCCCCCACACATGTCCCCCTGCACCCCCACCCCCCAGCATCCAGGGGCACCCTCCACCAGGCCCCCACTCATGTCTCCCACCACCCCCACCCCCCAGCAGTGCAGGGGCAGCCTCCACCAGGCCCCCACACATGTCCAACTCATGTCTCCCTGCACCCCCACCCCGCAGCCACCAGGGGCAGCCTCCACCAGGCCCCCACCCATGTCTCCCATCACCCCCAACCCCCAGCAGTGCAGGGCCACCCTCCACCAGGCCCCCACTCATGTCTCCCATCACCCCCACCCCCCAGCCACCAGGGGCAGCCTCCACCAGGCCCCCACACATGTCTCCCTACACCCCCACCCCCCAGCCACCAGGGGCAGCCTCCACCAGGCCCCCACCCATGTCTCCCATCAACCCCACAACCCAGCAGTGCAGGGGCACCCTCCACCATGCCCCCACTCATGTCTCCCACCACCCCCACCCCCAGCCACCAGGGGCACCCTCTACCAGGCCACCACTCATGTCTACCATCACCCCACCCCCCAGCAGTGCAGGGGCAGCCTCCACCAGGCCCCCACTCATGTCCAACTCATGTCTCCCTGCACCCCCACCCCCCAGCCACCAGGGGCACCCTCCACCAGGCTCCCACTCATGTCTCCCACCACCCCTACCCGCCAGCAGTGCAGGGGCAGCCTCCACCCGGCCCCCACTCATGTCCAACTCATGTCTCCCTGCACCCCCACCCCCCAGCCACCAGAGGCACCCTCCACCAGGCCCCCACTCATGTCTCCCACCACCCCCACCACCCAGAAGTGCAGGGGCAGCCTCCACCAGGCCCCCACACATGTCCAACTCATGTCTCCCTGCACCCCCACCCCCCAGCCACCAGGGGCACCCTCCAACAGGCCCCCACACATGTCTCCCTGCACCCCCACCCCCCAGCCACCAGGTGCAGCATCCACCAGGCCCCCACCCATGTCGCCCATCACCCCCCCCAGCAGTGCAGGGGCACCCTCCACCATGCCCCCACTCATGTCTCCCACCACCCCCACCCCCAGCCACCAGGGGCACCCTCTACCAGGCCCCCACTCATGTCTACCATCACCCCCACCCCCCAGCAGTGCAGGGGCAGCCTCCACCAGTCCCCCACTCATGTCCAACTCATGTCTCCCTGCACCCCACCCACCAGCCACCAGGGGCACCTTCCACCAGGCCCCCACTCATGTCTCCCACCAACCCCACCCCCCAGCATCCAGGGGCACCCTCCACCAGGCCCCCACTCATGTCTCCCACCACCCCCACCGCCCAGCAGTGCAGGGGCAGCCTCCACCAGGCCCCCACACATGCCCAACTCATGTCTCCCTGCACCCCCACCCCCCAGCCACCAGGGGCACCCTCCAACAGGCCCCCACTCATGTCTCCCATCACCCCCACCCCCCAGCAGTGCAGGGGCAGCCTCCACCAGGCCCCCACTCATGTCTCCCACCACCCCCACCCCCCAGCCACCAGGGGCAGCCTCCACCAGGCCCCACACATGTCCCCCTGCACCCCCACCCCCCAGACACCAGGGGCACCCTCCACCAGGCCCACACTCATGTCTCCCATCACCCCCACCCCCCAGCCACTAGGGGCAGCCTCCACCAGGCCCCCACCCATGTCTCCCATCACCCCTACCGCCCGGCAGTGCAGGGGCACCCTCCACCAGGCCCACACTCATGTCTCCCACCACCCCCACCCCCCAGCCACCAGGGGCACCCTCCACCAGGCACCCACTCATGTCTCCCACCACCCCCACCCCCAGCAGTGCAGGGGCAGCCTCCACCAGGCCCCCAATCATGTCCAACTCATGTCTCCCTGCACCCCCACCCCCCAGCCACCAGGGGCAGCCTCCACCAGGCCCCCACCCATGTCTCCCATCAGCCCCCAGCAGTGCAGGGGCAACCTCCACCAGGCCCCCACTCATGTCTCCCATCACCCCCACCACCCAGCAGTGCAGGGGCAGCCTCCACCAGGCCCCCACTCATGTCCAACTCATGTCTCCCTGCACCCCCACGCCCCAGCCACCAGGGGCAGCCTCCACCAGGCCCCCACCCATGTCTCCCATCACCCCCACCCCGCAGCAGTGCAGGGGCAGCCTCCACCAGGCCCCAACTCATGTCTCCCACCACCCACTCCCCCCAGCCACCAGGGGCAGCCTCCACCAGGCCCCCACACATGTCCCCCTGCACCCCCACCCCCCAGCCACCAGGGGCACCCTCCACCAGGCCCACACTCATGTCTCCCACCACCCCCACCCCCCAGCATCCAGGGGCACCCTCCACCAGGCCCCCACTCATGTCTCCCACCACCCCCACCCCCCAGCAGTGCAGGGGCAGCCTCCACCAGGCCCCCACACATGTCCAACTCATGTCTCCCTGCACCCCCACCCCGCAGCCACGAGGGGCAGCCTCCACCAGGCCCCCACCCATGTCTCCCATCACCCCCAACCCCCAGCAGTGCAGGGCCACCCTCCACCAGGCCCCCACTCATGTCCAACTCATGTCTCTCTGCACCCCCACCCCCCAGCCACCAGGGGCAGCCTCCACCAGGCCCCCACCCATGTCTCCCATCACCCGCACCCCCCAGCAGTGCAGGGGCAGCCTCCACCAGGCCCCCACTCATGTCCAACGCATGTCTCCCTGCACCCCCACCCACCAGCCACCAGGGGCAGCCTCCACCAGGCCCCCACCCATGTCTCCCAAAACCCCCACCCCCCAGCCACCAGGGGCAGCCTCCACCAGGCCCCCACACATGTCCCCCTGCACCCCCACCCCCCAGACACCAGGGGCACCCTCCACCAGGCCCACACTCATGTCTCCCATCACCCCCACCCCCCAGCCACAAGGGGCAGCCTCCACCAGGCCCCCACCCATGTCGCCCATCACCCCTACCCCCCGGCAGTGCAGGGGCACCCTCCACCAGGCCCACACTCATGTCTCCCACCACCCCCACCCCCCAGCCACCAGGGGCACCCTCCACCAGGCACCCACTCATGTCTCCCACCACCCCCACCCCCAGCAGTGCAGGGGCAGCCTCCACCAGGCCCCCAATCATGTCCAACTCATGTCTCCCTGCACCCCCACCCCCCAGCCACCAGGGGCAGCCTCCACCAGGCCCCCACCCATGTCTCCCATCACCCCCACCCCCCAGCAGTGCAGGGGCAACCTCCACCAGGCCCCCACTCATGTCTCCCATCACCCCCACCACCCAGCAGTGCAGGGGCAGCCTCCACCAGGCCCCCACTCATGTCCAACTCATGTCTCCCTGCACCCCCACGCCCCAGCCACCAGGGGCAGCCTCCACCAGGCCCCCACCCATGTCTCCCATCACCCCCACCCTGCAGCAGTGCAGGGGCAGCCTCCACCAGGCCCCAACTCATGTCTCCCACCACCCCCTCCCCCCAGCCACCAGGGGCAGCCTCCACCAGGCCCCCACACATGTCCCCCTGCACCCCCACCCCCCAGCCACCAGGGGCACCCTCCACCAGGCCCACACTCATGTCTCCCACCACCCCCACCCCCCAGCATCCAGGGGCACCCTCCACCAGGCCCCCACTCATGTGTCCCACCACCCCCACCCCCCAGCAGTGCAGGGGCAGCCTCCACCAGGCCCCCACACATGTCCAACTCATGTCTCCCTGCACCCCCACCCCGCAGCCACCAGGGGCAGCCTCCACCAGGCCCCCACCCATGTCTCCCATCACCCCCAACCCCCAGCAGTGCAGGGCCACCCTCCACCAGGCCCCCACTCATGTCTCCCATCACCCCCACCCCCCAGCCACCAGGGGCAGCCTCCACCAGGCCCCCACCCATGTCTCCCATCAACCCCACCCCCCAGCAGTGCAGGGGCACCCTCCACCATGCCCCCACTCATGTCTCCCACCACCCCCACCCCCAGCCACCAGGGGCACCCTCTACCAGGCCCCCACTCATGTCTACCATCACCCCACCCCCCAGCAGTGATGGGGCAGCCTCCACCAGGCCCCCACTCATGTCCAACTCATGTCTCCCTGCACCCCCACCCCCCAGCCACCAGGGGCACCCTCCACCAGGCTCCCACTCATGTCTCCCACCACCCCTACCCCCCAGCAGTGCAGGGGCAGCCTCCACCAGGCCCCCACTCATGTCCAACTCATGTCTCCCTGCACCCCCACCCCCCAGCCACCAGGGGCACCCTCCACCAGGCTCCCACTCATGTCTCCCACCACCCCTACCCCCCAGCAGTGCAGGGGCACCCTCCACCAGGCTCCCACTCATGTCTCCCACCACCCCCACCCCCCAGACACCAGGGGCACCCTCCACCAGGCCCACACTCATGTCTCCCATCACCCCCACCCCCCAGCCACCAGGGGCAGCCTCCACCAGGCCCCCACCCATGTCGCCCATCACCCCTACCCCCCGGCAGTGCAGGGGCACCCTCCACCAGGCCCACACTCATGTCTCCCACCACCCCCACCCCCCAGCCACCAGGGGCACCCTCCACCAGGCACCCACTCATGTCTCCCACCACCCCCACCCCCAGCAGTGCAGGGGCAGCCTCCACCAGGCCCCCAATCATGTCCAACTCATGTCTCCCTGCACCCCCACCCCCCAGCCACCAGGGGCAGCCTCCACCAGGCCCCCACCCATGTCTCCCATCACCCCCACCCCCCAGCAGTGCAGGGGCAACCTCCACCAGGCCCCAACTCATGTCTCCCATCACCCCCACCACCCAGCAGTGCAGGGGCAGCCTCCACCAGGCCCCCACTCATGTCCAACTCATGTCTCCCTGCACCCCCACGCCCCAGCCACCAGGGGCAGCCTCCACCAGGCCCCCACCCATGTCTCCCATCACCCCCACCCCGCAGCAGTGCAGGGGCAGCCTCCACCAGGCCCCAACTCATGTCTCCCACCACCCCCTCCCCCCAGCCACCAGGGGCAGCCTCCACCAGGCCCCCACACATGTCCCCCTGCACCCCCACCCCCCAGCCACCAGGGGCACCCTCCACCAGGCCCACACTCATGTCTCCCACCACCCCCACCCCCCAGCATCCAGGGGCACCCTCCACCAGGCCCCCACTCATGTGTCTCACCACCCCCACCCCCCAGCAGTGCAGGGGCAGCCTCCACCAGGCCCCCACACATGTCCAACTCATGTCTCCCTGCACCCCCACCCTGCAGCCACCAGGGGCAGCCTCCACCAGGCCCCCACCCATGTCTCCCATCACCCCCAACCCCCAGCAGTGCAGGGCCACCCTCCACCAGGCCCCCACTCATGTCTCCCATCACCCCCACCCCCCAGCCACCAGGGGCAGCCTCCACCAGGCCCCCACCCATGTCTCCCATCAACCCCACCCCCCAGCAGTGCAGGGGCACCCTCCACCATGCCCCCACTCATGTCTCCCACCACCCCCACCCCCAGCCACCAGGGGCACCCTCTACCAGGCCCCCACTCATGTCTACCATCACCCCACCCCCCAGCAGTGCAGGGGCAGCCTCCACCAGGCCCCCACTCATGTCCAACTCATGTCTCCCTGCACCCCCACCCCCCAGCCACCAGGGGCACCCTCCACCAGGCTCCCACTCATGTCTCCCACCACCCCTACCCCCCAGCAGTGCAGGGGCAGCCTCCACCAGGCCCCCACTCATGTCCAACTCATGTCTCCCTGCACCCCCACCCCCCAGCCACCAGAGGCACCCTCCACCAGGCCCCCACTCATGTCTCCCACCACCCCCACCGCCCAGAAGTGCAGGGGCAGCCTCCACCAGGCCCCCACTCATGTCCAACTCATGTCTCCCTGCACCCCCACCCCCCAGCCACCAGGGGCACCCTCCAACAGGCCCCCACACATGTCTCCCTGCACCCCCACCCCCCAGCCACCAGGTGCAGCATCCACCAGGCCCCCACCCATGTCTCCCATCACCCCCACCCCCCAGCAGTGCAGGGGCACCCTCCACCATGCCCACACTCATGTCTCCCACCACCCCCACCCCCAGCCACCAGGGGCACCCTCTACCAGGCCCCCACTCATGTCTACCATCACCCCCACCCCCCAGCAGTGCAGGGGCAGCCTCCACCAGTCCCCCACTCATGTCCAACTCATGTCTCCCTGCACCCCCACCCCCCAGCCACCAGGGGCACCCTCCACCAGGCTCCCACTCATGTCTCCCACCACCCCTACCCCCCAGCAGTGCAGGGGCAGCCTCCACCAGGCCCCCACTCATGTCCAACTCATGTCTCCCTGCACCCCACCCACCAGCCACCAGGGTACCTCCACCAGGCCCCCACTCATGTCTCCCACCACCCCCACCCCCCAGCATCCAGGGGCACCCTCCACCAGGCCCCCACTCATGTCTCCCACCACCCCCACCGCCCAGCAGTGCAGGGGCAGCCTCCACCAGGCCCCCACACATGCCCAACTCATGTCTCCCTGCACCCCCACCCCCCAGCCACCAGGGGCACCCTCCAACAGGCCCCCACTCATGTCTCCCATCACCCCCACCCCCCAGCAGTGCAGGGGCAGCCTCCACCAGGCCCCCACTCATGTCTCCCACCACCCCCACCCCCCAGCCACCAGGGGCAGCCTCCACCAGGCCCCACACATGTTCCCCTGCAGCCCCACCCCCCAGACACCAGGGGCACCCTCCACCAGGCCCACACTCATGTCTCCCAACACCCCCCACCCCCCAGCCACCAGGGGCAGCCTCCACCAGGCCCCCACCCATGTCTCCCATCACCCCTACCGCCCGGCAGTGCAGGGGCACCCTCCACCAGGCCCACACTCATGTCTCCCACCACCCCACCCCCAGCCACCAGGGGCACCCTCCACCAGGCACCCACTCATGTCTCCCACCACCCCCACCCACAGCAGTGCAGGGGCAGCCTCCACCAGGCCCCCAATCATGTCCAACTCATGTCTCCCTGCACCCCCACCAACCAGCCACCAGGGGCAGCCTCCACCAGGCCCCCACCCATGTCTCCCATCACCCCCACCCCCCAGCAGTGCAGGGGCAACCTCCACCAGGCCCCCACTCATGTCTCCCATCACCCCCACCACCCAGCAGTGCAGGGGCAGCCTCCACCAGGCCCCCACTCATGTCCAACTCATGTCTCCCTGCACCCCCACGCCCCAGCCACCAGGGGCAGCCTCCACCAGGCCCCCACCCATGTCTCCCATCACCCCCACCCCGCAGCAGTGCAGGGGCAGCCTCCACCAGGCCCCAACTCATGTCTCCCACCACCCCCTCCCCCCAGCCACCAGGGGCAGCCTCCACCAGGCCCCCACACATGTCCCCCTGCACCCCCACCCCCCAGCCATCAGGGGCACCCTCCACCAGGCCCACACCCATGTCTCCCATCACCCCCACCCCCCAGCATCCAGGGGCACCCTCCACCAGGCCCCCACTCATGTCTCCCACCACCCAGCAGTGCAGGGGCAGCCTCCACCAGGCCCCCACACATGCCCAACTCATGTCTCCCTGCACCCCCACCCCCCAGCCACCAGGGGCACCCTCCAACAGGCCCCCACTCATGTCTCCCATCACCCCCACCCCCCAGCAGTGCAGGGGCAGCCTCCACCAGGCCCCCACTCATGTCTCCCACCACCCCCACCCCCCAGCCACCAGGGGCAGCCTCCACCAGGCCCCACACAAGTCTCCCTGCACCCCCACCCCCCAGCCACCAGGGGCAGCCTCCACCAGGCCCCCACCCATGTCTCCCATCACCCCCACCCCCCAGCAGTGCAGGGGCACCCTCCACCAGGCCCACACTAATGTCTCCCACCACCCCCACCCCCCAGCCACCAGGGGCACCCTCCACCAGGCCCCCACTCATGTCTCCCACCACCCCCACCCCCCAGCAGTGCAGGGGCAGCCTCCACCAGGCCCCCACTCATGTCTCCCATCAGTCCCAGCCCCCAGCAGTGCAGGGGCAGCCTCCACCAGGCCCCCACTCATGTCCAACTCATGTCTCCCTGCACCCCCACCCCCCAGCCACCAGGGGCAGCCTACACCAGGCCCCCACCCATGTCTCCCATCACCCCCACGCCCCAGCAGTGCAGGGGCAGCCTCCACCAGGCCCCCACTCATGTCTCCCATCACCCCCACCCCCCAGCCACCAGGGGCAGCCTCCACCAGGCCCCCACCCATGTCTCCCATCACCCCTACCGCCCGGCAGTGCAGGGGCACCCTCCACCAGGCCCACACTCATGTCTCCCACCACCCCCACCCCCCAGCCACCAGGGGCACCCTCCACCAGGCACCCACTCATGTCTCCCACCACCCCCACCCACAGCAGTGCAGGGGCAGCCTCCACCAGGCCCCCAATCATGTCCAACTCATGTCTCCCTGCACCCCCACCAACCAGCCACCAGGGGCAGCCTCCACCAGGCCCCCACCCATGTCTCCCATCACCCCCACCCCCCAGACACCAGGGGCACCCTCCACCAGGCCCACACTCATGTCTCCCATCACCCCCACCCCCCAGCCACCAGGGGCAGCCTCCACCAGGCCCCCACCCATGTCTCCCATCACCCCTACCGCCCGGCAGTGCAGGGGCACCCTCCACCAGGCCCACACTCATGTCTCCCACCACCCCCACCCCCCAGCCACCAGGGGCACCCTCCACCAGGCACCCACTCATGTCTCCCACCACCCCCACCCACAGCAGTGCAGGGGCAGCCTCCACCAGGCCCCCAATCATGTCTAACTCATGTCTCCCTGCACCCCCACCAACCAGCCACCAGGGGCAGCCTCCACCAGGCCCCCACCCATGTCTCCCATCACCCCCACCCCCCAGCAGTGCAGGGGCAACCTCCACCAGGCCCCCACTCATGTCTCCCATCACCCCCACCACCCAGCAGTGCAGGGGCAGCCTCCACCAGGCCCCCACTCATGTCCAACTCATGTCTCCCTGCACCCCCACGCCCCAGCCACCAGGGGCAGCCTCCACCAGGCCCCCACCCATGTCTCCCATCACCCCCACCCCGCAGCAGTGCAGGGGCAGCCTCCACCAGGCCCCAACTCATGTCTCCCACCACCCCCTCCCCCCAGCCACCAGGGGCAGCCTCCACCAGGCCCCCACACATGTCCCCCTGCACCCCCACCCCCCAGCCACCAGGGGCACCCTCCACCAGGCCCACACCCATGTCTCCCATCACCCCCACCCCCCAGCATCCAGGGGCACCCTCCACCAGGCCCCCACTCATGTCTCCCACCACCCAGCAGTGCAGGGGCAGCCTCCACCAGGCCCCCACACATGCCCAACTCATGTCTCCCTGCACCCCCACCCCCCAGCCACCAGGGGCACCCTCCAACAGGCCCCCACTCATGTCTCCCATCACCCCCACCCCCCAGCAGTGCAGGGGCAGCCTCCACCAGGCCCCCACTCATGTCTCCCACCACCCCCACCCCCCAGCCACCAGGGGCAGCCTCCACCAGGCCCCACACAAGTCTCCCTGCACCCCCACCCCCCAGCCACCAGGGGCAGCCTCCACCAGGCCCCCACCCATGTCTCCCATCACCCCCACCCCCCAGCAGTGCAGGGGCACCCTCCACCAGGCCCACACTAATGTCTCCCACCACCCCCACCCCCCAGCCACCAGGGGCACCCTCCACCAGGCCCCCACTCATGTCTCCCACCACCCCCACCCCCCAGCAGTGCAGGGGCAGCCTCCACCAGGCCCCCACTCATGTCTCTCATCAGTCCCAGCCCCCAGCAGTGCAGGGGCAGCCTCCACCAGGCCCCCACTCATGTCCAACTCATGTCTCCCTGCACCCCCACCCCCCAGCCACCAGGGGCAGCCTACACCAGGCCCCCACCCATGTCTCCCATCACCCCCACGCCCCAGCAGTGCAGGGGCAGCCTCCACCAGGCCCCCACTCATGTCCAACTCATGTCTCCCTGCACCCCCACCCCCCAGCCACCAGGAGCAGCCTCCACTAGGCCCCCACCCATGTCTCCCATCACCCCCACCCCCCAGCAGTGCAGGGGCAGCCTCCACCAGGCCCCCACTCATGTCCAACTCATGTCTCCTTACACCCCCACCCACCAGCCACCAGGGGCAGCCTCCACCAGGCCCCGACCCATGTCTCCCTGCACCCCCACCCCCCAGCCACCAGGGGCAGCCTCCACCAGGCCCCCACCCGTCTCCCATCACCCCCACCCCCCAGCAGTGCAGGGGCAGCCTCCACCAGGCCCCCACTCATGTCCAACGCATGTCTCCCTGCACCCCCACCCACCAGCCACCAGGGGCAGCCTCCACCAGGCCCCCACCCGTCTCCTATCACCCCCACCCCCCAGCAGTGCAGGGGCAGCCTCCACCAAGCCCCCACACATGTCCCCCTGCACCCCCACCCCCCAGCCACCAGGGGCACCCTCCACCAGGCCCCCACTCATGTCCAACTCATGTCTCCCTGCACCCCCACGCCCCAGCCACCAGGGGCAGCCTCCACCAGGCCCCCACCCATGTCTCCCATCACCCCCACCCCGCAGCAGTGCAGGGGCAGCCTCCACCAGGCCCCAACTCATGTCTCCCACCACCCCCTACCCCCAGCCACCAGGGGCAGCCTCCACCAGGCCCCCACACACGTCCCCCTGCACCCCCACCCCCCAGCCACCAGGGGCACCCTCCACCAGGCCCACACTCATGTCTCCCACCACCCCCACCCCCCAGCATCCAGGGGCACCCTCCACCAGGCCCCCACTCATGTCTCCCACCACTCCCACCCCCCAGCAGTGCAGGGGCATCCTCCACCAGGCCCCCACACATGTCCAACTCATGTCTCCCTGCACCCCCACCCCGCAGCCACCAGGGGCAGCCTCCACCAGGCCCACACTCATGTCTCCCACCACCCCCACCCCCCAGCATCCAGGGGCACCCTCCACCAGGCCCCCACCCATGTCTCCCATCACCCCCAACCCCCAGCAGTGCAGGGCCACCCTCCACCAGGCCCCCACTCATGTCTCCCATCACCCCCACCCCCCAGCCACCAGGGGCAGCCTCCACCAGGCCCCCACACATGTCTCCCTGCACCCCCACCCCCCAGCCACCATGGGCAGCCTCCACCAGGCCCCCACCCATGTCTCCCATCAACCCCACCCCCCAGCAGTGCAGGGGCACCCTCCACCATGCCCCCACTCATGTCTCCCACCACCCCCACCCCCAGCCACCAGGGGCACCCTCTACCAGGCCCCCACTCATGTCTACCATCACCCCCACCCCCCAGCAGTGCAGGGGCAGCCTCCACCAGGCCCCCACTCATGTCCAACTCATGTCTCCCTGCACCCCCACCCCCCAGCCACCAGGGGCATCCTCCACCAGGCTCCCACTCATGTCTCCCACCACCCCTACCCCCCAGCAGTGCAGGGGCAGCCTCCACCAGGCCCCACTCATGTCCAACTCATGTCTCCCTGCACACCCACCCCCCAGCCACCAGAGGCACCCTCCACCAGGCCCCCACTCATGTCTCCCACCACCCCCACCGCCCAGCAGTGCAGGGGCAGCCTCCACCAGGCCCCCACACATGTCCAACTCATGTCTCCCTGCACCCCCACCCCCCAGCCACCAGGGGCACCCTCCAACAGGCCCCCACACATGTCTCCCACCACCCCCACCCCCCAGCAGTGCAGGGGCAGCCTCCACCAGGCCCCCACTCATGTCCAACTCATGTCTCCCTGCACCCCCACCCACCAGCCACCAGGGGCAGCCTCCACCAGGCCCCGACCCATGTCTCCCAAAACCCCCACCCCCAGCCACCAGGGGCAGCCTCCACCAGGCCCCCACCCATGTCTCCCAACACCCCCACCCCCCAGCAGTGCAGGGGCAGCCTACACCAGGCCCCCACTCATGTCCAACTCATGTCTCCCTGCACCCCCACCCCCCAGCCACCAGGGGCAGCCTCCACCAGGCCCCCACCCGTCTCCCATCACCCCACCCCCCAGCAGTGCAGGGGCAGCCTCCACCAGGCCCCCACTCATGTCCAACGCATGTCTCCCTGCACCCCCACCCACCAGCCACCAGGGGCAGCCTCCACCAGGCCCCCACCCGTCTCCCATCACCCCCACCCCCCAGCAGTGCAGGGGCAGCCTCCACCAGGCCCCCACACATGTCCCCCTGCACCCCCACCCCCCAGCCACCAGGGGCAGCCTCCACCAGGCCCCCACCCATGTCTCCCAACACCCCCACCCTCCAGCAGTGCAGGGGCAGCCTACACCAGGCCCCCACTCATGTCCAACTCATGTCTCCCTGCACCCCCACCCCCCAGCCACCAGGGGCAGCCTCCACCAGGCCCCCACCCGTCTCCCATCACCCCACCCCCCAGCAGTGCAGGGGCATCCTCCACCAGGCCCCCACACATGTCCAACTCATGTCTCCCTGCACCCCCACCCCGCAGCCACCAGGGGCAGCCTCCACCAGGCCCACACTCATGTCTCCCACCACCCCCACCCCCCAGCATCCAGGGGCACCCTCCACCAGGCCCCCACCCATGTCTCCCATCACCCCCAACCCCCAGCAGTGCAGGGCCACCCTCCACCAGGCCCCCACTCATGTCTCCCATCACCCCCACCCCCCAGCCACCAGGGGCAGCCTCCACCAGGCCCCCACACATGTCTCCCTGCACCCCCACCCCCCAGCCACCAGGGGCAGCCTCCACCAGGCCCCCACCCATGTCTCCCATCAACCCCACCCCCCAGCAGTGCAGGGGCACCCTCCACCATGCCCCCACTCATGTCTCCCACCACCCCCACCCCAGCCACCAGGGGCACCCTCTACCAGGCCCCCACTCATGTCTACCATCACCCCCACCCCCCAGCAGTGCAGGGGCAGCCTCCACCAGGCCCCCACTCATGTCCAACTCATGTCTCCCTGCACCCCCACCCCCCAGCCACCAGGGGCATCCTCCACCAGGCTCCCACTCATGTCTCCCACCACCCCTACCCCCCAGCAGTGCAGGGGCAGCCTCCACCAGGCCCCACTCATGTCCAACTCATGTCTCCCTGCACACCCACCGCCCAGCAGTGCAGGGGCAGCCTCCACCAGGCCCCCACACATGTCCAACTCATGTCTCCCTGCACCCCCACCCCCCAGCCACCAGGGGCACCCTCCAACAGGCCCCCACACATGTCTCCCACCGCCCCCACCCCCAGCCACCAGGGGCACCCTCCAACAGGCCCCCACTCATGTCTCCCATCACCCCCACCCCCCAGCAGTGCAGGGGCAGCCTCCACCAGGCCCCCACTCATGTCTCCCACCACCCCCACCCCCCAGCCACCAGGGGCAGCCTCCACCAGGCCCCCACACAAGTCTCCCTGCACCCCCACCCCCCAGCCACCAGGGGCAGCCTCCACCAGGCCCCCACCCATGTCTCCCATCACCCCCACCCCCCAGCAGTGCAGGGGCACCCTCCACCAGGCCCACACTAATGTCTCCCACCACCCCCACCCCCCAGCCACCAGGGGCACCCTCCACCAGGCCCCCACTCATGTCTCCCACCACCCCCACCCCCCAGCAGTGCAGGGGCAGCCTCCACCAGGCCCCCACTCATGTCTCCCATCAGTCCCAGCCCCCAGCAGTGCAGGGGCAGCCTCCACCAGGCCCCCACTCATGTCCAACTCATGTCTCCCTGCACCCCCACCCCCCAGCCACCAGGGGCAGCCTACACCAGGCCCCCACCTATGTCTCCCATCACCCCCACCCCCCAGCAGTGCAGGGGCAGCCTCCACCAGGCCCCCACTCATGTCCAACTCATGTCTCCCTGCACCCCCACCCCCCAGCCACCAGGGGCAGCCTCCACTAGGCCCCCACCCATGTCTCCCATCACCCCCACCCCCCAGCAGTGCAGGGGCAGCCTCCACCAGGCCCCCACTCATGTCCAACTCATGTCTCCCTGCACCCCCACCCACCAGCCACCAGGGGCAGCCTCCACCAGGCCCCGACCCATGTCTCCCAAAACCCCCACCCCCAGCCACCAGGGGCAGCCTCCACCTGGCCCCCACCCATGTCTCCCAACACCCCCACCCCCCAGCAGTGCAGGGGCAGCCTACACCAGGCCCCCACTCATGTCCAACTCATGTCTCCCTGCACCCCCACCCCCCAGCCACCAGGGGCAGCCTCCACCAGGCCCCCACCCGTCTCCCATCACCCCACCCCCCAGCAGTGCAGGGGCAGCCTCCACCAGGCCCGCACTCATGTCCAACGCATGTCTCCCTGCACCCCCACCCACCAGCCACCAGGGGCAGCCTTCACCAGGCCCCCACCCGTCTCCCATCACCCCCACACCCCAGCAGTGCAGGGGCAGCCTCCACCAGGCCCCCACACATGTCCCCCTGCACCCCCACCCCCCAGCCACCAGGGGCACCCTCCACCAGGCCCACACTCATGTCTCCCATCACCCCACCCCCCAGCCACCAGGGGCAGCCTCCACCAGGCCCCCACCCATGTCTCCCATTACCTCCACCCCCCAGCAGTGCAGGGGCACCCTCCACCAGGCCCCCACTCATGTCTCCCACCACCCCCACGCCACCAGGGGCACCCTCCACCAGGCACCCACTCATGTCTCCCACCACCCCCACCCCCACAGTGCAGGGACAGCCTCCACCAGGCCCCCAATCATGTCCAACTCATGTCTCCCTGCACCCCCACCCCCCAGCCACCAGGGGCAGCCTCCACCAGGCCCCCACCCATGTCTCCCATCACCCCCACCCCCCAGCAGTGCAGGGGCAACCTCCACCAGGCCCCCACTCATGTCTCCCATCAACCCCACCCCCCATCAGTGCAGGGGCAGCCTCCACCAGGCCCCCACTCATGTCCAACTCATGTCTCCCTGCACCCCCACGCCCCAGCCACCAGGGGCAGCCTCCACCAGGCCCCCACCCATGTCTCCCATCACCCCCACCCCGCAGCAGTGCAGGGGCAGCCTCCACCAGGCCCTCACTCATGTCTCCCACCACCCCCACCCCCCAGCCACCAGGGGCAGCCTCCACCAGGCCCCCACACATGTCCCCCTGAACCCCCACCCCCCAGCCACCAGGGGCACCCTCCACCAGGCCCCCACTCATGTCTCCCTCCACCCCCACCCCCCAGCAGTGCAGGGGCAGCCTCCACCAGGCCCCCACACATGTCCAACTCATGTCTCCCTGCACCCCCACCCCCCAGCCACCAGGGGCAGCCTCCATCAGGCCCCCACCCATGTCTCCCATCACCCCTACCCCCCAGCAGTGCAGAGGCACCCTCCACCAGGCCCCCACTCATGTCTCCCATCACCCCCACCCCCCAGCCACCAGGGGCAGCCTCCACCAGGCCCCCACCCATGTCTCCCATCACAGCCACCCCCCAGCAGTGCAGGGGCACCCTCCACCATGCCCCCACTCATGTCTCCCACCACCCCCACCCCCCAGCCACCAGGGGCACCCTCTACCAGGCCCCCACTCATGTCTACCATCACCCCCACCCCCCAGCAGTGCAGGGGCAGCCTCCACCAGGCCCCCACTCATGTCCAACTCATGTCTCCCTGCACCCCCAGCCACCAGGGGCAGCCTCCACCAGGCCCCCACTCATGTCTCCCATCACCCCCACCCCAGAGCAGTGCAGGGGCAGCCTCCACCAGGCCCCCACTCATGTCTCCCACCACCCCCACCCTCCAGCCACCAGGGGTAGCCTCCACCAGGCCCCCACCCATGTCCCCCTGCAGCCCCACCCCCCAGCCACCAGGGGCAGCCTCCACCAGGCCCCCACCCATGTCTCCCATCACCCCCACCCCCCAGCAGTGCAGGGGCACCCTCCACCAGGCCCACACTCATGTCTCCCACCACCCCCACCCCCCAGCATCCAGGGGCACCCTCCACCAGGCCCCCACTCATGTCTCCCACCACCCCCACCCCCCAGCAGTGCAGGGGCAGCCTCCACCAGGCCCCCACTCATGTCCAACACATGTTACCCTGCACCCCCACCCCCCGCCCACCAGGGGCAGCCTCCACCAGGCCCCCACCCATGTCTCCCATCACCCCCACCCCCCAGCAGTGCAGGGGCAGCCTCCACCAGGCCCCCACTCATGTCTCCCACCACCCCCACCCCCCAGCCACCAGGGGCGGCCTCCACCAGGCCCCCACACATGTCTCCCACCACTCCCACTCCCCAGCATCCAGGGGCACCTTCCACCAGGCCCCCAGTCATGTCTCCCACCACCCCACCCCCCAGCAGTGCAGGGGCAGCCTCCACCAGGCCCCCACTCATGTCCAACTCATGTCTCCCTGCACCCCCACCCCCCTGCCACCAGGGGTAGCCTCCACCAGGCCCCCACCCATGTCTCCCATCACCCCCACCCCCCAGCAGTGCAGGGGCACCCTCCACCAGGCCCCAACTCATGTCTCCCACCACCCCCACCCCCCAGCCACCAGGGGCACCCTCCACCAGGCCCCCACTCATGTCTCCCACCACCCCCACCTCCCAGCCACCAGGGGCACCCTCCACCAGGACCCCACTCATGTCTCCCACCACCCCCACCCCCCGGCCACCAGGGGCAGCCTCCACCAGGCCCACACTCATGTCTCCCACCACCCCCACCCCCCAGCATCCAGGGGCAGCCTCCACCAGGTCCCCACTCATGTCTCCCACCACCCCCACCCCCCAGTAACCAGGGGCAGCCTCCACCAGGCCCCCACTCATGTCCAACTCATGTCTCCCTGCACCACCACCCCCCAGCAGTGCAGGGGCAGCCTCCACCAGGCCCCCACTCATGTCCAACTCATGTCTCCCACCACCCCCACCTCCCAGCATCCAGGGGCACCCGCCACCAGGCCCCCACTCATGTCTCCCTCCACCCCCACCCCCCAGCAGTGCAGGGGCAGCCTCCACCAGGCCCCCACTCATGTCCAACTCATGTCTCCCTGTACCCCCACCCCCCAGCCACCAGGGGCAGCCCCCACCAGGCCCCCACCCATGTCTCCCATGACCCCCAACCCCCAGCAGTGCAGGGGCACCCTCCACCAGGCCCCCACTCATGTCTCCCATCACCCCCACCCCCCAGCCACCAGGGGCAGCCTCCACCAGGCCCCCACACATGTCTCCCTGCACCCCCACCCCCCAGCCACCAGGGGCAGCCTCCACCAGGCCCCCACCCATGTCTCCCATCATCCCCACCCCCCAGCAGTGCAGGGGCACCCTCCACCATGCCCCCACTCATGTCTCCCACCACCCCCACCCCCCAGCCACCAGGGGCACCCTCTACCAGGCCCCCACTCATGTCTACCATCACCCCCACCCCCCAGCAGTGAAGGGGCAGCCTCCACCAGGCCCCCACTCATGTCCAACTCATGTCTCCCTGCACCCCCAGCCACCAGGGGCAGCCTCCACCAGGCCCCCACTCATGTCTCCCACCACCCCACCCTCCAGCCACCAGGGGTAGCCTCCACCAGGCCCCTACACATGTCCCCCTGCACCCCCACCCCCAGCCACCAGGGGCAGCCTCCACCAGGCCCACACTCATGTCTCCCACCACCTCCACCCCCCAGCATCCAGGGGCACCCTCCACCAGGCCCCCACTCATGTCTCCCACCACCCCCACCCCCCAGCAGTGCAGGGGCAGCCTCCACCAGGCCCCCACTCATGTCTCCCACCACCCCCACCCTCCAGCCACCAGGGGTAGCCTCCACCAGGCCCCACACATGTCCCCCTGCACCCCCACCCCCCAGCCACCAGGGGCAGCCTCCACCAGGCCCACACTCATGTCTCCCACCACCCCCACCCCCCAGCATCCAGGGGCACCCTCCACCAGGCCCCCACTCATGTCTCCCACCACCCCCACCCCCCAGCAGTGCAGCGGCAGCCTCCACCAGTCCCCCACTCATGTCCAACTCATGTCTCCCTGCACCCCACCCACCAGCCACCAGGGTACCTCCACCAGGCCCCCACTCATGTCTCCCACCACCCCCACCCCCCAGCATCCAGGGGCACCCTCCACCAGGCCCCCACTCATGTCTCCCACCACCCCCACCGCCCAGCAGTGCAGGGGCAGCCTCCACCAGGGGCCCACACATGCCCAACTCATGTCTCCCTGCACCCCCACCCCCCAGCCACCAGGGGCACCCTCCAACAGGCCCCCACTCATGTCTCCCATCACCCCCACCCCCCCAGCAGTGCAGGGGCAGCCTCCACCAGGCCCCCACTCATGTCTCCCACCACCCCCACCCCCCAGCCACCAGGGGCAGCCTCCACCAGGCCCCACACATGTCCCCCTGCAGCCCCACCCCCCAGACACCAGGGGCACCCTCCACCAGGCCCACACTCATGTCTCCCATCACCCCCACCCCCCAGCCACCAGGGGCAGCCTCCACCAGGCCCCCACCCATGTCTCCCATCACCCCTACCGCCCGGCAGTGCAGGGGCACCCTCCACCAGGCCCACACTCATGTCTCCCACCACCCCCACCCCCCAGCCACCAGGGGCACCCTCCACCAGGCACCCACTCATGTCTCCCACCACCCCCACCCACAGCAGTGCAGGGGCAGCCTACACCAGGCCCCCAATCATGTCCAACTCATGTCTCCCTGCACCCCCACCAACCAGCCACCAGGGGCAGCCTCCACCAGGCCCCCACCCATGTCTCCCATCACCCCCACCCCCCAGCAGTGCAGGGGCAACCTCCAACAGGCCCCCACTCATGTCTCCCATCACCCCCACCACCCAGCAGTGCAGGGGCAGCCTCCACCAGGCCCCCAATCATGTCCAACTCATGTCTCCCTGCACCCCCACGCCCCAGCCACCAGGGGCAGCCTCCACCAGGCCCCCACCCATGTCTCCCATCACCCCCACCCCGCAGCAGTGCAGGGGCAGCCTCCACCAGGCCCCAACTCATGTCTCCCACCACCCCCTCCCCCCAGCCACCAGGGGCAGCCTCCACCAGGCCCCCACACATGTCCCCCTGCACCCCCACCCCCCAGCCACCAGGGGAACCCTCCACCAGGCCCACACTCATGTCTCCCACCACCCCCACCCCCCAGCATCCAGGGGCACCCTCCACCAGGCCCCCACTCATGTCTCCCACCACCCCCACCCCCCAGCAGTGCAGGGGCAGCCTCCACCAGGCCCCCACACATGTCCAACTCATGTCTCCCTGCACCCCCACCCCGCAGCCACGAGGGGCAGCCTCCACCAGGCCCCCACCCATGTCTCCCATCACCCCCAACCCCCAGCAGTGCAGGGCCACCCTCCACCAGGCCCCCACTCATGTCTCCCATCACCCCCACCCCCCAGCCACCAGGGGCAGCCTCCACCAGGCCCCCACACATGTCTCCCTGCACCCCCACCCCCCAGCCACCAGGGGCAGCCTCCACCAGGCCCCCACCCATGTCTCCCATCAACCCCACCCCCCAGCAGTGCAGGGGCACCCTCCACCATGCCCCCACTCATGTCTCCCACCACCCCCACGACCAGCCACCAGGGGCACCCTCTACCAGGCCCCCACTCATGTCTACCATCACCCCACCCCCCAGCAGTGCAGGGGCAGCCTCCACCAGGCCCCCACTCATGTCCAACTCATGTCTCCCTGCACCCCCACCCCCCAGCCACCAGGGGCACCCTCCACCAGGCTCCCACTCATGTCTCCCACCACCCCTACCGCCCAGCAGTGCAGGGGCAGCCTCCACCAGGCCCCCACTCATGTCCAACTCATGTCTCCCTGCACCCCCACCCCCCAGCCACCAGAGGCACCCTCCACCAGGCCCCCACTCATGTCTCCCACCACCCCCACCGCCCAGCAGTGCAGGGGCAGCCTCCACCAGGCCCCCACACATGTCCAACTCATGTCTCCCTGCACCCCCACCCCCCCAGCCACCAGGGGCACCCTCCAACAGGCCCCCACACATGTCTCCCTGCACCCCCACCCCCCAGCCACCAGGTGCAGCATCCACCAGGCCCCCACCCATGTCGCCCATCACCCCCACCCCCCAGCAGTGCAGGGGCAGCCTCCACCAGGCCCCCACTCATGTCTCCCACCACCCCCACCCCCCAGCCACCAGGGGCAGCCTCCACCAGGCCCCCACACAAGTCTCCCTGCACCCCCACACCCCAGCCACCAGGGGCAGCCTCCACCAGGCCCCCACCCATGTCGCCCATCACCCCCACCCCCCAGCAGTGCAGGGGCACCCTCCACCATGCCCCCACTCATGTCTCCCACCACCCCCACCCCCAGCCACCAGGGGCACCCTCTACCAGGCCCCCACTCATGTCTACCATCACCCCCACCCCCCAGCAGTGCAGGGGCACCCTCCAACAGGCCCCCACACATGTCTCCCACAACCCCCACCCCCAGCCACCAGGGGCACCCTCCAACAGGCCCCCACTCATGTCTCCCATCACCCCCACCCCCCAGCAGTGCAGGGGCAGCCTCCACCAGGCCCCCACTCATGTCTCCCACCACCCCCACCCCCCAGCCACCAGGGGCAGCCTCCACCAGGCCCCCACACAAGTCTCCCTGCACCCCCACACCCCAGCCACCAGGGGCAGCCTCCACCAGGCCCCCACCCATGTCTCCCATCACCCCCACCCCCCAGCAGTGCAGGGGCACCCTCCACCAGGCCCACACTAATGTCTCCCACCACCCCCACCCCCCAGCCACCAGGGGCACCCTCCACCAGGCCCCCACTCATGTCTCCCACCACCCCCACCCCCCAGCAGTGCAGGGGCAGCCTCCACCAGGCCCCCACTCATGTCTCCCATCAGTCCCAGCCCCCAGCAGTGCAGGGGCAGCCTCCACCAGGCCCCCACTCATGTCCAACTCATGTCTCCCTGCACCCCCACCCCCCAGCCACCAGGGGCAGCCTACACCAGGCCCCCACCTATGTCTCCCATCACCCCCACCCCCCAGCAGTGCAGGGGCAGCCTCCACCAGGCCCCCACTCATGTCCAACTCATGTCTCCCTGCACCCCCACCCCCCAGCCACCAGGGGCAGCCTCCACTAGGCCCCCACCCATGTCTCCCATCACCCCCACCCCCCAGCAGTGCAGGGGCAGCCTCCACCAGGCCCCCACTCATGTCCAACTCATGTCTCCCTGCACCCCCACCCACCAGCCACCAGGGGCAGCCTCCACCAGGCCCCGACCCATGTCTCCCAAAACCCCCACCCCCAGCCACCAGGGGCAGCCTCCACCTGGCCCCCACCCATGTCTCCCAACACCCCCACCCCCCAGCAGTGCAGGGGCAGCCTACACCAGGCCCCCACTCATGTCCAACTCATGTCTCCCTGCACCCCCACCCCCCAGCCACCAGGGGCAGCCTCCACCAGGCCCCCACCCGTCTCCCATCACCCCACCCCCCAGCAGTGCAGGGGCAGCCTCCACCAGGCCCCCACTCATGTCCAACGCATGTCTCCCTGCACCCCCACCCACCAGCCACCAGGGGCAGCCTCCACCAGGCCCCCACCCGTCTCCCATCACCCCCACACCCCAGCAGTGCAGGGGCAGCCTCCACCAGGCCCCCACACATGTCCCCCTGCACCCCCACCCCCCAGCCACCAGGGGCACCCTCCACCAGGCCCACACTCATGTCTCCCATCACCCCACCCCCCAGCCACCAGGGGCAGCCTCCACCAGGCCCCCACCCATGTCTCCCATTACCTCCACCCCCCAGCAGTGCAGGGGCACCCTCCACCAGGCCCCCACTCATGTCTCCCACCACCCCCACCCCCCAGCCACCAGGGGCACCCTCCACCAGGCACCCACTCATGTCTCCCACCACCCCCACCCCCAGCAGTGCAGGGACAGCCTCCACCAGGCCCCCAATCATGTCCAACTCATGTCTCCCTGCACCCCCACCCCCCAGCCACCAGGGGCAGCCTCCACCAGGCCCCCACCCATGTCTCCCATCACCCCCACCCCCCAGTAGTGCAGGGGCAACCTCCACCAGGCCCCCACTCATGTCTCCCATCAACCCCACCCCCCATCAGTGCAGGGGCAGCCTCCACCAGGCCCCCACTCATGTCCAACTCATGTCTCCCTGCACCCCCACGCCCCAGCCACCAGGGGCAGCCTCCACCAGGCCCCCACCCATGTCTCCCATCACCCCCACCCCGCAGCAGTGCAGGGGCAGCCTCCACCAGGCCCTCACTCATGTCTCCCACCACCCCCACCCCCCAGCCACCAGGGGCAGCCTCCACCAGGCCCCCACACATGTCCCCCTGCACCCCCACCCCCCAGCCACCAGGGGCACCCTCCACCAGGCCCCCACTCATGTCTCCCTCCACCCCCACCCCCCAGCAGTGCAGGGGCAGCCTCCACCAGGCCCCCACTCATGTCCAACTCATGTCTCCCTGCACCCCCACCCCCCAGCCACCAGGGGCAGCCTCCATCAGGCCCCCACCCATGTCTCCCATCACCCCCACCCCCCAGCAGTGCAGAGGCACCCTCCACCAGGCCCCCACTCATGTCTCCCATCACCCCCACCCCCCAGCCACCAGGGGCAGCCTCCACCAGGCCCCCACCCATGTCTCCCATCACCGCCACCCCCCAGCAGTGCAGGGGCACCCTCCACCATGCCCCCACTCATGTCTCCCACCACCCCCACCCCCCAGCCACCAGGGGCACCCTCTACCAGGCCCCCACTCATGTCTACCATCACCCCCACCCCCAGCAGTGCAGGGGCAGCCTCCACCAGGCCCCCACTCATGTCCAACTCATGTCTCCCTGCACCCCCAGCCACCAGGGGCAGCCTCCACCAGGCCCCCACTCATGTCTCCCATCACCCCCACCCCAGAGCAGTGCAGGGGCAGCCTCCACCAGGCCCCCACTCATGTCTCCCACCACCCCCACCCTCCAGCCACCAGGGGTAGCCTCCACCAGGCTCCACCCATGTCCCCCTGCAGCCCCACCCCCCAGCCACCAGGGGCAGCCTCCACCAGGCCCACACTCATGTCTCCCACCACCCCCACCCCCCAGCATCCAGGGGCACCCTCCACCAGGCCCCCACTCATGTCTCCCACCACCCCCACCCCCCAGCAGTGCAGGGGCAGCCTCCACCAGGCCCCCACTCATGTCCAACACATGTCTCCCTGCACCCCCACCCCCCGCCCACCAGGGGCAGCCTCCACCAGGCCCCCACCCATGTCTCCCATCACCCCACCCCCAGCAGTGCAGGGCAAGCCTCCACCAGGCCCAAACTCATGTCTCCCACCACCCCCACCCCCCAGCCACCAGGGGCGGCCTCCACCAGGCCCCCACACATGTCTCCCACCACTCCCACTCCCCAGCATCCAGGGGCACCTTCCACCAGGCCCCCAGTCATGTCTCCCACCACCCCACCCCCCAGCAGTGCAGGGGCAGCCTCCCACCAGGCCCCCACTCATGTCCAACTCATGTCTCCCTGCACCCCCACCCCCCTGCCACCAGGGGTAGCCTCCACCAGGCCCCCACCCATGTCTCCCATCACCCCCACCCCCCAGCAGTGCAGGGGCACCCTCCACCAGGCCCCAACTCATGTCTCCCACCACCCCACCCCAGCCACCAGGGGCACCCTCCACCAGGCCCCCACTCATGTCTCCCACCACCCCACCTCCCAGCCACCAGGGGCACCCTCCACCAGGCCCCCACTCATGTCTCCCACCACCCCCACCCCCCGGCCACCAGGGCAGCCTCCACCAGGCCCACACTCATGTCTCCCACCACCCCCACCCCCCAGCATCCAGGGGCAGCCTCCACCAGGCCCCCACTCATGTCTCCCACCACCCCCACCCCCCAGTAACCAGGGCAGCCTCCACCAGGCCCCCACTCATGTCCAACTCATGTCTCCCTGCACCACCACCCCCCAGCAGTGCAGGGCAGCCTCCACCAGGCCCCCACTCATGTCCAACTCATGTCTCCCACACCCCCCACCCCCCAGCATCCAGGGGCACCCGCACCAGGCCCCCACTCATGTCTCCCTCCACCCCCACCCCCCAGCAGTGCAGGGGCAGCCTCCACCAGGCCCCCACTCATGTCCAACTCATGTCTCCCTGTACCCCCACCCCCCAGCCACCAGGGGCAGCCCCCACCAGGCCCCCACCCATGTCTCCCATCACCCCCAACCCCCAGCAGTGCAGGGGCACCCTCCACCAGGCCCCCACTCATGTCTCCCATCACCCCCACCCCCCAGCCACCAGGGGCAGCCTCCACCAGGCCCGCACACATGTCTCCCTGCACCCCCACCCCCAGCCACCAGGGGCAGCCTCCACCAGGCCCCCACCCATGTCTCCCATCATCCCCACCCCCCAGCAGTGCAGGGGCACCCTCCACCATGCCCCCACTCATGTCTCCCACCACCCCCACCCCCCAGCCACCAGGGGCACCCTCTACCAGGCCCCCACTCATGTCTACCATCACCCCCCACCCCCCAGCAGTGAAGGGGCAGCCTCCACCAGGCCCCCACTCATGTCCAACTCATGTCTCCCTGCACCCCCAGCCACCAGGGGCAACCTCCACCAGGCCCCCACTCATGTCTCCCACCACCCCACCCTCCAGCCACCAGGGGTAGCCTCCACCAGGCCCCTACACATGTCCCCCTGCACCCCCACCCCCCAGCCACCAGGGGCAGCCTCCACCAGGCCCACACTCATGTCTCCCACCACCTCCACCCCCCAGCATCCAGGGGCACCCTCCACCAGGCCCCCACTCATGTCTCCCACCACCCCCACCCCCCAGCAGTGCAGGGGCAGCCTCCACCAGGCCCCCACTCATGTCTTCCACCACCCCCACCCTCCAGCCACCAGGGGTAGCCTCCACCAGGCCCCACACATGTCCCCCTGCACCCCCACCCCCCAGCCACCAGGGGCAGCCTCCACCAGGCCCACACTCATGTCTCCCACCACCCCCACCCCCCAGCATCCAGGGGCACCCTCCACCAGGCCCCCACTCATGTCTCCCACCACCCCCACCCCCCAGCAGTGCAGGGGCAGCCTCCACCAGTCCCCCACTCATGTCCAACTCATGTCTCCCTGCACCCCACCCCCCAGCCACCAGGGGCACCCTCCACCAGGCTCCCACTCATGTCTCCCACCACCCCTACCCCCCAGCAGTGCAGGGGCAGCCTCCACCAGGCCCCCACTCATGTCCAACTCATGTCTCCCTGCACCCCACCCACCAGCCACCAGGGTACCTCCACCAGGCCCCCACTCATGTCTCCCACCACCCCCACCCCCCAGCCACCAGGGGCACCCTCCAACAGGCCCCCACTCATGTCTCCCATCACCCCCACCCCCCAGCAGTGCAGGGGCAGCCTCCACCAGGCCCCCACTCATGTCTCCCACCACCCCCACCCCCCAGCCACCAGGGGCAGCCTCCACCAGGCCCCACACATGTCCCCCTGCAGCCCCACCCCCCAGACACCAGGGGCACCCTCCACCAGGCCCACACTCATGTCTCCCATCACCCCCACCCCCCAGCCACCAGGGGCAGCCTCCACCAGGCCCCCACCCATGTCTCCCATCACCCCTACCGCCCGGCAGTGCAGGGGCACCCTCCACCAGGCCCACACTCATGTCTCCCACCACCCCCACCCCCCAGCCACCAGGGGCACCCTCCACCAGGCACCCACTCATGTCTCCCACCACCCCCACCCACAGCAGTGCAGGGGCAGCCTCCACCAGGCCCCCAATCATGTCCAACTCATGTCTCCCTGCACCCCCACCAACCAGCCACCAGGGGGAGCCTCCACCAGGCCCCCACCCATGTCTCCCATCACCCCCACCCCCCAGCAGTGCAGGGGCAACCTCCACCAGGCCCCCACTCATGTCTCCCATCACCCCCACCACCCAGCAGTGCAGGGGCAGCCTCCACCAGGCCCCCACTCATGTCCAACTCATGTCTCCCTGTTAGGCGGAAACCTGTGCAGTTCCCTCTGGGACCACTGCAAAAGATTTAGGACTACAGGTGTTGCGATGAACCCGCTTGGTAGCAGTCTGTACCACACAGATCCAATTGGTAGCTGTGGCTGAGCAGTCAGACTTCTCTCAAGAAAAGTTGGTCAGTATAGGGAGTATACAAGATAGGGTAATTCTTCGCAGCAAAACGAGTAAACACGCAACCAGGCTTTAGTATAAAGATAGTAAGTTATTTATTAATAACAGAATGTCTACGAAAAATACTAAAGTGAACCACGGCAAACAAATCAAAATACAATTACTCTGCAGGGTGGAATAAAGCTCAACCCCCCGAAACACTATATCGACAACTCTAGGTTCTACGGCACCACTTATTTTCAGACAGAGGTGTATACCTAAACCCAGATGACACTCGAATATTTTTAGTGAGGAAGGGAGAGAAGAGAAAGGCAGGTAACGAAGTCAACACGGTTCGTACTGAAGCGGGTAAAAATGCAAGGCAAGAAAGCATTAATCACACTAGATCATACAGTTCGGCGGCCAGGTCCACTCGGTGAGAGGCAAGGCACGATGTCCTGGAAAGTCTCTACGGATGATGCACTCAAGTCTTGTTTAGCAAATTGTTTAGCGACAGGTTGAACCAGTTCAGAACAAAGAGTGAATAAAGATTGGAGGCAACCCAACGGAACGGAGAGGAATCAGATACCTCACACGAACCGATCAAAAAGGGAAGCCAGGTGGTTTACGGTACCTTGTGGGGGAAGACAGCTCCGACGGGGGCAGTTGTTCCTGGTGGTGGATGCACGACGGGTCTTGGCCAAGAGAAGAGATGCTCTCGTCGTCGAAGAGAAGATGTCCGGTGCACCACCAGGGAAGAAACCAGCCGCGGAGTGCTTCGTCACAAGGCACCACCTTTCGATCACGATGCAGGAGTAGTGGCTATCCGGTTGCCGGGTGCTCTGCACGGGCAATTCGACCACTGCGTCCTGGGCGACCAAAAAGCGCAAAGAAGAAGAAGACTGGTTGTTCCCACCAGCCAGGGAAAGAGCCTCTCCGGCAGGGAGATCTCTTCTGTCGTCGGGAGATTGTGAGACGATTCCGCAGGGCTCCACTGGAGGTTTTGTCGTGCAGGTCGGCTCAGCGTTACCCTCGTCGGATTCTTTAGGTCCAGTGGCGACTTCCTGAAGATCCAGTCCCAAAGGCCCTGCTTTTATGCAGACGTCCCCCATTCATTCAGCCTAGCTTGTCAATCAACACATGCTAAGTGGTGAGCGGGAAGGCTCACCACCTGGGCCAATCACTCCAGAGTGCGACCTGAGTTGGCAAGGCAACTCGGTCCAGGGTGTCTAAACCCCCTCCCACACCCCTGAGGTAACCCAGACAGAATGGCGCCACCTTCGCGGGTCTCTGTCCAGAGGCCCGCCAAAAGTGGAACAAAGGGCTCAACCTTTGGTTTCGGAGTCACAGAGAAAAACACAGACGCCATTTTTCAACCCGAGTTCTGGCAGAAAATACCACTCGATAAACTTATTTAAGATAAGTAGATCGGTGGTACGTTGGAGATTAACGAAAAACAGTATCAATCTTCAACAATGGGACGAATCCCATAGGGTTATGCTCGGGGCCGAACATAACAAGTAGTTTCCACTGCCACCAGCCAAAACTCGACGAGGGGGGACGGGACAGTGCCCCCTCGAGTAACAGATCCAGGAGTAATCGTATTACCCCTACTAGCACGTCCACAATAAGATGGTTGGTACTAGTTCTGTTAGTAAATTTAGGTCTAGTAAAGCCAATGGTGACTTTACATGCCCGGGGAGACAGTAGTCAGTCCCCGGGTATGGAGTCTATGGTGGGGGGACCTGCTAGGGCGCCCCCGTGTCACGACACGTAGGGTGCAGAGTGACACACATAGAAAAACTTATGAGACCCTATGGAGTAAAAGACCCCATAGCCCATCGAACACATTGACACCTCAAAGGAATTCCACACATACATGTCCAAGAGTGAGAGGAAAAGGGTCACACTCTTGGCAGGAGGGAAAAAACAAACCCCAGAAATCCAGCAAAGCTGCTGGGGGACTCACTAGGTTAGGAAATTCAGCCTAAACAGAGAATTCTCCCTAACACTCGCCCCCCCCAGACTAAGGGACAGGAGGATTTAATCCACTCCTGGATGAATCTCATACCTCTAGTCGATGATATACATCCTAGAGAGACCATCAGCATTTTGGTGGTGACACCCTGACCTGTGCTCAATGGTGAAATCGAACCCTTGCAGGCAGATCGACCATCTCAGTAGTTTTGGGTTTTCCCCTTTCATTTGCATTAACCATCTCAAGGGTTGGTGGTCAGTCTGAATAACAAAAGTAGAACCATACAAGTACGGCCTAAACTTCTTCAGAGCCCACACGATAGCAAAGCATTCTCTTTCGATTGTTGCCCACCTTGTTTCAGGATCCTTCAGCTTACGGCTGATGTAGCAAACGGGGTGCTCCCTACCTTTCCCATCCAGTTGACTGAGTACGGCACCTATCCCTACATTGGAAGCGTCTGTCTGCACAATGAAGTGTTGGCGGTAATCAGGAGCTCTGAGTACTGGGGCTTGGCAAAGAGCCTTTTTCAGGTTTTCAAACGCCTGATTGCACTCCTCGTTCCATTTAACCTTTTTAGGGAATTTGGGCGAGGAGATGACATTCAGTGGAGAAGCTATGGTCCCATAGTTCTCTATGAAATTCCTGTAATACCCGGTGAGGCCTAGGAAGGCTCTCACCTGAGTCTGAGTAGTCGGTGTTGTCCAATTTTGCACAGCTTCAATCTTACTGAGCAAAGGCCTTATTTCTCCACCGCCTACCTCATGCCCAAGGTAGACTACCTTACTCTGTCCAATTTGGCATTTACTCGCCTTTATGGTCAGATTGGCTCGTCCAAGAGCCTGCAAAACATCTCTCAGGTGGGTTACATGTTCGTCCCAGGAATTGCTGAACACTGCTATGTCATCCAAGTATGCCATGCAGAAGTCCTCCATCCCGGTTAGAACCTGGTTTACCATCCGTTGAAACGTAGCAGGTGCATTTTTTAGTCCGAAAGGCATTACCGTAAACTGGTATAAACCAACGGGGGTAGAAAATGCAGTTTTCTCCTTGGCATGGTTGGTCAGGGCTATTTGCCAATAGCCTGACGTCAAGTCAAATGTGCTGAGGAACTTGGCGGCGCCAAGTTTATCCACCAACTCATCTGTTCTTGGCAAAGGATGGGCATCAGTCGTGGTGACTGCGTTAAGAGCTCTATAATCCACGCAGAATCTAAGTTCTTTAGATCCGGCCTTTGGTACTAACACAACTGGGCTAGACCATGGACTAGTAGAGGGCTCTATTACCCCGAGATCAAGCATCTTGCTGACCTCACCTTTGATGTGGGTTCTTACGTTTTCTGACATGCGATATCCTCTGCTTTTGACAGGCAGACAGTCACCAGTGAGTATCTCGTGTTGGCCCCAAGGGGTCAAGCCTGGTGAGAGCGAGAACAGGGAGGCAAACTGATTCAACATAGACTTGCACTCTTCTTGTTGCTCGGGTGTCAGATTGGAGGAGAGATTTACTCCTTCAATTTTTTCATCTAACGGTAGGCCTCTGAGGAGATCTGGAAGAGCTTCACTCTCTTCTTCTTCCTCGACCGATGCTAGAAGCAACGCTCCTACGTCAGGTCGTGAGACATACGCTTTAAGTCGGTTGGTGTGAAAGACTGTCGGAGCCTCCTTGGGGTTGCCCAAGTCCACCAGATAGTTAACCTCACCGAGCTTACCCACTACTCGGTAGGGTCCCATCCATTTATCTTGCAAGGCCCTCTGCCTTGTGGGGATCATAACAAGCACAAGCTGGTTTTGAGCGAACTCAACCATGTTAGCCTTTTGATCGTGCCAGTGCTTGACCAATGCTTGTCCAGCTTTCAAGTTATCGCTTGCTTCTGTCATCAGGTGCGACATTCTCCTCCGGAGACCTATCACGTAGTCAGTCACTCTGACTGGCTTGGGGGAAGGAGCACTCTCCAACCCTTCCTTAATCAGGGCCAATGGACCTCTGACGGGATGACCATAGAGCAGTTCGAAGGAGAGTAGCCTACTCCCTCCTGAGGGACTTCTCTATAAGCAAAAAGAAGGCATGGCAATAGAAGGTCCCACTTACGCTTAAGGGGTTCTTCTAGAGCACCTATCATGCTCTTCATGGTTCGGTTGAACCGTTCTACCAACCCATTGGTTTGTGGGTGGTAAGCCGTTGAGAACTTGTAAGTTACTCCGCAGGTTTTCCACATGGCTTTCATGTAGTGGGACATAAAATTTGACCCCCTGTCAGAGATAACTTCCTTAGGAAATCCGACCCTAGTAAAAATACCAAGGAGGGCCTTAGCCACAGCCGGAGCTGTAACAGTCCTCATAGGAATTGCCTCAGGATACCTAGTAGCATGGTCTACTACAACAAGTATAAACCTGTTGCCTGAGGAGGTTGGAGGATCAAGGGGACCAACGATATCAATCCCTACTCTCTCAAATGGGACTCCCACAACGGGAAGAGGCACTAACGGTGCCACATTCTTGGACCCAACCTTACCAGAGATCTGGCAGGTATGGCAGCTTCTGCAGTGCTTTTCTACTTCGGCCCCCATTTTTGGCCAATAGAAGTAGAGTGAGAGCCTTTCCTTAGTCTTCTTGAAACTCAAGTGACCAGCCAAAGGAATCTCGTGGGCTAACTGCAAGAACTGTGGTCTGTTCTCTTGGGGTACTACAAGGCGTTTGTAGTCTCCAGGTGCAGACTCGGTCGGTTCACTATAGAAGAGGCCATCTTCCCAGTGCAACCTATGTTTCCCAGGCTCTTGCCCTTCAGCCTGAGTTTCTGCCTGACGGCGAAGACCTTCCAGAGTTGGACATTCTCTCTGTCCCTTACTGAAGTCTGCCCTGCTGGGTCCACCTTCTGTCAGTAACGACTGCAGCTCAGGATGGTCAACAGGATCCAGATCTCCAATGAGTTCCGGGCCTTCCATTAGCTCTTCTTCAGAGTCTAATTCTACCATACAGGGTTGTACTTCCCCCTCAGCCTCAGCTGGAGGTGGAGTTACGGGTGTGACATTGGACAACCGCGGGGAAGTCCGTGTCGGCTGCATCGGAATGTGGGCTGTTGGTTTCGGTTTAGAAGTTTTAGGTTTCCCTTTGACTTCTGTGTTCCTAGAGACAGCGGCCGCCATTTCCAATGGAGCAGGAGTGATTTCTTTCTTCATCATCTCCCCGAGAGTACCGCGCAGGGTCCTCTCTCTTGCAGGTCTGGTTAGCTCCTGTAACCGTTTACTAGGAGGTCTGGGAGTATGCGATACAACTCCGAGAGTTTTTAAATCGTTACCCAACAGTACGCGTCCTGGTACCTCACTCTGTATGCTGACAGGTATCTTTACAGTCATGTCGTTACACTGGATGAGAACTGGTAATTGGGGAAGCATCTGCACAGGCCCTCCAGCTAACTTGGTGAGGCGTTTGGGTGCCTTAGCAACATCCTCAGCCTGGAAAAACGATTTATCCACCACAGTTATGCTGGCCCCAGTGTCCCTAATGGCAGGCGTCTCCTGACCATTCACCTGGACACTGTCCTTATAATACTCTTTAGTATTATCGGGGATAGAATTATAGACGTCTAAATTCTGTTGTTCCCACAACCCCAGAGATACTAAAGAAACGTTGGCTGAGACTCCAATGGGTTCGTCAGCTAGCAGTAGAAAGTTTCCACTTGCCATTTGGACTTCCTCCTCTGGAGCGAAGGCTAAGGAGACAAGCTGGACCCCTGAAGGTTTACCCTTACATCTGGGATCTCCTTTCACGTGATCAGTCGAGCCACAAACAAAGCATTTCCCGAATGCTTTCTGGAATGGTGGCTTGTTCTGACCTCCTTCCGGTTTGGCACCAGAAGACACACTATTCTGCTGTGGTTTTCCCGGTGGCTTACCCTTCTGGTTTTGTTTGGGGCCCTCTTTGGAATGTGAGTTATTCGAATTCTCCTTTGAGTCTTTTTTAGGCTGTTTTCCCTCGTCCTTTTTCTGAGTTACCCCAGAATCCTTGTGAGTAGCCCTGTTGGCAACCCACAAGTCAGCAGCCTTAGCTAGAGCCCTGGAATCTAATTCCTTCGAATCAGCCAAGTGCTGTCTGAGCTCAGGAGAACAGGCATCATAAATCGACTCCAACATAAAAAGATTTCGCATACCCTCGTAAGTGTCAACTTTGTAACCCTTAATCCATCCCTCTAAGTTTTTCAACCCTTCACTCACCCAGGTAGCCCAAGGGGTACCATCATGCTTTTTGAGGGTTCTAAACCTCTTAAGATACTGGGAAGGGGTCTTCCCGAATCTAGCTATCAAAGCTAGTTTCACACTTTCGTAATCCGTCTTATCCACCTCCCCCAATTCCATTACCACATCAGTCGCAACAGGAGGAAGCCTAGAGAACAACCAGGGAAGCAACGCATTCCCGGTGATGTCCTGGAGCCCATGATTGTATTCAAACAGTTTCAACCAATCCAACACATCCAATCTCGGTTCGTACATACCCACTAATTCCTTCGGCATCCGGGGTCTTTTGGGACTGGAGCTCCTAGAGGAACCAGAGGAGAGAGAAGCATTTTCCATAGACAACTTTTTCATTTGTAACTCATGATTAAGCTCTATTTCCCTGAGTCTTAACTCAGCTTGTTTCTGCTCAGCCTGGGCATTCATTCGTCTGAACTCGAGCTCTTGGTTTCGTTCAGATTGAGCCAAGAACCGTTTATATTCTAATTCGAGCTTCATTTTTTCAAGTTCAAAATAAGCAGGGTTACTTGTGGGACCTGGTATTGGCCCCGTAGGCACAGTTGGTAAGGCAGGTAGAGGAACAGGTGAGACAGTTTCGTTAGCCTCGCCGTCCTCGTCAGCCTCTTCATCGCTATCATCAGAATTACGATTCAGATCAACACCATTACTGTTATCTACAGTTGCTGGAGAGTTTGGTTCCTCTGAACCAGTACCCAGACTTTGGTTCGCCAGCAATCTCTCTATCAGTTCTCACTTCTTGCCTTTTACAGGAAGATTCTCTTGTCTACAGAGAGCTCGCAGACTCTCAGTATTTTTATCCGACAAAGACTCTTGGCTGTACATTTCCATTGTAGACATGTTTTTTTGAAAGTTGCTTTTGTAACGTTTTGTGGTTAGTCGTCCTACAGCGTCGAAAAACACTCTAAACTGTATACTCGATACTAATCCCACCGCTGTACACCAGTGTTAGGCGGAAACCTGTGCAGTTCCCTCTGGGACCACTGCAAAAGATTTAGGACTACAGGTGTTGCGATGAACCCGCTTGGTAGCAGTCTGTACCACACAGATCCAATTGGTAGCTGTGGCTGAGCAGTCAGACTTCTCTCAAGAAAAGTTGGTCAGTATAGGGAGTATACAAGATAGGGTAATTCTTCGCAGCAAAACGAGTAAACACGCAACCAGGCTTTAGTATAAAGATAGTAAGTTATTTATTAATAACAGAATGTCTACGAAAAATACTAAAGTGAACCACGGCAAACAAATCAAAATACAATTACTCTGCAGGGTGGAATAAAGCTCAACCCCCCGAAACACTATATCGACAACTCTAGGTTCTACGGCACCACTTATTTTCAGACAGAGGTGTATACCTAAACCCAGATGACACTCGAATATTTTTAGTGAGGAAGGGAGAGAAGAGAAAGGCAGGTAACGAAGTCAACACGGTTCGTACTGAAGCGGGTAAAAATGCAAGGCAAGAAAGCATTAATCACACTAGATCATACAGTTCGGCGGCCAGGCCCACTCGGTGAGAGGCAAGGCACGATGTCCTGGAAAGTCTCTACGGATGATGCACTCAAGTCTTGTTTAGCAAATTGTTTAGTGACAGGTTGAACCAGTTCAGAACAAAGAGTGAATAAAGATTGGAGGCAACCCAACGGAACGGAGAGGAATCAGATACCTCACACGAACCGATCAAAAAGGGAAGCCAGGCGGTTTACGGTACCTTGTGGGGGAAGACAGCTCCGACGGGGGCAGTTGTTCCTGGTGGTGGATGCACGACGGGTCTTGGCCAAGAGAAGAGATGCTCTCGTCGTCGAAGAGAAGATGTCCGGTGCACCACCAGGGAAGAAACCAGCCGCGGAGTGCTTCGTCACAAGGCACCACCTTTCGATCACGATGCAGGAGTAGTGGCTATCCGGTTGCCGGGTGCTCTGCACGGGCAATTCGACCACTGCGTCCTGGGCGACCAAAAAGCGCAAAGAAGAAGAAGACTGGTTGTTCCCACCAGCCAGGGAAAGAGCCTCTCCGGCAGGGAGATCTCTTCTGTCGTCGGGAGATTGTGAGACGATTCCGCAGGGCTCCACCGGAGGTTTTGTCGTGCAGGTCGGCTCAGCGTTACCCTCGTCGGATTCTTTAGGTCCAGTGGCGACTTCCTGAAGATCCAGTCCCAAAGGCCCTGCTTTTATGCAGACGTCCCCCATTCATTCAGCCTAGCTTGTCAATCAACACATGCTAAGTGGTGAGCGGGAAGGCTCACCACCTGGGCCAATCACTCCAGAGTGCGACCTGAGTTGGCAAGGCAACTCGGTCCAGGGTGTCTAAACCCCCTCCCACACCCCTGAGGTAACCCAGACAGAATGGCGCCACCTTCGCGGGTCTCTGTCCAGAGGCCCGCCAAAAGTGGAACAAAGGGCTCAACCTTTGGTTTCGGAGTCACAGAGAAAAACACAGACGCCATTTTTCAACCCGAGTTCTGGCAGAAAATACCACTCGATAAACTTATTTAAGATAAGTAGATCGGTGGTACGTTGGAGATTAACGAAAAACAGTATCAATCTTCAACAATGGGATGAATCCCATAGGGTTATGCTCGGGGCCGAACATAACAAGTAGTTTCCACTGCCACCAGCCAAAACTCGACGAGGGGGGACGGGACAGTGCCCCCTCGAGTAACAGATCCAGGAGTAATCGTATTACCCCTACTAGCACGTCCACAATAAGATGGTTGGTACTAGTTCTGTTAGTAAATTTAGGTCTAGTAAAGCCAATGGTGACTTTACATGCCCGGGGAGACAGTAGTCAGTCCCCGGGTATGGAGTCTATGGTGGGGGGACCTGCTAGGGCGCCCCCGTGTCACGACACGTAGGGTGCAGAGTGACACACATAGAAAAACTTATGAGACCCTATGGAGTAAAAGACCCCATAGCCCATCGAACACATTGACACCTCAAAGGAATTCCACACATACATGTCCAAGAGTGAGAGGAAAAGGGTCACACTCTTGGCAGGAGGGAAAAAACAAACCCCAGAAATCCAGCAAAGCTGCTGGGGGACTCACTAGGTTAGGAAATTCAGCCTAAACAGAGAATTCTCCCTAACACTCCCTGCACCCCCACGCCCCAGCCACCAGGGGCAGCCTCCACCAGGCCCCCACCCATGTCTCCCATCACCCCCACCCCGCAGCAGTGCAGGGGCAGCCTCCACCAGGCCCCAACTCATGTCTCCCACCACCCCCTCCCCCCAGCCACCAGGGGCAGCCTCCACCAGGCCCCCACACATGTCCCCCTGCACCCCCACCCCCCAGCCACCAGGGGCACCCTCCACCAGGCCCACACTCATGTCTCCCACCACCCCCACCCCCCAGCATCCAGGGGCACCCTCCACCAGGCCCCCACTCATGTCTCCCACCACCCCCACCCCCCAGCAGTGCAGGGGCAGCCTCCACCAGGCCCCCACACATGTCCAACTCATGTCTCCCTGCACCCCCACCCCGCAGCCACGAGGGGCAGCCTCCACCAGGCCCCCACCCATGTCTCCCATCACCCCCAACCCCCAGCAGTGCAGGGCCACCCTCCACCAGGCCCCCACTCATGTCTCCCATCACCCCCACCCCCCAGCCACCAGGGGCAGCCTCCACCAGGCCCCCACACATGTCTCCCTGCACCCCCACCCCCCAGCCACCAGGGGCAGCCTCCACCAGGCCCCCACCCATGTCTCCCATCAACCCCACCCCCCAGCAGTGCAGGGGCACCCTCCACCATGCCCCCACTCATGTCTCCCACCACCCCCACCCCCAGCCACCAGGGGCACCCTCTACCAGGCCCCCACTCATGTCTAGCATCACCCCACCCCCCAGCAGTGCAGGGGCAGCCTCCACCAGGCCCCCACTCATGTCCAACTCATGTCTCCCTGCACCCCCACCCCCCAGCCACCAGGGGCACCCTCCACCAGGCTCCCACTCATGTCTCCCACCACCCCTACCGCCCAGCAGTGCAGGGGCAGCCTCCACCAGGCCCCCACTCATGTCCAACTCATGTCTCCCTGCACCCCCACCCCCCAGCCACCAGAGGCACCCTCCACCAGGCCCCCACTCATGTCTCCCACCACCCCCACCGCCCAGCAGTGCAGGGGCAGCCTCCACCAGGCCCCCACACATGTCCAACTCATGTCTCCCTGCACCCCCACCCCCCAGCCACCAGGGGCACCCTCCAACAGGCCCCCACACATGTCTCCCTGCACCCCCACCCCCCAGCCACCAGGTGCAGCATCCACCAGGCCCCCACCCATGTCGCCCATCACCCCCACCCCCCAGCAGTGCAGGGGCACCCTCCACCATGCCCCCACTCATGTCTCCCACCACCCCCACCCCCAGCCACCAGGGGCACCCTCTACCAGGCCCCCACTCATGTCTACCATCACCCCCACCCCCCAGCAGTGCAGGGGCAGCCTCCACCAGGCCCCCACTCATGTCCAACTCATGTCTCCCTGCACCCCCACCCCCCAGCCACCAGGGGCACCCTCCACCAGGCTCCCACTCATGTCTCCCACCACCCCTACCCCCCAGCAGTGCAGGGGCAGCCTCCACCAGGCCCCCACTCATGTCCAACTCATGTCTCCCTGCACCCCACCCACCAGCCACCAGGGGCACCCTCCACCAGGCCCCCACTCATGTCTCCCACCACCCCCACCCCCCAGCATCCAGGGGCACCCTCCACCAGGCCCCCACTCATGTCTCCCACCACCCAGCAGTGCAGGGGCAGCCTCCACCAGGCCCCCACACATGCCCAACTCATGTCTCCCTGCACCCCCACCCCCCAGCCACCAGGGGCACCCTCCAACAGGCCCCCACTCATGTCTCCCATCACCCCCACCCCCCAGCAGTGCAGGGGCAGCCTCCACCAGGCCCCCACTCATGTCTCCCACCACCCCCACCCTCCAGCCACCAGGGGCAGCCTCCACCAGGCCCCACACAAGTCTCCCTGCACCCCCACCCCCCAGCCACCAGGGGCAGCCTCCACCAGGCCCCCACCCATGTCTCCCATCACCCCCACCCCCCAGCAGTGCAGGGGCACCCTCCACCAGGCCCACACTAATGTCTCCCACCACCCCCACCCCCCAGCCACCAGGGGCACCCTCCACCAGGCCCCCACTCATGTCTCCCACCACCCCCACCCCCCAGCAGTGCAGGGGCAGCCTCCACCAGGCCCCCACTCATGTCTCCCATCAGTCCCAGCCCCCAGCAGTGCAGGGGCAGCCTCCACCAGGCCCCCACTCATGTCCAACTCATGTCTCCCTGCACCCCCACCCCCCAGCCACCAGGGGCAGCCTACACCAGGCCCCCACCCATGTCTCCCATCACCCCCACGCCCCAGCAGTGCAGGGGCAGCCTCCACCAGGCCCCCACTCATGTCCAACTCATGTCTCCTTGCACCCCCACCCCCCAGCCACCAGGGGCAGCCTCCACTAGGCCCCCACCCATGTCTCCCATCACCCCCACCCCCCAGCAGTGCAGGGGCAGCCTCCACCAGGCCCCCACTCATGTCCAACTCATGTCTCCCTGCACCCCCACCCACCAGCCACCAGGGGCAGCCTCCACCAGGCCCCGACCCATGTCTCCCAAAACCCCCACCCCCAGCCACCAGGGGCAGCCTCCACCAGGCCCCCACCCATGTCTCCCAACACCCCCACCCCCCAGCAGTGCAGGGGCAGCCTACACCAGGCCCCCACTCATGTCCAACTCATGTCTCCCTGCACCCCCACCCCCCAGCCACCAGGGGCAGCCTCCACCAGGCCCCCACCCGTCTCCCATCACCCCCACCCCCCAGCAGTGCAGGGGCAGCCTCCACCAGGCCCCCACTCATGTCCAACGCATGTCTCCCTGCACCCCCACCCACCAGCCACCAGGGGCAGCCTCCACCAGGCCCCCACCCGTCTCCTATCACCCCCACCCCCCAGCAGTGCAGGGGCAGCCTCCACCAGGCCCCCACACATGTCCCCCTGCACCCCCACCCCCAGCCACCAGGGGCACCCTCCACCAGGCCCCACTCATGTCCAACTCATGTCTCCCTGCACCCCCACGCCCCAGCCACCAGGGGCAGCCTCCACCAGGCCCCCACCCATGTCTCCCATCACCCCCACCCCGCAGCAGTGCAGGGGCAGCCTCCACCAGGCCCCAACTCATGTCTCCCACCACCCCCTACCCCCAGCCACCAGGGGCAGCCTCCACCAGGCCCCCACACACGTCCCCCTGCACCCCCACCCCCCAGCCACCAGGGGCACCCTCCACCAGGCCCACACTCATGTCTCCCACCACCCCCACCCCCCAGCATCCAGGGGCACCCTCCACCAGGCCCCCACTCATGTCTCCCACCACCCCCACCCCCCAGCAGTGCAGTGGCATCCTCCACCAGGCCCCCACACATGTCCAACTCATGTCTCCCTGCACCCCCACCCCGCAGCCACCAGGGGCAGCCTCCACCAGGCCCACACTCATGTCTCCCACCACCCCCACCCCCCAGCATCCAGGGGCACCCTCCACCAGGCCCCCACCCATGTCTCCCATCACCCCCAACCCCCAGCAGTGCAGGGCCACCCTCCACCAGGCCCCCACTCATGTCTCCCATCACCCCCACCCCCCAGCCACCAGGGGCAGCCTCCACCAGGCCCCCACACATGTCTCCCTGCACCCCCACCCCCCAGCCACCAGGGGCAGCCTCCACCAGGCCCCCACCCATGTCTCCCATCAACCCCACCCCCCAGCAGTGCAGGGGCACCCTCCACCATGCCCCCACTCATGTCTCCCACCACCCCCACCCCCAGCCACCAGGGGCACCCTCTACCAGGCCCCCACTCATGTCTACCATCACCCCCACCCCCCAGCAGTGCAGGGGGAGCCTCCACCAGGCCCCCACTCATGTCCAACTCATGTCTCCCTGCACACCCACCCCCCAGCCACCAGAGACACCCTCCACCAGGCCCCCACTCATGTCTCCCACCACCCCCACCGCCCAGCAGTGCAGGGGCAGCCTCCACCAGGCCCCCACACATGTCCAACTCATGTCTCCCTGCACCCCCACCCCCCAGCCACCAGGGGCACCCTCCAACAGGCCCCCACACATGTCTCCCACCACCCCCACCCCCAGCCACCAGGGGCACCCTCCAACAGGCCCCCACTCATGTCTCCCATCACCCCCACCCCCCAGCAGTGCAGGGGCAGCCTCCACCAGGCCCCCACTCATGTCTCCCACCACCCCCACCCCCCAGCCACCAGGGGCAGCCTCCACCAGGCCCCCACACAAGTCTCCCTGCACCCCCACCCCCCAGCCACCAGGGGCAGCCTCCACCAGGCCCCGACCCATGTCTCCCAAAACCCCCACCCCCAGCCACCAGGGGCAGCCTCCACCAGGCCCCCACCCATGTCTCCCAACACCCCCACCCCCCAGCAGTGCAGGGGCAGCCTACACCAGGCCCCCACTCATGTCCAACTCATGTCTCCCTGCACCCCCACCCCGCAGCCACCAGGGGCAGCCTCCACCAGGCCCCCACCCGTCTCCCATCACCCCACCCCCCAGCAGTGCAGGGGCAGCCTCCACCAGGCCCCCACTCATGTCCAACGCATGTCTCCCTGCACCCCCACCCACCAGCCACCAGGGGCAGCCTCCACCAGGCCCCCACCCGTCTCCCATCACCCCCACCCCCCAGCAGTGCAGGGGCAGCCTCCACCAGGCCCCCACACATGTCCCCCTGCACCCCCACCCCCCAGCCACCAGGGGCACCCTCCACCAGGCCCACACTCATGTCTCCCATCACCCCCACCCCCCAGCCACCAGGGGCAGCCTCCACCAGGCCCCCACCCATGTCTCCCATTACCTCCACCCCCCAGCAGTGCAGGGGCACCCTCCACCAGGCCCCCACTCATGTCTCCCACCACCCCCACCCCCCAGCCACCAGGGGCACCCTCCACCAGGCACCCACTCATGTCTCCCACCACCCCCACCCCCAGCAGTGCAGGGACAGCCTCCACCAGGCCCCCAATCATGTCCAACTCATGTCTCCCTGCACCCCCACCCCCCAGCCACCAGGGGCAGCCTCCACCAGGCCCCCACCCATGTCTCCCATCACCCCCACCCCCCAGTAGTGCAGGGGCAACCTCCACCAGGCCCCCACTCATGTCTCCCATCAACCCCACCCCCCATCAGTGCAGGGGCAGCCTCCACCAGGCCCCCACTCATGTCCAACTCATGTCTCCCTGCACCCCCACGCCCCAGCCACCAGGGGCAGCCTCCACCAGGCCCCCACCCATGTCTCCCATCACCCCCACCCCGCAGCAGTGCAGGGGCAGCCTCCACCAGGCCCTCACTCATGTCTCCCACCACCCCCACCCCCCAGCCACCAGGGGCAGCCTCCACCAGGCCCCCACACATGTCCCCCTGCACCCCCACCCCCCAGCCACCAGGGGCACCCTCCACCAGGCCCCCACTCATGTCTCCCTCCACCCCCACCCCCCAGCAGTGCAGGGGCAGCCTCCACCAGGCCCCCACTCATGTCCAACTCATGTCTCCCTGCACCCCCACCCCCCAGCCACCAGGGGCAGCCTCCATCAGGCCCCCACCCATGTCTCCCATCACCCCCACCCCCAGCAGTGCAGAGGCACCCTCCACCAGGCCCCCACTCATGTCTCCCATCACCCCCACCCCCCAGCCACCAGGGGCAGCCTCCACCAGGCCCCCACCCATGTCTCCCATCACCGCCACCCCCCAGCAGTGCAGGGGCACCCTCCACCATGCCCCCACTCATGTCTCCCACCACCCCCACCCCCCAGCCACCAGGGGCACCCTCTACCAGGCCCCCACTCATGTCTACCATCACCCCCACCCCCCAGCAGTGCAGGGGCAGCCTCCACCAGGCCCCCACTCATGTCCAACTCATGTCTCCCTGCACCCCCAGCCACCAGGGGCAGCCTCCACCAGGCCCCCACTCATGTCTCCCATCACCCCCACCCCAGAGCAGTGCAGGGGCAGCCTCCACCAGGCCCCCACTCATGTCTCCCACCACCCCCACCCTCCAGCCACCAGGGGCAGCCTCCACCAGGCCCCCACCCATGTCCCCCTGCAGCCCCACCCCCCAGCCACCAGGGGCAGCCTCCACCAGGCCCACACTCATGTCTCCCACCACCCCCACCCCCCAGCATCCAGGGGCACCCTCCACCAGGCCCCCACTCATGTCTCCCACCACCCCCACCCCCAGCAGTGCAGGGGCAGCCTCCACCAGGCCCCCACTCATGTCCAACACATGTCTCCCTGCACCCCCACCCCCCGCCCACCAGGGGCAGCCTCCACCAGGCCCCCACCCATGTCTCCCATCACCCCCACCCCCCAGCAGTGCAGGGGCAGCCTCCACCAGGCCCCCACTCATGTCTCCCACCACCCCCACCCCCCAGCCACCAGGGGCGGCCTCCACCAGGCCCCCACACATGTCTCCCACCACTCCCACTCCCCAGCATCCAGGGGCACCTTCCACCAGTGTAGGCTTGCATGCCAAATGCAGTTGTGTGGGCACACATGTTTGTATGAATGTGTATGTAAGTAGCCATTTTCGTGATGTCACTCATGTATGTAGTTTTCAGCTGCATATATCAGCACTGAGTACATGTGCATGTGTGTGTATTTGACAAGGGTGCAACAGTGATGCAACATGGATGCATGTGACAGCGGGATGTGGAAGCCTGATTGGCAGATGTGACATAGATGCCCATCGGAACACTGCGACAGTTGGCTGAGGTGTACACATGCATGCAAGTGTGGTGGTGTGCGTGCATGTGTAGTGCACTCCCTGTGTTGCATGTGATGTCTGGCTCACCTTTGCCTGCTCATGCTGTTGTATGTGTATGGATGGTGCTGGCAGTTGCGATGTGGCTGTGGTATGGCTCATGTGTGCATGTAGAAATGACATGTGTGTTGCCAATTGTGATGCCATGTCTGAGGTTTGCCAATGCCACTCATGTGCAACTGTCATGTGTGTATGTGTCCATTGTACAGTGCCCTCATGCCTGTGTTTTATTTCTCCCTGTCTGCAGCGTCAACTGATGAAGAGGGCGGAGAAGGTCCTGTGGAGCACAGCGGCGGGGATCGCACCACCAGCCGGAGACGCAAGGCCCGGCTCCCCTCCCAGGTTGTGATCTCGTTGGGGAGTGAGGAGTCCGCTGCCGCATCCCAGGCCGCAGCTGCCGGGGGGAGGTCCAAGAGGCAGAGGTCGGAGTTGGACTCCTCGGCAGCAGAAGGGGCAGCTGGGACCCCACAGGGCCCAACGGGGGAAGATGGCACGGAGTCATCCAGGTTGGTGGGGGGTTTGGTGGAGGAGGAGGCCGTGCAAGCAACAGAGACGGGGTCTGGAGGTGGGGATTCCACTGGTGCTAGTGGTGCAGTGCAGGACCAGGGACAGGAGGCAGCACAGGTTGCCGTGGAGGTGCCTGTGTGCAATCCTGTCCCTGATCCTGTCACTGCAACATCTTGCACCAGCAGGGATGCCTACGTCCAGACCCGTTTTCAGGCAGGGGATGAGCTCACGACAACTGGCCTTCCTCTGCCTGCGGATGTGGCTATCCGGGTCCGGGTTGAGCCTGTCCTGACAGGTGTGGCATTGCATCAACGGGCCATGCGAGGTGACCTGCAGTCTTTTCATGAGGAGACTGCACGTCATCTCGAATGGCTCGTTGACCGTGTCGGCCTACTGGGACAGGTCACCCAGGCCGGATTCCTCTGTTTGATGGGGCTTGCTCAGACCCCCTCCTCAACTGAACCCCCTATGCACCAGTCGTCCTCCGTGCCATCTTCCCACCCATCAGTCACCTAGGTGCCCTGTGGAACTGCCTCTGACGGTGGTGGAGGAGGCATCCCTGCCACAGTCGGGAGTTGGACGTCCAGCAGGGGTGGCCACATCAACGACTGCACCCCAGCCAGCGGAGGATGTGCAGGCAGCAGGAGGCAGTGCACGGGCAGAGGCGCAGCAGCAACGTGGTGGGAGCCATGATGGCTCGGGGCCTTCGACATCGGAGGGGCAGGCATCGGCTGGTGGGCAGGAGGATCCAGGACGGGAAGTGCCTTCCGTGTGGCAGCGGTTGGGCCACGCCATAGATGCGGAGCGGCAGCGGGCGGAAGAGGCATGGCTCACGATGGTCAGGCGGAGAACTCCATGCGGAGGGCCCTGAGGCGGGCCGAGTGCCTTGAGGCAATCCGCAGGGAGTTTGGGGGGAACATGTGGACGGCCCTGCGGACCCTCGGGCCATGGAGGAGGAGCGCCTCCGGGACATTGAGCGGGAGTTCGATGATGGTCTGGCCCGGAACATCCCAAAGTGAGCCGTCGGACTAGCCCGCTGCCCTTGTGAATAGTTCTGTAGTTAGTGTTAGGTTTCCTTTGGTTTAGCATTTTTTTTGGACCTTTTGGACAATGGGCCACATTTTTGTATATAGTTTTTTTTTTTAGGTAGTGTTATTCGATAGGTTTCATTTCTTCGTTTGGGATCATGGACTCTGGATTGTTTATCTGTATATAGTTGACTTTTGGATTTTCATTTTTTTTAATGATTTCACCATGGAGCAATGCTTTTCGATTTTAATTTTCCATTGGATTTACTTTTGTGGACTGTGACTTTGGACACCTTTCGTTTGCATTATGATTTGTGGTTTTGCATTATTTCACGTACCTGCTGGTTTAAAAAAAAAAAAATGCCATTATTGTTTGTTTATTTTTGATTCAATTTATGTTGCGTTTAATACATATCTTTTCTTCAAACTTCAATGTGTAGTATCATCTCATTGGTTTCATGCATATCATGATATGAGTTTTGACATTCACTGACAACCATTGGGTGTATGTGAGGGACATGTGTTAATTTCCAAACTTGCAATTGGGGTTCTATCATGTTTTTGCCATTTCTAAGTGGGTGGATGCAATACTCAGGTGGGAGTTTGGCATTTGGAGGCTGCCCATAAGGGCCAGGGATCTAGATTGTGGTGACATGTTGGCTGGGGGACATGAGTGGGGGCCTGGTGGAGGCTGCCCCTGCACTGCTGGGGGGTGGGGGTGATGGGAGACATGAGTGGGGCCTGGTGGAGGCTGCCCCTGGTGGCTGGGGGGTGGGGGTGGTGGGAGACATGAGTGGGGGCCTTCTGGAGGCTGCCCCTGGTGGCTGGGGGGTGGGGGTGGTGGGAGACATAAGTGGGGCCTGGTGGAGGCTGCCCCTGCACTGCTGGGGGGTGGGGGTGCAGGGGGACATGTGTGGGGTCCGGGTGGAGGGTGCCCCTGCACTGCTGGGGGGTGGGGGTGAAACGAGACATGAGTGGGGGCCTGGTGGAGGCTGCCCCTGGTGGCTGGGGGTCGGGGGTGGTGGGAAACATGAGTGGGGGCATGTTGGAGGCTGCCCCTGCACTGCTGGGGGGTGGGGGTGATAGGGGACATGAGTGGGGGCCTGGTGGAGGCTGCCCCTGGTGGCTGGGGGGTGGGGGTGGTGGGAAACATGAGTGGGGGCCTGGTGGAGGCTGCCCCTGCACTACTGGGGGGTGGGGGTGATGGGGGACATGAGTGGGGGACTAGTGGCGGCTGCCCCTGGTGGCAGTGGGGTGGGGGTGATGGAAGACATGAGTGGGGGCCTGGTGGAGGCTGCCCCTTGTGGCTGGGGGGTGGGGGTGATGGGAGACATGAGTGGGGGCCTGGTGGAGGCTGCCCCTGTAATGCTGGGGGTAGGGGGTGATGGGAGACATGAGTGGGGGCCTGGTGGAGGCTGCCCCTGCAATGCTGGGGGGTGGGGGTGATGGGAGACATGAGTTGGGGCCTGGTGGAGGCTTCCCCTGGTGGCTGGGGGGTGGGTGTGGTGGGAGACATGAGTGGGGGCCTGGTGGAGGCTGCCCCTGCACTGCTGGGGGGTTGGGGTGCAGGGGGACATGTGTGGGGTCCTGGTGGAGGGTGCCCCTGCACTGCTGGGGGGTGGGGTGATGGGAGACATGAGTGGGGGCCTGGTGGAGGCTGCCCCTGGTGGCTGGGGGGTGGGAGACATGAGTGGGGGCCTGGTGGAGGCTGCCCCTGCACTGCTGTGGGTGGGGGTGATAGGGGACATGAGTGGGGGCCTGGTGGAGTCTGCCCCTGCAATGCTGGGGGGTGGGGGTGATGGGAGACATGAGTGGGGGCCTGGTGGAGGCTGCCCCTGGTGGCAGTGGGGTGGGGGTGATGGGAGACATGAGTGGGGGCCTGGTGGAGGCTGCCCCTGGTGGCTGGGGGGTGGGGGTGGTGGGAGACATGAGTGGGGGCCTGGTGGAGGCTGCCCCTGCAATGCTGGGGGGTGGGGGTGATGGGAGACATGAGTGGGGGCCTGGTGGAGGCTGTCCCTGCAATGCTGGGGGGTGGGGTGATGGGAGACATGAGTGGGGGCCTGGTGGAGGCTGCCCCTGCACTGCTGGGGGGTGGGGGTGATGGGAGACATGAGTGGGGGCCTGGTGGAGGCTGCCCCTGCACTGCTGGGGGTGGGGGAGATGGGAGACATGAGTGGGGGCTTGGTGGAGGCTGCCCCTGCACTGCTGGGGGGTGGGGGTGATGGGAGACATGAGTGGGGGCCTGGTGGAGGCTGCCCCTGGTGGCTGGGGGGTAGGGGTGGTGGGAGACATGAGTGGGGGCCTGGTGGAGGCTTCCCCTGCACTGCTGGTGGTGGGGGTGATAGGGGACATGAGTGGGGGCCTGGTGGAGGCTGCCCCTGCAATGCTGGGGGGTGGGGGTGATGGGAGACATGAGTGGGGGCCTGGTGGAGGCTGCCCCTGGTGGCAGTGGGGTGGGGGTGATGTGAGACATAAGTGGGGCCTGGTGGAGGCTGCACCTGCACTGCTGGGGGGTGGGGGTGCAGGGGGACATGTGTGGGGTCCTGGTGGAGGGTGCCCCTGCACTTCTTGGGGGTGTGGGTGAAACGAGACATGAGTGGGGGCCTGGTGGAGGCTGCCCCTGGTGGCTGGGGGGTGGGGGTGGTGGGAAACATGAGTGGGGGCATGTTGGAGGCTGCCCCTGCACTGCTGGGGGGTGGGGGTGATAGGGGACATGAGTGGGGGCCTGGTGGAGGCTGCCCCTGGTGGCAGTGGGGTGGGGGTGATGGAAGACATGAGTGGGGGCCTGGTGGAGGCTGCCCCTTGTGGCTGGGGGGTGGGGGTGGTGGGAGACATGAGTGGGGGCCTGGTGGAGGCTGCCCCTGCAATGCTGGGGGTAGGGGGTGATGGGAGACATGAGTGGGGGCCTGGTGGAGGCTGCCCCTGCAATGCTGGAGGGTGGGGGTGATGGGAGACATGAGTGGGGGCCTGGTGGAGGCTGCCCCTGGTGGCTGGGGGGTGGGTGTGGTGGGAGACATGAGTGGGGGCCTGGTGGAGGCTGCCCCTGCACTGCTGGGGGGTTGGGGTGCAGGGGGACATGTGTGGGGTCCTGGTGGAGGGTGCCCCTGCACTGCTGGGGGGTGGGGTGATGGGAGACATGAGTGGGGGCCTGGTGGAGGCTGCCCCTGGTGGCTGGGGGGTGGGGGTAGTGGGAGACATGAGTGGGGGCCTGGTGGAGGCTGCCCCTGCACTGCTGTGGGTGGGGGTGATAGGGGACATGAGTGGGGGCCTGGTGGAGTCTGCCCCTGCAATGCTGGGGGGTGGGGGTGATGGGAGACATGAGTGGTGGCCTGGTGGAGGCTGCCCCTGGTGGCAGTGGGGTGGGGGTGATGGGAGACATGAGTGGGGGCCTGGTGGAGGCTGCCCCTGGTGGCTGGGGGGTGGGGGTGGTGGGAGACATGAGTGGGGGCCTGGTGGAGGCTGCCCCTGCAATGCTGGGGGGTGGGGGTGATGGGAGACATGAGTGGGGGCCTGGTGGAGTCTGCCCCTGCACTGCTGGGGGGTTGGGGTGCAGGGGGACATGTGTGGGGTCCTGGTGGAGGGTGCCCCTGCACTGCTGGGGGTGGGGTGATGGGAGACATGAGTGGGGGCCTGGTGGAGGCTGCCCCTGGCGGCTGGGGGGTGGGGGTGGTGGGAGACATGAGTGGGGGCCTGGTGGAGGCTGCCCCTGCACTGCTGTGGGTGGGGGTGATAGGGGACATGAGTGGGGGCCCGGTGGAGTCTGCCCCTGCAATGCTGGGGGGTGGGGGTGATGGGAGACATGAGTGGGGGCCTGGTGGAGGCTGCTCCTGGTGGCAGTGGGGTGGGGGTGATGGGAGACATGAGTGGGGGCCTGGTGGAGGCTGCCCCTGGTGGCTGGGGGGTGGGGGTGGTGGGAGACATGAGTGGGGGCCTGGTGGAGGCTGCCCCTGCAATGCTGGGGGGTGGGGGTGATGGGAGACATGAGTGGGGGCCTGGTGGAGGCTGCCCCTGCAATGCTTGGGGGTGGGGTGATGGGAGACATGAGTGGGGGCCTGGTGGAGGCTGCCCCTGCACTGCTGGGGGGTGGGGGTGATGGGAGACATGAGTGGGGGCCTGGTGGAGGCTGCCCCTGCACTGCTGGGGGGTGGGGGAGATGGGAGACATGAGTGGGGGCCTGGTGGAGGCTGCCCCTGCACTGCTGGGGGGTGGGGTGATGGGAGACATGAGTGGGGGCCTGGTGGAGGCTGCCCCTGGTGGCTGGGGGGTAGGGGTGGTGGGAGACATGAGTGGGGGCCTGGTGGAGGCTGCCCCTGCACTGCTGGGGGTGGGGGTGATAGGGGACATGAGTGGGGGCCTGGTGGAGGCTGCCCCTGCAATGCTGGGGGGTGGGGGTGATGGGAGACATGAGTGGGGGCCTGGTGGAGGCTGCCCCTGGTGGCAGTGGGGTGGGGGTGATGGGAGACATGAGTGGGGGCCTGGTGGAGGCTGCCCCTGGTGGCTGGGGGGTGGGGGTGGTGGGAGACATGAGCGGGGGCCTGGTGGAGGCTGCCCCTGAAGGCAGTGGGGTGGGGGTGATGCGAGACATGAGTGGGGGCCTGGTGGAGGCTGCCCCTGGTGGCTGGGGGGTGGGGGTGGTGGGAGACATGAGTAGGGGCCTGGTGGAGGCTGCCCCTGGTGGCAGTGGGGTGGGGGTGATGGGAGACATGAGTGGGGGCCTGGTGGAGGCTGCCCCTGGTGGCTGGGGAGTGGGGGTGGTGGGAGACATGAGTGGGGGCCTGGTGGAGGCTGCCTCTGCACTGCTGGGGGGTGGGGGTGATAGGGGACATGAGTGGGGGCCTGGTGGAGGCTGCCCCTGGTGGCTGGGGGGTGGGGGTGGTGGGAGACATGAGTGGGGGCCTGGTGGAGGCTGCCGCTGCAATGCTGGGGGGTGGGGGTGATGGGAGACATGAGTGGGGGCCTGGTGGAGGCTGCCCCTGCACTGCTGGGGGGGCGGGGTGATGGGAGACATGAGTGGGGGCCTGGTGGAGGCTGCCCCTGGTGGCTGGGGGGTGGGGGTAGTGGGAGACATAAGTGGGGGCCTGGGGGAGGCTGCCCCTGCACTGCTGGGGGGTGGGGGTGCAGGGGGACATGTGTGGGGTCCTGGTGGAGGGTGCCCCTGTACTGCTGGGGGGTGGGGGTGATGGGAGACATGAGTGGGGGCCTGGTAGAGGCTGCCCCTGGTGGCTGGGGGGTGGGGGTGGTGGGAGACATGAGTGGGGGCCTGGTAGAGGTTGCCCCTGATGGCAGTGGGGTGGGGGTGATGGGAGACATGAGTGGGGGCCTGGTGGAGGCTGCCCCTGGTGGCTGGGGGGTGGGGGTGGTGGGAGACATGAGTGGGGGCCTGGTGGAGGCTGCCCCTGGTGGCAGTGGGGTGGGGGTGATGGGAGACATGAGTGGGGGCCTGGTGGAGGCTGCCCCTGGTGGCTGGGGGGTGGGGGTGGTGGGAGACATGAGTAGGGGCCTGGTGGAGGCTGCCTCTGCACTGCTGGGGGGTGGGGGTGATAGGGGACAAGAGTGGGGGCCTGGTGGAGGCTGCCCCTGCAATGCTGGGGGGTGGGGGTGATGGGAGATATGAGTGGGGGCCTGGTGGAGGCTGCCCCTGGTGGCAATGGGGTGGGGGTGATAGGGGACATGAGTGGGGGCCTGGTGGAGGCTGCCCCTGCACTGCTGGGGGTGGGGGTGATGGGAGACATGAGTGGGGGCCTGGTGGAGGCTGCCCCTGGTGGCTGGGGGGTGGGGGTGGTGGGAGACATGAGTGGGGGCCTGGTGGAGGCTGCCGCTGCAATGCTGGGGGGTGGGGGTGATGGGAGACATGAGTGGGGGCCTGATGGAGGCTGCCCCTGCACTGCTGGGGGGGCGGGGGTGATGGGAGACATGAGTGGGGGCCTGGTGGAGGCTGTCCCTGGTGGCTGGGGGGTGGGGGTGGTGGGAGACATGAGTGGGGGCCTGGTGGAGGCTGCCCCTGCACTGCTGGGGGGTGGGGGTGCAGGGGGACATGTGTGGGGTCCTGGTGGAGGGTGCCCCTGCACTGCTGGGGGGTGGGGGTGATGGGAGACATGAATGGGGGCCTGGTAGAGGCTGCCCCTGGTGGCTGGGGGGTGGGGGTGGTGGTAGACATGAGTGGGGGCCTGGTGGAGGCTGCCCATGCACTGCTGGGGGGTGGGGGTGATAGGGGACATGAGTGGGGGACTGGTGGAGGCTGCCCCTGCAATGCTGGGGGGTGGGGGTGATGGGAGACATGAGTGCGGGCCTGGTGGAGGATGCCCCTGGTGGCAGTGGGGTGGGGGTGATGGGAGACATGAGTGGGGGCCTGGTGGAGGCTGCCCCTGCACTGCTGGGGGGTGGGGGTGATGGGAGACATGAGTGGGGGCCTGGTGGAGGCTGCCCCTGGTGGCTGGGGGGTGGGGTGGTGGGAGACATGAGTGGGGGCCTGGTGGAGGCTGCCCCTGCAATGCTGGGGGGTGGGGGTGATGGGAGACATGAGTGGGGGCCTGGTGGAGGCTGCCCCTGCAATGCTGGGGGGTGGGGGTGATGAGAGACATGAGTGGGGGCCTGGTGGAGGCTGCCCTGGTGGCTGGGGGGTGGGGGTGGTGGGAGACATGAGTGGGGGCCTGGTGGAGGCTGCCCCTGCACTGCTGGGGGTGGGGGTGCAGGGGGACATGTGTGGGGTCCTGGTGGAGGGTGCCCCTGCACTGCTGGGGGGTGGGGGTGATGGGAGACATGAGTGGGCGCCTGGTGGAGGCTGCCCCTGGTGGCTGGGGGGTGGGGGTGGTGGGAGACATGAGTGGGGGCCTGGTGGAGGCTGCCCCTGTACTGCTGGGGGGTGGGGGTAATGGGAGACATGAGTGGGGGCCTGGTGCATGCTGCCGCTGCACTGCTAGGGGGTGGGGGTGATGGGAGACATGAGTAGGGGCCTGGTGGAGGCTGCCCCTGCACTGCTGGGGGTTGGGGGTGATGGGAGACATGAGTGGGGGCCTGGTGGAGGCTGCCGCTGGTGGCTGGGGGTGGTGGGAGACATGAGTGGGGGCCTGGTGGAGGCTGCCCCTGCACTGCTGGGGGGTGGGGGTGATAGGGGACATGAGTGGGGGCCTGGTGGAGGCTGCCCCTGCAATGCTGGGGTGTGGGGGTGATGGGAGACATGAGTGGGGGCATGGTGGAGGCTTCCCCTGGAGGCAGTGGGGTGGGGGTGATGGGAGACATGAGTGGGGGCCTGGTGGAGGCTGCCCCTGGTGGAGGCTGCCCCTGGTGGCTGGGGGGAGGGGGTGGTGGGAGACATGAGTGGGGGCCTGGTGGAGGCTGCACCTGCACTGCTGGGGGGTGGGGGTGATAGGGGACATGAGTGGGGGCCTGGTCGAGGCTGCCCCTGCAATGCTGGGGGGTGGGGGTGATGGGAGACATGAGTGGGGGCCTGGTGGAGGCTGCCCCTGGTGGCAGTGGGGTGGGGGTGATAGGGGACATGGGTGGGGGCCTGGTGGAGGCTGCCCCTGCACTGCTGGGGTGTGGGGGTGATGGGAGACATGAGTGGGGGCCTGGTGGAGGCTGCCCCTGCAATGCTGGGGGGTGGGGTGATGGGAGACATGACTGGGGGCCTGGTGGAGGATGCCCCTGGTGGCTGGGGGGTGGGGGCGGTGGGAGACATGAGTGGGGGCCTGGTGGAGGCTGCCCCTGCACTGCTGGGGGGTGGGGGTGATGGGAGATATGAGTGGGGGCCTGGTGGAGGCTGCCCCTGCACTGCTGGGGGTGGGGGTGATGGGAGACATGAGTGGGGGCTTGGTGGAGGCTGCCCCTGCACTGCTGGGGGGTGGGGGTGATGGGAGACATGAGTGGGGGCCTGGTGGAGGATGCCCCTGGTGGCTGGGGGTGGTGGGGGACATGAGTGGGGGCCTGGTGGAGGCTGCCCCTGGTGGCAGTGGGGTGGGGGTGATGGGAGACATGAGTGGGGGCCTGGTGGAGGCTGCCCCTGGTGGCTGGGGGGTGGGGGTGGTGGGAGACATGAGTGGGGGCCTGGTGGAGGCTGCCCCTGCACTGCTGGGGGTGGGGGTGATAGGGGACATGAGTGGGGGCCTGGTGGAGGCTGCCCCTGCAATGCTGGGGGGTGGGGGTGATGGGAGACAAGAGTGGGGGCCTGGTGGAGGCTGCCCCTGGTGGCAATGGGGTGGGGGTGATAGGGGACATGAGTGGGGGCCTGGTGGAGGCTGCCCCTGCACTGCTGGGGGGTGGGGGTGATGGGAGACATGAGTGGGGGCCTGGTGGAGGCCGCCCCTGGTGGCTGGGGGTGGGGGTGCTGGGAGACATGAGTGGGGGCCTGGTGGAGGCTGCCCCTGCAATGCTGGGGGGTGGGGGTGATGGGAGACATGAGTGGGGGCCTGGTGGAGGCTGCCCCTGCACTGCTGGGGGGCGGGGGTGATGGGAGACATGAGTTGGGGCCTGGTGGAGGCTGCCCCTGGTGGCTGGGGGGTGGGGGTGGTGGGAGACATGAGTGGGGGCCTGGTGGAGGCTGCCCCTGCACTGCTGGGGTGGGGGTGCAGGGGGACATGTGTGGGGTCCTGGTGGAGGGTGCCCCTGCACTGCTGGGGGGTGGGGGTGATGGGAGACATGAGTGGGGGCCTGGTGGAGGCTGCCCCTGGTGGCTGGGGGGTGGGCGTGGTGGGAGACATGAGTGGGGGCCTGGTGGAGGCTGCCCCTGCACTGCTGGGGGGTGGGGGAGATAGGGGACATGAATGGGGGACTGGTGGAGGCTGCCCCTGCAATGCTGGGGGATGGGGGTGATGGGAGACATGAGTGGGGGCCTGGTGGAGGATGCCCCTGGTGGCAGTGGGGTGGGGGTGATGGGACACATGCGTGGGGGCCTGGTGGAGGCTGTCCCTGCACTGCTGGGGGGTGGGGGTGATGGGAGACATGAGTGGGGGCCTGGTGGAGGCTGCCCCTGGTGGCTGGGGGGTGTGGGTAGTGGGAGACATGAGTGGGGGCCTGGTGGAGGCTGCCCCTGTAATGCTGGGGGGTGGGGTGATGGGAGACATGAGTGGGGGCCTGGTGGAGGCTGCCCCTGCAATGCTGGGGGGTGGGGGTGATGGGAGACATGAGTGGGGGCCTGGTGGAAGCTACCCCTGGTGGCTGGGGGGTGGGGGTGGTGGGAGACATGAGTGGGGGCCTGGTGGAGGCTGCCCCTGCACTGCTGGGGTTGGGGGTGCAGGGGGACATGTGTGGGGTCCTGGTGGAGGGTGCCCCGGCACTGCTGGTGGGTGGGGGTGATGGGAGACATGCGTGAGGGCCTGGTGGAGGCTGCCCCTGGTGGCTGGGGAGTGGGGGTGGTGGGAGACATGAGTGGGGGCCTGGTGGAGGCTGCCCCTGGACTGCTGGGGGGTGGGGGTGATGGGAGACATGAGTGGGGGCCAGGTGGAGGCTGCCCCTCGTGGCTGGGGGTGGTGGGAGACATGAGTGGGGGCCTGGTGGAGGCTGCCCCTGCACTGCTGGGGGGTGGGGGTAATAGGGGACATGAGTGGGGGCCTGGTGGAGGCTGCCCCTGCAATGCTGGGGGGTGGGGGTGATGGGAGACATGAGTGGGGGCCTGGTGGAGGCTGCCCCTGGACTGCTGGGGGGTGGGGGTGATGGGAGACATGAGTGGGGGCCAGGTGGAGGCTGCCCCTGGTGGCTGGGGGTGGTGGGAGACATGAGTGGGGGCCTGGTGGAGGCTGCCCCTGCACTGCTGGGGGGTGGGGGTAATAGGGGACATGAGTGGGGGCCTGGTGGAGGCTGCCCCTGCAATGCTGGGGGGTGGGGGTGATGGGAGACATGAGTGGGGGCATGATGGAGGCTGCCCCTGGTGGCAGTGGGGTGGGGGTGATGGGAGACATGAGTGGGGGCCTGGTGGAGGCTGCCCCTGGTGGAGGCTGGCCCTGGTGGCTGGGGGGTGGGGGTGGTGGGAGACATGAGTGGGGGCCTGGTGGAGGCTGCCCCTGCACTGCTCGGGGGTGGGGGTGATAGGGGACATGAGTGGGGGCCTGGTGGAGGCTGCCCCTGCAATGCTGGGGGGTGGGGGTGATGGGAGACATGAGTGGGGGCCTGGTGGAGGCTGCCCCTGGTGGCAGTGGGGTGGGGGTGATAGGGGACATGAGTGGGTGCCTGGTGGAGGCTGCCCCTGCACTGCTGGGGAGTGGGGCTGATGGGAGACATGAGTGGGGGCCTGGTGGAGGCTGCCCCTGGTGGCTGGGGGGTGGGGGTGGTGGGAGACATGAGTGGCGGCCTGGTGGAGGCTGCCCCTGCAATGCTGGGGGGTGGGGGTGCAGGGGGACATGTGTGGGGTCCGGGTGGAGGGTGCTGCTGGGGGGTGGGGGTGATGGGAGACATGAGTGGGGGCCTGGTGGAGGCTGCCCCTGGTGGCTGGGGGGTGGGGGTGGTGGGAGACATGAGTGGGGGCCTGGTGGAGGCTGCCCCTGCACTGCTGGGGGGTGGGGGTGATAGGGGACATGAGTGAGGGCCTGGTGGAGGCTGCCCCTGCAATGCTGGGGGGTGGGGGTGATGGGAGACATGAGTGGGGGCCTGGTGGAGGCTGCCCCTGCAATGCTGGGGGGTGGGGGTGATGGGAGACATGAGTGGGGGCCTGGTGGAGGCTGGCCCTGGTGGCTGGGGGGTGGGGGTGGTGGGAGACATGAGTGGGGGCCTGGTGGAGGCTGCCCCTGCACTGCTGGGGGGTTGGGGTGCAGGGGGAGATGTGTGTGGGGTCCTGGTGGAGGGTGCCCCTGCACTGCTGGGGGGTGGGGGTGATGGGAGACATGAGTGGGGGCCTGGTGGAGGCTGCCCCTGCACTGCTGGTGGTGGGGGTGATAGGGGACATGAGTGGGGGCCTGGTGAAGTCTGCCCCTGCAATGCTGGGGGGTGGGGGCGATGGGAGACATGAGTGGGGGCCTGGTGGAGGCTGCCCCTGGTGGCATTGGGGTGGGGGTGATGGGAGACATGAGAGGGGGCCTGGTGGAGGCTGCCCCTGGTGGCTGTGGGGTGGGGGTGGTGGAAGATGTGAGTGGGGGCCTGATGGAGGCTGCCCCTGCAATGCTGGGGGTGGGGGTGATGGGAGACATGAGTGGGGGCCTGGTGGAGGCTGCCCCTGCACTGCTGGGGGGTGGGGTGATGAGAGACATGAGTGGGGGCCTGGTGGAGGCTGCCCCTGCACTGCTGGGGGGTGGGGGTGATGGGAGACATGAGTGGGGGCTTGGTGGAGGCTGCCCCTGCACTGCTAGGGGGTGGGGGTGATGGGAGACATGAGTGGGGGCCTGGTGGAGGCTGCCCCTGGTGGCTGGGGGGTGGGGTGGTGGGAAACATGAGTGGGGGCCTGGTGGAGGCTGCCCCTGCACTGCTGGGGGATGGGGGTGATAGGGGACATGAGTGGGGGCCTGGTGGAGGCAGCCCCTGCAATGCTGGGGGTGGGGGTGATGGGAGACATGAGTGGGGGCCTGGTGGAGGCTGCCCCTGGTGGCAGTGGGGTGGGGGTGATGGGAGACATGAGTGGGGGCCTGGTGGAGGCTGCCCCTGGTGGCTGGGGGGTGGGAGTGGTGGGAGACATGAGTGGGGGCCTGGTGGAGGCTGCCCCTGCACTGCTGGGGGGTGGGGGCGATAGGGGACATGAGTGGGGGCCTGGTGGAGGCTGCCCCTGCAATGCTGTGGTGTGGGGGTGATGGGAGACATGAGTGGGGGCCTGGTGGAGGCTGCCCCTGGTGGCAATGGGGTGGGGGTGATAGGGGACATGAGTGGGGGCCTGGTGGAGGCTGCCCCTGCACTGCTGGGGGTGGGGGTGATGGGAGACATGATTGGGGGCCTGGTGGAGGCTGCCCCTACACTGCTGGGGGATGGGGGTGATGGAGACATGAGTGGGGGCCTGGTGGAGGCTGCCCCTGGTCGCTGGGTGGTGGGGGTGGTGGGAGACATGAGTGGGGGCCTGGTGGAGGCTGCCCCTGCACTGCTGGGGGGTGGTGGTGCAGGGGGACATGTATGGGGTCCTGGTGGAGGGTGCCCCTGCACTGCTGGGGGGTGGGGGTGATGGGAGACATGAGTGGGGGCCTGGTGGAGGCTGCCCCTGGTGGCTGGGGGGTGGGGGTGGTGGGAGACATGAGTGGGGGCCTGGTGGAGGCTGCCCCTGCAATGCTGGGGGGTGGGGGTGATGGGAGACATGAGTGGGGGCCGGGTGGAGGCTGCCCCTGCACTGCCGGGGGGTGGAGGTGATGGGAGACATGAGTGGGGGCCTGGTGGAGGCTGCCCCTGCAATGCCGGGGGGTGGGGGTGATGGGAGACATGAGTGGGGGCCTGGTGGAGGCTTCCCCTGCAATGCTGGGGGGTGGGGGTGATGGGAGACATGATTGGGGGCCTGGTGGAGGCTGCCCCTGCACTGCTGGGGGGTGGGGGTGATGGGAGACATGAGTGGGGGCTTGGTGGAGGCTGCCCCTGGTAGCTGGGGGGTGGTGGGAGACATGAGTGGGGGCCTGGTGGAGGCTGCCCCTGCACTGCTGGGGGGTGGGGGTGCAGGGGGACATGTGTGGGGTCCTGGTGGAGGGTGCCCCTGCACTGCTGGGGGATGGGGGTGATGGGAGACATGAGTGGGGGCCTGGTGGAGGCTGCCCCTGGTGGCTGTGGGGTGGGGGTGGTGGGAGACATGAGTGGGGGCCTGGTGGAGGCTGCCCCTGCAATGCTGGGGGGTGGGGGTGATGGGAGACATGAGTGGGGGCCTGGTGGAGGCTGCCCCTGCACTGCTGGGGGGTGGAGGTGATGGGAGACATGAGTGGGGGCCTGGTGGAGGCTGCCCCTGGTGGCTGGGGGGTGGGGGTGGTGGGAGACATGAGTGGGGGCCTGGTGGAGGCTGCCCCTGCAATGCTGGGGGGTGGGGGTGATAGGGGACATGAGTGGGGGCCTGGTGGAGGCTGCCCCTGCAATGCTGGAGGGTGGGGGTGATGGGAGACATGAGTGGGGGCCTGGTGGAGGCTGCCCCTGGTGGCAGTGGGGTGGGGGTGATAGGGGACATGAGTGGGGGCCTGGTGGAGGCTGCCCCTGCACTGCTGGGGCGTGGGGGTGATGGGAGGCATGAGTGGGGGCCTGGTGGAGGCTGCCCCTGGAGGCTGGGGGGTGGGGGTGGTGGGAGACATGAATGGGGGCCTGGTGGAGGCTGCCCCTGCACTGCTGGGGGGTGGGGGTGCCGGGGGACATGTGTGGGGTCCTGGTGGAGGGTGCCCCTGCACTGCTGGGGGGGGGTGATGGGAGACATGAGTGGTGGCCTGATGGAGGCTGCCCCTGGTGGCTGGGGGGTGGGGGCGGTGGGAGACATGAGTGGGGGCCTGGTGGAGGCTGCCCCTGGTGGCTGGGGGGTGGGGGTGGTGGCAGACATGAGTGGGGGCCTGGTGGAGGCTGCCCCTGCACTGCTGGGGGGTGGGGGTGATAGGGGACATGAGTGGGGGGCTGGTGGAGGCTGCCCCTGCAATGCTCGGGGGTGGGGGTGATGGGAGACATGAGTGGGAGCCTGGTGGAGGCTGCCCCTAGTGGCTGGGGGGTGGGGGTGGTGGGAGACATGAGTGGGGGCCTGGTGGAGGCTGCCCCTGGTGGCTGGGGGTGCAGGGGGACATGCGTTGGTGGGCAGTAGTGCAAGGTGACATGTGGGTTGGCTGGGGGGCATGGCCATGGTGGATGGGGTGCCTGCAGGACATGTGCAGGGTAGGCCCCCCTGTGGTGTGGCCCACCTGCAGGGGCCGTGGAGGGTGTAGAGGGAACACCTGGGAGGACCCACACGTGCAATTCACGTGTGGTGCTCCCCGCGCACCCCTGTCATACACGTACCCTGATGGAATCGCGTGTGATACTTCCTGCGCACCCCTGAAATGCACGTACCCTGCTGTTTTTACGTGTGATACTTCCTGCGCACCCCTGGAATACACGTACCCTGCTGATTTTGCGTGTGATACTTCCCGCGCACCCCTGAAATACATGTACCCTGCTGTTTTTGCGTGTGATACTTCCCGCGCACCCCTGGAATACACGTACTGTGATGGAATCGCGTGTGATACTTCCCGCGCACCCCTGAGATACACGTACCCTGCTGCTTTTGCGTGTGATACTTCCCGTGCACCCCTGAAATACACGTACCCTGCTGCTTTTGCGTGTGATACTTCCCGCGCACCCCTGGAATACACGTACCCTGCTGTTTTTGCGTGTGTTACTTCCCACGCATCCCTGATGTACACGTCCACAGGACAATCGCGTGTGGAACTTCCCGCGAACCACTGAAATACACGTTCCCCGCTTGGCGTTTGCTGTTTGCCAGCCCTGTGAACTGGTCCAGGGTTAGCGCAGCCCTTTGCGATGATTTGGGGATTTTGAAGGCTTTTCCTTGCGCGAGGGCGTTCTTGGGGGCGTAACTGGCGCTACTGCAGGGTCAGGGTCGCTGCGCCACTCTGCGCCACGGCTGGTTTCGGAGGGAAAAATCCATGAATACGCTGTGCGATGAAAAGGATTTTTTTGCACGCGGCTGGCGCAGTATATTGCACAGGGACACTGTGCGCCAGCCGCGTGCGCCATTTTTGTGCGAATTTCTATGAATTACCCTGTTAATATATTTCATAAATCTATTTCTTAAAGCTTTTGTCCTCAGCCCAATTTAAACTGGTCACCCTATGTTTATAATCATTGTCCTATTACTGGGTTGTTTTGTAACATTTTGACCTTGAATCTTATAATTGCCTCCTACTCTCATAGTTCAGAAATGTTCTCTTTTTTGTCCTCTATACAACATTTAACGTAAGCAGTGGCCTTTCCTTCTTTGAGATGTTTACATTTTAGGCAATGTCGTGCAGCCCTCTTCTATTTGTTAAACTCCACTGATCTACATATGGCTTTTGCACTTAGCCACCATTCCGAGTAACCTGGATGCTGCTAGCCAGTGCCTCCTTCCCTTCCCTGCTCCTCCTTCCATTCTAGGCCTCCTTAAGCTCTTAGCACTCATGTAGTTTCCTACGTGGTTGCTAAGAGTGTGTAAGTTAAAAACAAAACAAAAAAGACATACCTTGGTGACCCCCATGCCAAGGTGTCCCAAGTCCGTTTTCAATGTTGATGACATCACAGTCATCAACATTGAAAAGAGACTTGGGAACCACGGTGCAGCATTGGGCTGCGCAGTAGGATACATTTTTTTTCTTCTTTAAATACACACCATTAGCACCCATGTAGGTAACTACACGAATGCTAATGGTGATATAATCCTCAGCAGTGTGCCAACCCTCTCAATAATGGCGCCACCACCCACAGTAAGGGACTATCACTTCTCTCAGGCCCTTAACTTGGGCGGCAGGACGTTACTGACATTGTCACCCTACTGCCTCGGGCTATATATCGCCCCATTAGCACCCTGAAAGGGGGCACTGGCCAGTCAGGATGCTCAAAATGCAGCCTGTATTGTATTGTACATGCCCGTGTTCTGAGCAGCCTGGGTGCTGCTAGCCAGCACCCCTTCCCTTCCCTGCTCCCCCCCCACACCTCTTAGCACCAATTTAGTTTTGTATGCAAGTGCTAAGAGTGTAATTTAAAAAAAGAATTGTACCTCAATAGGTGGCCCGGTGCCTCACTATGCTTTCCCAAGTCTGTTTCATTGTTGATGACGTCACGGTCATTAACACAGAAAACAGACTTGGGAAACATCAGCATGGCGCCGGGCCTCCCAGCAAGGTACAGTTCTTTTTTTTTTAATAAATCAAACCATTAGCACTCACGTAGGAAATATGTCTCTCAGCAGTGAGCCAACCCTGTAGTTAATGGCAGCACTGCCCATGTCAAGGGTCCCTTACTTCACTCGGCCCCTTAACTTGGATGGCGGGCTGCTGCTGACAGGGTCAACCCACAGTCTCGGGGCATATCGCCACATTAAACAAAACGCAATTCATAAAAGAATGCAATCTTTGAAGGAACTTAGTTTATAGTAAAGGAATTTTTAATGCCAGGTGTATTGATATGTGTATTTTGATTTGATTTTGATTTGATTTATTTAGGTTGTCTGAGTATCTAATTATCTATTGATTTTATCTTTGGACTTTACTTTAATGCTGTATTATTCCAGTGTTGTGGCTTAACCACCGAAATAAAGTATTGAAGAAGAAGTTGGCATCATATATATTTCTTTGTTTATTTAAATTTGTATAAAGCGCTGCATGCCCATGGCACTCAGAGCGCACATAGAAGACAGAGAAGGGGCAGGCAGCAGGGGATCAGTGTTCAGAGAGAGCAAGGGAGTGTCGGGTTCGGTGAGAAAAAAAATCACAACATGTGCTAACCACTGTGTTCAGTGCTGGGTTATTCTAATTATAATTACCATCAAATGACTTAGAGATACACTACTCATTTGTCCTTTAGCTAAAGAAGTTCCTTTGCAATATAAGTAGCTCCTTACATCTTTTAATACAAAAAAACAGAGGAGCACAAACAAGAAAACACATAATTCAGTGATAAACAAACTTAAAGAAGCCATGGCGGAGTGTAGCCGTAAAAACATTTCTTTTATTAATGATCATCACATGGAAGCCATTATTGACCTAATATCAACCCATCATAGTGTTCAGAATGCAGCTACTGACTACTGCTATCGACTGCATTCTAGACATTCTAACTTCAGAAGCATCCAGGAACAAAAACAAAAGCATCTTTCAGCCTTCAAGAAACAGCAATGCAATTTCCCAGCAAGTTTTCTCTCAACAAGACACTCCAACCTAATTTAACACAGCAAAGTGGAGTGATGCTTTCCCTTTTGTAAAGAAAAACCTTTAACTTTCGCGTTTAATGCAAGCTCATGCTGACACTGTTCCAGATCAACCAGGTTGCTTACCTTGTAAAGACAACTTAGTTATTTCAATATTACAAAATGAACCCGCATTTAATGTACTAACACATTTTGTGTACTTTCTGATTGTTAATCTAACAGTTTTTACTTCACCCCAACAATCCCAAAAACTTCACTGCTACTAGCATTATGTATTAATAACGTATAGACCTCTGGAGGTGCCATTATCCCTTAGCATAAGAACACTTTCCCAAATTAGGGCCCTTGACTTTGCCTCTGCCCATAACTTGGGATTGGGTCATTATCCGGCAATAATTACCCTTCCCTTGGTCTATAGGGCTATAATACTACTATGACTTCAAATACAAACTTGTATGCCATAAGATGGTGTATCAAAGAGGTGACGTTTGAAGACCCGGTCAACCTAACTAGACATTTGCAAGCTCAAGTACCAAGGACGAGATGCAACCATTAGCGTCAAATAAGTGAAATTATATTAGTAAGGGAACTGAAATCTGCTCACATCATCAATAACAATTCTCCAGGAGCAACCTTTTTTTAGAATGAAAAAGTGGTATTTCAGCTGAAGACACAGTTCGCATAATGTATATGTCAAATATAGTTCAGTCTTTGCACGAATTCAAAAAAGCTGAGGGTGGAAGCATTAGTTAACCTTCAAACCCCAATTATAGTACGGGACATAGACACTCTTCCCACCTAGTCATCATTATGTGTATGTCTTAAATTGAGGCTACCATTTGGGAGTCCATTATATATGCGGCTATAGAGGCATATAATAGATGCTAAAATTAGTGATTAACATACAGAACTAGGGCTAGAATAAGTGACAGGGACAAGCACTAGAACACTAAACTAGGAAGAGAGACGAGGGGCTAGGATAAAGAACTAGGTTGAGAGACTAGTACTAGGATGATAGATTAAGGTGAGCGAATATTAATAGGATAAATTGACTATGACAAGGGACTTGAATGAAAGTCTAGATTCAAGAGGATAGAACTAGGATGTGAGAATTGTATAATAGACTAGGATGTCGGACTATGACAAGGATGCAAGATTAGAATGAGACACTAGGGAAGAGAATGAGAGAATATGGTTGAGAGATTCGGCACTAGAATGAGGGATTATGAGAATAATGAGTTCATAGATGAGATATTAGAGAATAGGGTGAGAGACTAGGATGACAGAGGAGACCTAGGATGAGAGATTATGACCAGGAGGAGGGATTAGGGTGAGGGTCTAGGATGAGGACATGGGACTAGGATGAGAGACTAGTTTTAGGTACCAGGATGGGTGTGAGAGACTAGAATGAGGGACACGGGTGAGAGACTAGGCACTGAGATGAGGGATGAGGGACTAGGACGAAGTCTAGGACAAGAGACTAGGGCTATGGACTAGGAAGGGACTAGGAAAAGAAATTAGGACTACAGACTAGGACGAGTGACTAGGATGAGAGACTCAGATGAGGATAAGCAAATCGGATGAGGGACAAGAATGGGAGATTTAGTCTAAAATGAGGAACTAGGGTGAGGTATTATAATTAGTATGAGAGCTAAGGACTACTACTAGGGTGAGAGACTAGCACTAAAATAAGAAATACGGACTAGATTGGGAGACTAGGATGAGGGGCTAATAGGAAAAAGGAGGGACAAAGGCTAGAATGAGATAATGTGACATTGACTCCATAAATTACAGAACACTGCAGTGGTGAGCAGCAGCACACAAAGAACAACAATGTTTGATGCAGCCAATTCATGACAATAGCATTGCCGTTTGCCTTGCCAATAAAATACTCTGCTGTCTAACTCCTATTCTCTTCCCCCTCACTGTAACAGTGTTTTGACAAGAGGTAAAGTGCCATATGTGCCAAAAACAAAAATCATACTTTTAAAATGAATTTCTGTAGTCAGTCGTTTATCACGTTAGTAATTGCCTAATCACTGTGTAACTTGAGGAATATACATTGGGGCAAAATAGTTTCTGTTTCACATTCAGTTTATTTTAGTCTTTCAAAAGAAAGAGGTAAAAATGTATTAAAAAACCTACAAATCTTTTAACAAAACATAAGAATATTTTTGATTTTTAAATACAATCCTTCATCAAGTTAAAATTGTGATCATCAGAATGAAGTGCATACGGCTTTGGAGAAAAGTGTAGTTTTCCAGTGTCTTGTTAGGGTGCACTGAAAGCTTCTATTAACAGACTAAAGTGCAAAGTGGCTAGTGTGCTGGTTGGGATTATGTTAAGAAAACAATAAACTATTTCAGGTCAATGTTTAGTGAAATAATTGATTGTAACAGAAAAGTTAAAAGATAAGCTTTGATGTCTTACGACAATAGGATTCCAGCTTTTTCCAAATATTCGACAACAATGAACATATCCATATGGAAAATAAATGAATGCTGTGTTCATATATTATTAAATTCTTTTCAAACATTTTACATGTGTATGCAAAGTAATCCATAGAAATGCTATTTGCCTAAACAGATGAAGAAATATAACCCTAAAAAATAAGTCTCCAAAGTGAAGGCGCTGTAGAGTGCTAGCCTTTAAACCAGTGATTGGGGAAAGTTTGAGTTCAAATCGCCCCCCTGCCATTTTTGCCATGTAATTTCTGCAAGGTAACCTTGACACCAACCAAGGCTGCAATTATAGACATAAGCAATCCAAGTCGACTTTTTAGCAGATGGAACATATCTACGGAAAGTCAAAGTGTTGCAATAGTTATTTAAGAACTTTTTCCAGTATATACTTAAAGTCATATTCACTATGTAACACTGAGCTCAATTCAAGGTCCTTAAAATATCTTCTCCAGTGTTCTTGGAAGTGCCCACGCTATGTCCTCAATCACAGTTCTCCCTCCACACTGAGGAGAAGAAAATCTTCTGCTGCCAGTAATACTGCTCTCCAGTATGTTGCGTAAAAAAGCACACACAATTCTCTATGATTAGTCTTGGTGCAAGTTCCAATCGGATCCATGTGGCTGATAGCCTGCCATACAATTTAATTACCAGTGGTTTGGCACTTAACTCTCAATGCTAAATGATGTGTTGCTCAGCAGCACAATTTCATGCTGCCCCCCTATAGACATTCCTACCACATTCTTAGTAGGACCTGTAGCAGGGTTTTCGTCATAGAATAAATGAGATTGGACGGTAGCAGGATGACTGGGATCTCTATCAAAAATAATCATTCCATACATGAATGGCTATCTTACTCTTTACTATTATAGCTCTACTTTATTTGTTACCAGTGGCACCCATAAAATACCGGTTTATGTTAAATTATTCACAGGCACAGTCCAGTTATGGTGCTTTGATTGGATCTGGTGTGGTTATGCACAAACCAATCTTTATAGTTATGGCTATTTGGTGGTGCTGTAGAACCACATATAAAAACGAAACTATTGCATTAGAATACAGGTAGGAAGAAATGGCATATGAGGAGGGATTCAAAGCGTGTAGGTGTTGTATGGTTATTTACCCACCCATTTCCTGACCATGGCTATGTTAATCTCTATGGTCATTGCCACCCACTTCCTGCTCTTCTCCAGCCAAAAACACCTTCTCCTAGGATCTCTTTGAGCTACATTTATCAAACCTTATGACAGAACTTTGAGCTCAAGTGCCTGCAATTGTTTTTTTAAAGGAGTCTTCTGAATGTTAATGGCTTAAAGGGGAAGTTCACTCAAAAATGTTATTGTCCCAAAAGATGGACAATAATCAAAAATATATATAAAACATATTTTTAAAGAAAGTTCCCATGTAAAATTTTGAGCACATGAGGCTCAAAGTGTTTACATGGGGGCATCCATTTTGTGATTTGAAGCAGTCTCCTCTCTTCAAGTTAGGCTCTGCTGTGGCAGCAATAATCAAGCAGCAAAAGCCCCCTACTGGGAGCTTTTACTTACTGCAGCCAGAGGGCAGAACCTAACATGTAGAGGAGGCTGCCTTCACTTTCATTTTACATTTTCTGTGCTCCCCAAGCCTAGGGAGGCACCGAAAACATAAATTTAAAGGCAGAGTAATTATAAATACTTTGCCAGCTGCCGGCGGAGTTTTCATAATTGCTGCGACTTTCTTTTCTATTTTCCCTTCGGAAACTAGAAAAGAAAGTCACAGCAATTATGAATACTCTGCTGGATGCCGGCGAAGTATTCATAATTGCCTGGACTTCAATATAAGAAAAGGTGCCGCAATTATAAATACAACAACGTTGTATTTATGGATGAGGTGGCTTTTGCTTTGAGTCTCTCGGGGCTCCCCTGGGCCGGTGAGACTGGGAGACTCAAAGCGGAAGCCACCGCAAAAATAAATACAACAATAATGGTGTGTTTTTGGTCCTGGTGCATTGAGAGGGAGATCTATAATGGGGCTAGAAGCTATTGGGCTAAAAGAGGTTCTTTGTATTGTATGCAGTGCTGAAAAAATAATCTGGGTGTATGTGTGTGGGTGAGGTGTGTGCAGCGCAATAATGTGTGTTTCTGTTATGTTCTATTCTGTCACCTACGTGGTGTGAATAAGGAGAAGCATGTACTGCAGGACAACAATGGATCGAGAAAGTCGTGGACTTTAAAAACCTGCTCTACATGAACATGTCATGTCTTGTGCATGAGTGTTTTAACGGGATGCCATTCGGAATTATAGGGCACCTGTCTAGCGTACCACAGCCTAAGCTTCCTGAAATAAAAACATGCCTCTGGGCTATCTCCAAGAATGGCCACGGCCCTAGATTAAGCATTGATTGCATAATGGACACAGCCCTCTTCAACGAATACAGAGTTGCTGGGCCATATGTCCAAAGGGTTTATCCCCTTGATACTCAGACATGTATTATAATACAGAAAACAATCCAAAGTATTTCTTGGCTGCAGGATTCAATGAGAGTCATGTCTTCTTTGGTTTCAGAGTCCACTTGAGCCTGCAGACTTATATCTGATTGATATGGTCTGGGCGAGCCTTAAGGGATATTGTAAGCAAGTTCATCAACCATCGACAAAGTTCAGCTTATCAATGTCATCAACCAGGGTCGGATTGGCCCCTTAGCCTTTCGGCCCGTGGTCAGGACAAAATTGTCTCTGAGGAGTGGGGGCCGGTTTCTGGCCATGCCTGGGCCGGTTTGGAAGAAAAAAAAATAGAAAAAAAAATGTTCATTTTTTTTAATTTTATTTTTCAAAAAGCCGTTCATCTTTCTTAGGTCGATAAATGAGTACCAACACAGGTTGGGTGATATTGTATGCATATTTGTTTCATAAAAAAGAGCTTAAGCGTAAGTGCTACACAATAACATTATCATTTGGCCTTGGACGTCTGCTTAGATTCACAATAATTTAGTGTACTTAGGAACAATGCTATGTGATGCCACTTCCTGTTTTGTCAAGGGGTGAAAGGTCGTGTTTCACGTCCGGTGATGTCATCAGAGGTCAAGGATCGTTAGGCAAGGGTTCCGTCGCTTTTTTGAGGCGAGGGCTGGGCTTTATTTTTTGGTTGACCGAGTCTATTTCTTGTCCCAGTCCGACCCTGTCATCAACACGTTTCGGTTTCAGGTACTAACACGAGACATTTGCTGCAGAACAACTTCCCATGTCAATGAGGTTTTACGAGCTGTCTTAGTAAACAATGGAGCATAGACGAATATGTAATGTCTATATATTATAAATGTTTTGCAACTTTGTGTATTCAAATCTTGTATTGTATTTGTGTTGTATTTTTTATTTGCATAGCGCTTATCCAAAGAACTGGGCAGAGACTGCATCTGAGCGCAGATATTAATGTTCAAAGACACAGACAGATATCATGAATCAGTCCTTAAATATTGCATAAACCCCTATTGCATCTTATTCTCATTTTGGAGCCGTTTTAAATGAAAGGGGATGGTCAGGGGATGGTGCATGGGGGTGCTGTGGGTTGTTTGGCAATATTTCCTTGACTATTATGGGGGCAAGAAAGCAAATGTGGATGGAATAGAGAATGAGCATATCCAAAAGGACAGGAGTTGAGTTCCCATTAAAATAAGTCTGTGGAAATACAGAGACAGCCTCATTTAAAATGTGTGCATCGTTTCTTGGGAGGTGCAGATGATGCTTTGGCCTGCTCAGTCCATTGAAAATGATCTTGCTTCCTGGGGCAGCAGCCTGCAGGTGCCTGTCTTTTTTGTCAGACCATGATTAATCCTAGAATCACAAGAAAACAACACACAGTACTGTGCCACCTATGTTTAAATATGTCAATTGATATTTGTATAGCACCTATTGCCATACGTTCGGCCTCGCAGCAGGGTGAATGACCCTTCAGGAGACCGTAGCCTAAACAAACATGAAAATAAAAGACCTTACATTTCATGTGATTAGTATGTAGGTGCCTGACCCATAAGGAGCAGAGAATTATAGTTTAGAAACATTATAAGCACCGTGCAGAGTATTCAGGAGCAGAGAGGATTGCTATTTCAGTGACTATGTGACAGCTTGGCTTAATTTTTGTGCGTGACTCAGTCTTTTTTTATTTATTTGTTTTTGGTTAGCAAAAGCAAACCTTTACAAAAAAGGAAAAGAAGTTTCACATCTACAGATAACACTTCCAATTGAAACATACAAAAATAAAATTGCCAGTTCATAACAAACATTTGCATAATAAATATGTCTAATAAAATTAACATATCAATATTAAAATGAACACCCACAATGACACAAGGTACAATGCAGATGCCCAAGCCATAACATTCCTGATTGATTGCCCGGCTTCCCAAATGTGAACCGTATACGAAAACAAGATTGTTGACCTTATCACTCATGTGTGCATAATGCTGTCTGCACTTGGCAATTCCAAAATTACCCCTCCCGATTGATACAACACCACAAACTCTAGATAAGAAGTCTACTATTGCGATTTTGAGAGACATTCAAGAACCATGCATCATCCTCCCCCACAAACTATCAGCATCCACCCCTGATTATGCACAAAATTCCCAAATGAGTTGATGCATGTCGGTAGTAGGGCCTTAAAATGTCGAAGTAAGTGTCTTAATGTTTCTTTCTTCACTGCATTTTTGCAAAAGCGACACGGATAACATATTCTTAGAGGCCCTTGCCAGATCTAATTTCCCTTATTTCACCCGTTGTACACACATTGAATCGGTATCTCATATAGAAATGTCTCCAATTTTTATTTGGAAATCTTTTTAGATAGATTTCCAGCTCGCCTAGACCTTTTTGGTGAGTGACAGGATGTGCAAACATTTTCGTTTAAGCAACTGCCGTTGTTGTCTCAAACCATTCAGAAAATTTCAAGAATTTTTTTACCCTGATCGGGTTCTCTATCAAGGTTTGACAGGAGAGACCCAGTTTCTCAAGAGTTTCGTAGCTCAAAATTTGCAGTTTTACGAGTACATTAAACTTAGTACTTCGATGCAGAAGATCACCTCCCATTATTCTATATAGATAGTCCCCGGAGTCAACTATCAACCTTCTAAAAGAGTTTCGCCACAATACATGATATCCCAAAGATAGTAGACCTAATTCATACTTAATTGCCACAATCGGAACTGCAGCTGGACAGCAAAACAATACATTTTTCCAAATTTTAGATTCCAATTTACCCAACAGAGATATTGTTGACTCCGGGTATCATAGTCCATATATAATTTTAGGAATCACCCTTCAAGTTGTAATAGCGAATGAGGGGAATCATTGAATAGAGACCACATTTCCTGTCCACTTTTTTCATTTGAACAATAAACACGGTATTTTATGCTCCAAATAAGCAGAGTATAAATTGAGCTTGCATTTGTCAAAAATAGGAAAACCTAAGAATCTCATTTCACTTTTGACATTCAGTTTTATGTTGTCTATATACCAGACATAGTTCTTTAGTGTTTTATTAGAGCTAAATTTCATAATTGTTGTTTTACTAGCATTGATTTTCAAATGGTTTTGTTTAGTGTAAGAACAAAACGCTGTAATCATATGCTGCAATCCCTTGCATGACTGATCAAAAAGAAGAAAGTCGTCAGCGTAGGCACACCAAGCAACCTTTCTTCCATCAATTTTAGGTGGGATGAAAGAGGCCACATCCAACCAGTCACCAGCATTGGATACATATAGATTAAACAATGTTGGTGTGAAAATGCATCCCTGCCTTAAGCCATTACAAATTTTGATCGGAGCAGATAACAGACCCTCCAAATTCAGTCGCACCTGCACGTAAGAATCTGCATGCAAGTGAATTAAGATGGAAAGGATATTGCTAGGGAGACCTAAATCTTGTAGTTTTTGCCACAAGTTGTCTCTATCAACCAAATCAAACACCATTGACAGATCAATGGCAGAAGGATATAAAGATGGCGCTCCCCTTTTCCACGAATTATGCTGTAGGGTAAATAACAAAAGGCCCCCTGCATTAGTCCCCATCTGTCTCCTAAATCCAAACTGTAGGGCACTCAAAACCTTATTCTTTTCTGCCCAGTGCTGCACCTCTCTCAAATCAAGACTTGCAAAAATCTTAGAATCCGCATCTAAGATCGTGATTGGCCTATAATTCTTGGCCAATTTTTTGCCCCACGTTTTAAATAATTGGAACAATATATGAGAGGTTCCATGAGGGAGGAATAATGTTCATATTTACAATGTCTTCAAACAAAAAGAACAGGACCCTAGCCCATAGCTCACAATCCTCTTTCATCAGGGCGTTGGACAAGTTATTGGGGCCAGCCGCTCTAGAGACACTTGCTTTTCTTAATTTGAGCCTCTATGTCTGCAACAGAAAATTTAACTTTCCAGGGCTATGATAATACCGTGTACCAGTTTTTAACCAGACCATTTTGAACATATATTTCCCCAAAATGTCCTGTCCAAATACGTTAATTAATGGGATTTGTCTGTGTGATGGCATGATTGGTCTCAGAGTCATTAATCAACAACCAAAAACTTCTACTTGAGCCATCTCTTAGTGCACGCAGCATGTTTCTTGTAGTAAATTGAATTTATAATTCTTTAGCCAGTTTCTGCATATCTGCTTCAGTCTCTTTTTATTCGGTCGAGATGTTATCCCATTCAAGGTCAGAATTCCTTGTAAGTCTGATCCCTCTATTGTATACCTTTTTCATCTCTCTAACTTGGGTATTATATTGATGTCTATGTTTGTCTCCAGGTACAGACCTGTTAACAATTTTGCTAGGTAGAGAGCCAATCACTCCATCCACATAAGAACCAAAAGACCCATGTGTGTACAGTAGGTGCTTCTCCTATATAGTGGACCGGGCATAATTGTTCTCAAAACAGTTTATTCACTTTCAATATGTTTCCCTGGTGCCACTTCAACCTTGTCTTAGCTGGATTGATCTGAAGGTTAATAGCTTGGGACTGAAACTGATACTTTTTAAGATCCAAATCCCAAGCTATGGTTAGCATACTGTGATCACTGAAGTTGGAGTGAAGAATTTGGAAGATGGGTGTCATCTCCAATAGATATTGGGTAATAAAAATATAATCGATTACTGAAGAGTTCCGACCATCTGACCAAGTCGGAAGATGGCTTTCTGAGTCGTCGCTCTCTCTAGAAGAAAAAAGACCCCAATCATGAAAAAAAGCATTCCATTTTTTGATCTGTTCTGATCTTCTATTCATTCTCCCTTCAAGCACCAATCTCTCCACTGCTACACGAAAATTAGAGATATGTTCAATATGCGTATTTAAATCTCCCACCACCACAATCTGTAAGCCGTCACACTTACTCATTTCATCAGATACGTAACTGTTCAAATGAGTTAAGTGCTCAGTCAGATTTTTTTTTTGGACCAATAAATGTTAATCAATAGTAGGTGGACTGTACCAAAAGCACAGCTAATTTCAATCCTAACAGCCATAAAACCTTGCAATATGTACGAGCAGTTCACAATTTTAAGATTGCTATTTATTTAACTGCAATTAGTAAACCGCCTGAAGGGTAACCACATGTGCCCTTCGTGGCAAGTTCACAGAAACACTCAAACCCATCCATAGCATAAGGAGACATCATCCATGTTTCCTGGAAACACATGATCGAGTATGAAGCTAATCTGTTGCATAACTCAGCTGAGTTAGATAGATAACCAATACCCCCAGTGTTCCATGAGAGGATCGAGATTTCCCCACTATTAAAGGTTTAATTTTAACTCCTTCAACTGATGAATAGAATCTCTAAGGGATAGGGCCAGCCAATGCCAACTCAATATGTCTTCTTCAGAGGCTTGGGGGGGCAGAGAGCACAGAGGGGTCCCCCGTCATGATGGCTTCTCTTGGTGTAACAGTACTGTCAACAATATCAGTTTTAGAGAAGCCACTTGAAAATGACAACAGCGGCTAAGAGCAGGAGGGGTGCATGTAGTGGTGTAGAGAGAGAGCACACGCGGCCTAAATTGCGAGGGGGCAACATGACCTAAAATGTGCAGAGGATGCATGTGGCCTTAGTAAGAGGGGGCGCACGTGGGCTAGAGTTGCGACGGAGCGCACACAGCCTAAGTGGCAGGGGAGTTAATTCAACCTATAGTAAGAGGGGCGCACATGGCCTGAGTTGCGGGGGAGCGCACACAGCCTAAGATACAAGGGAGCGCACGCATCCCAAGTTGCGAGGGAGTGAATGCAACCTAAGTCAGAGGTGGAGCGCTTTGCTAAGGATGCAAGGGTGAGTTGCAAAGGAGCACAAGAAGTCAGTGCGTGTGGGGGATGTGAGGACAGGTCACAGGGGAAAGAACAACACATGAGCAAGAGGAGAATGGGCACCAGGTCAAGGGGGTAGTGTGGAGTGTAGCAAGCTAACTCTCCCCACCCTTCTTGCCTGGCGGCCACAGACAGGAGGGCAAAGTCATCCGCACTCACCCTTCTATGCCACAACCCCATCGCCGCCAAACACCTGCATCGTTCAACACTGCGGTCTTGTCCTCTGAGGGCTTTTCCACAGAGGGTCCATACCTAAGTTCTTATGAGCACGGAAGCGTGGATGTAGCGGAGCATGCTACTATACCTAGTGACCATTGGCAGTGTCTCTTCCGCACATGTGTCAGTCAATACTGTGGCCTTGTCCTGCAAGGGTTTCACCGCAGAGGGTCCGTACCTCGGTTCTTATATGCACAGAAGCGTGGGCGTAGCGCAGTATGCTACGTATAGTCAAGCAGCATCACCTGCGTCACTCAAGACTGTGGCCTTGTCCTGTGAGGGCTTTGCTGCCGAGGGTCCATACCTCTGTTTTTATAGGCACAGAAGCGTAGACGTAGTGCAGCATGCTACGTATAGTCAGGCAGCATCTTCTGTGCACCTGTGTCGCTCAACACCGTGGCCTTGTCCTGTGAAGTGTACCAAAGTACTTAGTAGTCCTTGAACTCAGGATTATAAATGAAGAACAGCAAACAGAAAGGCCGTCAGAAAGTTCCAGGCAGGATTATCTTCTTTTTAGGTCACTCTAACAGCTTCCTCCCTTTGCAAGTGCCCCAAAATTCCTTTCTTTCTCTCCCTTACTTATTCCTCTCTATCAGGGTAACAGGCCTCTCCCCATCTGTCTTTTACTTGGAATATGGTGTCCTGCTCACCCTTTCACACCTTGGGATATAGTGCCCTGCTTATTTGTCTGCACCTAGGGATATAGAGCTCAGCTCACTCTCCCCGGGATTAGTGCCCTGCTCACTAATCGATACATAAGGGATATAGTACCCTGCGCAATAGTCAGCACATAGGCATATAGTGCCCTGCTCACTCTCGACTTTCTTCACTGTAGCACACCCCTCTTCAGGGTTCACAGGTCTCTCCTCTTCTGGAGCCAAAGTTACTCTCTCTCACTCTACTTCTCACCCCTCCCTTCTTTCTTGGGTCCCGGATCTCTTTCTTTTGGTCTCAAGATGCTATTCTTATTGAAGCTGTGCCCTTTTCTGATGTGCCAGGGGTTCACCTTTTCTTCAAAGGAGCATGCCTCTCTTTTGGCGTTCTGGAGAGCTTTTCATCATCTCACTGGAGCAGACCCCACTTTATGTGTTCAACAGGGTTCATCACCCCCTCTCTGGAACACCCCTCATTAGAGCACATCCCTGTTCTGAGGATCAGGGAACTCAACACTCCCGCACTGGAGCACACCCATCCTCAGGGCTCAAGGGGCTTCCCTGCTCTGGTGGTCTCCAGGTTCCTCAGTGAGCTCTTCTCCTCCCATCCCAAAAGACATTTCCTGTATTGTGTAGCCTCTGTTATTAAGCCCTCGCCGTTCCCCCATTGGCTTAGGCAAAGTTTTAAATTGAATGGATACTTACCTACCTGTTCCAAACCATGGGAAGGAAGTCCCTAAAAGAATATTCACCATCTTGGATTTTGGAAAGGCATTCTCCTTTACATGTGCAGTTATGAGGGGGTGGCATAAATTAGGTTTCCCTTGCTATCCCCTGTGGTCTCCCTTGCTACTCCTAAAAGAAAAGAAAAAAAAATTGAAACTTGGTTTTCCTTTTTCTTTTTATTATTAAATTGAGGATCCTGGTCTGTGGCCAGCAGCATGATATGATATGATAGGTTATTTATAATGTGCTTAATACACAGAGGTTTCTAAGCGCGAACCCGGGGATCGAACCTGTGTTGCTCCATGTCGTCTTGCTTCCAAGGCGAGCACGTTGCCACTAAGCTATCCTCCCGTGACCCCATGGGGCTCTTTATTTCTGGAGTAGCTGATTTTCTGATAGCTATAGCCATTAAAATAGCGCAGTGGGTTGAGCGCTTGCTGCTGCAATGTGTGTGTGTGTTCTGCAGGTTGCAGGTTCGAATCCAGACAGGGTCACCTCAGCCTTTAATCCTGCTGAGGTTGATAAATGAGTACCAACACAGGTTGGGTAATATTGTATGTACATTTGTTCTATAGGAATCGCGTAAGCGTAAGTGCTATCAGTGGTGGACTGGGAACCAAAAGAGACCCTGGAAATAATGTTCAAGTGACCCCATATTACACATTTTGAGGGAGCCCAACCGTTTCCCTATGAGAAAATGTGGGAAAAAAATACAAAAAGAGCCTAGAATGCAGAGGTTCACAGGGAAATCTCCCTGTAGGTCAGTCCAGCCCTGAGTGCTACATAATAACACATCATTATCGCTTGGTCTTGGACGTCTGCTTGCATTCACAGTAATTTGGTAACATGGGCCTATACATGCTGATATTATATTAATGATACATATGGCAATCCATTCTCGTATAAATGTATATCATTTTACAGTGATATTGTAACCATATTTTTCGAATTGTACTTAGAAACAATGTTATATGATGCCACTTCCTGTTTTGTCAAGGGGTGAAAGGTTGTGTTACATCGCTTCCCGTGATGTCACTTTGGGGTGGGGTCCAGGGGTCAAGGGTTGTGTGATGTCACTTCCGCTACCCCAGGCAATTTGGTGAAATGGTGTCCCTATCCTGAATACCTGGTTCCTTTGTGACCTGGTAGTTTCTAATTAGCTGCTGTTTCAGGGGGGCAGGAATATTTTAGGACCGGTCCTGCCAGTCCTTCCCTCAGGCAGATTTGGGTCAGGATGCAATGGTGGTACTGTATATTTTGTCAAGCAGCTTCTTGAAAGCATTGGCCATGACAGAATAAACCTGCCCATGGGCACAAGAAATTAGCATTTTGCTAATTTTCTCAAATTCTGTTTTGCATGCTTGCTTTAATATTTTAGAGACAAAACTGAAGCACAAGGGGGAACCTTGTTTTATAAGAATAAGCGAACAACTTTAAAATGAATGCACCATGTCAACACCACAGAGTCAATCTGCATATGATTCCAAAACCTGCCACTTTGACACTGTTTCCACATTCTAATGTATTGACTATTTCAATATTTTGGTGGCTAAATAAGCCAATTTTACCACGTTTTTACACAATACTTTCCCCATGGTGATACCATTACGAGACACGCTATTTATGTGTATCATGTTGCTATTCAACTGAGTTTATCATGATGTTGAGTTTTTGCATAGCACATTAACATCTATGCTACCATATCCCATAAGCCAAGCTATCACATCACAGAGTATGGAAGAGAGAATTCCTGACAGGGTGATTTAAAATGTGTTACCTATATTTCTTAATCCACAGTTTTAGACTTCTTTAACGCTGTTTTGGGGTTACTGCCCTAAGAAGCAATGAATGTTTTACAATGTTTGTTTAACCTTTCCTGAAATAAGATAGGCAATGCAAACAAAAGAATGTGAATATCCTGAATACTATTTAGATTGACAGAAAGTGGTATGTGTTCATTACCCGGGTACTACCACACCAGATGAGACTGCACTAGAAGCAAACTCCTTAATACCTGGGTTACTACCCAAGGTTCAAGCACAGTTAAATAACATGTGCATCGGATGGCAGGCAAAACCGTTAGAGGAATTAGTGGTGGATGTGAACCACTGAGTAACATGCCAAGCACAGGAGAAGGAGACTTTAGAGGTTAAATTAATACCCCTTCAGATGCAATGTTTACAAGGACAGGTGCAGGAACAGAGGCAAACCATGATGAATGCTGCCCAAAAGGGGAGGGGGTGCATGAAACTGGGGAAGGGGAGGTTGGCCCAAGAACATATGGATTTATTGATTGATTGATATGCTTTATTTCGGTTCAAAGATGAAACCATAAAAGAAGAATTTTAAAATATTGATGAATACATTTCTGCATTTCCATACATAATTTAAAAAAACATACAGTATGCATACAGGAATAAAATCAATAAAGCATCATTTAAAAAATGTTGCTGACAATTCCAAGCCCTAGTGAGATAACTAGTGACAGCAAAAACTCTCGCAACACAGCTAGGAATTTTTCACAACTCAAGTGCTCCTAAAACAGTGTTGGTGTTATTTGCTTTGAATAGCAGGACGAGCCATCTCCGCCTAACGCTCCTTAGTATGGGGCAGAAAAATAGAAATTGATACTGATCCTCCTTTTCTGTCCTCAGTATAAGACAACATTGAGTGGATTTTTGTTCATATACAAATGCAATGTCCTAACCATAAAGGGAAAAGCAGGTTGCAAGAATACTCAAAAAGCGAGGGTGTCATCTTGTTTTAGTGTCCCTGCCATTCTGAATTTGGCCTTGTTTCTGCTGCATCCTTGGTAGTTTTTAAGTTGCCAAGTAGGAGGCTGAATTGCAAGGCATTGCAAATATTAATCACATTAGTCATTGTCTCAGGAATGAGGTTCCTGTAATCCAATATCACAAAGCTTTTCCCAGGGAATTTAAGCACATGGAATAATACAAATGTATGTGTTTAGCATTGGTCAAATGGAAATACAATAGTTGCAAAGGACATGTTATAGGTGTGAACTAGGCCTCATGTTGAGGCACTGCCAAAATACTGAATCAGCCTTTGGATCTACTGCCCTCTAGGGAATTCTTAGAATTGCAGAGTCTGTGCCGGAGTGGCTTGGTGGGACAAATAAAATGAGAAATCACTTCTCGAAAGTAGATGCTTTTCTTTGTCTCTCTCTCTCTCTCGCTCTCTTTCTCTCTCTCTCTCTCTCTCTCTTTCTCTCTCTTTGAGGTGAACATCCTGCAAACTAAAGGTTTCCGTCATTGATTAAACTAGAAGGGTGATTAGAGGGGCAGCAACATGTATCAATGTGTTAGTTGCAAAAGATATGTTTCACAGTGAGGAAACTGCAAGGAATGGGAACCGTCTAGGGAGCCAAGATGTCTAATGGCATGGAAAAGGATGTTAGTTTATCTACTATTACTGCCATGAGGTCTGATGTACTAACAAATTTAATAGGGTAATGTATGTTTTTCTTTAATTCTGTAAATGGCCAGAGCCAGTAGGAGAATAGTGATTTGCATTTACTTAATTTATGGAATATTTTGGAATGTTGTGGTTTTTGTATATAAATGCTGTGGCCCGAGCTGGGCAGGTTTAGATTTCTCAGCCTTTTGGTCACTGATTGACATCCTGGACCATAATTGCATGCAATAAAGAGCTATCGTTTCCTAGATTTGTAGGAGTCAAACAGCTGGTGACCTGCCAACATGATCTCCAGTGGCCCCCAAGGATGCTGTGGGCCCCTGCTGCATGTCTTGGGCCACAGATGCCTGCCTTCAGAGAGCAGTCTGTGTGCACACAAATGGAGTAGGTGAGCAGTCGCAGTGTTCTCTAATTGTCTGTCTGATCTCTGGATTGAAGGTACTGTGCAGGCAGTTAAGGGGGGCGCAGCATCAAGATGGCTCAGAGGACAAATACTAGGTGGGTGCACATTTTGTGTGCAACATGGTAATTTTGCCATGTTTTATTCTTGCTTGTGAACTGCTATTGTTTATGAGTTGATGAAATAGTGAGGGAAAGCTCCTCTAATTGAGGAAAGACAGACACCCTTTTACAATATTGCATGAATATTAATGAGGGGTTGAAGTGAATCTCCCCATATGTGGGGAAATATGACATCATAACGTGATGAAAAGTGATGAAATAATGTGGGGAAGTTCTTCTTAAACGGGGTAAAACAGAGCTGTATATAAAGTAATGGACCTATGAGGGAATGACAAGTTATCTCTGAGTTCTAGAAGTCAAGGGAACATGAATGGTGGTGAGTACCTTCGCCTTGAGCTAAAGAGGCAGAGGAAATATCTATATCATTGTGTAAAGAAAGTTGTTTTTGACTGCAGGTATTGATAGTGATTGTGTAAATAGAGGTATTCATTATGAGGTATTTTTTGGCTTAGTGTGCATGTAGAGGTGCTTGTGAGTTGTGTGAGAAAGCTGAGGGTATTATCAATCCTACTCCCTTTGCATCCTCTATGCAGGTGGCCAGGGAAAGGCTATCACTTTTAGATCCTGACCCTCGGGGTGAAGAAGCGCCGGAGAATTACCTGGTGGAGGGTCCTTGGGGATTCGGAGTGGGATGTCCTTAGGCGAGACGTAGTATCCCTTTTCCCTAGTGACAGTCAATCTAACCCTCCCCAACTTGTGGGCTATTACAAGCCAGTTCCCCTCATTATTCCACACACAATACCTGACACTACTAAGACAAAGAAGAGGCAACTGGGAGTGATGAAGATTACCTCTCTTCACCACTAAGGTACTGGGACGAGGAAGGTGCATCCCGAACATGCGGAAAATCAGGCATGTCTGCCTAACTCTGGTCAGGAAGATCGAATTGACCAGCCACACCTGCAGCCTGTTAGAAGTCTGCAGGTACATAAAATGAAAGGTGAGAGGCAGAATGGAGAACCCCCAAGGAGCACCGCGAAGGACAAGCAGGGGACCCGATCTTCATGGGAGGAGCCGTGGTGGGACTGGACACCAAACCAGGACACCAACAGACTCGAATTACCAATGACATTGTCTGCGTCCGTGAGGAAGCAGCAGGGCGAGCATGGGCGGTGTTCCCCCGTCCCAGAAGCAGAGTGGAGATAGCAGCAGAAGCCGGCAGCAGGAGGAGCAGGACGCTGGTGTGTATAAGAGGGACATGCTGATACCAGGGAGCTCCAAAACAAACAACAGGCATCGAACAGACAGCTGGTGAGTGCCCGTCTATATTTTGGATACCAAACTATATGAAAAATTAACATTGCAAGAAATCAAGGTATATTGAATACCGAACTACATGAAAACTTAACATGGCAAGAAACGATATACTGTATACCGACTAATATGAAACTTATATACTGTGTACCGACCAACATGAAACTTTTGCCCTGGAATAAAACCAATGCCTATTGAATACTGCATTACAGGGAAAATTCCCACTAAAGCAAACAAGCACATTGAATAGCAAAATCCAAAAAGCTTTAACCTTGTGACAATGTGAGTGAGCCTTCAAACCTGAATCTAATAAAGCAACATAGGAACTGAAGCTTGGTGAAGGGGGTGTGATACAGGGTGGCAGGGCCATGAGGCAATCAAGGAGAAGATTGCACCCAAAAGCCAGGGGGCCATTATAGAGGAGTCAAGTAAGGGTGGCTTGGCTCACAGCAGCAAGAGCTAAGAAACTTGTGTGTGGAGTTGGTTGCGTGACCTGCGATGGGTGGACCGTGTGGTCTGACAACTGCACCTAGACAAAGGACTCTGAAAGTTGAAAGCTAAGGACATCCCGAAACATGACGCAATGCGAGTCTAGGAATTCTGGCTATGTGGCCTGTGATGGGTGGACTGTGTGTTCTGACAACTGCACCTAGACCAGGGAATCCAAAATGGTGAAAGCTGAAGACATCACAAGACAAGCTCAACAAAACCCCTGCAACATTTTTGAACTATGCTTGTCATCCTGGGAACAGATTCCTGAGACCCTTTTCGATTTTGGATTGTACTACTTAGAACTTGGGGAAGGAAAGCCAAACTATATTGCCTTGAACTGTAGAAGGTAACCTTTGATACATTTTCTTTCATGGAACTTTCTTATGCTTGGGGAAGGGGAGCTGAGAGAAGGCTTTGAGCTAGAAGAAGATCAGAACTATGAGTTAAACACTGTTTCTTTTGAGTTTGACATCTCTACACATTGGTGTACTATAGTGTGAGGGTGGGGATAGGTTTTGGACACAGACAGACTTTTAAGTTGAACTCTTTGACACAGACTTTCCTTAGTTTCATTCAGATGTGGAAACCCCACATTAGTATAGGGCAAGTTAGGCCTTCAACCATCCTGACATTTCAGTTAAATAAACATCTTTTGTTTAAACTTGAAGTCTGTTGTCTGTGTCATACTTTATTATGCCTTCAAAGTAGGGAGTATATTGCAATTGAACAAGTAAGGGCACTCTAGGGTTTTGGTGATTTTTGATGGTTATGTGAATAATTTGTTTATTGGTGTGCTATGAGCTTCGGAATTAAAATGCTGCTGGCCCACTATTTGCACATTTCTGTTTTGAGTAAGGTAGGATTCTTGTGTTATTATGGATACTCCATTGGAGTGTAGAGGAGGTCCCAGATATGGCCTGCACTCCAGACACCCATTTTGAAATACCAGGAACATACTTGCCGAGATATGTGACGCATGAGGAGCAAATAAACCAACAGAGAGCAGCACTAGGGCTCTGCCCAGTGCCCATCAGAAGAGCAATACCGGTTGAAGTACAAATAACCAGACAACCATGGGCAGCACGGTACCTATTGAGACAACCGTACCAGCAGCTGGCACAACATGAATACTACTTACAAACTGTCCCCGAAGAGACCCAAAGGGCCTTCATTGAAGGCGAATGGTGATGATACAAGGGCCCAGACAGACTTACAGATGAACGCAATGACAATCGAAAGATGACACGCAAAGACGAAATGTAAAGAATAATGATGTAATGGACTTGGAAGAAGAAACAATGTCAAAATATAAAGAAACATAACCATGAAGTAGGATGAAAATCTGCAACTAGCTAATGCCTGTAAATAGGCTTGGAACACAAAAAGCTAAGGAAACAGTGCGGCTTGCTATGCTTAGTGGAAGAATAGAGCAGCAAGCGCCAACTATATATCTACCTCAAAGAAGCACATTATTCAAGTGCGAATCCATTTTACAAAAGCAGAATTAAGCCCAGAATGGTAGGGGTGAAACAGGCCAGGATTCATATACCAGCACAAAGCCAGACGAAAGAGCGGAATCAAAACTTAGCAAGAAGCAGCTCATGCCTGGGAATTCTAGGTCAACCTAAGGAAGGGAGGAGAGCGGCAACTTCGAAGAATCGAAACTTCAGAGCATAGCAGCCTGCCCCATGAAGGTCGAGATAAGGAGGCCCAGGCAGATGGCAAGGCCGAAGGAAGAATCAAATACGCAAATAGAGGGAAAATGAAGCAGATTCACGGTGTACTAACACGTGACCAGCCAAGCGCGAAGAGGTACCAACGTCTGATGTCACCCAAAACCAGAAGGTGCCATAACTTTTCCCGATAAGCTACAATTTCGAGGCCAACCTCAGCCAACTAATTGACACATAGCCCTAAAGTACTGATTGATGGAAGGGAGGCAGGGTGAATTGTGGGGCACACTGCATCTGGGTGAACATTCTGCATGATGCTAATTAAAATGGAGATTTATGCCTGGGGGTGTAACTGACCCAATCACAATGGACCAAATAATCTAGGGTCCTATAGCTAGTAGAACCAATGAGACGTCGTACTTGTAGTGACGTCGAGCACGAGTGATGTAGACGGATGGGCGTAGACACCCACCCGATAAGAGTTATCCAATCCTCACACTCTGTTACCATATACAGATATAGCACCTATACTTAAGTTTTCTTTTTAACCTATAGAATTGCATGACAAACTTTTGAGTGTTACACGTGAATGATAACGAGAATGCACTATAACCATTGCTGTCTGAATGAAGAATTTGGAAGTTGAAGCGAGACGGGCGATCGCATCACTGAAGATTTCCAGTTGTTTCCCCGTTTTTGTACTTGTCATTAAACTGACTTCCCGCTGCCAAACCATTGAGTTGTCCTTATTGATTGGTATTGGAGCAAGAGAATCCCGCACCCCATCCCCCTCAAGGTGCAGCTATCTCGTCTTAAAGTACTCGAGGGGGAGCTCTGATCCCATGGGCCCATCAGAGGTCGCTCCGCCCTCTTGTACACTTGGTAGCGGAGAGGATGGGTTTGATCATCAATCATTGATTATTGATTAAAATAAGACACCTATTGACTGTCGACACTAAGTAACTCTAGGTCTTTGGCAATATCACAAGTCCTTCGCCTTTTGGCCGAGTAGACTGTGAAGCTTCCTGTGGACAATGATAGTTTAAATATATCCAAAACTGCAGTGGGTCTGAAGGGGATAATGACTTGAGAAAAATGGAATAAAAAGAGAGAATACCGGGGTAGACACCCGAGAAGAGAGAGGATACAAGGGCGGACACCTGAGATAAAGAGAGAGGATATTACTTATTTCCTGCGCTTTAATATAGCGGTCAGAAGAAATGTGAACTCAGAGCCCACATAATGGGGGGCGACTAGACTACTACCACGTTTTAAGACGTTGTAAGAGGGGTTCGTTTAAACTCCATGTCAGGGTACAAATTAGAGGCAGAGATATTTGTGTCCAGCTGGTGTCTGTCTAGTCTGTCAAATTTCTGTTGTACGTGTTCTGTCGTATGTCACTTGTAAGGAAATTTGTCTCCTTGTTGTTTGAAATCAAGTAGAGTTTTTGCGCGATTCTATAGTTAAGAGGGAATCGCACACAAATTGATGTTCTTGAAGTAAATTGGTGATACAAAAGTTCTGGCGGGAAAAGAGTGGATTGAAGCTTGCAGTATTTGGTGCTCGCTTATATTGTTGGGAGTGTTGAAGTGGCATGAAAGTATTGTTAGAAACAGATTTAAGCATGGAGGACATTACTCCATTAGCACACTTATGTAAAGAACTGCCCAAAACATGCACCCAAGCTTAAGAAATATAGCACTGAGTGGGTTAAGGGTACCGCCCACAAGATTTTTATGCCGTGGCCACAAAATGGGTCTTTATCTAAAGCCATTTTACAGCATATGATGACTTATTTGCATGCCACATATACAGACAAGAAATTAGAGAAACGCCTTGCTGTTCTAGAACTTTGGAAAATGTTCGAACAGTCAAAGGAAGAAGAGCCACTGGCAGACTGGATATTAAACGTATGCACGGAGGGGGGTGAGACGCCTACCATGCCACCTGCCCCGCCTGAAACAGAAACCAAGGGAAGTAAGCCTGAGAGACTCTATCCATTAAGAGAGCTTAAGGCAGCCACGGGGTATAGCAACCCCGCATATGAGTCACCTACGTACAGTAGTGACGACAATAAAGGGAGGGATCAGGATAAGAATCTTACCTCCGCAGTCCAGAGGGACAAGGAGAGACGCGATGATGAGAGGAAGGACCAGGCACAGATTAGTGCATCTTTCGATAAGGAGAGAGAGGGAAAGAAATGGAAAGTAGGTGAAAGCCGAACTTATGAGATGGCATTCACAAAAGACGAATGGATGGGAGGGCAGATATTGTTGAAATTCGATGGAAAAGGAAGTCATGATGTGAGACCTAAGGAAAGGTCAGATGAGGCACAGAGAAGGGGAAAGGAGAAGGAAAAGGAGTTAAGGGACAAAAGGATAAGAAGGAAAGATAGGCTAAGGTGAGAACAACTATATCGCGAGGAGCAAGAAAAGCAGCTCGATCGCAAACAGAAAGCAGCCTATGACCAGTACAGACAGAAACAGATAAGGTTGGAAGAAGAGCAAAGGGTACGTGAAAAAAGGATAAGGAGACGAAAAGACAAGAAAGTTTGAAGGGCAGATGAACGTAGAAATGAAAAGAGAAGGGAAGAAGATAAGGTCAGAGAAGAGGCGAGGAAGTGCAAAGAATTTGGTGATGATATTGAGTGTAAGCGTAGACAGAGGGGGGGCGTGGCTTGGGCAGCCATGGAGTAGGACGTGCTTCCTGAGCAGCTCCGGAGGATTCGACATATGATCCGTGCAAACTACCTACAGAAACACGCTACTGGTTCCAGGATTGACTATACATGCATGGGAACGTGTATTCTGCTCACTGTGTAAAGACTCAGTGAATCGTGTGTGGAATTCTGGAGGAATTGCTCGGCGAACAATGGCGGCTGCTTGGTCCATTGTCACACAAGATGGCCGACAACAAAGGAAACGAAACTGAAGCACCCGGAGCGGCAGAATAGAGACGGGAGCCGCGGGGAAAGAATGATGATGCCGATGTGTAGACGGAGCGAAACCCCTGCGGCGGTAAACCTTGTGTCACGTTGGCTTGCGTGCTGACCTGGAAGGAAAGAGCCCGGGGGCAGCGGGGGTGCAAACAGATAGGCTGCGCCACAATAGACATATGAAGTGCTCGCTCGGTATCGATGAGCAGAAAGCTGCGGTGAGAGGCGGCGGACGGTGCGACTGCTTGAAGAGTACTATAATAGCTGATAAGGGTGGAAAAGACGGTTGGGGAGGCACGCGGATGCTGAATCGAGACAGTAAGGCCCAACGGAGGCCACAGAATGTCAGCTCGAGGGGCCGTGAGCAAGAACAAGAATAAGCAATCCACAATGGATATTTGTGCCAAAACGCAACATTCTCCTGCGGCCATCGCGCCCAAAGGCTCGATGGCACCAGCGGAGGGCATCAAAGTGGCTGATAACCATTAGATTTTAGAGGCCATCACAGAGCTTAAAGACCCTTGGGGGGGTGCGATGTCAGACCTGTGCACTTCCCTGGAGGCTAAAATAGACGCAGTGGGCATAGAAGTCTCCCTGCTGAGGCAAGATGTCAGGGGACCGGCGGAATGAACAAGCAGCCTTGAAGGTGCGGTGAAAACCAACACGGACACCAGCACTAACAACGCAAAGGAGATCCATGTATTCAAACAACAGGTAGCTAACTTGGAGTCTCGAGTGGAGCAAGCAGAAGGGAGAGCGAGGAGGAACAATATTTGCTTGGTGGGCTTGCCGGAGGGCGAGGAGGGACAGGACCCGACAGACTACGTCGAGAACCTACTCCTACAAGGAATTGGGGCTGGCAAACTCTTGCAGGGATTCGCAGTGGAGCATGCACATAGAGCCCTTATGAGGAAGCCGAGACCAGAGGCCCCTCCCCGGGCGATAATCGCCAAAATATTGAACTACAAAGACCGCAAGAAAATACTGGAGTACTTCCGAAAAGGTGGAACAATGGAAAGGGCCTTGAGCACCATCATGGTGTATCCGGACTACACTATGTTGGTCCAGAGGCAACGGTAAAGCTATGTGGCAATCAAAAGAAGGCTGCGCGCGGCTTGGATAAAATATATGCTTCTGTACCCCGTGAAATTGAAGGTGGTGCACAAGAGCAAATGTATTTTTTTGACACTTTTTTGAAGAAGCAACGACGTGGCTGGATCTGCAGGGCTGCCCGGAACGAGACACGGAAGAGACCCAAGAGGCACGAGATAAGTGACTGGGATACGGTATGCATGCTGTTAAGGCATCGAGTGAACACCCCAGGGGTGCCTAGATGAAGATTAAGAACAATGGGCACGGCTGTAGGAGGCTGATATTCTGATAAAATACAGCTGATTGTAACGGACTTGAAGGACTGGAATATAGTAGCGTGTACATATATGCAAATTGTATAGAAATGTGTAGTTAACTCGAAGTGACATAGGAGCGGCAGGGCGAAAGCACCCTACCCCCCGAATTATAGTTTTAGTAGTAGTACGTTGGAAACTAGGGCGGCCTCACCCTGCAGAGCTTCGAGTACAGGCAAGAGCCAGAAAGAGCTAGATGCGGGGGAGCCTGAGATCCAGGGATGGAGCTGGGCAACAGTTGGGGGGTGTGATGTTGGGGAAGGGAGGGGGGAGGGAGGTGGAACGGGAAGTTTGGTGTGTTTTTGGTTAAAGCGAATTTAGAATGGGATGCAAGCCTATACAGATTGGATTGGAATTCAAAGTCAGACTGTACCTGGGGGAGGAGGAACGGAACTGGTACAGGCCATGGGGGACCTTAAGATACTTACATGGAACGTGCGGGGGCTCAACAGCTACTTAAAAAGGAACAAAGTTATGTTGTACCTGCACAGGCAGAAAATAGATATTGCATTGCTGCAGGAAACCCACCTTACACGAGAGAGGATGGACACAATCGCTGGGAAGTGGAAAGGAGTGTTGGTGGGCTCATCGTACTCTGCTTATGCAAGAGGAGTGCTTATTTGGGTGGTGCCACATGTCCCTTTTCAGCGGGGGGACTTTCCAGAGGGGACTGGTGGAGAACAGGGAGATAAGCATTGTTAACACGTATGCCCGAACCAGAACACAGCGGCGTACATTAGAACATTGAGTGTGAATTTGAGCATATGCGTAGGAAGCACGATAATCTGGGGAGGGGACTTCAACTGCGTATTGAACCCGAGGGTGGATAGATCGGATGGGAAGATGGATAGACCGGCCCCTGCACCCAGGGCGTTACAGACATTGCTGGATGACTTTGGTTTGGAGGATGCATGGAGAGTGAGGCACCCCTAGGAAAGGCAATATTCACATTATTCTGCCCCACAGCAGTTATCAACGAGGTTGGAGTATGTCTTCACATCACCCGAAATGATAGCGGAGATTGCACAAATAGAGTACAAGGACAGGGTCCTTTCGGACCACTCGCCCCTGATTCTCGCATGGCAATACTACCCCCCCGAGAGCGAGGATCCCGACATGGCGCCTACGAGCAGAAGCGTTGCGAGACCCCTTTTTTAGGGAGGACCTGAGGGAGGAGATTGTAAATTATTTTGAAACAAATACTGGGAGCGTGGATTCCGCGGGAACACTATGGGAGGCCTTTAAGGTTGTCATGAGGGGGGTAGCCATAGTGAAATCCAAGGGCCTACAAGGTGGGGTTTTAGCTGAACTGCAGGAGACGGAAGAAAAATTAGAAGAGGCCTTAAGGGGCGGAGACGATACAGCAGAGAAGCTAGAATTGACACTTAGGCTACAGCAAAAATGTGCAGAATATTGTGAGAGATTGTGTAACCTTAATTATAAAAAATACGTAGAGAGACAGCACGCGGGAGGTGATAAACCGGGGAGACTTTTGGCGTGATTATATAAGAGTGAGACCCCCAGAGTCATAATCAGGACAATAGAAAGAGAAGACGGTAGCGTAGAGGACACCCAGGAGGGAGTTAATCAAGCGTTTGTGGATTATTATAAGGTATTATACGGAGATGACGGGGAAAGTAGTCGCGCTATGATTGAAGAAACACTTGGGGACATGGGGTTACCCAAGATAAGCGAGGAGGAGAGAGAGGAACTAGACACCCTGATCACCTTGGAAGAATTAGTGGAGGTGGTGAGGTAGCTGCCTACTAGTAAAACCCCAGGGACAGATGGACTCCCAAGTGAGTTTTACAAAGTATACATGGAAGAGGTCCTCCCCCCACTGTTATAGATGTTAAACGAAGCGTTCGAGACGGGACGCTTACCGGAGTCACTGAGAGAGGCCGTTATAATACCGCACCCTAAACCTAACAAACCTGGGCACAGCTGTGGTTCCTATAGACCCTTGGCAATGCTGAATCAAGACGGCAAGATATTAACTGCTGTCTTAGCAAATAGACTGAAGAAGGTTACTGGCAAATTAATACACCCGGATCAAATGGGCTATGTCCCTCATAGAAACATTACCAATAACCATAGGCGACTCCAGAGAATCATCGAGTTTGGCAGAGAAAGAGATGAGGAAATGGCAATTGTGTCTTTGGATGCAATCAAGGCCTTTGACTCCGTTAAATGGCCATGGTTGCTTGCGGCCCTAAAGCACTACGGGTTAGGGCCTGGATATGTAAGGTGGGTGAAAATTTTATATAGTGAACCGCTGGCTAGAGTTAGGACAGGATCTGTGATATCGGAAAGGTGGCAGCTCAGCAGGGGTACTAGACAGGGATGCCTGTGGTGTCCAATGCTCTACATACTGGCCCTGGAACCTCTAGTAATATACCTGAGGCAGCAATATGACACCATAGGCATCGAGGTGAAAGGGGAGCGGCATCTGATCTCCCTATATGCAGATGACATGCTGCTGTTCTTGCGATTCCCAGAAGAAAAACTCCAGTACATCCTAGAAGTGCTGGAGAGATATGCTGTGCTGTCCGGTATAGCAGTGAACCCCCAGAAGTCCAGCATGTTCCTATTAGGGGGGTACATGGGGATTCCAGCGGAGCGGCTACCTGTATTGCAAGTGCCGTGGGCGGTTAGAACATTTCGGTACCTGGGGATAGGTATATACCACACCGTGGAGGAAGAGCATAGGTGCAATACAGAAGTAGACACTAAAATAATTGAGAAGTGCATGCAATTTTGGAAAGCTGCCCTTGGCGATGATGGGGCGGGGAGCAATGCTAAAGATGGTGGTCCTGCCAAGGCTCCTACACTACTTCGGCAACATACCATACCTGATTCCTAAGAAGTTCTTCACCAAATTGAACAGCATGTGTATGGACTTTTTGTGGCATGGCACACGAAATAGAGTGGCGTTATGGAAGCTACAGAACTTCCATGACAAAGGAGGGATAAAGCTGCCCAACTATGAGGCGTACTATGTGGCAAGCCAGCTACAGTATGTTGCCAAATGGCTCTCTGACGAAGAGACCTCGGAATTTAGGCTGTTTGGGCGTGAGTGTGGACCTTTTTATTTGAAAGAGATGATGTGGGTACCCAGGGCGGAAATGGTGGGGCGCCCTAAAAGGATGCTACTGGGGTGGAAGGTGTGGCGCAGGGCATGTCAAATGATGGAGAAGCCATCCCCATGCTCACCGCAGATACCACTGGTTGCATTCACGGGGGCAGACGCGCAGCTACGAATGAAGAAAAAAAGCGTGGACAGAGGGCATGCGATCTCGAATATCTGGAGCGGGAAGTTAAAAAAGAAGATCCTGTTGTGGAATGGGAAGACATTGAAGAATTCTTTCCTGCGTATGACTAATATTGAAGATGACTTCGACCCCAGAAGCATCAGGGAAACGATCGATAAAATATATGATGAAATGGGCCTAGAACAAATGTCTCAAAGGGGAAGGGAAGAGGAAGCCTTGGAAAGCGCTCAGCTGTATGGCACTGAGGATGTCACTCGAAATAGTGGGAAAAGGAGACTGTCCCTGGACAGACTAGAAATCAGTAAAAACGATGATGACACAAGGAGTTGCGTGAATTGGGAACAATCAACGTCCGACTCCGGAGAGAAAACGGAGTGCGAGACAAATAAAGATGGGAGACGGCGTGAAAAGCGCTCTAAATGGACAAAGGGGTACGATGGTCAAACGCTAGCGAGTCCGCACCGAGGACATCAGAGTCTACCGCGCAGTCTGACCAGCATGAAGGAACACCCCATAGTCAGAGGGGGTGTCAGCACCCGCCTATGTAGACAGGTTGAGGACATTGCCAGGCAGACAGCGATGTGAAAATGTTACCCCAGCAATAGACAGGGGAGCTATGGGGGAAGAGAAAGAAGGCTGCGCATTCCAATTTCCGCTATTAGAAAAGTGGGAGCAAGACCGCAATATATTCCATGGCCACACATGGATTGAGAGAACCTGAAAAACAAGCTTCCAATGCTGACATCGGGAGCCGGGAAGTGGATACATAAGTTAGGAAAAATGACAGGGGGTGTCACGTTAGCTATAGGGGACATTAAAGGTCTCCTGATCGCCATACTCAGTGAGAGAGCAGACGATGTGTGGACACAGGCAGGGTACCCTGGTGTAACCATAATTAACACTGTACACAACGGAGCACCATTTAATAAGTGCAGAGCAGCAGTATGTAAAGCGCTGCGAGTGCTGTACCCAGACACTTCCGATATGGGAGCTATAATGACTCGAAAAATGAAAGAGTCAGAAGATTTGTTGATTTATATCCAGAATTTCCAAGACGCTTGGGTGCTCGAAACGCATCAATCTTGGATGAAATCTATACCTGTGTTTTACCACATATTGTGCGAAGGGTTGCCAGAACCAGTGCAGAAACAGCTCAAGAAATTGGTAGGGGTAGATGCTAAACCTTGGGCAGAAATACAGTTAACTATCGCATATTACTGTAGATTGTTGCAAGAAAAGAATTGAAAAAAGGAGGCAATACGAAAGGGCGAGGAAGCGATGCTGGTGCAAAAGAAATTATCAAAGTATGCTCTTGAAGGAGCCATGCTAACTAGCCCAGCTGAACATAACTGACAACAGGTGGCTAATACACAGCAGAATAACCAAGGTAACGTAGGACGGTACCCAAGGGAAAGAGGATTTAGAGGAAGAGGATGGCAGAATAATCAAGGAGGGTTCCAAGGCAATCAAGGAGGCTTTCAAAACATGCAAACGGGCAGCCCAGATGTGTCAAATGGACATATAATCCGACCACCGCCGGTATGTTGGTTGTGTGGAATGACGGGCCACTTAGCGCGCACGTGCAGAAGTCAAGGCGTGTGGCAAAATGGCCGAGGAATGGGAGCAGGCACGGCAATCCACCTGCAATCTCACAACAGGATGGTTCACAAAATCACACAGTACAGCAGCACGTATCAGGCATGCAGCAGGGTGCTCTATCCTATCAGTGACACCAGAACCTAATAGGGAACCAAGGGTGAATGTCGTCATAGGGGGTAAAGAATATTCCTTCTTAGTTGACACGGGTGCAACACACTCGTGCATACATGAAGGGAAGTTTTCCTTGTCCGGCGAGGCCATAGATACTCAGAGTTTTACAGGAGCTCACAGTCAAGTTCCCTTTACAGACGCGCTCTCCCAGTCTCCGTAGGAGAGTGCAAAATGAATGTACCCTTTTATATTCACGTCAGACCCCAGTAAACATTTTGGGTCGAGACTTAATGGCAAAATTGAACATGACGATCTCGTTCACAGAGGAGGGCATAGTATGCTCCACTCCAGGAAGGCATTATGCAAACGTGTGCGAAATAATCAGGGCATACTCAGGACACATAGCCATGAGAGCTATACCATTAGAGCCAGAGGTTTTCGCATATGGCATGCGTGTGCTTATGGCAGGATTACCAGTCCTCGCATATAGAACTATGAGAACCCCTGATGAGTTTCTATTCAGACCAAGAATACCTATGCATGAAGAAGAGGGACAAGTATTTCCCTTAATAATACATGCTGCAGCTGTGCGAGGGAAAGTAGCACTGGTCGAAGGCTACGATGATGAAGGCAGACAATGGTGTTCGATTATCGCCATTGAAGAAGGGTATCGAGTGACTGACGTCACCGATGACGATCTGTTTGAAGAGCAACCAGACTCAGAAGAGACAAGGGTGGAAGTGAGTCTCATATTTTGGGGAAAAATTATCAAAAGAGAAGTGGCACAGAGAATGATGTTGCCGCTGATACGTCCGGAATACTTTGACGACAACATGGCCCAGGTGCCTGTCTCAGTATGGACTACAGGACCCTATGACATAGGCCTCCTGAAGGAGGTGGGAGAAGTGAAAATTAAACTGAAACCAGGAGCAATTTTACCAAGTGCCCGACAATATCCCATGTCCAGAGAGGCGGATGAAGGAATTGCGAAGACAATATCCTCCATGATGGACCAGGGCATCTTAGTGACGTCAGAGTCACCTTGTAATACGGTGATTTATCCTGTCAAGAAATCAAAGGGAGGGTCTTGGCATTTAATCCAAGATTTAAGAGCATTAAATGATATTGTTGAAGCCGAGTTCCCTCTAGTCCCTAATCCATCTCCAATCCTATGTAACATACCCATCGAAGCAAAATATTTCACAGTGATTGACTTGAAAAATGCCTTTTTCTCAATCCCGTTGCACCGCGATTCTCTAGATCTGACATCATTTACATTCAGACAAATGCATCTGAAAAGCACGAGGTTGCCACAGGGGTACTGTGAATCCCCGTCCATTTTCAACAGAGTCCTACAGATGGACCTAAGCAATATTGCACTAGAAAGTGTTGTCTTGCAGTACGTGGACAACATCTTGATCTGTAGCATCACAGAAGAACAATGCAGGCACGATTCTGTTCAGCTACTGACTATACTGGCTGAGAAAGGATATAAGGTTGACAAGGAAAAGCTACAATACTGTCAACAATAGGTGCCGTACATAGGCCAGCTAATTTCACATGAAGGTAAAAAGGTGACCCCAGAAAGAGCAGAAGCCATCATGCACACGGCTAAGCTACTCACGATAAAACAAATGCAGAGCTTTATAGGCCTTTGCAACTATGTTAGAGCATGGGTATTCGATTACAGTTTGTATACCAAGCCCTTGCTCCAGGCCCTGAAGAAGGCCTAGGTGACCAAGGGAAGCATTGAATGGATCGAGGCAATGGAAAAGGGGTTTGCAGAGTGATTTGCACGGCTCCAGTCCTCGGGATCCCTAATTATGCAGAGGAATTCTTCCTGTTCTCCACTACAGATGACAGCGTTATGACGGCAGTGCTCGCTCAAAGGACCTCATTGGGGTACAAGCCTCTGGCATATTACAGTGGGAACCTGGACCCAGTAATGAGAGGCCACTTTTCCATGCGAACAAAACTTAGCTGCTGCATCGTTTGCCATAGAGAAAGCGACAACCATTGTGATGGGATGTTCTATGACGTTATACGTCGAGCACTCATTATTCGCCATTTTAGAGAAACCAAGGGGTACGTTAACATCTCAAAGAGCTTCTGCCTATGAAGGAATTATATCTAATCCATCGATCAAAATAGTTTGATGTAAAATAGTGAACCCAGCTACATTCATAGCTGAGCCAGTCACTGAAGGAGAGCCGATACATGACTGTGCAAACTATGAAGAATTCTATGATGAAATCCCCAGGGTAGAAGAAAATGCCCTGGCGGGAGGAGAGATAATTTTATTGACGGATCTTCGAGAACCGGCCAAGAAGACGGACAAAGATATACAGGCGTTGCACAATTGAAACACATAGCAAACAGAGAATTTTGAGTACTCGTCAGTGCACGAATACCATCTCATTATTCAGCCCAGGCTGCAGAATTATTGGGGTTGATACTCGCCATTGAGAATCACTCAGACCAGGAAGTTACGGTGTACAGTGACTCCGCCTATGTGACATCCACAGTGCACGCAGGACTAGCACGCTGGAACAGGAGGGGCTACCTCCGAGCAAACAGCACACCAGTGCAGCCTGCAGCTTTATTGGACAGGCTGATTAAGGCACTACAGCTCCCAGTGGGCATAGCAGTCGTGAAATACGCCCCCCACACTAAAGGGACAAATTCACACGTGTCACGCGGAAAACCATGCAGCAGACATGGAAGCCAAGCGTATGGCCTCCAAAAGTGAGACGATCATGGAAATGGAAGTGGCATGTACCCATGAGAGAATGATGGTGGCACGTACCACACCCAAATCCTATAGTAATCTGGGGCCGACACAACTAATGGAACTTCAAGGGGAGGTACCACAGGATGAGAAGAACCTATGGAAACGTCGAGGGTGTTCTTTAAACCCCTTTGACGGATTGTGGAGGCAAATCAGCACCGGTAGACCGGTAATGCCTGTAGGCCTACTAAAAATAGCATTGGAGCAATTGCATTATCCATTACACATGTCAAAAGAAAATATAGCAGCAACACTCGCGGAGGACTGTTTTATACCGAATTTAGCAGAGCATGTTGCATTCATAATGGTGAACTGCATAATCTGTCAGCAATTCACCGCTGGGCACACATTAGAAGTAGTGAGAGGCGTCATGCCCTGGCAAAATGGGCCTTTTCAGCACTTACATATCGACTATGTCGACATGATTCAAGTGTGTAACGAGTACAGATACTTAATTATAGTGGTGTGTCCATTCTCTAGATGGATAGAAGCAGGTCCATGTACATACCCAGACTCTACCTGTGCGGCCAAATTCCTGGTGAGGGAAGTGTTCCCTAGATGGGGGGTGTGTGAAGTGATGAGATCAGACAATGGGGCTCATATTGTAAATACAGTCTTTGAGTTTGTTGCTTGGTATAAAGCACAAGTTCTCGTCAGCGTATCATCCGGAAGGTAATGGTATTTGCAAGAGGCTCAACGGCTTGTTAAAGGAAAGGATAGCCAAGTTGAAGCTTACTCTAAAGAGGGGATGGTTGCACTGCCTTCCACTGGCATTGTATGCTCTTCAGAACCAACCAGGCTCCGACCATCATCTTAAGCCACACGAGACAGAACTAGATGTGAGGCCCAGTCTACCCAAGAGGTCCTGGGAACCGAAATGAACAAATATCTGAACTGCATGACATCCAGCTTTACTGTAATTTCAGACCAACTGCAGCAACGACGAAAAGGGTGCAGCGCAGCACAAAACACAGCAGGAGACACTGAAACAGATGCAGTTCAAGGTCTAAGTGTTTCACTCACCTTCCCTGGAGATGCTGTGTTGTTGAAAAACGATACGAGGAAAAAATGTGATGAACCGAGATTCAATGGTCCTTTCATCGTGGAGGATTGCACTCCTTCAGCTGTGGAACTACAGGGCAGGAGAGCATGGATTTTTCTCAATGAAATTAAGCCCTACATTGGAGAAAGCCCTCTAGCTGCACCCCACCGCGAAGAAACCACAGTCAACGGGGAAGAACCACAGCACATGGAGATGAGATCCATGATGAGGAAGAAGGGCGCATGAGCAGCAAAGAACCCTTGTGCAAGTTGTGGCTTAAGCTGGTCATTTCCTCTAAGCAAATGGGATAAGGACATAAACGGACAATCTGTGCATCCTAGTTGCAGGGTGAAGAAGAAAGTTGCGCATTTAAGTCACAAACACGTTTGTTGACACAAACTTGTAAATCAAACCACACTTAAGCGTTGTTGAGAAACAAGACTCTAATAGGCTGTGATCAAGGACTTTTACCTTAAGAGCTAAACACAGTATCCTGAATCATCAAATATCAAGACTTTGTTTTGCAGCACTTATGGTGTCCCCCAGCAGAAACATCCCAAGAGACGTGCTCACCTATTTTCAGTTAGTATTGGAATCATATCCATCACTAGTAGGGAGGGTCACCAGTGTATCAGTCTTTATCCAAGATACAGCCAACAAGAAGATAATCTGGCAGCTATTCACCGTCATCACGGAAGCCTTCAGTGTATTGCCTGAGTACAGCTAGAAGGACACAAATGCTTCCACCACAGGCAATTATAGATGAACTCATCAATACGCTTTTCTTTCGCATCATAGAGGAGTGCCCAACTATTGTCGGGAGAACCACAGACACTCTCACGTTTATTCGAGATCCAGCAAACTCTGAACATTTGAGCCAGCTATGGAATAAACTCAGTTACTTAGTCGCAATCCACGCGTCAGGAAAGTGCAAGGACTGTTCACGTCAAGGGAAGGGCCTGTGATCCAGAACCCAGCAAGGCAGGACAAATGTCCCTGTCACCCGAGGACAGCCGACTGGCCCACAACGTCCTCTTTCAGAGACCAAGCTAACGTTGCACAGATGGGAACGCTCCCCCATGGCATCATGCTGCAAGTGGAGCTGTCCAACTTTCAGGAAGATTATATGAGAAGATTCCAGTGAAACCTTCTGCCGAGGGACAGATCGAGGAAGCAGAGGCAAGCACTTCATCTTTCCGCTGAGGGACAGATCGAGGGAGCAGAGACAAAAAACTTCGCCCTTATTTGTTTTGATTGCCATTTTTCCATTCTTCACATTGAACAGTGTCCAGCATGTCTTCAGGACTGAAGCAGATTTGGGGGGTGGACTGGGAACTTACGTACTTCAAGCATGCACAGTAAAGGCGACTCACCAAAGCATTAGTCTAATCTATTTTTCCATAGTATAGCAAGAGAACTGTATCCTGTATCCAGAGACAATCGTCACCCGCAAGAGGGGGGACACTTTTGAAGCACCAGGCACTTTATGACACAAACTGGTCGAGAACAGTATCCAATTGGGGAAAGCAAGAACATTGACACTGAGTAGATGATTGAGATGGGGGCCCAGAATAGTAACCTGGTCCTCCTACAAGCAGAGGGGCGCCTTCGCTTCTCTGGAAGGAAATGCTGCCGTTTAACCTACCGCACTATCATGTATTTATGTATTGTGTTTATCATCATTTTACTATCTTTAACGATCAGAACTGCATTTTTTATTTGTACACGAAGCATTCCGATTTCAGTAAACCCACCTGATGGTGTACACATGAGTCTCACAAATGCACCCAGACCCTATATAGTTATCCCAGTCCTGAGGATATCTAATGGTAAGGCAAATTAACTGAAAATGAATGTAATTAGCAGTGATACATACACACTTGTGGTAACGAATGAAGAAAAAGGCTGGAGACAGGGTCAGCACGGAATGGATGAAAACATAGCACTGAGAACTACATGCACCCACACACAGAATGCACATGAACCAGCGCAAGTGTCAATGGCCACAGAACCTCAGGCAAAGGCAACAGAGAGCACAAGACTGCCTACCGAACAACCCGTCCCAGAAAATAATGAAAGAAACCGAAAAGAATCAAGTGAAAGGCCAACTAAAGCAGACATAGCAAAAGCCCTCAAGAAGACAGAAGAGGGTATGGGAGAATTCACTGCAAGGACAATTGTTGATAGATCATGTATTCCCGGTTATAGCTAGAGTGAAGAAACGGCAGGAGGAACTAAAAAATAAAACCGCAGAGAATGTATTGACAAGCACACAAGTTCCAACACAAAGAACAAGTATCAGGCCCACGATGCAGCCATACACTGGGCCGGTGACAGGCTGGTGGTTGATAAAGGCACTTATAGAAGGCAGGAAAAGAATGTAAGAGAAGAAGGAGAGAATTTCAAAACCTCCGCCTACCACATTGATGCAGATAAAGAAACCTGCTCCACCGACCAGTATGCCGGAGAAACCCCCAGCAAGGAAATGTCACACAGACGCGTTTAGAGATGTAGTTATAGATAACTACAGGAAGACACTAAGAATCAGGAGAAGCCCACATGAAGATAACAATGAACTGTACGACTACCTGGACAGCACAGCACATCTAGGAAACAACATTTGGTACCAGCACATGAAAGAAGTTGGAAGAAGGGGTCAGAAGGAGAATGTTTCGTTTGTGCACTCCTACCGTACAGCATGGGGAAATCCAAGATCTTCGTGGCAGTAGAAATTGATGCCCCGACAGCACACTATATTTCACACGTAGCAATGTGCAACACCAGAGGACAGTTTATGGGGAGGGACGCCTCATTGATATGGGCAACTGAAATGGATTACCCCGATGAAGATGGCTACGTCCAGGACATTAAGACAAGAACTAGAACGCATACTAGGAATCACGTGATCAGGTATGAAAAGCCTGAAGTTAAAGGAACAGAAATAAGATGGGAAATAAATCCGAGACTGAACGTCCAGAGAAAAACCCCGGAAGAGGCTCAAATTTGGAAAAACAGAGGCCAAATGCAGATTTGGGAAACAGTGGTTTCCCCAAATGGATGGGAAGAAGGAGTGGTGATCTGCCGAGCCTGGGTGGTCATTGGAGCCTGCAAGGAAGCAATAGAAAACTCACAAAAACTGTGCAAACCTTTATGGCCAAAACTTACAAAATTACTAATATGGGTCGAAGACAGAGGAGGACCCTTGCAGATAGTGCTGCTGGAAAGCCCAAAGTTGTGTTTCAGGAACAATGGCACGAGGAAGATGGGAGAGAATCAGAACTGCAGACGAATCTATGAAGCTCCAGGAATGACTCGCAGAACCGCAGTAATTATGGATCATTACTGGGCGTGTGGATCGAAAGCATACATAAGACTGCCGAAAAACTGGGGAGACATATGCACAATAGTGAACGTACATGTTCCTGCACTAGTGATCCAGAAGAGTGACCTGAATATTGACAGTTTCCCGAAAGCAGATGCCCACCTGAGGAAAAGGAGATCTGTAGAGCTGTTATCCCGAATGAAGAGAGAAAATTACTTTTCTGCCAAATCAGAAGAAGCATTCCATGCAATCCCGTATGTAACGCTCACCTGGTTCCCACGGAGGCGCAGGTCTAGTCTGGATTGCTGTGGCCTCTTCAAGCGTGATGCGCAGAGCCCGGAACACCGATTGAACTGGTTCCCCAAATCTTGCTTGACTGGCCCGTAGGAATATCCTTCTGCAGATGAGAAAGGGAATTAACCGTCTGCAGAATAGTGTGCTTGATTCCCCCCTTGTTCCCCTTCGTTCTCCTCTAACTTCCTCCTCCAAACCCCCGGTTTAAGCTCACCTTATGGTTTGGAAGGATGAACTCTCCATCCTGCGTCTGGTGCAGGGGCGCATGTTAGTCCAGTTACTTCACTGGTTTTCAGAATGGCGCTGGCAAAATCCTCTTGACTTTTCTGAGCGAAACGCCGTAAGTATGAAGATTCAAAAGTTCAAGAGTGAGCCCCCTTTTATGTTGTCTTCCTAACTTGTGATCTGTCCTTTATTTCAGATGCAGAATGAACACGATGCGTTGAAGGGGTTAATTGCCGATGGTAAACTCAGGTGAGTTAGTGAGGGCGATTCCTCTAAATGTCTTTATCATTTCCCAATAATGTCTTTTGTCCTTTCCCCATAGGGGCCGGGGTGCGGTACCTGCCAACGGAGCGGCGCCGACCCGAAATATGGGATGACACCAAGAAAAGCTGGTAAGTATTATGGCTGTAAATTAGGCTTTCCTCCGGTGTTCCCTTTGCTCACCTCTTGTCTCTTCTTCTCTCCCCTAGGCGCAGAGATGTGGCGACATGTGCTGACAGCCGCGATGGAGCCGGGAGATGTCTCGAGGACAGGTGAGTGAAGAGCGCGCTGCAGCGAGCAACGCAATGCTTTTAAATGGAAGTCCTTCTTCAGGGATGCTGGAGTGAAGATTCCGGATGCAGGTAAGAAGTTTGAAATAGTTCATGGTTTTCACCTTTCTCTTCTCTTCTTTCATAACAGGAGTTCCAGGTTCGAGGCGGGCGTGGCTGGAGTCCAGGAGCAGGAGCAGACACGGTGAGCGTTCAGCTGCTGGAATGCAGAACAACGCGAAGCATGAGCTGCTGTCTGGGCGTGGCTTAAATAGACAAAGAAGTCCCAGGTATGTATCCTTCCCCAACTAGGTATGTTTCCTTCCCTGGCCACGCCCGAGTGAAAAAATAGTCCCTATGAAAAAATAGTCCCTTTCAGGTCTCAGGGAGGCCTGAAGCATGCAGCATGGTCTGCATCAGTTAAGTGCACCAAACACCTCCCTTTATGAGCCTGGCGCCTATGGCGCCTATGTCGCCTATGGCGCCAGGACTGATGTCCAACATGAGCATGGCGCCAAAGGCGCCAGGACTGAGTCCAAAGAGCCCCTATAAGGGGCCGCTGGGCTTTTACCCGAGGGCATGATGCCTGCTTCCGGGGGTGCTGGGCCTGGCCTGGTGCTCTGGGGGCAGGCATCATGACAGCACTCCCCCCCAAGGCCCCTCCCAAGGTCGTTCCTTCTGGAGGTTTCGGTTTGTTTGGGAAATTCCGATGGAACATTTTTACCAGCCGAGGTGCATGTACCTGGTCACTGGGTTCCCAAGACCTTTCCTGAGGCCCGTACCCTTTCCAATCAATTAGATAGAAAAGTTTTGATTTTGAGATCTTAGAATCCAAAATGTTCTTAACCTCGAATTCAGGCTCCCCATCTATCTGAATCGGTTCTGGTGGCTTTGTTAATCTGGTTCCTGGGTGCACTGGTTTCAAAAGTGACACATGAAAAACGGGGTGAATCCGCATGTTAGCTGGTAGATCGAGCTTGACTGCCACTGGGTTGATTATAGCTTTGATCGAGTAAGGGCCTAAATACCTTGGATTAAAAGTTTGAGGCCCCTTGAGTGATAGGTGTTTGGTATCCAACCATACTTGATCCCCTATTTGGTATGGAGGCGCCTCTCTTCGATGCAGATCTGCATTCTTTTTGTATTTCCCTTTCGCATGTTGCAAATGTGCAGTTGCATTCTTGAAGGCTTGAGTAATCGTAGAATGCAAATGGTCCACTGCGGACATTTCAAGGCTCAGAGGTGAGTCCAAGTCTGAAGTACGAGGGTGATGTCCATATAGGGTATAAAAGGGGCTCTGACCAGTTCCAGAGTGTATCGAGTTATTGTATGCATATTCAGCCACCCATAAAATGTCCTTCCAATTACCCTCCGATTGGTGCAATATACATCGTAGTTATTGTTCAAGGGTCTGGTTCGTTCTCTCAGTCTGACCATCGGTCTGTGGGTGGTGGCTGGTTGAGAGTCTTACGTCGATTTATGCCAGTTGACAACACTTTTTCCAAAAATGAGAAATAAACTGGCTTCCCCGATCTGAGACTAGTATGGACGGGAATCCATGCAATCGGATGATATTTTCGAGGAATTCCTTGGCAAGAACAAAAGCTGTAGGTAATCCTTTCAATGGAATAAAATGGGCCATTTTGGAAAATAAATCCACCACGACCAAAATAGTATTGTATCCATTACAGGAGGGCAGGTCCGTGATAAAATCTAGTGACAAGGTGTGCCAAGGTGCTGGTGGAATGTCTAAGGGCTGAAGAAAACCGGCAGGTTTTGTTTTCTGACCTTTGTTTTGGGCGCAAACTCCACAGGACATCACGTAAGATTTAATATCCTTTCGCCAGGAAGGCCACCAGAATTGTCGTTTAATCTTTTCCTCTGTTTTGGCAATGCCAGGATGTCCTTCCATCAGGGTATCATGGTGACGGAAATGACCAGTTCTTGCAATTCCTTTTCTGGCAGAAATAAGCGTCCTTGGAAGTAAGGTAAGCCATCGGTTACTGAAAAGTAAGACCCCCTTTTGATCCAATCCTGCAAGGCTGAAGAGTCCAGGAATTGTTTTACTCGTGCTTGAATGTCTTCAAGGGATTGTAAAATCCCCAAAATTCTTTGTTCGGGAATTATCGGCACAGGCTCTGAGTTTGTGTCTATTTCTCCCATTCCAATTCGAGATAGAGCATCCGCCTTGCCATTCTTACAGCCGGGGCGGTAGGTGATTACAAAATCGAACTCAGCAAAGAATAAAGCCCATTGGAGCTGTCGAGACGATTGAGCCTTGGCAGTTTTTAAATATTGCAAATTTCGGTGATCAGTGATCACGGTGATGGTATGCCGGACGCCAAGAAGGTAATGCCGCCAAGCCTTAAAGGCGGACTTAATGGCTAATAATTCCTTATCGGTGATTGCATAATTTATCTCTGGTGGCGAGAACTTCCTGGACCAAAATGCTACGGGGTGCAGTTGGTTAGTTTCAGGGTCTCTCTGAGACAGGACAGCTCCCATGGCTAAACTGGAGGCATCGGTTTCAACTATATATGGGAGATCGGGATGTGGGTGCTTCAAAATAGGTGCGGACGTAAATTTAGCTTTCAATTCCTGAAAGGCCTGTTCGGCTTCCTTGGTCCATTCAAAACGTTTATTTTTCCGCAAGAGTGCAGTGATGGGTTGCACCACACGTGAAAATTCCGGGATAAACCTGTGATAAAAATTGGCAAAACCAAGCATGCTTTGGACGCCTTTCACCGAACTAGGTGATGGCCATTTGAGGATGGCATCCACTTTCCGTGAATCCATTCGGACCCCTTTAGGTGTCAAGTTGAATCCAAGAAACTCAACCTCGGTGGTATGCAAAACGCATTTTTCCAGCTTTGCAAACAGTTTGTGCAGGTGCAATTTCTCTAGAACGGCCCGGACATGCTTTCTGTGATCAGATTCCGAAGAGGAGTACACAAGAATGTCATCGATATACACGACAACACAGACATCGATGAGTTCCCGAAGGGCATCGTTCATGAAGAATTGGAAGGCAGCAGGAGCGTTGCACAACCCGAAAGGCATCACCTGGTATTCGAATAGTCCATATTTTGTACGGAAGGCCGTTTTCCATTCGTCGCCTTCTTTTACTCGCACCAGATGATAAGCCCCCCGGAGATCTAACTTGGTGTATATGCAAGCGTCCTTCACCTGGTCAAGGAGTTCAGGGATCAGAGGCAGAGGGTAACGATTTTTAACAGTTATCTGGTTCAATGCGCTGTAATCGATACAAGTTCTAAGGTCGCCTTCTTTTTTAGGCACGAAGAACAAAGCCGAGGATGCCGGAGACTTTGACAGGCGAATGAAACCTTTGGCTAGGTATTGATCTAAATATTGTCTCAAATGCAGATTTTCCGGTTCTGTAAGGGCGTAAATCCTGCTACAAGGGGGTTGTGCACCGGGCACCAGATCGATTTGGCAATCGTACGATCAGTGAGGAGGTAACGTGTTGGCCTGTTCCTTTTGGAAGACGTCCTGAAAGTCTTGGTATTCTGGAGGTAGTTGCATAGAGTCAGAGGTTACTGATGCTAGACTAATTTTCAGATTTTCTGGGTAGCAGGTTTGTGCACAATCCGGGAAGGTTATTCTCTTCGCTCGCCAATCAATTCGAGGGTTATGTGTCTCTAACCAAGAAATTCCAAGAATAACCTGAAACTGTGGAGCCTTGATTACGTCAAACACAACTGCCTCCCGATGGCCGTCTGGACCAATAAGAGTCACCTCAGTAGTGGAATGTGTTACCGGTCCAGAGGCAATTTCAGTTCCATCGACTGTGGTGATGACATCTTTGCTGGTTTTAGGACGCAGAGGGAGGTTAATCCTAGAGACCAATTCACGATCCACATAGTTTCCTATAGCCCCACTATCGATGTATGCCTTTATTGCATGCAACCGCTTAGGCTGTTCCGGATCTACGAGAACCATTGGCACAATGAAATGCGAGGTCTGAGAGTTAGTTTTCAAGCTCGGCAAGCGGACCCCTACGCTTGTCGGGCGGGGTCATTTCCCGAAACAGAGTCTTCATGGTTTTTATCAGCGGCTCCTACCACCTTCCTGGGCGGTTTTGCCGGGCAATCTCATAGAAAGTGTCCAGAGTTCCCACAATAAAGATATAATTTTAACTGCCGCCTCCTTTCACGTTCCTTTTGGGTTAAAGGTCCTTTAACCTCTCCAATTTGCATAGGCTCGGAGATATCGGCACCCTTGGGATTCACGTGGGTCTTGACCAACGGCCGGGTTTCAAACTTGGACTGATCTGCTTTTCTGTTTTGAAGTCTGTGATCCAATTGGATCACTAAGTCTATATATTCTGTGCATTCTTGGGGCGGATTCACAACTTGGGCCAGGACATCTTTAAGTTCTCTGCGTAAACCTCAATAAAATAACGTGATTCTCTTATCCTCTGGCCACCCAGTTTCCACAATTAGTCTATTAAAGGTTGCAATGTAGGATAGGAGGTCCTGATTGCCCTGTCGCAGGGATAGAAGTTCATCATCCAGAGCCTGCCCCTGAGAGTGTCGAGCAAATAACCTTTCCATGCTTGCTTGAAATCCTTGAAAGTCACAGAGAATCGGGTCATCTTGAGTAACCAGTGGAACTGACCAATCGGCAGCACAGCCGCTGAGATATGACAATACAAAGGCTACCTTAGTCTGGTCATTAGGGAAGGCCCCAGGTCTGCATAGGAAGTGCAAATGACACTGATTCATGAATACGAAAATCGTTTGAGGTCCCCTGCAAAGCGTTCGGGTGAGGCCACCGGCATGTTTCCAGGTAGATTAATCTGTACAGGGTTACTGGAAACCACAGGAGTGGGGTTCCCACCGGAACCGGGTAAAGGAGTTTGTCCAGCTTGACCTTGCAAAAGCTGTCTAGCCAGGTCATCAGTTCTTTCCCTTGTTACAATCACTTCTCTCCTGAGGGCATTAGTCTCTTGACGAGCGGCGTGTACCTCGGCCCGTAATTCCCCCAGTAGTTGGGCCAGTTGGTCAGTCTCTGAAGTTTCCATAGCGCCTGGGTGGAAATTTGTAGGGAGGCTTCGCGTTCTGTAACGCTCACCTGGTTCCCACGGAGGCGCAGGTCTAGTCTGGATTGCTGTGGCCTCTTCAAGCGTGATGCGCAGAGCCCGGGACACCGATTGAACTGGTTCCCCAAATCTTGCTTGACTGGCCCGTAGGAATATCCTTCTGCAGATGAGAAAGGGAATTAACCGTCTGCAGAATAGTGTGCTTGATTCCCCCCTTGTTCCCCTTCGTTCTCCTCTAACTTCCTCCTCCAAACCCCCGGTTTAAGCTCACCTTATGGTTTGGAAGGATGAACTCTCCATCCTGCGTCTGGTGCAGGGGCGCACGTTAGTCCAGTTACTTCACTGGTTTTCAGAATGGTGCTGGCAAAATCCTCTTGACTTTTCTGAGCGAAACGCCGTAAGTATGAAGATTCAAAAGTTCAAGAGTGAGCCCCCTTTTATGTTGTCTTCCTAACTTGTGATCTGTCCTTTATTTCAGATGCAGAATGAAGACGATGCGTTGAAGGGGTTAATTGCCGATGGTAAACTCAGGTGAGTTAGTGAGGGCGATTCCTCTAAATGTCTTTATCATTTCCCAATAATGTCTTTTGTCATTTCCCCATAGGGGCCGGGGTGCGGTACCTGCCAACGGAGCGGCGCCGACCCGAAATATGGGACGACACCAAGAAAAGCTGGTAAGTATTATGGCTGTAAATTAGGCTTTCCTCCGGTGTTCCCTTTGCTCACCTTTTGTCTCTTCTTCTCTCCCCTAGGCGCAGAGATGTGGCGACATATGCTGACAGCCGTGATGGAGCCGGGAGATGTCTCGAGGACAGGTGAGTGAAGAGCGCGCTGCAGCGAGCAACGCAATGCTTTTAAATGGAAGTCCTTCTTCAGGGATGCTGGAGTGAAGATTCCGGATGCAGGTAAGAAGTTTGAAATAGTTAGTGGTTTTCACCTTTCTCTTCTCTTCTTTCCTAACAGGAGTTCCAGGTTCAAGGCGGGCGTGGCTGGAGTCCAGGAGCAGGAGCAGACACGGTGAGCGTTCAGCTGCTGGAATGCAGAACAACGCGAAGCATGAGCTGCTGTCTGGGCGTGGCTTAAATAGCCTCTAAAGAAGTCCCAGGTATGTATCCTTCCCAACTAGGTATGTTTCCTTCCCTGGCCACGCCCGAGTGAAAAAATAGTCCCTATGAAAAAATAGTCCCTTTCAGGTCTCAGGGAGGCCTGAAGCATGCAGCATGGTCTGCATCAGGTAAGTGCACCAAAGACCTCCCTTTATGAGCCTGGCGCCTATGGCGCCTATGGCGCCTATGGCGCCAGGACTGATGTCCAACATGAGCCTGGCGCCAAAGGCGCCAGGACTGAGTCCAAAGAGCCCCTATAAGGGGCCGCTGGGCTTTTACCCGAGGGCATGATGCCTGCTTCCGGGGGTGCTGGGCCTGGCCTGGTGCTCCGGGGGCAGGCATCATGACACCGTATGAGCACAGGCTTTTCTGCCTCACCTCATCAGTATTCACAACGATCTTCATGACAAGAATCCAAGTTGGAGTAAATGCCAAATGGTTGCAGATAACCAGATGGGAATTATTACATACCATCAACACCACCATAAAAGAATTCAACGCGATTAAAGAAGAACTAAGAGCAATCCGATTGATGACTCTACAGAACAGATATGTACTTGACATGATCACAGCGATGGATGGAGGTGTTTGCGCAAAAATCAGAGAATCATGTTGCACATTTATACCATCACATGATGAAGAAAATGGGACCTAAACAGAAGCCATAAGTATGCTGACAAACCTACAGAACCAGATGATCGATGAAACTGACAAAGATGATGATGACAGCTGGTTTGGAACACTATTCTCATGGGTCCCACAATGGATGGCAGACATATTCAAGTTCTGATGATACTATTAGGATTTTGTGTTACCAAGATAATCATCTCACAGTGCCAGAAAACTGCGAAGAAAGCCATAGGGATGAAGATCATGATTGATGTCAAAGCAGGATGCAAGCCCAGAGTCCTGACTGATGAAGAAATAAGGCCAGAAATAAGGCCAGCGAATATGAGCTAGAAGGAACAAAGTTTGTGTATCCCAGAAAGCAAAGAAAGTATGAAGGAATATGGATCTATTGCATCCCGTATGGACAGTGCCAGCTAATGACCTGGAACAAAGATAGACATGTAAAAACAGAAGGAATCTTGAAAGGAGTGATAAAAATTTGGACTCCAAAGAGACTCTCCTTCACACCATCATGTACAAACCCAGAAGACGAAGAAATGGATACAGAAGAACCAAGCAAGACGAATCGAAAGGAGGAAGCAGAAGTGGTTGAGAACCAACCAGAGGGGGAGTGTAGAGGAGGTCCCAGATATGGCCTGCACTCCAACCACCCATTTTGAAATACCAGGAACATACTCGCCGAGATATGTGATGTATGAGGAGCAAATAAATCAACAGAGAGCAGCAGTAGGGCTCTGCCCAGTGCCCATCAGAAGAGCAATACCTGTTGAAGTGCCAATAACCAGACAACCATGGGCAGCACGGTACCCATTGAGACAGCCGTACCAGCAGCTGGTACGAAATGAAGACTACTTACAAACTGTCCCCGAAGAGACCCAAATGGGCCTTAATTGAAGGCGAATGGTGACGAAGCAAGGGCCCGGACAGGCTTACAGATGAACGCAACGACAATCGAAAGATGACACGCAAAGATGAAATGTAAAGAATAATGGTGTAATGGATTTGGAAGAAGAAACGATGTTGAAATATAAAGAAACGTAAACATGAATTAGGATGAAAATCTGCAACTAGCTAACGCCTGTAAATAGGCTTGGAACGCAAGAAGCTAAGGAAACAGTGCGGCTTGCTATGCTTAGTAGAAGAATAGAGCGGCAAGCGCCAACTATATATCTACCTCAAAGAAGCACATTATACAAGTGCAAATCCATTTTACAAAAGCAGAATTAAGCCCAGAATGGTAGGGGTGAAACAGGCCAGGATTCATATACCAGCACAAAGCCAGACGAAAGAGCGAAATCGAAACTTAGCAAGAAGCAGCTCATGCCTGGGAATTCGAGGTCAACCTAAGGAAGGGAGGAGAGCGGCAACTTCGAAGAATCGAAACTTCAGAGCATGGCAGCCTGCCCCATGAAGGTCGAGATAAGGAAGCCCAGGCAGGTGGCAAGGCCGAAGGGAGAATCAAATACGCAAATAGAGGGAACATGAAGCAAATTCACGATGTACAAACACGTGACCAGCCAAGCGCAAAGAGGTACCAACGTCTGATGTCACCCAAAACCAGAAGATGCCATAACTTTTCCTGATAAGAAGCTACAGTTTCGAGGCCAACCTCAGCCAACTAATTGACACATAGCCCTAAAGTACTGATTGATGGAAGGGAGGCAGGGTGAATTGTGGGGCACACCACATCTGGGTGAACATTCTGCATGCTGCTAATTAAAGTGGAGATTTATGCCTGGGGTGCAATTGACCCAATCACAATGGACCAAATAATCTAGGGTCCTATAGCTAGTAGAATCAATGAGACGTCGTACTTGTAGTGACGTCGAGCACGAGTGATGTAGAGGGATGGGCATAGACGCCCACCCGATAAGAGTTATCCAATCCTCACACTCTGTTACCATATATAGATATGGCACCTAAACTTAAGTTTTCTTTTTAACCAATAAAATTGCATGACAAACTTTTGAGTGTTACAGGTCAATGATGACGAGAATGTACTATGACTATTGCTGTCTGAATGAAGAATTTGAAAGTTGAAGCGAGACGGGCGATCGCATCACTGAAGCATTCCTGTTGTTTCCCCGTGTTTGTACTTGTCATTAAACGGACTTCCTTTGCCAAACCATTGAGTTGTCCTTATTGATTGGTGTTGGAGTCAGAGAATCCCGCACCCCATCTCTCTCAAGGTGGAGCTATCTCATCTTAAAGTACCTGAGGGTGATCTCTGATCCCATGGGCCCGTCAGAGGTCGCTCCACCCTCATGTACAGCAGCATATGTTTAATGCACTTCAACAATAAAAGGAAAAGTTTTTAAGGTACCACAAAAAAGTAGGTGCAGGGAACAGTGGGTAAACTGTTTCAAACATGGCCCAAAGAGGGCACATATAATCAACAAGTACTAGAACATATGCACATATGTTTGTTGTCAACATATAAAGGGAAACAAATGAAAAATAGACAGAGCATACTTGATCTATGGAACATGTTTTTAGGGTAAGAAAATGTACCAGAGAATGGTACAGTGAGGCCATCGCTCCACCCCCTTATGAGACCTACTACCAACAGCTTACTGTAGGATACACTAACCCCCAGTACTCACCCCCAAGAGGAGACACAAGGGAACATTAGGGAAACTCATGGACTCCCCCAGAGACCCATAGCTTTTAGAAAATGAGAATAAGGCTCCCCGACAATTGGAAGCAGCATTACAGAAGGCTGAGGAGGAGCTCTTAAGAGCAGCACAGGGGCAAGGGGTGTGGCATTGTGCGTCAATAGGGACAGACCAATGGACGGCAGGACAGACTCTTAGTAAGATTGATAGTAAAGCTATTGAAGATCCTCAAATAGCTGCCAAGGAGGAAACACCCAACTTAGGCAAGGCTACAGAGGGTCCAAATGATCTGCATAACTGCAATAACAGTGTAGAATATGACTCGGTATATACCGATGGAGAAATAGAGGATGATGATTATCGGTGGGACAGAGAGGACCCGGAAGAAGCAACACCATCGGGCTGCAGGCTTAGACCACGGCTTAGTTGAATGGCCCTAGCTAAGGTTAAGAAGCAAGAAAAAGTATCACAGTACACAAAGCAAGGAACACAGTTCCTGTTGCTGCATAAGGGACAAGGAAAATCTCATTATGTGCCTTGTCCCCATATGGATTGGGACAAATTAATTTCGCACCTTGCCCTCCCTCACTTCGGGAGCTGGAAAAGGGATTTACGCCCCAGAGAAGCACACAGCAGGAATCCCTTTAGCTGTAGGATATATAAAGAGTTTGTTTGCCTCCCTGTTGGGAGAGCAGGCAGATGAGATATGGAAAAGGGAAGGGTATAGTTGAGTGATTTTGAGCAATACCGCCTATGATGGTGCTCTGTTGAACAAATATTGAGCACAAATATGGAAAGTTTTTAGAGACATTTACCCAGACAGACCTGATATAAATTATATCATGGCTCGCACAATGAAGGTAGATGTGTGCCCTGCACTATAGATCCAGCAGATACAATAGATGTGGCGGTTAGAGATGGGACTAGCTTGGGATACAACTATCACTGTTTTTTATCACATGTTGCACAAGGTTCTACCATTCTACCAGCAGAAGTACAAGTAGATTTGAATAAGGTTGTGGGGATCAAAGCAACGAATTGGTCCGAGATAAAGGCACACATAATACATTATTGCAGACAAAAACAAGAGAAGAATAAGGATAGAGCAGAGCAACCGCAGAAGCAAAGCTAATGTAGAAAAACTGGCTAAGCTGAGCATGGAATGAGTGTTAATAACAAGACCTGTGGAGGGGAAACCTGAACATAGCCCCATGCAGGGAAGGACAGAGGGCTGACAGATGCTAGAGGAGAAATGGGATGTTTCCAAAGGAGAAGAGGGAGTTTTCAGAGAGGTCGAGGAGGAGGATTTGGGGGCATGAGACCCATATTTGGGGGGACAGTGTCAGTCCTGTGGGAGGAACGGCCATTTTGCACAAGAATGTAGAAGGAGACAGACCAAGCCCCGACACCCTAACATCTTAGAGTATCGCCCCACCTTTTACCCACACCCCCAAATTCCACAGCATCAGTATGCCCCATATGCCCTGGGCTCCATGCAATAACAGCCAGTGCCTGGCACCAAATCTCATCCAGTCACATATGCAGGTGCTGCCTGCTCAGCTGTGGCATAAGAACGCCTTACCACAGGGAACATATAGGACGAATTGACCAAATATAAAAGTCAAACACCACCAAAATACCTAAAACAAACACTATGAAAAGGTCTGACTACCAAAAGTCTGAACTTTTTGTCGGTGTGAGTTTAGGTGTTTTGGTGGGGTCAGACTTGGGGCTGGGGGGTTGTCACCCGCAACCCCTGCTCACTGTAGTGAGCGGGGTGTTGTGGGGGACAAACCCACCAAATGAAAAAAAAAGCCAGGGGCTGCGGGGGTGTCCCCCGCAACATCCCCAAAGGAAAAAAAAATGGGGGCTGCGGGGGTATCCCCCGCAACACCCCGCTCACTATACTGTACTTTACAGTATAGTGAGCGGGGTGTTGCGGGAGAAACCCTGCAGCACAACCAAGGAAAAAAAATGGGGGCTGCGGGGGTATCCCCCACAACACCCCGCTCACTATACTTTGTGGAAGTGAAAGGGAACTGGCACCGCAGGGACACAGCGTGAAGAAAAGGTAAGTAAGGTTTGGTTGTTTGGGTGTATTGGGGGTGTGGGTGGGGGTGTGTTGTGGGTGTGTTGTGGGTGTGGGTGCGGGTGTGGGTGTGTAGGGGTTTTGAATGTGTGTTTGCAAGGGAAATGTACAAACCTTTTGTGGTTTGTACATTTCACATGCAAACTCTTCCGTCGCAGTAAAATCAGCTGCGGTCGGATCATGTAGATCCCAGGGAACGATAACTCACTACACAGGAGTGAGCATGTTTGGGGGAAATCCTTTCCCGCTCCCAGATACAAATGGTCAGCAACAACAGTACAGCCTGCAGACAGCTCTGAGGTGCTGAGTACCATCAGTAACTGCCAACCCAAATGAGGAACCCCGATCAGGAGTGAAGATAGGAGATCAAACATTTTCTCTTTCGTTCGACACAGGAGCTACCAAGTCCTTTGTTACGGAAGGGAGATTTGTCTGACAAAATAATGGACACACAGGGATTTTCTGGGGCTATTGTATCAGATCCTTTCACTAAAGACTTACCCATCACTGTAGGGACACAAGAAGTGACAGCACCTTTGCTTTATTCACAAAATACCCTCGGCAACCTCTTGGGCGGGGATCTCATGAGAAACTTGAACATGACTATCTCATTCAAAGAGGAGGGTATTGTGTGTTCCACAACAGCTACATACCATGCCAGGCCTGGAGCATTACTACAAGCACTCTGCAGTGACAGTGCACAGCGGGGAATACCACTCAATTAGATTTGTTCCTCTATGGGGTAACTGTTGTGTTGGGATGGGTGCCAGTGATTAAGGCCAAGTTTAGGCTAATACCTGCTGAGTTTCTATTCAGAGCAGCTGTCCCTCAGTAAAGGTCAACAGGCACCATTATCAAGATATAATTGGAATCAGTGATTACCAAGTCAAACATTGTGATCCTGTCAGGTTTAGACAAAGAAGATCCTGAATGGAGCATGGTTTATGCATTGACCAAACACAGCAATGGAGGAATGTGTACGATGAGCAGCTGTTTGAAGACACTGGGGATGAGGGAGAAATTATATTTGAAACATCCTTACCTTGCCAAATAACTGTACAGCACAGAGACCTACTTCACACCCTGCTCTTTGCCAAGACGCTACGACCACACATGCAGAAAAATGTAGAAATGGTGCCCAGGTAGTTATGGACCAGTAGTGCCCATGATGCAGGGCTATTCAAGGGCATAGAGGTGGTTTGCATCAAATTGAAACCAGGTGCAGTGTTTCCCCGACTAAAACAGTATTACATGTCAAGAAAAGGAGGAAGGAATCTAATATACTATTGTAGCTTTTTGGCAACAGGGCATAATACAATCATTAGAATCACCATGTAACACAGCTATATGCCCTGTCATAAATGTGAAAGGGTCATGTTAGAGGATGGTGCAGGACCTCCGCCCATTTGTAACATCTCCACAGAAGCCACACATTTCACTGTAGCAGATATCAAGAATGCATTTTTCTCTATTCCATTACACCCCGAGTGCCAGCCCCTCACAACATTTAGGACAGAGATTCCAACACACTTCTTTGCCTCAAGGGTATTGTGAATCCCAGAGTATTTTTAACATAGTATTACAAATCGACTAAGGAAACTTGCAAGTACAGAGCACAGCCATTCATTATGTGGACAGCCTTCTTCTCTGCAGCCCAACAGAAGAACAGTGCAGAAAACACTCAGTAAAAATACTGACTTTATTGGCAGGAAAGGGCTTCAAGGGTGACAAAGAGAACCTTCAGTACTGCCAGCAAGAGGTTGTATACCTAATACAGATCATATCATCAGCAGAAAGAAAAATCAACTAAGAAAGGGAAGCAGCAATACACCACAATTTGCATATTTAAATAACTTTGGGTCTCACCCTAAGTTACTAGGGGAATCCAGACGTGGACCCCTTGCTCACTATTCTTAGAGAGGCACAGCTCCTCCCTACTGATGAGGTTCAACCAGACCGAAACACGTGTCTGGGGATGCTGTTGGTACTCTTGTTCAGAGGAGAATTGCCTAGCATTTCGGTGCTGGACTGCCCCAGGGCAGGACAAAGACTGATATGTTTGGGATATTTCTTCTCTGTGAAAGATAGTGAGCTAAAGACTCTGGGTAAGTCTCTTGTAACCAGGACTAATGTCTGGCAGAGAGACTCCCAGAACCCCCCTTGTCAATTTACATATTTAAGTAACTTTGGGTCTCACCCTAAGTTACTAGGGGAATCCAGACGTGGGCCCCTTGCTCACTATTCTTAGAGAGGCACAGCTCCTCCCTACTGATGAGGTCCAACCAGACCGAAACACGTGTCTGGGGATGCTGTTGGTACTCTTGTTCAGAGGAGAATTGCCTAGCATTTCGGTGCTGGACTGCCCCAGGGCAGGACAAAGACTGATATGTTTGGGATATTTCTTCTCTGTGAAAGATAGTGAGCTAAAGACTCTGGGTAAGTCTCTCATAACAGGACTAATGTCTGGCAGAGAGAATCCCAGGACCCCCCTGTCAATTTGCATATTTAAGTAACTTTGGGTCTCACCCTAAATTACTAGGGGAATCCAGACGTGGACCCCTTGCTCACTATTCTTAGAGAGGCACAGCTCCTCCCTACTGATGAGGTCCAACGAGACCGAAACACGTGTCTGGGGATGCTGTTGGTACTCTTGTTCAGAGGAGAATTGCCTAGCATTTCGGTGCTGCACTGCCCCAGGGCAGAACAAAGACTGATATGTTTGGGATATTTCTTCTCTGTGAAAGATAGTGAGCTAAAGACTCTGGGTAAGTCTCTCGTAACCAGGACTAATGTCTGGCAGAGAGACTCCCAGGACCCCCCTTGTCAATTTGCATATTAAAGTAACTTTGGGTCTCACCCTAAGTTACTAGGGGAATCCAGACGTGGACCCCTTGCTCACTATTCTTAGAGAGGCACAGCTCCTCCCTACTGATGAAGTCCAACCAGACCGAAACACGTGTCTGAGGATGCTGTTGGTACTCTTGTTCAGAGGAGAATTGCCTAGCATTTCGGTGCTGGACTGCCCCAGGGCAGGACAAAGACTGATATGTTTGGGATATTTCTTCTCTGTGAAAGATAGTGAGCTAATGACTCTGGGTAAGTCTCTCGTAACCAGGACTAATGTCTGGCAGAGAGACTCCCAGGACCCCCCTTGTCAATTTGCAATACACCACACACCACAGCCAAAGATGGTAAAGTATATTCAATACACTTTGGGGTTATGTAAATATTGTTGAGCATAGGGATTTGACTATTCAACATACACTAACCCACTACTGCATGGGCTGGATGAAGCACAGAAAGCACAAGAACAGATCAGATGATTGCATCATTTCAGGAGCTTATGGATGCCATCAGTAATGCCCCAGTTTTAGCAACACTAGATTACAAAAAACATGTTTTTTCTGTTCTCACACTCCAACTGCCAGGTGATGATGGTTGTCCTAATCCAAAGGACCTCATTGGGACATAAGCTCTGGCTTATTACAGTGGCCTTCTGGACCCCATGATGCAGGGACACGTTCCATGTGGGCAGGCTCTAGCAACTGCTGCGTTTGCAATCCAGAAATCATCCACTATCACTATGGAATGCCCTGTGACTCTTTATGTAGAGCATGCAGTTTCTGCAATACTAGAAAAATCTAAATCTACTCTTACCACCCAAAGAGTATCAGGTTATTATGTCATCCTATCAAATCCATCAATCCACATTGTAAAATGTCACACTGTTAATCCATCAACATTTATCGCAGAACCAGTACAGGCAGAGCACACATGATTCCACTACGTATGAGGACACCACTGATGAACAAGATTGTATTAGGGAGCATGTGCTCGAAGAAGGGCAGGTGCCCTTCATTGACGGTTCGCCGATGATCTATCAGAACACTGGGGTGAGGATCACGGGAACAGCAGTAGCAAGCCTTAAATCATGGCAAAACCATGTGGTAGCAAAAGTGCCATTGCCCTTGCCCTATTCTGCGCAAGCGGCGGAGCTCGTAGCCCTCATCATAGCATTGGAACTATCACAAGGTTTCCCTGTTACCATTTATTCGGATTCAGCTGCCGTACTACTTTCTAGGTTAATAGATGTATCAGCATACCCGGCAGTAGTAGCAGTAGTGAAATAAGCAGCTCAAAAACACAACACAGATCCAATTGCATGTGGCAACTGTGCAGCAGACTTAGCAGCAAAGGAAGAGCATATTTAAGACCCTGATGCTGTAAAGTACTCTGCATTCTCAGTACAGCTGGTTGACAATACAGCTTCCTACAACGCTCTTCCACTGATCTAAATTATCAATCTACAAGCACAAGCTCCTCAGCAGGAGAAATATTTATGGACAAAGAGAGGGTGTTCACTGTCCCTTACAGATCTAATATGGACACGCAATATTTCACAGAAACCAGTTATGGCCCAAGCATTACTTACAGTTGCACTTCCCTGCACACACATCCAAACCGTACATTGCAAAGGATCTACAGGAAAGGTGGTTCATTCCAAACCTTCAAGAACACTGTGATGATTGTATATCCAGTTATATCATGTGCAAAATGTACACCATGGGTCACACACTCAGGACCCTGAAAGCAACATTGCCCCTCGACTCTGGGTCTTTTCACATTGACTGCGTGGACATGGTTAACAGGTGCAGTAACTTTAATTATCTAATTGTTGTTGTGTGACCATTCTCCCGATGGCTTGAAGCAGGTCCCTGTGCTCACCCTGATGACAATTTTGCAGCAAATTTCTAGTGTGTTAAGTATTTTCCCAGTGGGGAATATGTGATGTCCTGAGATCACACAATTGGGCTCACTTTTTTAGTGAGATGTTTAAAGAGATCTCCTCTTTATTGGGCATTAAACACAGACTGTGCTTAACTTACCAGCCAGGACAATGGGAGAGTGGAGTGCTTAAATGGTTTATAAAAAACGAAGACTTGCTAAGTTGTGCGATACTCTGCACAAGAGCTGTCTACACTGTTTGCTGCTCCCCTTGTTCGCACTAGGAAACCAGCCTGGTTCTGAACATCACCTTACACAACATGAGATAGGGACTGGTGGGAAGCTGCATATACCCCACAAACCTGGACACAGTCTCAGGTGCACATAATTTTGCTGACATTTTAGGTGATGGATGTGTGTGGTACATTAGAGAACTAACAAAATCTGTCAGCTTAATATCTCGCTAGATTGGGTCTCATCAAAAAGAGTATGCTCCACCAGTGACCGATTTATCGCAGCAACAGGAAGAATCGACACAGCTACAGCCACTACAACTCTTCCCAGGCAATCGTGTTTGGGTCCAGAACTTTGCGCGCAAGTGGAAAAATCAAATATTTGAGTGCCTGCACAACGTCATCTATGCCCAACCCATATCTGTCAAAGTTGACGGCCAGAAGCAATGGATGCACATCAGTGATGTCAGGAAGGAGAAGAGCTCTACCCTCCCTCCCCAACAGCAGGAGGAAGAAGAGGGGGGAATAATAAGATGAATGATATTCATTTAACTGTTTTAAAAACAACATGCCCATTTGGACGGGTGGACACCAACGTTTCTCCACAGCATCCAAAGACTACTGACAATCTTACAAAGTATATGCCTCGTTCTTCTATTTTGCCTTATGTCTTAATCTTTCCTTATGGTCGAATTCATAGGGTTTATTTTTGGGTGTGTGTCTAATAATGGTACTAACATTGCAAATGTTTCATTGAATATTAGCGTTTCTATGAATAGAATTAGGAAGGATCTTTTTAACCCAAGTGTTGCTTCAGGTAGATATAAGGATGTGCATGAGCATGCAGATGACAACATGTGGTATCACCACATGAGGGCGGTAGGAAGAGAGAAATCGGGTGAACCTTGTTTTTTCTCTACATTGATCCCCCATGCAAAAGCCACACATAGATTGTTTATACTGCAGGAAATACCACCAGAGGTGGTACAGTGTTTAGTGCACCTGACCTTATGTAGGGTATGACGGATGATTCCAGGGCATGAGGTTCAAGGACAGTGGGAAGTAGTTAACACAACAGTATATGAAGATAACTACATACAAGTGAAATAGATAACAGAGAGAGATAGTTAATATTATAGTATACTTAGCTATCAAGCAATAGGAGAGGAGAAGAATATGATTATTTTTATGATACCACCCATGTGCCAGTGTTCTGATGAAGAAGGGTCAGGGCAGCTTCACTGCAGAAAAAGCTCAGTTACAAATGAAAGGTGCTATTTTCTACAAAACAACAAATGGGGTGAAGGGCAGACTGGATGCAAAGCAGGAGGGATGTTCAGGTTACCAAAGAGTGCAGTACTACAAATGAATGAAACCTGTTTTGTTGTCTACGAAAATATGTCAAAGGTTGGAGCTGGATAAATCAATATAAACCTCCAACAAAGATCATGAAACTTACACAATTTTCCATTTGTTTCAAAGGGTACTAACCAGCAGTGTAACAGGATGATCAGTCTCCCAGACATCCAAGGGGGTACTGCAGCACTAATGGACATTTATTGGGTGTGTGGAGGGATGGCTTATACGCAATTACCGCCATCCTGGAGAGGAACATGTTCCATTGCAATATTGTAAGCCCCCATGATTGTAATCCCAGATGTTAACATCACAGCAATCCACAAACACCCATTAACCCACCCGATGTACTTAGTCCATCAGTAGTATAGCAACTTCCTGTCCAAGGGCTCCAGTGATAAGCTCATTCAGAGGAAAATAGATTATTTAGCAAATCAGAAAAATAATGTGCATACATTTTTCGCTTCTGGGGTGCAAATAGCAGCCAATGCTAAATGGCTCTAAATTACAAGGTGGGAAACAATACAAATGGCTAATGAAACTGAACACAGACTAAATGCCATAAGGGAAGAACTGAGAGCGATTAGGCTGACCACTCTTCAGAATCGCTATGTTCTCGATATACTAACTGCAATGGAAGGCTGAGTATGTGCGAAACTAGGTAATTCCTGTTGCACTTATAGACCCGTCTTATAGACTTATAGACTTATAGCTGTCCCGGGAGGATAGCTCAGCGGCAATGTGTTCGACGACAAGAAGCACCACAGGATCCCTGGGTCCGCGCTTAGAAACCTCTGGGTATTTAAGCATATTATAAATACGCAACTAAGACAAAAAACAATTATGCAACAAAAATCAAACAATTCCTGTAACAGCGCCTCGATGCCCACGGGCTGTATGAGCACTTTAAAAATGTGAATAAAAAATAAATAAATAAAAAGACCTTCCACTGATGCAGAAAATGGAAGTCTTGCCCAGGCAATACCTGCAATGCATCATGTGCACACCACAATGAAAATAAAGGGTAGGGGGAAGGAAATTGACTGGTTCACATCAATTCATTCATGGATGAGTAATATCATCAAACTGCAGTTGTTTTTTTGCTGACAGGGGACAGGGACTGCTTTTTATTTTACCATGCAGCCCAGAAGTATATGGAGGAGATTTGCATAATGTCAGAACAGTATGGGTACCAAATACTCCTTTTGGCAAGATAGAGGTGAGGGGGGTGTAGCTAATGAATTAACTAGAGGGGGTAATGTTAATATGCTAATACAGGGTCCTGAAACATAAAGAGAAATACAAATGTGAGAATACTCAAAACGTGAGGGTGCTATTTTGTTTTAGTGTCTCTGCTGTGATAAATCCAGTGAGATCATTACTCGAAACCCAGTATGGGCCTCATCACCTATGGCCAGGGAAAGGCAGCTTATACCTGACCCTGGGGGTGGATTCATGTGTGAGGATCACTGAGGAGATTACTCATGTCGGGGGATAGTGGGGACAGTGGGGATCTGCTTAACTCTTAATTCCCCAATAATGCTTGAGTTGGCAATTACTTATTGTAAAATAAACAAAATAATGTAAACCATTCTTCTATGGACTTCAGCTCTCATAATGCCAAACGTAGTGGGATGAAGATGAGCTCACAGGTAATGGGGACTCAGAATGGTCAAGATGAAGTCCAGCTGGGAGACCAACAGAATAAAGGTGAAGCAGAGGAAGAAGGCCAAGGAGCAGTGAATGGCCGTGCGGGAGGCATAGTCGGAGAAGCTGAAGTCATCCATGATGCAGGAGCAGCCACGAAGAGAAGGCTGCCAGCACGAATCACCCCAAAAGTTGGATGCAAACAGAACTACAGAGTACGCGTAGCAGAAAGCGGAGTACTGAGAAGAAGCCAAGCTGCAGAGGCGACGTGCTCACAGTGAAGCGTGTGGAAGACCAACGAAGCCGCAGAAGATCAACGGAGCTGTCAACGCTCCTGAAGACTGATGCTCAACTTACCTGAGGCTCTCAGAAACAGAAGAGAAAGCAGAACAGATGCTGAAAGACTGCTGCAAGGCCTGACAGAAAGAGGGAGCCGCCACAGAGAGCTGGTGAGTTGGCAGAGAGTGAATGCTGGCCCCAGGTGCTCTGTACATGAAAGCTGTTATGAAGCAATAATTTTGAATACTGAACAATTGAAAATTCAAAGCAAAACGTATTTACTGAAAGTCGAACAGATAAAGAAAAAGAAGCTAAATGCCAAAGAAGAAAGTTCCCCTATAAGGGACTACCAAATGGGAGAATGTATAACAAGTATTACCCACAGCCAAGAGGCTGTCAAAAGACTTTGGGGGAACTAGCAGTGGGGAAAGTCTCTTACCAATACTACACACAGCCATGAGGCTACCAGCATACCATATCAAAACAACCACTGAGAAAAGCTCACAGCCAGCATTACCATCAGCCAAGAAGTTGGGAGAAAATGTTAATACAGCAACCAAATCATAAATCCCCTTTTCAGAGATATACTTTTGGAAAAGCGTGTATCTCACATTACCAACTGCCAAGAGATTGTGAATCCATATCAAATGATTGGTGTGGAGAATAATGGAAACAATATTGACATCAAGTTTGAAGTTAGTTGTAGGAGTGTTCTTCCTGGCAAGCGAGTACACCAGGAAAGGTCTTATAGTGGTTAGTCCTGACAGGCATGTGGACCAGGAAAGAGGATGATGGTTTGATATCTTTATGACAGAAAGATTTGTGAAAGGAACCTTGGTTGAATTAAGAGAATTCATGTGCAGTATCATTTGTTTGACAAGCAGTAGCATCTCTGAGACAAGTGGCTTTTTGCTATGTGGGCAAACGTTTTTTTTAAAGAAGTATTGAGAAAGACTGAAGTGCTATCTTGACACAAAATACTTGCTTCGAATATGATAACAGAACAATTGCATTTGGTTTTGCACCTGTATTTTGGAGAGGCAAAATTTGCAAGCAAGATAAACATTCTGCAAACAAACAGTTTCTGTCCTTGGCTAAGCTAGAAGGATGAAAACTGGAGACAGCGACATGTATCAATGTGGTAGTTGCAAAAGATATGTTTCACGATGAGGAAGCTGCAAGGTCAGAGAACCATCTAGGGTCCCAAGATGACTGGTGTCATGGTAAAGGATCTTAGTGTATGTACTATTATTGCCACAAAGTGCTGATTTCACTATTTACTAATTGCACTATTAGGTAATTTGTAGGAGGATAGATTCAGAATATCACATGTAATGTACTGACAAATAGAATAGGGTAATGGCTGTTGTTCTTTAGATTTGTAGATGGCGAGAGCCAGAAGGAGAAAGGTGATTTGCATTTACTTAATTTCTAGAATGTACAGTAATTCTGTGGGTTTTGTCTATAAATACTGTGGTTTGAGGTGGGCAGGTCGAGAATGCTCTGCCTTTTGGTCACTCCTGGCTGATAATTGCATGCATTAAAGAGCTGTCTTTCTGCAGTTTGAGCACCTCGATATTGTTTACTGGATCCATTGGAGTCAAACATTCTTATCAAATTTCAATGAACGAATACCCATACACAACTTTAAATACAGGTTTCACGCTGCTGGTGGGGTTAATCAAAACGATACTGCTCAAAATCAAGTTCTAGTTTGACAGTGAAATATTTTTGAAGCAAGCTTGTAGTCACATTCCTGTGTAAAGAATCTGCTAAAGCCCAGTCCAAGAGGAAGATCTTAAGCTTCTTGGAGTCAGCTTGAACCAAACGTTCATGTGTATGCCAAAAAGAGAATAACTCAATCGTTGTTAACACGTTTTTCACATGTTTAAACCATGCCCATGGTTTAGTATGATTATTATTTAGGACATCCATCTTGCAATGCCCCTTCATAATCCTTTAATTAAGGACATGGCCATATCGTAACCTAGATTAGGATAGGTTTCAATAGGTATGATAATCAATACAGGTCTGGCCTAGTGCCATGTTAACTGCTATTTTACGGGTAGAAGATGGAAAACGCAAATGTTTTTTGAAATATTTATTTTCACCAACTTTAAATTTAGCTGTAACACTATTTCTCCAAATGTCAGTGGCATGCAAAGCTGCTGAAAGGGTTTGCGCACTGTGGCCAAAATTCATGGAATTTTTTGCACCGTTCAAACTGACTGCAGAGCCCTGAACTTCTTTGAAAAGCTTACAAATGTGCAGCTTGTCTATTCAGGATCAGGGTTCTCTTTTGGGTTTGAGAGTGCCAGGTCCCTTTCTTGTTAAATCGTACCCCCAAGTAATCATAATGGGCAACATGTTCATTTTTTATGCAGATTCAGATTCAAGAGAGGTTATTTTGTTTAATAGCAAGTAATTATCTTAATAATGACTAATTCATTTTTGGTACATGAGGAGACAAACTCATGGAATGTCTTTTTCAGGCCATGTAATGATGTGGATATCAGGACTCGGTCATCTGCCAATAACCAGACATTAATGTCTTCATTATTCATTAATGGGGCATCAGTACGGATATCCAATGTTTGGTACAATGGGATTCATGGGTTGCGGGGGTGTCCCCCGCTTCCATTACATGGACGGCAGGGGACAATAAAGTTCCACAAAGTTAGAAAAAAGATCCTGCACTGCCAGTTCCGGCCTATGTTGGGAATAGGGAACTTACGTTGCAGGGTGAAGGAGGAGTCAAGGCACGGAAATTAAGTGTGCCGCCGAAAGGTAATTAGGGGTAAAGGAGTAGCGGGTATGGGGGATGTGGGAAGAAGTGTTCTATGTGATGACTGTGCGGTCCCATTTTCAGATTTGACATTTTCGTTGTCGAAATTGCATGCCACGCAATGATCACATAGATCCAATTTAGCAAGGTTGTTTATGAACAAGGTGAATAAATAGGAGGCCATAACACAACCTTGCCTCACCCCATCTGTTACAGGGAAAGTCTGTGTCTTTTCACCCTGTTGCCCCGACCTTACAGCAGCCATGTTACTCACATAAACTGTCTTAATGCAGGTTACCAATAGATTCTGAAGTCCAAGATCTTCAAAGCTACCCATAAATACAAATGCAAACACCACATTCGGACCCTTATGTCCAACAGGGAGAGGTAAGGACATGTTGCAAAGCGTATATGAGGTGATTACCTTTATATGTGATCTTTTAACTAATGCAGAACTGGCTCTCCTGAACAAAGGTTTATCCTTTGCTCCCAGCGAGGTTCCATTGAATTTACAGACAGAAACTGAAATTCATCAGTTGTTCAGGAAAAGTACATCTGTGGGTCTTTTTCGATGACATGGAGGAAGTGGACTACACAATGGGGGTCATTACAAGGTTGCTGGTCCGGAAACAACAGTGAAGGTAAGCTTGCCCTTACCGTTGTTTCCGGACCGGTAAACTACGAGTTCTGCGAGCGTGTGCCTTTTCGCCCGCCAGGTCTGACCTGGCGGGTGGAAAGGCACCCGCTCGTAGACCTTGACGGATGGACACGCACCATTCATGAATGGTGCCGGTACATCCATCCTCCCCATTCCCATTGAGTCCAATGGGACTCGAATGGGGAGTAATATTTTCTGGTGCCCGGCAATGGGCAATTACAGGGACTGCCGGGGCCGTAATGCCCTGGTAAGGCCCCATTGCTGGGCTCCATAAAAAAATAACTCCATAGACAGCCGTACCGTTTTTACCGGGACGGCTACCGCTGAATTCATAATGAGGCCCAATGACAGCTTTTGAAATAGGTTGCACATCATCTTTTCTCCCGCCCACCAAAGATATGCCCAAAGAGGTATTTACATTCAAGTCAGCCATTATTAAAGGGGTAGAAACAATCCTTTCTCATATCATATTAAATATAACCAAAATAAAAACGAATTTGAGGCATTAAAACACTTTTAAAAGGATGGCTCCATCATAATAAAACCGATAGACAAGGGGGGCAGCATAGTCATTCAAAACACTCATCAATATGACATGGAAGCCTTGAGACAATTACTCAATCACCTCCATGATGTTATCTTGAAAAAAGATCCCACTCAATCAGTGGAAGTCACTGTAAAAACATATAATGATGGTTATCTCAGCTTGAATTAACTGACATATTTGAATTTGAAACATCCTTACATACCAGCCTTCTATATGCTGCCTAAGTTGCATAAATCAGTGGTGAATTCACCAGGTAGGCCTGTTGTATCTGCATACAGCTCTATTATGGAACTGGTGGCTAAATTGGTAGATTTCTTTTATTAACCCTCTATCTTTTAAGTGTCTTGTATATCTGCAAGATTCAAGTGATTTAATTAATTTGGTGGAAGGAATTGGCTTTAATTGCCCCTAGGAGTTACTTGTCGTTCTAGATATAGAAGCAGTGTATACCAGTATACCTCAGGACACTGCGATCAATGTGCTTACCACTGACATTAATGCCAGACCATTACCCCATAATGTCCCCACAGGTTTAATTTTTGGCTACTATAGCACTAAGACACAACTACTTATCTTTAAAGGTACATATTTTAAACAAGTGAAAGACTCAGGTCTGTGCTTAGAAACCTCTCCGGTATTAAGCGCATTATAAAAAAAACAATAAGAAAAAAAAGAAACAGATGCAGATCCGACCTATTCTACTGAGGGATCTTGTTACCGAGACCAGAATGGGAATTTGGTTGCTGGGTGCATGGTGTGGGAACCTGGGGAGGTGGTGGAAAGAGCAGAAGTTACCTCAGGTCACTTCAGCTCAGATGGAGGAACCCATAGCACTAACAAGAGAGTGCAGCCTAGCTAACTGACTCTTGCTACCCTTTTGTGACTTTGGTGCACGGCTTTGGTCAATCCTGTAACCAAAGGAGATTCTTGACATTGACTGGATCCCTGATTTAAAAAAAAACAGTCAATATGTTAAAACTCTTTTAGAAGCTATCATGTCACCTAAAATGATAACCATTATCAAATGTGCAGCACCAGACCTTACATGATGAGATTAGTTGCTGCAATGACTTTGCAGACCGAACCGTCAAACTATCAGTGGCACAAATTTGCACTCCTTCTGAAGCACAGTTCTATTCTCTCCCCATACCAGACCCTGAACGATCTGGCTCAGATGCATGAAAATGCTCCCTCTAGGGAAAAGGACAATTGGATATCAAAGGGATGTTGATTGAATGATGATTCTCTATGGTGAGATGACCAAGGTCGTTTGGTAGAACTCAGAATATTGCTGTTGCATGGTGTTAGGAAGTATCATGGTCAAGCTCAAGTGGGCAGCGAAGAAACTGGTTATGATGTTGAACAAATATTGGTTTGCACAAGAGTTCTGTAAAAGGCCACTGGATATAGTAACTGCTGCACCACCTATCTCCCAAATAAAGTGGAGAAATCTTTACCACCCACCCAAGGAGAACACCCTCCCTCCTTATAGTCCATTTGTAGGTCTTTAGATAGACTTCCTCCAGCTCTCCCATTGTAACATTTGGCTATATCTCCTTGTTATAGTTGACGTATTCTCTGGTTGGATAGGGTCCTACCCCTGTAGAAGAGCTGATGCTGTAACAGCGGTAAAAGTACTTGTGAGGGATTTTGTGCCTAGGTTTGGGGTGACAGCTAACATCAACAGCACTCATGTTGTGAACAGTGTGTTGAAAACATTGCTGTCAACCCTCAACATTCAGCACAATTTGCATTGCCCCCACCATGAATAGGTAAGAGAAATGGATAGACGTAATGGAGTGAACAAGAAAAAATTGGCCAAACTCTGCCAAGAGAGTAGGTTGAAATTTCCAAAGCCCTTCCCCTCCTATTTTTAAAATGCGATGTACACCGAACAGAAGAAACCATCTCTTTCTCAGCCCTTCTGAATTGCTGTATGGTAGATCTATGCAAATACTTATGTCCCCACCCATAAAAGCTGTTGACGACAACCTGGACCTGACTGAGGACAGGCTACTAGGGTATGTGAAGTCCCTAATCTCTTTTGGCAGTTCTTTCTATTACCAAGATAGGGCAGTGTTTCCCAGAGAACTGCTTGCACCCAGACATTAACATCAGAGAAAATCAGCGTTGGCTCTAAGATGAAAGGGACCACTTGAAGTGTTACTAGGACCCACTTTTGCTGTGAAGCTTCAGGGGCACCCGACCTGGGTCCATGTGACCCAGTACAAATGAGCTGCACTAGAAAACAGAGAAAATATGTGTTCTCTCTGTTTTATTCTCTCTCCTAATCACACAGTTGTCTGTGATGCCTCTTCTGAGCTGATGCACTCCTACAACCTCACTAATATAGTCTCCATTTCAGATGGGCAGAGCTGGCCCTGGTATAAGAGGAGGTTTTTAGTGCATTGGCAGGGAGGGACATGCAATATTAATGGGGCTTGAGAATGTGGGGAAGACATGTTGTCAGGATTTCTACCAAGGCCTGCTACGTGCCACCAAGGTTTTGTTCACTATCCATGTGAGACACCCCCAAATTGATTATCAGATTAGGACTACAGGTAAATGCTTAATGCTGAGCAACAGTATCTAAGGCCAACTCCTACCCCTAATGGCCTGCCAGAAAATGAAAGCCCTAATGTCAAACCTATCCTAGCTCCAGAAATGTATCCTGAAACTTCTCATATTTTTTATGTCCCTCAATATTGCTATTCTTTTTTGCATGCTAGATTGGAAAGAAAAGATGTTCTGAAGATCATTTACTGCTAAAGGTACCAGACAAATACTACAGTGGTGGTGAGAGAGTATGCTTAGGCTGGTAATGAAAGCAGGGCCTCTGAAATCATGCCCCTGCCACGTAGTTTGTATAGGGTGGCTGTACCAGGAGAATGCGGAATAGAAGATCAAAGCAAAATGTTAGGGAAAGTTTACAATATCTGTATTAAGCTACACTACTATCTACTAGTTACGTTGAACTCAAGAAAACGTACTGAGCAGAGCATATTCCATCATCACCCATGCTATATTTCAATATAACTAAGACTTAGATAACAGGACCCATACTCTTGTATAGTACCTTATATCCCTGATGTTGGAAGTTATTGAGTTTATGAAGAACACCCAAATGCATAGTTAGTCTCTCTGGTATGATACAGTGAACAAGATAGATAGATCATGCTTTAGATATGTAATTCTGAATGACACGTTGGCCATTTTAATATTCACTATTTCTTTGTCTCCGTTTCAGGTTACTACTCAGTTCTCCAACTGAAGTGAGGGAGCAGCAATCCACCATCAGCAACACAGAGAGGAGTTACACAGAGGAAGACTCAAAGGGAAGGAGCTGATCATAATTTGGATAGAGCAAATACAGCCCTAGCAACCTGGGGTGTCTATAAGGGCAAAATGTAGAAGGCAGTTTAGGTCAGCTAGAATAAACTGTAGGGCTTATCTCTGGGGCACATCTCTCCAATGCAAACATTAACATTGGACAGCTCTGCATGATAGGAACCCACAGCAAGTTTACACAACATGCCAAAATCCAGCGGATCTATGATGTGATAACAGCTGGGTGAATGCTGCTGTGGGACATTTCCTGTGAATAGGTACAAGACTACCTGAATCTGAACTCATAAGTGCCTGTGATAACGTGCAGTACAACAGTTGTTGAGAATCCTGGGAAACTACTCTGGTGTACCTGAAGATCTGTGGCCCTGCAAAGACTTCTGGCAGTACAGCAGTTGGACCTGTGGATGATATGATATGATGTGATGTGGCATTTATAATGCGCCTGTACACAAGTGTTTCTAGGCGCCACAAGAAAAGTGAGGGAAGACAAAGGGAAGACAAAATAACAATCTTACTAGGCCTTGTGTCATTCAGATGGTGAAAGTGCGGGAAAGGGGGAAGGGGAGAAGTGCCAGGGAGGATGGGAAGGGGGAAGTGCAATTAACTCTCACAAGTGCAGCCAGTCGGTGGCTCATAAGTGCAGGGGGAAGGGACTGAAGGGTTGCAAATACAGACCCTTAAGTGTTGGGAGCCCAGAGGCAGTGCAAGGGCAACTGGACATGCAGGAGCCCAGGCCCGAATTCAGAGGGTGACCAGTGCGTGGAGCAGTCAGGTGCATCAGCAGGGGAGAGGAAGAGAGAACGTGGAAGCGAAAAGGAAGGTCTTGAGTTTCTTTCTGAACCAGAGGTGGTTCTGCTTACCTCTGAGAGAGGCAGGGAGGCTGTTCTAGAGGAACGACCTAGCCGAGGAGATAGATCTGCCCCCAACTCTCTGCTTGGAGAAGCGTCTGACCCTCAGAGAGTTGGAGGTGGATGAGCGGAGTGCTCGAGATGGAGATGTGTTGGAAGAGAAAGTTGGAGCTGGAGCTGTCCCAGGCCTCAGAACGCCTTGTGGACAATGCAGAGGGTCTTGAACTTGATCCTTGCAGCCACAGGGAGCTAGTGAAGAGATTTCAGAGCTGGAGAGATATGATCCTTAGGCATGAGGCCAAGGACAAGTCTTGCAGTCCTGTTCTGGATAGGTTTTAAAGGTCAAAGAGTAGAGGCAGGAAGATTTAGAAAGAGGCTGTTGCAATAGTCCAGCCTAGAGAGGACCAGAGCTCATGAGACAGTGAGCTTCTGGGGGAAAGTGAGAAAAGGAAGAATACCTCTAAGGAGGTGCAGCTGATGGTTTGACTTCTTCGAGACGTCAGAGATGTGAAGGGAGAAGGAGGGGGTGGAGTTGAAGATTACAACAAGGTTCTTAGCCTCACAGGAAGGAGCAGGAAGTTGGCCCAGAGTGGGTGGCCAGAGAGAGAGAGAGGAAAGGAGGGAGCAGGTGTCCCAACGAGGAGGACATCAGTCTTACTGGCATTAAGGCAGAGATCATTGGCGGCACACCATTCCTGAATTGCGGTCAGACAGTCTGGTATGAGAAAAGAAGCAGAGTTGGCTGAGGGGAGCCTGAAAGAGAGGTGAGTGTCGTGACGCATAACATTGAAAATTGGAGCAGAAAGTAGCGATGCAGTGTGCAAGAGGTGCCAGGTAGTGGTTGAAGAGCCAAGGAGAGAGGTTAGACCCCTGGGGAACACCACAAGTAGAGAGATGGATAGAAGCGAGGAAAGACCCCAGTTGGACCTGTCTGGATCAGTCGGCGAGAAAGGAGGTCAACTAGGCCAGGGCCTGATCAGTAATACCAAGTTTGTTGTGGAGGCGATTGAGCAGGATGGCATGCTTGACCGTGTCAAAAGCAGAGAATAGATCGAGGAGAATGAGAACAGAGGGAGATTACATTCAAGATTGGAGAGCAGGCCTTCACGGGTGTTCAGGAGAGCAGTTTCCGTGCTTCTGGTTGCTCTGAAGCCAGACTGGTGGTTATGAAGGCAACCAACAGCTGAGAATGCACCTTTACTGTCAAGGGGACAATCAAAGACATCTGATCCCCTATCAGCAAGATTGTACCAGGACTGTGGGCTGGTTGCAATTTGGACGGGGTGACACATACTTTTCCTCTGCCTTAGGGATAACCCCTGACTTGTGGCTATGAATTGGCTCAACTTGGAAGTTGTGACCCCTTCAACCACCCAGTTGCAATGTGTTAATAAACTAACAGAGGGTCAATTGTTGTTAGTGGGTTTGTTGGCGTGGTAAGGAATATCACTGACAGGCATACTGTTCTATGGCGAGGATAAGTGTGTAGAACTAGTCTCAATGACAGCTGCAGGTTAGACAGTGTAATCCATAGATCTGTGCATGTTAAGACAGAATTCTTGAAAGGATGGTCTTTAATGTGCAGAGAGACTTTGACGAGCTAGAAAAATTGATCCCTGATGTTAAGAAGATTACTGATTATCAGAAAAGCCTACCGGTGTCAGAAGTAATTTTCAATTAACAGAAAAAAGAAATTGATGTAGCTCATTGTACAGTCACTATGTGTACCCCTAGTGACATAATGTGTGCAATTAGCATAGAAGATTCTGAGCAACCTTACATCACCTTCACTGTGCATAGAACAGTATTTTTGGAACATCTTGTCTTCTTCTGTTGAGGTTGTTTTAATAAGAGGAAACGCTATTATGAATGCAGTGCCCTTCAGATCAGCCCCATCTGCACCACTCCAGACCTGTCACCCTCATTCATGCTCCATGAAGTAAGCAAAGACAAAGATGCCCTCCTTCAAGAATTGGACAGGTTGCTAGAGGTCAAAGAAAGATCACATAATAATAAAATGTGTTGGCTTAGATTGTAGCTTTAGTGGAATATTAAAGGTCAGAGGTTTATGGCCCTGTTCCTTTAAAGCGCTCTACATCTGGAAAGACGAAAACAAAAGCATGCTATTGATCAATTACTGTTATGATAGATGTACAGGCGAAAGGGGGTCTGTAGAAGGACACAGACCCCTCACCCCCCAGGCAATAAGACTGATGAAATAAGGGAGAACATGTACAATAACAATGATAATACAATGAATATTCTTGACTCCTACCTTCTCTCTCCTCTCCCCTCTTCTCCTGCCCACTCCTCAGGCTCCACATTTCTTGATTCTCTACTCTCCTTCTCACTTACCCCTTGCTCCCCTCCTCCCTCTTCTCTACCCCCACCACTTCCTTCATGCTGTGTGACCTTTGGTACTTTAACACTTCACTCTTCCTTGATTCTTGCTCCTCATCCCTTCCCCCTCTCCAATTTCTCTGCTCTCCCTGCTGACCTAGCCCTCTCCTCCTTGTCCTCCTCTATCACCTCTACTCTCGATCAACTCTATCCCCTCTCTTCTTTCTCCCCCACGCATAAGCCTTATCAACCTTGGCTCTCCCCTCACCTCATTTCCATGCGTCATCTCCTTCGTCGCCTTGAGAGGTCCTGGCGCAAATCCCCTTCTCTCACTAACCAAACCTCCTACTTTTCTTATCACTCGCTATATGACTCCTGTCTTAATTCTGCTAAACGCTCCTACTTTTCTAACCTTCTTCACTCCAAAGCCTTTCATCCTCGTCGTATCTTCCAAACCCTCTCAGGCCTCCTCTCTCCTCTCTCTCCTGACCTCTCCTCCACGTCTCCTCTTTCTCCCTCAGACTTCGCTAACTTCTTCTCTGAAAAAATGTGTTCTCTTTGTCAAAAGATTATCTGCCCTCCCCCTCGGCTTTCATGTCTGAATTCTCTCCTATCCTATTCTTCCTCCTATTCTCTCCTATTCTCTCCTATCACTCCATCTGACATTTCTCTGCTCCCATCCAAATCCCACCCTACTGCCGCCCCCTCTGATCCCATCCCTTCCATTCTTTTTCCTAAGGTTTACCCCCTACTCATCCCCTATCTAACCTCCTTCTTCAATACTTGTCTTTCTACGGCTACCTTCCCTACTGCTTTCAAACATGCCACTATTATCCCTATCCTTAAAAAGCCTTCTGCCAATCCCCTTATTGTGTCCAACTTTCGCCCTATATCACTTCTACCTTTCCTCTCTAAGCTACTTGAACGCCTTGCCTATTCTCAACTCTCGACCTTTATCTCTAACCTCTCTCTCCTTCCCCCCTCTCAATCTGGCTTCCGTCCCAAACACTCCACTGAATCTGCCCTCAACTATGTCCTCAACTCTCTCCTCACCACTCACTATGCTAAACAATCCTCAATCCTTGTCCTCCTCGACCTCTCTGCTGCTTTTGACAGTGTCGATCACCCCCTACTTCTCAACACTCTTTCCTCCTTTGGCTTCAAAGACTCAGTTCTTAACTGGCTCTCCTCTTACCTCTCCAACCACTCATTCGTCGTTGCTTGGGGTGGTCATACCTCCTCCACCTTCCCTCTAAACTATGGTGTTCCCCAAGGTTCCGTCCTTGGACCCTTCTTATTCTCTCTCTATACTTCTCTTCTCACTCCTCTCATCTCCTCTTTTGGAATCTCACACCATTTCCATGCCGATGACACTCAACTGTTCCTCTCCTTCTCTTCCATCACCCCAGACCTTCATCTTAAACTCTCTTCCTGTCCCTCTGCCATTAAAAACTGGATGTCATCGCATTTTCTCTCTCTCAATACGGACAAAAATGAAATCCTTTTCTTCCCTTCCAACACACTTCCTCCTCCCTCCCCCTCCTTCCATTCTTTTCCCCCCTGCCGATCTTCCTATTTCCACCCATGCAAGGAATCTAGGAATCTTCTTTGAGCCTTCCCTGTCCTTCACTTACCATATTTCCCTCACTACTCGCTCTTGTCGCTTTCATCTCTTTAACATCCATAGTCTGTTCTCTCACTTTCCATGCCAGTAAACTCTTAATCTCTTCCCTCATCTTTTCTCGCCTCTTCTACTGTTCTTCTATCTTTTTCGGTCTCCCCTCCTCCCATCTCGCCCCTCTTAAATCCCTTTACCACTCTGCCGTCCACACTCTTTCTTCTCTCTCCCTATGATTCCATCTCCAACTCACTTGCCAACCTAGGCTGGCTTCCCTTCCACTCCCAACTTAAATACCACTTCCATTGTCTTGTTTTTAAATCTCTTCATGACCATGCCCCTCCTTAACTCTCCTCTCTTCTCTATTTCTATGCCCCCTCTTGCTCTCTACGCTCCGCTGATCACTTTTTACTCTCTGTCCCCCCCTCCCTGTGCCTCCTCTCGTTTCTGCTCTTTCCAACTCCTTGCCCCCTTACATTGGAACTCGCTCCCTTTCTCTATCCGCTCCATCTCCATCTATTCCTCCTCCCGTTCCTCCTTAAAAACACTCCTTCTGCACCCCCCCCTCCCTGACTCTTCTCCACTTCCTCCTCTTCTTTCCCCCCACCTTCCTTTTCCTTTACCTCTTCCTGTCTCTCCCCCCTTGACTTCCACCCTCCCCTCTACTCCCTCTCCCCTTTCCCTTTCTTCCTTCCCATACCTCTCCTCTTCTCTTCCTTCCCAAATGCAAATTGTTCTATATGCTGTTTTTCTGGTTTGAATCATGTTTATTTTATTGCTTCTGTGTTCCATGTTTAATGTATTTTGGTTGTTATGCTGTAAAGCGCTTTGGTGTAAAGCGCTATATAAATAATAAAATACAAATACAAATATGGGGAAGAGAGACATTACAATCTGGGAACGTGATGGGTCTGGGAGGAACTTCCTTGACAAAAGACAACAAGACAGCGGGAAGGATCAAATGTTTTTTTAACATACTGCCATAGCTACGTCCCATCTAGTGGAGTGAGAAATTGATTATATGAGTGTGATGAAGGGAGAATGGTATTCTCAGAGGGATGCATACATGATAGTGTATTGGCCATGTACTCGCCATCGTCACACTCATGCTGTACATACATTGGTGGCTAACCTCAATACAAGAGATTGGCAACATCTGCCATTAGACATTTGATGCTGTCATTCAGATTATGCAATTACAAGCTATTGCAGGAAGGTGTGTAGCTGAAGTTATTTCACTTAATTGTCCAAGCAAATTGATTTGGATCAAGCTAATGGGCTGCATAACAAGGCCTCAGTTATTTTACTGGATTATCTAACATTTATGAAAAGTATCATATATGCCTGTTTACTGCTTCTCTGTAATCACATAACTTTATTGTCCCTTCTGATGGTTTGGGGGGGATTTATGCTTTAGCCTACTATCTTATGTTAGTTTTTATGAAAAATACATGCATTCAGAGATAGAATGCGTGTATTGTATACCAATAATGATGATACCTATTTATTTTTCGTTACGAAATCATCATTATTTGTCAACTTATTTTTGTTGCTCCGCTTGAAAAATGACCACTTACATATTACTGGTTGTACTTGTACTGCATTTCCATCTATGTTTGGCAAGTTTACATGGACAAATAAGTTGCCTGATTTATTGTTGTGGAAGGATGTAAACCCCCAACCCGATAGACTGAGGAATTGAAAAATAACAATGATAAAACACGAAACATGGGGAAGGGAGAAATTAAGATCTCGCAGTGGGTTGGGACTATGAGGAATTTCCTTGACAAAGAAAACAAAGAAGCAGAAGACACAAATGTTTTTTGAACACCTTGTCACAGCCTCTAGTGTTTTTTTAATGTTTCCTTTAATCCCAACAGGAAATTGGCAAAGCTGGTTCCCACCATGTCGGATTGATCGAATGCACAGAAAGTGCTGACTCTGAACATTCGGGCAGCACCAGGTCACTGGGACAAGACCACCAACTCAGTGCCATTGAATCCTGCCGGTATGAACTGGTTTGTACAAAGGAACGTTCTTCTACTAGCGGATGCTGTCATGCTGGAGCAGACCAATGCCTCTCGACTAAGTAGGTCGACACCGGAATCGCATCCTCGTTGCTATGGTTTATCCGGAACTGGTTAGTCGAGTGACACTCCATAGACATGAACATAAATGAGGGACTAATCCCAGGAGACAATGAACATAACTTTTCTAGGTAAGGTGGGATACGTGTACTGGAAGGGCCTTTTGATGTCCTGGAGTCACTTGTTCAGAGCTCACTAAAGGATCTCATCTGCAGTGTGGGGACGGTTTGTTGGGTCAGGAACGGGGTAATGCTAGGATGCTGCCTGTTTGTCTTGCAAGAGTTATTGTAATCCATCATTTTGCTCACCCATAGAAAGAAATGCATGCTATTGTTTTCGGAGATTTGCATCATGAATGCTTTGTTTATGAAAGGGCTATTCATTTTATGCACATTTAACTTTAAATGTTTTGTCTGTTTTTAATACAAAACAAATTCACTGAAATAAAATGTAAAGTTTTACACAAGTTTTACATAAAAAAAAAACATTTTGAAGGTGTATGGAAAGAACAATTATTTATACTATGGAGAGAATCATCAACACACTTTTGAACAGAGGTTTGTTAAAGTGTATGACCACGTGTTTGCTCTGCATTTATTGTAACATATTACACAACCTTTATCTTTGGTGGTGCATGCAGAGTGTGCTTATTTATTTTCTGGCATTTGTAAAGTTACCTGAAGCTCAGTGACAACGTATAGGTTAGCAACTGGATCGTTTGGACACCATCTACTTGATCGTGTTGCTTGTTCGTTTGGTTTGCTGAATGTATATTAAAGTGCTGTTTGAGGCAATGGCCTTTCCACGCAATAGAGTTGCTGCTTGCTGCTTGAGCCAGAATAATGAAAATCAGGCACTTGCAATATCACTGAACTGGTCCCAATGCCTGACCCAAACCACCCACGAATGCCATCCGAAGCTCTGCCCACCACATTTGACTGGTGATGACCTGTGAAAGTATGATACCAGTTGAATGCCTAACTCAGACCCAAGATTGCAGAATGACTCCTACTAACTCAGCTGGAACGCTAGAGATTTTTGGTAGATATTTTGGTAGATAGTTGATCCAATTACAACAGCATCCATTGTGTATGGGTGCTCAGGTAAAACAAAATAACTGCATCTTTAACAAGGGGAATCTCTGATACATCAAAACATATGACTGGGTTCCTGTACACAACGTTCCTTGTGCTTTGGCGCTCATGGAGGCGCACTGGAATGCAGGAATCCGCTCTAACCTTGCAGAGGAACCCGAATGTAACTCTGCAAACACTCTTGTAGAGGGTGCTTAAGTCTCCTCTGCAAAGCTTGTGCACTGGCCTTGGGAGCAGCCCCTCGATGTTGGCATTCAGACTACAACTGCTATCTTATCTGGAGCCCCCCATAGAACGTCCTCCGGAATAGCTAACATCGCCTGGCACCTCTTCGCCCATGTGCAGGGTGCCATAATACCAGCATTTTCTTATTTGCATTTGGGCACAGCCCCATTGAAATTAGTGGACGTTCCCTTTGTTCACGGCGCTCCCACAACAATAGCCATCGGACCCCTTCTATTTGCGCTCGGCAACAGTTTCAATAAATTAGTCCAAGTCTGCCGCAATCTCAGACGCTCACTTGCTTCAAATTATTATACATCTAAGTCCGATTACTCCTATTGCATCTTTCACTCACTCGTTGTGAGTACCTCCTATTTTTAAAATACCACCCAATTAGGAGTTTGGATTGCATAGCATATTTAGATAGAAAGTACAGTATACATTAAATAATCCATATATACATTAAATAATCCATAATGGCCTCAGTGCTGTGTTTTGTATGTACCCTGTGTGGCAAATATCCCAAGCTGTTCCATCTCATGATTAGGTGGCATTTTAAATACCAGCTGTTCTTACCATTACAACTGTACTCACAATGAGGGCCCAAGGTGCCATGCAATGCCTTTCCTAGCCTCGGTAGTAATGCACCACAACTCGTTTTTCCTAAGGGTTTTTTTTATTGTTGAAAATCAATTTGCTAAATAAAAGGGCCTCATCGTGAGGTGGGCAGCCGCGTACAAAGCAGTGGTAACGCTATTACAGATGCATTTACCGCTCTGCCCAATCTCGACTTGGGTGGAAATGGGCAGTTTAAAAGAGGATGAAAATGTCCCCTCTCCGCCCATTTTCGGCTCTATTAGCATGTCACTAATTGCGCCGGTGCTAATCGCATTGCAACTCGGGATCTGGCACAAATTGCCCCGGACCGAGTTGCGGTAATGCTAACAGTGTTGGGCGGTATCCCTGCCAGAAATTAACGCCGGGATACCGCCATAGCCCAGATGAGGCACTAGTGCTTGGATGAACTAAAACATGAAAAGTGCTAGTAATTGCACATCAAAGGATTATGGTACAGTAGTCTTAAATAATAAATGAGTGTGATGATATAAATCGGCATTGGGATTAAGTAGGAAAAAGAAGGAAAAAGAGTCTAAACACATAGTCGAGGGGATTGTTGCTACGAGAGTATAGCTATGATGGGCAGGCAATGGGGTGGTCAGTAAGTAGGCATTATAGCATCATGCAAACTATGTCACACCATCATAAACAGTCCTCTCATACCATTACATGAAAACAATTAAATGGTGGCTTGCCATCTAGTTACAACGTATTACAATTACTCAGTGCAATCAATCCGAGGTCAATATGATCAGACGCAGATAGACGCGAAGACGATGCAGCAAAGTGACCAGCAATGCTGTGAAGAGGCTGGAGCTCAGCTGTGATTCTTCCTCTATGGGCATGTTTGGAGGTTTGTTGGACCTGTGTTTGCCACTATCACTTCAAGAGTCTAGAACGATCAACCCCCATGGTGCAGGAACATTTCCAACCATTTTCCACTTTCATCAAGCCCTAAAGACTTTGCTCTCTCAGGAAAACGGTCTCATCTGATGCAACCACGACGTCCCGGACAAAGAGCACAGAGATCACAAGGATGAAATACAATCCACCCTACAAATACTACTAATAATTAAAAGACATAGATGATGTTAGCGTGTGAGGCATTGGATAGCACTGGAATGCTAATAAAAAATAACGATTTACTTGTCCGATACAGTGGCCCTACCTGAAACTTGGGTACCCTAGACTTCACAGACTTGAAGACCAAAGGAAGGCCATTGACCGTCTCAACTTTTGTGATAGGATTATACTAACATCTGCTGGCTTAAAAGCAAAAATGCAATGGTTAATAGTACTCTCAACTGATAGAATGATCATTAATGTGTCTCCAACCTGGCTGTGCCAATGTATAGGAGGCTTGTCCAGTGAGGGCAACCTCACTGGGAACTCTAGTGTGCAATGAAAAAAGAAATCAAGTATTGGCAATGCCAACAGTTTTGGCTTTTTTGTAGGCACGGAAAAGACATTTGCCAGGTACTGAGGTAGTGGTATTAACTGGCCATCAACGGTAGTATCTGCAAAATGGTGCGAGCAACTGGGCATATAATAGCAGTGCTTGGCAAATGTCTAATGCTTATACACAAGCTAAAAGTGTTGGCTTTCACAATGCTGGTTTTTAACCAGATTTCAATGAAGGACAACGCATATTGCTTATATATCGAGTAGCTGAAGGCGGACCTGGTTCAGACATTTATATTACACCAGTGGTGCATTTAATAGCTCAAATTGAGGAATTTCAAGACACAGAGGACTACTTTGAAAAAACAATGGCAGGTTCGATAGTAAGCCTTGATAAAGCTACCTCAAAGATATCTGAGGAGGGTATGTTAAGGGTGGGAGGGGCAGGAAGTGAGTGGGAATGGCCATAGGAATTAGCATGGCCATAGGCAGTCAATGGGTAGGTAAATAGCCAAACCACACCTACACGCTTTGGCTCCCTCCCTCCATTTCTCCCTAGCTGTTCTCTAATGCAATAGTTGTGGCATTCCTAATAGCACAACTAAAAATGGATTGTGATTGTGCCACTCTTGCATTCACGTTTGTTATGTTGTATCATGGAAGGCTCACCAAGACATCAACATACCATCAATGCTTTAATAAATCGAGAGACACGGAGCAATTGTAGTGCACACCTCTTTATTACAATCATAGGCGCTAACTGCTGTGAATCCGCCCTGTCAGGTGACCCGCTCTGCAGCGGCAAAGATCAGGATGACATCGACATGGGGCAGGGGAATAGTTTTCCCAAACATAGAAACAGGACATAAGATAGGACATAAGATAGAAACACCATAAGATAGATAATACATGGCCCCACTATTCCATCTCCTCAATCCATCTTACAGGTTTTCAAGTGACTCTCCTTGATGGACTCTCAGACAAAGTTGCTCTGCCCTCTCCATCGCGGCAACCATCATCAGAGTCCACATCACCATGTATATAGTCAGAGCCAGATTCCTGCGAGGTCACAACATCACCTGGTTCCTCAACATCATGAGTGTCAGTCATCAGTTTTTGGAAGAAAGAAGAGTTTCTGGAAATGTTGTGACCGGGACCTTCAGCTGATACCATGGAACCTTTGATGGCTGTCAGAGTCAGTGACTTGAGGTCAAAAGCTGATACTTCCTTCTGCCCTTCGGATTGTCACACCAGTACTACATCCCCTACTTGTAGAACCGACTCTTTGGCTCTTCTCTTCTTATCTGCATAGCTCTTCATTTTTGTCTTGATTGCAGCATCCTTTGCTCATGTTCTCCAATCTAGTTCATGTCCAGATACTGGCTCTGCACTCTATGGTAGTCTAGTTTTTACTATTCTGCCAAACATCAATTCCGAAGGTCAGACTCCTGTAGAGCTGTGCAGGGTATTATGATAGTCTTGTAATAGCATGCAAATGGCTTGCATGAATGATCCTCATGTGATGAAACACACTTGAAGCATGCACTTTAAATTAGCCACAAAACAATTGACAGTGCCATTGGCCTGAGGCCACAGGGAGGTAACTTTTCAGTGCTGAAACGCTAGAGGTTCAGCAAACATAGCAAACTCATGTCCACTGAACGGTGGGCCTTTGTCCAATTTTACTGTTGTTGGAATACCATAGTCAGCAAATAGCTTGTCAAGTGCAGGGATGACCTCATGTGCTGCCGTTGAGTGAACCATGTTTATATCTGGAAAGCAAGACATCTCGTCCACGACTACCAATACATGTTTTCCATTGGCTAGTGGTCCAAGCATGTCGACCGCAACTTCGTCCCATACATTCAGTGGCATTGGTGTAATTTTTAAAGGTTCTGGGAACATGCGTGGTGCTACAGCCTTGCAGATGACACAGCTTTCCAGGACCCTTTAACTTTAATGTCCATCTGCGGGAACCAGACCTTTGTTTCAAAGTTGTCGTTTGGTAGAGGCTATCCCTGTGTGTCCTGTGTAAGCTAGATTGATTAATTGATCTTGCAGAGATTCAGGGGTGACAATTCTGTTCTCCTTCAGTAGGAGTCCTTGTGGAGTGACTGATAACACATCCTTTATTAGGTGAAATGTTCTTAACAGCTTTTGCTGTTCTTCTGACAGGCTGGTGTCGGATGCGCATAAGTTAATATAACAAATCAGACTCATAAAATGTTACAAATACAATAATAACACTAGACCAAAACCGTAAAAAGTAAAATTCATGAAGACTCAAGTCTTGGAGAGAATTCACATAACACAAAACTCTGGACAATCCAAAGTATTGAATTGTCGAGACATTGCAAAAACAATCGCTCAACTTTATATGTGTCAAGAATACCACTGGAATATTCGATTAGACTGACATCACAAAAAATCGCATGACATCCTCAGAGGGAAATCAGAGGGAGTTGGCCGTCTTTCAGTGAGTTCTTGAGATTTGAAAAAAGCTGCAGTGGCTAAAGTGTCAGAGGTGGCTCTACCACTTAGGCATCTGTGCCAGATGCGCGTCTCTTGAGCCCACTGATTAGTGGGAATCATTTTGCCCAGATATCGAAACCTTTTTTCACTTAGCTCTTTTCAGAAAGGGAGCAAATGTCTGGTGGATACAACAGTGCCCTTCAGACCACAGAACCTGCATCCTGAGTCTTCAGATGTAATTATACCACGCTGTGATAGAATCTCTTTGGTTAGCAGTAAATTGCATCTAAAAGGTTGAAATATTTTACTGTGGTGGCTATCAGGAAATTTGACGAGCTATGGGGCAACCACACCCCCCTTTTTATGTTCATGGGAAAGATGCGCCATGGATGTATAACCAAGGAATTTTTCATGTGTCTCAAACCAATCATGGTCGTATAGCTGATTTTCTACCTTGATTGGATTTTGGGTCAAGGTATCAACAGTCATGTTGATTTTGTTGTAAAATTCTATCACAGTGGGTTTTAATTACTCTGACAAGATTGGGACATTTCCCGGTGGGAGGCAGGTTCATAGACTCCTGATAGTTCACATAAAGGGAATCACAAATAGGCACAAGTATTCTTCTAAATAAGCTCAAGAGACTCCACTCCACCCCGGATGTGAATAGAAATAAGACCTAATTCAAATCTTATAGCTTCTATGGCGACACAGGTAGATACCCCTAAAACTCTACGCCATATTTTAGCTTCCCACAAGTCCAGCAATTTCAAGGCTGCCTCAAAGAATAGTTCTTGTCCGTTAATTAGTTTGGGGACTACCTTTCCTTTGTAAAATTTCAGTGCTGGCATGATAGAAAATGAACCACATTTCCGATGTAACACCAGGATTTGTGAGAGCAATATTGTTGCCTTTTGATTTAACATTATTTAACACAAGCCTCCATCTGTCAAAGCCTGGCGCAACAGATATGATATCACCAAGGTAAGTCATAGAGGGGGACGAAGCGATCACAGTGTCTTCCCAAGACCACAACTGGGACTGCTTTTTCATGCTTCTAGATATGGCAACAATTCTAGGTTTCTTTATGTTGATCTTGAGGCCATTTTCACTCGCATATGCGGAGAAAGACTTAAGAAGTCTTTTCAGCCCCACACAGGATTTATCAAAAAGAAGAAAATCGTCTGCATATGCGAGCCACAATATTTTCTGAGAGCCCACCGTAGGTGCAATTAGGGCTGATGGGGTCAGATAGTCACTTGCATCAGACACATAACATTTAAACAGCAATGCAGCCAAAATACAGCCTTGTCGAAGACCAGATCGTGTTGGAATGCAGCGAGACATGGCACCATCTGGGTTCAACCTTACTCGGACTGAAGAGTTTTCATGGAGGCCTATAATGATATCCAGAAGGCCACAATGAATCCCCCATTTTTTCAGCTTTCCCCAGAGTCTAGCACGGTCAACACGGCCAAAGGCAGATGATAAATCAATAGAGGCTATGTAGGTACAGACATCAGCAGTAGCCCAAGTCGTTTTTTGAAAAACCTAAGAACAAGACGATGTAGAGTGGTCTTTCGAAAACCAGTCTGAAATTTAGATAGTCTAAACGTGTCAGCAGCTCATTTTTCTAAATGCTGGAGTATGGTGATGGATGCAAAGATCTTACTGTCCACATCCAGCAACGAAATAGGTCCATAGTTCGAGGGCTCAGACCTTAAGCCTTTTTTAAAGATGGGAACAATTAAAGCAATTTGCCATGACGAATGATCAGTTTTAGTAGCAATGACACTCTCAAATTGAATTGTGAGGGCATTGGCCCAGTTTCTAGGGTCAGTTTTAAGTATGACATTTGACAGCCCGTTGGGCCCGCAGCTGTTAAGGCTTTACATAAAGTTATCAAGTCCGACACCATTCTTGCATTGATTTTAATGGGCTGCCCTTGTTGATTCATCTACTGCATTTAACTGAGCAATACATGTATACAGTGACTACCTGTTAATTAAGAACCAGAACAAACCCACATCTTTTTTGGATAAAGCTCTCAGGATCAATGCTGAATCCTGGTGTAACAGGAATGCACGCCAATGTTTACAGTAGATGGTATAGCTTTGGTTGACCAATTTACACTTAGCCAACATCTCTTCACATGCGATCGGGAGAGTCTTTATTATTCTTAAGGCGGACGTCATCAGTCTTTTTTCCTGGGCTAGTTGCTCATCATATACATGCAAGTGCTTCTTACGAGTGGGGTCTGAAGAGACATAGGGTTATACGTAGCAACAAAGAGTAAAACATTGATGGTGTCATCAAAATTTCCCACATTAAACACTTGGATCTTCCATTCAAGCGTGGAACAGGCCATCGATTCTCTGAACTGCTGAGCCAATCCATCTACATTCAGAGCAGTTCTGTGAACAACGTTTACCCAAGCAGAAACTTTTAAGTCAATAGGGCCCATGATGTGATTGTTGAAAAGTGCAAATGGAAGGTGTAAAGTGGCACTGAGGATGCAATGGTTGCTCCATTCGGTAGGTTTAATGGAAAAATCGGTGCAGATCTCATATAAATGGGGGTCGACAAATATATAATAAATCGTGGATTTGCTGGAGCCACAAAACCATGTATAATGGTTGTTGAAACTATTCCGAAATTGGTCGTAGAGGTAGTATAGATTTAAGGAGGCAAGTGTGGAGCTCCCCTGCAGACCGTCTTTAGATTTTTGATTAAAAGAGGGGTAGTCAAATGTATGATTAAGTAAAAGCTCTTCAGCCAGTACGGACACTCATTTAACATTCAAGTTGCCCACTAACAGAACATGACGAGAACCACTTCTCACCTTCCATTTACACACCAAATCAACGATGGTCTGAAGGAATTCATCCAATTCTCCTACCCCCTTATGCCAGTAGATGTTCATCAGTAGGACATAGTACGAATTGGAAGGGAATTCGAGCTCAACTGCCAATAGTCCATATGGAAGGTTCAGAACCAGTCGGGAAAGGAGTAGAATATCAGATCGTAAAGCAATGGCTAAGCCACCATATGGTCTACCCATTCCACTGCAATTTGCTACCTGGAAAAAGACATGATACCCATCCAGCACTGGGCCAGTAGTGAGCCAAGTTTCTTGGATCATTAAACAGTTGGAATGTAGTAGTTCCTCCAGAACTGCCTCGTTAGTATATCGGTGGCAGTGGCCTCTAGAATTCCATGACAGTATTTTCCGTTCCCCATTACCAACATCCCTGCTTGCAGACACTGCTTCATCATCGGTGCTGCTAGGGGCCGAAATGAGTGGGCCATTGTAGGTTAAATGCTCTGTCATCAATCGGGCCAAACTGTTTCTTATCCCTATTCCATCGTTTAATGTAATTGACGTAGGGATTGTCCATAGGATTTAGGTTATGATTGTCGTTAACTTCTTCCTCCCATCCCACAATGGAGAATCCTAGGATATCCAACATTGTGCTTTCTGCAGAAATTAAATCAAGCACTGGTTACAACTTATACTTCCTGTTTTTCTACCCTGGATGCCCGGGTAATAAGATTGACTGCACCCTCATGACTGGAAGAATATGAATGCATCCTGTGGTCTGATGTATGATGCGCATAATTGTTCATACTAAAACCTAGTGTTGAGAGACAGATGAATATGTCTCCCACAGCGTCTGCCCCTCCCCTATCTCAATACCAAGTGGGTGAGAAACGTTACTCACTAAGACAACCGTACTGCCCTTATCCCAGATAGGTGCAGCAGGAGATGGATACGATCCAAGCTGGAGATGACTCGAGTAACCAAACTAACATTGTGACAGTACACGTGCGTGCATTAGACACAAAGCAAATGTGCATTCAGCATGAAGAACGCAGACACCAGGTAACATATGCACTTATACATGAAGAATATGAGCACAGCATCCATAAGACATGATGAATACTAACATACACAATGTATAAGCTGAATGCAACATGAACGGCATGTGAATACAGCTCACTAACATAGAAACACAGCGCCAATGGGCAACCATCTTTTCCAAGATGGAAGCAACAAAATGCTTCCTATTAAATGAAATGCCTCACGGTTTCATGAGAACTCAAAATGCTGAAATCGACAAAATACAGATCCATGCACAGCTCAGGCAGGAGATGACAACTACAGCCAAGGTTACCGTGAATTAAGCGAGGGTTGGAATGTTGCAGTGAAAGCACGAGATAGCAATTCCCAGGAAGCAATAAGGATACTCCCAGATTAATTAAAGTTTTATAAGAGTACAACCAGCTGCTGTAAGCCAGGTGCAAGACAACTATAGGCCAAAAGACTTCATGAAGAATAACTCAAGTGTGTCCCCAGTGACAAGAGAAAACATAGTACTTACATCAATATTAGCTAAATTACCAATAAATGAAGAGTGAAATAATTCCAAACATGATCCCATCATACTTTACCCACACTTAAAGAACATTGTCTATCATTAGCAATGAACACCAAGAGAACACCTGCCTTACTCCTTATGGGTATCCCCAGACACGACTAAACAGAAAAATGTACCCTTGCTGATAATTATTTTCATATTATTTCTTTTTTTCTTTTTGTTTCAAATAATGAATTAATATCTCTGAAAGGTTTCCAAATTGTGGAAATCCTAAGGTATGAATCTACCACTGTTCTTATATAACCACCCAAATAATAAAGTAGCTGTGTGTTTCAAAGGACAAACATTACGGTGGTGCTTCCAGTGTTTGAGAAATAAAATAAAAGGTGACTCATATAATTAAGGAGAAAGTGCAAGACATTCACTTTCTACCTCCGAGGACATCAAAAACATATATTTAAAGAAAACCAGAACACATAAACGGAAGTCAACAAAGTTATAATCTCAACCAAAAAATAGAACAAAATACAAATACATCCACATAATGCATTTAGGAAGCAACGTTTTTTTGTAAAAAGAGATTACAATGTGCATAAGTGTTTTGACACAATAAAAAACAAAAAACACAAAGAACATTGGATTAATATTCATTTCTTTACATAAATCATAAAGAAGAGTGCAAATAGGACATACATGTGATACTGGTTCAGTAAATAAACGAGTATCATGGCCCAATTTCTAGGTATTGTTCAATGATAGTCCCTTTTTGCAATTGTTAGTTTCAAGCAATTAATGCTGCAGGGTCTTTGATACAAGATATCTTTTTTATCCTTGCCAACGTGAGATTTGATGGTTGGAACCGGAATGTAAGCTCCAAACGATCAGGGATATGTATGTATGGTTTGAATCCCTGTCTTCGTCACGTTTCGGCGGTTATTCTATTACGATAGGTCCGCCTTCATCAGGGCTCCTAGTTGGGGACCCTGTGGGAAGTATATGGATATCGAGTCAGAAAGGTGGATATAGAGAGGTGGTGGCCCCTAGTACTTAGGGCGCTATACAAATAAAAATATTTAGAAACTCTCGGCACCGGTGGTCGGCTTACCTGCCGGTGTTTGAGATCCCAGAGGTTCGGGTGTGGGCCACACAGGGAGGGAAATCAGGCGACAGGACCAGGCGTCTATGTAAAGAGTGAGAACTCTCAGGTAAAGTCACAGTCTCGTCTTGGTGGTATCCTACATAAGGTATAAAGATGATGGAAAAGAGTGGAGCAAAAACTATAAATCAGGGGTCTGGCGCCCGGGTTGTGTAGTGCTAATACATAATTGCTAAATAGCTACATATGGCAAAAGCGAGAGAAAAATGCTCTACCTGGATTAATTTACCGAGTAGTAGAGAGATTGCGCCGTATGGGTAAAATTTCTCCTCTGTCACCGTTATTGTGGAATGTGGTTGTTCACTTTGGGCCGGTGGCTGTTGCCTGTGTGAGAAGAAAAACACAACTAAGCACCAGGACTCGTTTGTTCGTAGGATATTTAGGATAGTGGTTTAAATCCTATGCACAAAAATATATGAGACTTTACGTGGTGGCTGATAGTACTAGTGTCTAGGACCATGATAGCTCCAAAGGTACGCGCTGTGTGTTCGGAGGCAGAAGTGTATTAATGATACCAAGTGCACGCGAAACTTACAAAAAACACACAGTACGGCTGCCAGTCTGAGTGTTTAGAGCTCAATTACATGAGTTAAGATGCCAAATGTATGGGCTTCAAAAGGAGTATTAAGTGGGGAGCAAGCCGGTGGCATGAAGGGTTGAGGGCTGCATGCGAGGAAAAGACGTGCCTGTTGAAAAGATCAGAAAGAGGGAGAGAAAGAGAGAGAAACCCTTTTAACGCTTACCCGCTGCAATGCTTTTTTCAGCTGCTGTAAGGCTTAGCAGGCATCCGCTGGGAAGGGGAGAGGCTGGAAGCTTGTCTCGGCCGTCTCGTCTGATTCGAGGGTGTGTGTAGACTGTGGCTGCCTGCTCAGGGAAGCCGGGGCCGGGACGATCACGCGTGCGCAAAGGCCGCGTAGTCGATCGTTGTCATGGTGACTAGAGAACGAGTCACTCAGGTATGCTGGGAGAGAGTATCGATTTGCAGTGTGCCTCGGTGTGAGGAAAGTGTGGCTGTTAGCCTCATATAAAGTCATACACTGAGCCTGGAGGAAAAGGGGAGGAATGCATAGCTCCGTGCGTATGTTTAATATAGCAGCAACAAGGAGCAACAGAAACTTAGTTTGTCGCAGCTTGTCGGTAAGGGCTAATGCGCGTGAGGAGAGGCTAATTAGTGGTGGGCAGGGACGTGGAAGCGGACATATGTCACAATGGTCATATTACTGGCTGAAAAATTTCGTTGAGCCCATGATGGTAAGTGTTTAATCGATGTATCCATCTAGACTCCTTCCTAAGAAGACTGTGTTGAATGTCGGGGCTCCCCTTGATTTTCTCGAGTACCCACCAAAAAAGATTGTTTGGTGTGTGGTTGGCCTCCATGTAGTGTGTAACTAGAGGTGATGTGAGATTCTTACACCTTATTCTAGATCTGTGTTCCGAGATCCGAATGCTAACTGCTCTTGTTGTTTGACCTATGTATCGTAGTCCACAAGGGCATTCGATACAGTAAATCACATTCTGGCTTTTGCAGTTTGTGAGGTCCCTCAGAAGCCATTTGCGTTGTCCAATTTGGAAACTGCTCATTTTCTTCGTAAATTGGCAGGCCACGCAGTTGCCACATGGGTGATGACCCTGCAGTGGTCTTAATGTTCGTGTGGAATTCTTAATTGGTTGAAATTGGGAATGTACTAGATGTTCCTTAATGTTTTTTGTTCTTTTATATGCAAATCGGGGAATTGGTTCTTCCGGAAGATTAAGGCGTGCTATGTGCCAGTGTTTACTGATAATCTTCTTTATTTGTGATGTGTGGGTTCCAAAAGTGACAACGCACGTAAGACGATCTTCCTTGGTGTCTTGGGTATCACGTTGTGACTCGAGAAGGGTTTCTCTATTCCTATTTCTTGCCCTTTTCCTGGCTTGCTCAAGCTGTTTTTTAGGATAACCTCGTGCTTTTAGGCGGGTGGTTAGATTGTCTGCATGGTAGTTAAAGTCTTCAGGTGTTGTGCAATTTCTGCGTATTCGCAGATACTGACCGTATGGGAGGTTGTCCTTGACATGAGTAGGGTGGTTGCTAGAGTAGTGCAACAAGGTGTTCCTGGATGTAGGTTTGCGATACAAATTACATGTAAGTTTGCCATTTTTTTGTTGAATCGACAAATCCAGGAACTTAATCTCAGAAGCACTATGCTCGATAGTGAACTGAATGTCAATATTACATGTATTGAGCCAGGCCCAGAAAGACATCAGTTGGAGGGTGGTGCCAGTCCATATGAAAATCACGTCATCTATGTATCGGTACCAATGGCTAATTTGAGGCTGCCATGTGTTAATGTTGGAAAGTACAAAGTCTTGTTCGAATTTGGCCATGAATAGGATTGCTAGGCTGGGAGCAAAAGCTGCGCCCATGGCAGTACCTTTTGTCTGTAGGTACAGTAAATTGACAAAGCTAAAAAAGTTTTTCCGTAGTGCTATTGACATAAGTTCAAGGATAAAGTTGGTGGGAGTTCGGTCAGTTGGGAGCTCGGCAGTGAGCCATGTCCGTATACATTCGATCGCTTCCTCCTGTGGTATACTTGTATACAGGGACTTGATGTCCATAGTTACCAAAAGTTGTTTGGTGGGGTCAAAATCTATGCCCTCAAATATGGTAATGGTATGTGTAGTGTCCCTAAGATAAGTAGATGTATTTATACTAATAGGTTGTAGGAAGAAGTCAATGAATTTGCAGAGTGGTTCAAGAATGGAGCCACAGCCAGAAACTATCGGGCGGCCTGGTGGATTAATGGGATCTTTATGAATTTTTGGAAGTGCATAGAAACAAGGAGTTCTTCCTCGTGTTTTGATTAGAAATTCAGATTCTTTTTTGGTGATCCATTCGCGTTGTAAAGCGAAATTTACGGTTTCTAGGATCTCTTGACAGATTTCTTGTGTTGGGTCTTTACGAAGGATAGTGTAACTATCTGTGTCATTAAGTAGTGCCAATACCATATCTTTGTATTGGTCAGTGGTCATAATGACCACGCCACCACCTTTATCTGAAGGTTTAATGATAATATTTTTATTTTTCTGTAGTGACATCAAAGCTTGTTTTTCCGGTAAACTTAAGTTGTGTTTGGTCTTAGTTGTCCCCAGACACGAGACACCACACAAGGCCAAATACAAAGAGATCACCCTGGCTCATGGCTTAGAAATGAGCAATGATATCTTCTTTAATTGAGAGGAAAGCAGTCCGTGGACCTCTCTCCCCCTACTCCTGTGTGGCTCATGTCTTGACTATCTGTCAGTTGTCCAAGATTGGTTGGTAAGAAGCCAACCAATGAAAATCTCTTATGTTATGTCGCCCATGAAGCAAGGTGCCAACCAATGACACATTGGAGAGATGGTGTCTTTTTACCACTATCAATTTAGAGGTGGTTGCAGGAGGAGCCATCAGACAAGCATTACCCAATTAGAAATGTGACCCCTGTAGAATCTACATGTAATCACCACTATTATCCAATCCCTGTTCCCCAAAGGTTTTGGTCACTAACATTATAGTATGTTATTTATGTATTTATTGTGAATTTATAAGGCGCTTATACATCAAGCAATTGTGTTTCGAACAACCCACAGGGCAAAGGGGAGGGAACATGGGAACAAAGGCAAATAGAAAAAACTGATGAAAGGAAAGGGGCGGTCCTACTAGGCCTTGTGATTATTGAGAATGTGCAAGTGCAGGGAGAGAGAGATGGGACAGGGAAGGGGGTAAGAGCATACCAATGTCAATGTAATATTTACCCGATGGGGTGTAACGATTTCTGATCTACGGCCACCTAAATGAACTCCCAAGTTGGATAATTGAGCTTTTTCATTTCATGTTGTCAACCCTGACTGCTCTGCTTTACACGAGTTCCCAGTGGTTTCACGTGGTTCACAGTCAGAGCTAAGCTGTTTCGATACTCTAGCCCGTAGCTAGAGGAGTTAATTGGTGCATACTTGATCACCTCTCACTTCACACATCTTACACTTTAGCATAGCAGTTCATTCATGTAAAAGTAAAGAACTGACCATAGGTACTACATTCAAGCACACACGTTCTCACTAACACACGTGTGCCCTCTGTTCAAACACATTCTTACAAAGACACTTGCACAAACACATGGTAATGCGCTTGGATTCTTGGCATTTTTTGCATGGTTCAAAGTGACTTTGCACTTCAGACACAAACCCTGATTCATGGAACTATGCAAAGTGTATTTTGCAGTGCAAAGTCAGTGCAAAGCCATTACTTTGACAGCCAGTGAATGTTTCTCTTTCTTCAAAGACTCCTGTGCGCCAGTAGCAGTGGCGCAGGGTGAAGGGTCAAGAGGAGACTTTCATCCCTCACTCTCGCTGCTTACGAGCGAGAGGAAGGATCTGATGCATTCACTGTGATCTTAGGGCGTAATTTGCAAAGTCCAGGGGACACAACCAAAGCCGTGCCGTCACACACGCAATTCCCAATACCTTTCAGAATGCTGTAGATGAGGCCGGGTCTGAGCGTTTCATGTCCCAGCTCTGTCCCACGCACAGTGCTTTGCAGGGCATTAGGTAGACCGTTTCTTCCATTTACAAAAAATCTGAATAGTTTCAGATTGTTTTCAAATGCAAAGACTGCATTTGTATTATGAGGTAAGGCACACATAATGTAATATTTGTCTTTTAAAAACAACTTATTTTACATTTCTTCATTTAACTTTTTGGAACCCCCAGGGTCCTGAAAAAGTAGGGCACAACATGGGCTCCCCTATTGGCGAGTCACCACTGATGTGACCGCCACAGGCCTGGTGCCGGGTTGGTGCCAGTGCCATTTGGGTGGGGGTCACTGCAGCTTGCTGCTGTCTTTCAAAGTGCAATCCCCCTGCCGTGCAATCTTCTTTCGAGCACCGAATTCCCTGCAGCGCTGGAGGTTACTGTCTGCAGCTCCTGATTTCAGTTTATGAAAAGTAAAGAGTCATAGGTATATTTAGTGTGCGCACACATCTGTTGGCACAACTCAAGAAATTGTCAGTAAAACCGCACAAAGGTTGGAAGTATTTGCCACGGTGAGGTAACATTCATTCGCACCACTGGCCAAAAACAATCACACAACAACAGCATCATGAAAATGTGGCTCACCTTCCAGCACATTCCCCGTTACCTCGGGTATTCCACTGCTTTTATTAAGCCAGCAAGTTATAACATGACAACTAAGTCTAGAGCAATGTCGCAATGTCTCCAAATCATCTAGCGCTTCTGGTCCTGTCTTCGCCTGAAGCTGATTGTTTTCACACTTGCAATCGATTAGTCAACGTGCTGTTACCATCTATTCTGTCATATACAGCATTTTCAGAGTTAATCTCGGAAACGCATTGCTTTGACATTACAGGCACAATAGCGCCATTGCTTCATCTGCAGCGCTCACCACCAAAATCATCAATACGGTCAAACCCTATTTGTCAACCAAAAACTGCCTCACAAAAGCCAGGGCCATCATCCGGGCCAAACTGGAATACTTTAAGGCACTCTTCATGGGTACCTCTGCCAAAAACCTCAACAGGCTAGAAGTCACTCAAAATAATGCCCCAGAGCCGCGCTGAGCATTCCTAAAAGAGAACATCTTTCACAAGCTAGAAGAGATGCGCACTGGCTGCCAGTTAAAGAATGCATTCTATTTAAAACCATGGCCATCACACACAAGTGCCTCGTTCGCACTGCCCCCCATACCTAGCAGAAAAATAATACTGGTCACCTCCTCCAGACCCATTCGAGCTCATCTCTCCAACCAGATTTACGTCCCCACATTCAAAAGAATCAAAGCGTGTGGTTCCAGCTTCCAACACTTAGCACCAAAAAATTGGAATGCCTTGCATACTTCACTCAGAAATTAAGCTTCTTATACTGTCTTCCGTAAAGCCCTCAAGACAAAGCTTTTTAACTAGTACCAGCTATGCTATTCCATTCTCACTAGATCCCCTAGCACTCCACTTGATCCATTGTGGAGCATACTTCACATAATTATAGGTGCGGCTGACTCGGTTCTTCTGTAACCAAGGCCCCAATAAGCCAACACCCTACGTATGTCACTCTAGACCTAATGTCTTCCATTTACCCTGTCTCTCCCCCTGCACTGTATTCCTCCCCACCTCATTAGCCACTACAATCTGATTCCACTGTAGCCAAGGACCAGCTCGCAAACTCTAACATGAAATTGTATCGCTCACTGTTTGTACTAACCTTGATTGTTAGCTATCACCATCCTGTATTCCTACAACAACTAAGTAAGCATACTGTAACTAACTGCAAGTATTAACCATGACTGTTTGTCAATATTTTCAAGTACTCCTCCACTAAGTAAACCTTCTGTAACAGTGCCACGCTGCCTAAGGGCTGTTGTGTGCTTTATAAATTGAAATAAATAAAATAAAAAAATAGCCCAGTTCAAATAAAACAAATTTGCCACATAAATGTCGTGCAATTTCAAGTTTCGGAAAGTGTGGGTTGTTAGACTGTGGTGATGTCGTACATATGACAGGTAAGTCCTTTAAGAGTGTAGCTTTATTGTCAATTGGTCCTCCGGCATATGTAGGATAGGAACACGGCACGGGCACACACAAATGGAAGATAGCAGGAGAGAACTGGAAACCCCACAGCCTTCAACTAGCTAACACCAACTGCCAGACCAACGGTTCCTCACAGAACCTCACACGCACCAACACCAGCATCAACACCAGCATTCTAACTGTGCTGTCACCAACTATCTAACATCAGCACCAAGACTGACATAAGCATCAAGACAGAATACTGCACAGACCTTAGTAGGCCGCACCACTGCTGAACTAATGTGTAGTATAGAATTACTCACACACAACCTTGCTCTGGTCCAAATGTAAGGAAAAATGTAAACATAACCCCAATGAAAGCGCTCTAACTGCAGAATAGATTATTTAACACCCAAAAAGTATGATGGTAACTGCCACTCACACAACATTGGAACAGGACACATCAGACTAAAAACAAAATAAATATGAAATTTTAGCCTTAGATCAAGTTAAGCCCTCTTTGAGTGGCGCCGATAGAGAAAATAACCTGAGAAGAATGGAAGCGAGATATACATGCAAATTAGGTCCACCATACAAAGTTTTTCTTTTATTATTGGTTGGGACAGTCTGTTACGATTCACTCATAATATTGATCACATTCTGGCATATTAAGTCAGTGAGTAAATTAATTCTCAGTCATAATTGGATGCAATGAATATGGGCACTCAGGAATATCACTGAGTGGCATTGTTATGTATATTTTCTTAGTTTCATCATATTTTTATTTCACATAGCATTTGATAACAGAGGTTTTTGGAACAAACAACGTTTTGCACTCAATTCGGACTATTGATGTATATCGTAAAGACTGCACAACGGTAGTGGCTGTGCTAATATATTACTTTAATTGGTGATTTGGAATTATTGGAAACCGTATTTTAAAACTCTAACCCAAACTATATCACTATGCCTTTAAGTGAAACCAGTACATTGTTCATTTACGAACATCTCTTTTGACGCAGACATCAGGAATACTAAAGCTCTTTGTTTATTGATGACGTCATTGTACTTTAAAAAGGGTATGCCGTTGAGAACAATAGGTGCACATGTGACCTAAACAGTCTCAAGCTCCTAAAATGCATAGGGTAGTTATGGGTCAATAATACATTCTTGGAGATTAAACAGTGTCGAACCAGGCTTTGACCAGTTGTACAAACAAATTGAGTTCCGTTTGGGTATGGCAGATTCTGATTGCCCAAGCAGCAAGTGGGCATTGGGTTCGTCCGATACCATTTGCTCAGAATGGCTCGAGGGTAGCATTTGGTGGTGCAGGTTGGAGTGCTCACCATGGTATTTGCAAGGTCGAGCCAGTTTGAGACATGTTTTAAACACTGGGAAGGGTCAATGCATGATGCTCCAGTGGTTCAAGTCAAGGGTTGGAGATGGTTTGAAGCTTTGATCCTGTTTCTCCAGTGTGTGGTTCAGTCAAACAGCAGTGTAGGTTGAGCCGGGGTGAGTTATTAGGTCAAAGCTGGCTTGAATCGATGAGTGGCACTCCAGAGGTTGAAGTCATTTCTGGTGATGAACAGTTGGTTTGGGCTCAGCAGATGATGGTCTGTGCAAGGACATGGTGTGGCATCAAGCTTGTTTGAAGTTGCAAGCACAGCTGATTAAAGGTTTGGTTGAGTGCCAAAAGCAGCACAGGTGGCTCAAGTGGCTTGGGGTGTGTCAAACTCTGTTCAAAGGAAATTTGATCGATTTGATGTGATGAAAAACAGGTACCCTGTCCGGCTTGGTTCTCAGGATGCTGTTAGTCACACTCTGGTGTCTCAGGAACAAGTTCAGTACTTGATCATGGGCTCCAAAGCAAAGGAAGCTGGCCCACACACTCCAAAGTCCTTCACCACAATTTTGTCCTCCTGTGCAGCAGTGTTGCTGGCAGAGATGCAGGTCTGGTTCCAGCAGCAGGTCACCCCAATGTGCCCTTGGGATGGTTAGGGAACAGAGTTCAACTCTACTTTGGACAGTCAGTCTTCAACTCACTGGTGGAGGGCTTTGGAAAGTCAACTCTCCCAACACAGGTCCAATGGATTCTTGCCTAGGTGTTTATTTCCAAAGTGAATCTGAGAAGGAGTGGGAGACACCTTCTTTTAAAGGCAAACATCTACAGGTGGTTGTACAAAAATAAGCCTGCTTTAAGGGTCCAATCCCTGTCCATGGAACACATGGACTAAATCTTTTGACATCACCGACAAAATGCGTTGTGTTAAAGGAACAGGAAGGAAGAGAGTTAAAGGGAGAAAACAAGATGATGGAACCTTCCTCCAGCTGGTCTGAGCTCCCTCTGCCTACACTAATCCCACCCCTCCCCTTGTCAATAGCATCAAATGTTCTTTTGTTATACAGTACCGTGTTGTAAGGCTAGTCATTTTGGGAAGGGTGTGCCCTTTTATTCCTGTTCCCATGACAGCTTCCTGTCGAGTGGATGTTTCACTGGAGATGATGTTACCTGCCCTCACAAAGGATCAAAGAAAGGCATCCCCATGGCTGCATTCTTGCTGGGGGCAGCAGAGACAGCCTTCCTGCAGTGAATACACATAATCCATCCATCGGCTGAGCTGGGCTCAAGGTTTTGAATCAAGTGTTATACCAATGTGATGTGGTTGTAATAATTATTGGAAATACCATGCATCATACCCTAACACAGTTCTGTTTTACATTGCTATCGACTCATGGAGATCTGGCTACTGGATGGGTGCTGTGATAAGTTGTCAGGGGACTAAGCGAGTTAAGAAGACTGATTATGTGCCCAGCTCGACCAAATATTTTTCGTGGGACTCAACTGCATTCTAATGGCAGTGGTAATGTGCGTTATGCAGTTGAGTAGTGAATTGTTGCAGATGTATGCAGCTGGGTGGCCATGCCGTAGTAGGGATACAGCTATGTTCTATTGAGATGGAGTGCTAAATATACCAGAGAGCAAAGGCTAATATATCGTTGTGATGCGGGTATGCAGATCAGATCATACAGGTCGACTGAAATCCTTTCTGTTTGCACTAGATACTGTCTTCTTGTCTCCTTCAAATCTAAAACTGTCTTGCCCCTATTAAAGAAACCCTCTGCTGACCCAAACATATCAGAAAGCTATCCGTGAGTTTCTCTCCTGCCCCATTAATCAAAAGTCCTTGAGCGGGTGGTCTTCGACTGCATCACTACACATGTTCAGGATAATGGCCTTGGATATCCATTTAAATCTGACTTGTGTATTACCCACTCCACCAAGACTACACTTATGCATGTCTCCAACTTTCTTCCCAAGCTCACCACTCCAAATTGTCTTCTATACTCATCCTTTTGGACATGTATGCCACTTTGAACACTGACAAACACTGCTCTTTCCTCCTCACTCTACAGGACCTTGTTTTCCCAAGTCCACTCTTCCTTGGATCGCCTTCTACCTGGATGATCGATCATGTAAAATCTCTTGGAACTCACAAAACATTGACCCATCACTTTTCCTGTCAGCATCCCCCTCTATTCTTCACCCTCTATACTGTTGTCGTAAGAGGGCTTATCTCATCTGTTGACTTTCACTATAACCTCTATAACCTTTTTGCTGATGACACTCCTATAATGTTCTGCTTTCCCTCCTTCACCCCAGCCATCTCAGAATAGATTACAAACTGTCTCAATGTAATTCATCAGTAGATGGATCGCTGATGCCTTATGCTGAACCCGTCAAAAACAGAATTCATCTTTCTGCGCTTCCACTACTGAGCTAGAATGACACAAAATGCATTCATATTTAAACTGTATAAAAACCCAATAAAATAAGATAAAATTGAATAAAGATTGATCAATGTCATCCATGTTGCGGAAGATGAATATTTTAAGCATAATACACTGAAAAACATTTTTAACTCCACCTCTGTCTCTGACAAAACTGAGTCCTTTACTAAGGACGCTGATCTCATGCACTGACAACACATAGTTAGTGAGAGTGAAAATGGGAATTACCATTGTTGTCTGGAATTTCATTGTCTTGTTCGCATTCTCAACACTCACTGCTGTCAGTTCATTCCTCGTCTGCCACACCCCCGACTGTGTTTGTTGATCCGATGGGGTAGTGGTGTAAATAAAAATAAAACATAAAATCGGAGTCGCTCCCATTAGAGCTATTATAGGTGTTAGAGAAAGTGCCAAATCTTTGACTTGTGTTGGCCATATTGTTTGTCCTATTTCTGTTGTGTACAATTTTATTCTGCTCTTCATAGTAGTTCTCCATTAAATATGGATACGTTTTTTCTTCTTTGTAGTTATCAATGTCTTTTTTTTATTCCTCATTTTTTTGTCAAGTGTGTGTTGTTTGAATTTTCCAGTATCTTCATTAATGTTTTCTAATTTTATTTTGATATCTTGTATCATATTCTCCGTTTGGATCTTACTTTCCAAATTATCAATTTCCTCCTTCTGTTTCTTAGCCTCCTCTTCAGCGGTCTCGATTATTAAAATCACCCAGTCACGGGAGCACTTATTGCCCACACCGCTTAAATTGACCTTAAACTTGGGATTGTCAATACAAACCCTTGGGATGTTTTGTACCTGTAGGGCCCCAGATATGACTTCTGCTTTGAGATATTCAAGCGTTAATTGGCCATGGGATTCTGTCCTCACTAGTTTCTTCTTTTTCTGGGTAACTTGGTCAAGATCATTGGTCAGGGATTGATAGTCCGACCACTGGGACGAGTTGCAAAAGAGGAGCAGAGACTTAGTAATTTCTGATAGTGTTCCTCCAAGAAGGATACTGTGTTGACATTCTCCATAGTTAACGCACGGGTGTTTTAAATCCTGGGTGTTTTAACAATTTCTTAAAACCCACCAATCCACGGGTTGTCCACACACATTTATAAACAATGGTTATTTCCCTAGATATTCCCTAGAAGACATTGTAACAACAAAATCCTTGTCCCATAGCTATTGTATTTTTTCTGTGAAATTATTAGGGGAGATTCTGGGGTCAGCAGAGCCGTACCTAGGGTCCGTGGACCTCAAGCTCTCGGAGGGCCCTAACTTCCTCCAATGTCCCAAAGAAGTCGAGGTCCACACAAGGAGCAAATATTAACTGCCATTTTATTATAGCAAACAAGCAGGGACAGCATACAAGACATCAAATTTAATCCAAGCATGTCTCGTCAATTTCAGGCTCACAGGCCCTTTTTGTGCACTTGTGACATCACAATTGTCGTCACTTACCAAAATCCTTCTCCGAACCGAACGCCACCCTGGGTTGGCTCCCAGAGTGGTAGGTCCAGTTTAGGTACGTATACGGTGCCATGTTATTGGTGAGCACACTGTCAGGTGGTATACTTGGTATATCCCTAAAAACTGCTACCTGAGAATGGTTACATGGTTACATTGGAAGCCCTGATGATTGGCTGGAAATTCCGGCCGCCAGCCCCTGTCCCCCAGTGTACTGATTGGTCAGGCTGCGGGCCCCCAAGCCTGCGACCAACATCGTTCCCAGCCCGCGAGCCACCTGCTCTCGTATACTATGTAACAATAAGATGTAACTATGTGACAGTGTGTAACAATGAGGTCTTTGCTAATGCCATGGGAGCAGTCCTGTCCCAGCGCATATTGTAGGTGGATTGTTGCAGTTATGAGACAAGGTTCAGGCTCAGACGTGGGATGGCTGCATCTTCCCAGCTTCCAGGTCTTGGCATCATGTCAGGTCGGCCGGATCACGTGTGAGGAGACCGCTAGGGAAGTCGAATTACTTCGATTTGATTTGTATTTTAGCTTGAGGTGTCCTGCCCTGTAGCCGGGCTCATCGTGGCACCATGAGTGAGGAATGTCAATTTGCAACATTATGGCCTTGGTGGTGGCAGTCCCTGCTAGGGCGATTCTGCTCGCTCAGCAGCTTGCAGCGTCGAGATCTCTGCAAAAGGAGTTTTAGTGAGCTGAATTGATCCAAGGTCTACCTAAATTCTGGTTATTCTTCCAATATGATTGCTTAAGTTTAAAAGCATGCAATGGGTGGTCAGGTCCCTTGAGTGTTCCTGTACATCCATGGAGTAAATAGCAAGTAGTATCTGCAAGCATATACAAAAGCTTTTCTGGCATCTTGCGTTTCTGCTGTGCGATAGCGAGCCGATATGAAAAATAACAAACATGCAGACAGGATGTGTCTCGCTGTCCTCTAGCTCATAGAACTGTGCACGTCTGTTGTTCGTGTGGATTGGTGTGTGTGTCCCGATTGTGCCTATTACACATGTGCTTCTTGTCTAACATGGCTATGTCGTCATGGAGTCTCTAACGACCGGCAACCTGGTCTGCGGTGACGTCAATCAATTTGGTCCATATAATCGTCTCCAGCTCTATCTTGGTTGTCGTTGGTTGTGTTGGCTAAGGCTCTTGCCACTGTGGAGTTGATCGGGCAGATGGCTGGATGTCTGTCATGATGTGAGCTTGCGTTGGGAGCGGAGGGACTGGGTGCAATCTCTGATAGTCAATAGTTGTTCTGTCGAGAGTGCTTCTTCCGGTTAGGGGCCCCATCAGGAGGCAAGGGACACTCGGATTTTCCCTCTTCAGAATGTCTACATAAGTCATTTGTGTGACCAGAGCATTTTGTGTCATTCTATCTCCATAGTGGAAGTGCAGAGTATAGCTTTGGGCATGTTGTTTTTTCTGTTTTCCCTGATGAAAACAATTGAATAGGTTGGCTGAATTCATCTTTCAGAAACAGTGTACTGGATATCTTTCAAAGTCACTGAGTACTAACCCCACACACTTAAATGTTTTTGAATGTTTATATCGATCAATGATTAATTATTTTATATGATTATGTCTAGTATGTATAATGTGTGTGAGATACAAAGAATAATGGTTTTTAAACAATGGAAAATAATGAAAGAATGATTTTTTATTATATAAATGATACCCTGGTGTCTAATATTGGTATTGACTAACCTCTTAGATTGGTGAGGATAATCACATTTTGTGTTACTGTGTAAGGGAGCGGTAACCGATTTCCACGCCTTGTACACCCCCACTTCTAACTACAGACAGCAAGCTGGTTGGCTCTCTATGCACAACTGCTTTCTTTTTTAGTTCATTCTCCTTGTCTAAAAAGCTATCAATGGTCTTGCTCCTCCGTACCTGTCTAATTGTATTTCTTTTTACTCACCTTCATTTTCTCTGATCCTCCTCTTCAATCAATCTCACCATCGCATACCCCCATGCCCTGTGCCTCTTCCTGGTTCTGCTCCTTCTCCCTGCCCACCTTGGCCCATTGGAACCCACTGCCAATAACAATCAAAGCCAACCCATATGTGAATCTCTTCAAGGCCCGGCTTAAACTTCACTTTTTCACTTACTTGCTGAAGAGGGAGCTCCCGCTGCTCTCTCCTCCACCCTCCCTACCTGACCCAACCACTGCCTCCACTGTCGCTTAATAATGTAATCATGCATTTAAATAGTAATTCTCTTTAGGTTAAAGCACCTTGGGATAATGTCACCTCTGTAAATCACCTGTTTTCTTAAATATATTTTTTTACTGTTTGATTTGTTCCAGGTATATGTCCAACTTTTTTATTACCTCATAAACTGGTTCACCACTTGCTCTCACTGTTTGTTCTATTGTACAGCCATCCTTCATGGGAATGCCTCTGAAATTTGTATATGTGTTCGTGTAAGTCATTTCTGATTGAAATTGACATCCCTGTTCCTCAAATAAATACAAATACAAATACATTCCTAATCCTCTGCTGATGTTGCTGCTGCGTGGCCCAGAGAGCAGGCTGAGGGACTAACTACTGGGCATGCCACTGTGTATCTTTTGTGTTGCGCCTGATCCTCTTTCAAAATTACACATGCAATCAAAAAGGGAATTTACCTCATGGCAATAAAGTGACCATCTATGCCATTCATTGTGCTAGGTTTCCGTTTCTGTACAGTTTCCCTCTTGTATACACACCTCCTGTTATGTGGTGCACATTTCTGGAGGAATTGCCATGGATTTGTATACAATCCACTGGTTTGCTTTAGTGAACAGGGGATTGTCAACATTTTTATCACTCCATGTGGGAAGTCAACATAGCCAGAAATTATGTATGTCTGTTTGCATGCACATCCTGTCTGAAAATACATGCAGTGTTATTGTATCTTGAGGATTATCTGTAGTTTCTTTCCTCAGGTACGGGAATATGTACATAACAAATTACTACTGTTCTACATCGGCACTGTGGTGTGTGTTGGATAAACGTTCTACTTACTCAACCAGCAGTGATCCCAGTTATGAACGTGAAACAGGCACAGCAGGACAGGTATAGCTCTTTCACCTCTTGTCGTAGAGTGGGCCGGATGCAGGCTATATACTTCAGGAGGGATTTGAACTAGGACAGAAGCAGACCAAAAAACAATAGTACTGTGGTACCAAAATAAAAGCATGTCCAAACAAGGCAGTACAAAAAAGTTAATTAAACTAAAAATGCAAACACACTAATCAAAAACACTTTAATTCACTCCTGTGATGAATGGGGTCTGATGGCAGGGATGCAGAGGCAATAATTCCAGCAAATAAGTACATTTTGCTATATATGTCTTTAAAACAGTTTGAGGGTGAGGTTTTACAAATCACAAGTTCCTTCAAGGAAGGCAAGACTTATCATATGTTATATGCCTCTTTTGGGGGCTAGACAGTGTCAAAGCCAGGCTTCCTATGCATTTCCACTGTTTGGGTCAGCGTTGAAAAGATTTGAATCTATGACTTACACTAAGGGCCCGATTCACAGAAGCGTTTTATAATGGCGCAATCCCATAGGAAAACGTTCTGTGAATCAGGCCCTATGTCGGGTCAGTGTCAAGACAGGTCAAGACCATTACATCCAGCAGGTTGAGTCAGAGTCATGAGAGTTCAAGGTGATTGCTTCTAGCAAATGTAGTCTGTGTCAAAAAGGGTTAGTTGATGGCTTACACTGGGTTGAGTTGGCATCTAGGCATTTCTAGGTGCTTGCAGTGGCTCTCAAGATATGACTCGAAGTCATTGAGCTAGCTTGAAAGTGAATTGAAGTAGGCAGCCAGTGCCCAGAGCTGATTCTTGACTTCTAGTCACTTGGGGACCCTGTCCAATATCCCTAACAGCAAGGTGGAATCTGTGTTCTGCACTTCCTAGCCAGGAAGATTTTCATAGAAAGCACTTGAAGGGGATGTCACCTCCAGTGAACAGGTTCCTGAGTACCAGTGGTCTCAGCTTGCAGTAGACCTTGTCCAGCCAGAATGTCACTGCAAAAGTTCCTCTGGGATGGATGAGGGAAAGGGCTTTTGACTTTCTTGAAAGGCTCAGTCTTCTCCTCTATGTAAGAGGACCTTTGGGGCAGAATGTAAACCCAGCAAAGTTCCATGTGAAATCCTTCTACAGTAGTCCAAATATGATTCAACACGGAAGGTCGGCGCACCCACCAAATAGGCAATCTGCTTCAGTGAATTGTTTCCCTTCTAGCCTTCTGAAATGGGTCCAATCCTGGCTGATATTTTAAGAGTCTTTTATATGGTGATGTCATTCCCAGAGTACTTTGTCTGCAGCGTGTGGGGAGGTGGCACAAGGAATGTGGAATCCCTTGGGGAATCTAAATGGTGGGATCATTCTGTGGGCCAGTTCTTCTCTCCTGACTCATCTAATTCTGCTTTCTCTCCTGTTAGGCAATGCACAATCGACGCGTGCAGTGACTGACAGGACCGCTCTCCACTCTCGATGCGGTATTACCTCCATGTCAGCCCTTTCGCTCGGGCCAATCAGACGTGCGTCTGCGAGACACACCTTTTTGGATCCGTGAGCTTTGCCAAACCGTGACTCAGCCCTCGCAGCGGCGGTTTGCTCTGCTCTGCACTGCCCCTGGGATTAGACATGCAGCGAGGACGCCGTAAATGAGCTTCGCTACACAATTAATCTTCTGCCTGGATGCACACTGTCAGGTTCATGCCTGGTTGTTTGGTTTTAAAAAAATGCACATTTACTTCCTTTAAGAATTGTGCACTATACGACCAAGCGTTATGTTAACCAATGAGCACCTGGGTACCTCTAGCCCTCACAGTGAATCCTTCTTCCACTTTTTTTCACTTTAGGCATTTTAAATAAGCAAAATCGAGCTTCGCTTCCTGAAGCATCCAGTAAGACGTGATTTCTATCTCAGCTAGCCCAGCTGCCACAACCTACAACTCTCGCCTTGCATATTCTTGGAGATCCCTGCAATCACGTTGTTTGAAAGCAAGATTCCAAAAACAAGGTACCCCTGTCTACCACTGTCTCTTCCATGCTATGGCTCCCTGCAATAATGTTGCAGGCCAACCTACTAGCTATTTTGGTGTAAAGGGCTTGCAGTAACTACGGGGTCCAAAATAATAATCGATTCAAGAGTTTTAAAAAAGAAAACTTTTTGAAATTTGCAAATCCATTGGCCCACACAAACATCGGCCAAAATGGTAATTATCCGTAAACTCACCATTTTGCATGTGTGTTCTTCTTTGACACACTCTTTTAAAACCCACTCTTAGGTTTGACTGTTTAACTCTTTCAGAACCAATACGCTTGATGAGGAAATTGAGCGTATCTGCCATCAGGTCCATGGTGTGCTTCTTGAACCAGTGGGGGACTGCAGCCCTTGCAGAGTGAGCACTCAATCCAGTCCTTGCTAATGACCGGGGTAAGGACCATGTTCTCACCAGCTTTTTCAATACTTGCAATCCTAAAAATGTGATTTGTTCACAGCCCATTCGTTTTCTGAAAACACTCCTTAAAACCATTTTTTATTTTTATTTTTCTGTCTGCCTCCATACAAGGTAAAGTTTCCTTCTTCCTTCTTTTTTCACCCTGAGGAAGGCTTCGAAATATCCTGCCCAGCAGGGGACGCTCTCACCGAAACGTGACATTGATGTAATTTCAAACAATAACATTTTTTCTGTTAGAGTCCATTGATGAGTCTGGATCTCCTTACAAAATTAGCACGTCGGGAGGCCTGCATATATAGGACTGCGGAATTCTGAATATTAAGAGAAGCCGCAGCATTTTTCTTTCAATTCGTGACCATTTTTTTTAGGCATTCATTGCTTGTTATTTGTTCTATCTTCTAATGTCTATGACCAAATTCTGATGCATTCATTGCTCATCATCTGTCGTATTTTCTAAATGTTGTTTGACTATGTACTTTCCTTTTCGTTTATTTCAAGACTCAACTAAAGCTTCTGTTTTATTACGTTCTATTTTTGTGATTACACACTTGTTTTCAACAAACATTTCTTTCCCGATTGTGTTTTCTTTTGTTATTTAACAATGTCATTTTTTAACTCAAACATTTTCAACAAATTTTGCTTTTGTAATTAAAAATGTTCTATTAAATTTGATTTGATGTTTTCAGCATCTACAGAGGCTTAAAATAAGTGTGATATCTGTGTTTGGCTACACACCAGGTAAAAATTAAATTTAAAAAAAGGAAAAAGATCCTTTTTAAAAAACATTTTCTTCGGCATAGTGGATACTATTGGCATATATACCCTGATGAAGGTGACACACGTTCCCAAAGATTGTAATAGATGTGTTTCCCGACATTACAATTGTAATTGTAATTGGTTATTTATAATGCGCTTAATACACAGAGGTTTCTAAGCGCAGACCCGGGGATCAAACCTGTGTTGCTCCGCATCGTCTTGCTTCCAAGATGAGCACGTTGCCCCTGAGCTATCCTCCCTACATTGGCCCAAATTGTTGCTTTGGGAGAAACCCAGACCTAGATGCTGATACACGTAAGGCCCTCTCAGTGCAATGAGTCCATAGAAACCAACATGAAAATAATATGCCGCGAATAGGATGTGGTAGTATAACTAGATTCCCAGAGGCCATCATGTCAAAGGCAAACATGGTTTATATTTGCAGTTCATGTTCCATCAGGCTCTGGGAGCATACAATTATGAAATGTTGGGATCAGACAAGTCCACGATTAAAGCAAGGCCTGGCTGCTGGAACTTAGCTTTCCATCAAGCTGTTCGCAGGAAATTCACATGTGTCTTTGTAACTGCTGTGTTTCCCATCTAAACGGTAAATGCTCAGTGCTCTCAGTTGGCAGGCTCAGCACAGTCACATGTTTTTGCTATACTTTCTGCATGGAGCATTACAAAAGTGGAGTCTGATCAGCAGGTCTCACTTCCTGAGACAGATTTACCCATATCATTTTATATTAAAAATCAAAAAAGCTAAGACTATTCATAACTTTAGGCAGTGCAATTTTGCCACAACGTATATGCAGTGTAAATGTCCTTAAATGCCACTTCCTCATGTTTTAACCAACAGGGGCCATCACACGCAAGGCCTCTGTTTCCTTGAAACTTGTTCACAATCTCTAGGCTCTCAAATTTACCACAATTGTTGTGAGTAAAAATAGAAAATGTGTTACAAAATGTAATAATTTGCACCTTTTTTCCCAAACCTTCCTTGCAGTGTTCAAAATAAGAAACCTTAAAGCGAGAACAGTATGTTATTGGGTCCCATTACAAAGTGATGTGAGCTATGACTGGATGATTTATTGCAGTTTTCGTTTAACTCACATTAATGGGGAGGTGTGGGTTATAAATTGCATTTTTTAATATTGCATGTGGTGCACAAATTGAATTGTGTTTTTAATATATTATCACATTGACTGGGGGTAGACAGCTTAGATGATGATAGATTGTGTTTTTATAATATATCTGTGCATTGATTGAATAGTGATGTATACTTCAAAGGTTATCCCTAATTCCCTGTCTGCTGTGCGTCTCATGTCACGAGGGCTCTGCTAGAAAATATAATATGTTTATTACATTCTTGCAATTCTTATAATATTACAAATGCAGTGATGATAAATGCATGCAGGTGATGTGCGAATGTTACACTATGTAATGGACATTACATGCACTTAAGTGAAAACAGGGAGGGGGGATGACCTTAATGGTCTCTCTACAATGTCTCACGTGCATGATTACTCCTTGCATGTGAATAATGAATTCTAGCTTCTTTTTATGTGCGTCTGAAGAATCCCACTGTAATAATGTGGTCACTGTGCATTTATTTTTATTAGTGTATGTTTTCTCTTTTGACAATCAGAAAGTGTAGATTGCATGCACTGACCTTCTTTAAAAGACTGCCTACCATACTTCTCCTTTGTCTTCTCACTGCGTCCTGCTTTCTAGCCAAAAAGTAAACTTAGAATGGGGGATGCAAAGCGTCCCAATGATAACATCACAGCCGTTTTCACTTTCTCTCCTCTGACAAATAAACTAAAAAAGGAAGTACTCAGACTCTGGCCCATTCTGAACGTGGGTGAGTCCAACTTACCAACACCGAGGTTTGCTATCAAAAGAGTGAAGAATCTAAAAGATTCCTTAATTCACACATATAAAGAACCTGCGAACCAGACACAAGATACTCTATGGACCCAAGAAAAACCGAAAGGACATGGCCCGTGTGGAACACGCAGCTCCTGTGCAAGTACAACGAAAACAAAGGCGATCAATGTAGGTTTGAAATACCCTTGGACACTACGGGATCTAACAAATTGCAACACGAAGAATGTGATCTATGTAATAACCTGCCCATGTGGCTTGCGGTACATAGGAATGACTACTCACCCTATGCGAACCAGACTGGCAGAGCACCGATCATGTATCCGGACAAAAAAAGCATCAGCACCAATGGTTGAACATTTTATCAAAAAGAACCATGGCCCCCAGGATTTCATGTCGTCTATTAAAAGAATCAACATCCCAACGAGGGGAGGGAACCTTGATGACCTACTATACAGGCGAGAACAACAATGGATATTTAGATTGAAAACGGAAACCAGTGGTCTCAATGAACCAACATCCTGGCAGACCCTGGCGACCCTGTGACAAGATCTTTGTGCAAATATCACTGTGACGACCAGCAGTCCCCCGGCATTCTCTTTCTTTCTTTCTCTTTTTCCCTTCTTCCCTTTTTCCTTCCTTCCTTCTCTTTCTCCTTATTCCTTCTCGTTCCAATCTTGCTCCTTTCCCCTTTCTTTGGACTTCTGCGTCCACTTTGTGTCGAACTTACTTCTCGGGTGTCGGATGTGCCACATGTCACCTGATGCTCTGCACAGCCCCATTTAGTCTGTGGTTGTGGATCAAGTAGCACAGAAGCCAAGCCGACTCCCAGTGATTACACCTAGGCGCATGGTCATAAGACATGTTGTCCGTGTGCTATGCCATCCTATCACAGACACATACAGATGGCACTACGGAATGCTTGAACTTCATTATTCAGAATGCCCAGAGCAATTCGACATGTATTGTAGCACAGTGTTTATCCCTGTTCTCACCAGGCAAACTATAACCCTGTGCCCTGACCATGAACCACCTGCACTACTTTATCTACTGATGTATACCCACATAGGTATTTCCAACCACATTTATGAACACATGATATAGACAATCAGAATAGGTCACATGTATTCACATACATATAGATAGACCTCTTGAAATATCTACATGGGCCCCATCATCACCTCTGTTATGCCATAAACACTTGTGCAATAGTTCTGGTAACCGCCAAACTCACGTTCCCTTAAAACGTTTCTATATGTAGCATGAACTTCATCTACTATCAGCCCCTCCTCCATGTGACATCGTGCCATGTGACCTACCACGGCGTCGGGTAACCCCTGTGTCACGTCACATCCTGCCAAATTAAGCACTCACTTTATCTACCAGCAGCCCATGTGTTGCGTGATATACATTCCGGGTGACTCGTTGTAGTTTCTCTTAACCTTTCACCCCGTGGTATTTGTGCGCCGGGTTACATGCGTTTTGATGCAGGAGTGACTTTTTCACGTGATCGCCTCACGTGACCTCTTCTAACGTGACCCAACACGCACTTCCCCTTTCCTCTTTTTAACTCTGGACCTGTCCAGCGTCCATCTAGTTAGAGACTGGGATGCCACTTACATGCCCCATCTGCAGGACGAAACGCAGTCAGGAAGCAGCTACAACTCACAAAGGTCAGTGTCTTACACCCCGAGACGGAATGGCTTTTGGCAACTCCAACGTACCCAGCATCCGTTCTAAGAAAGCGCACTAATACCTAGATTTCTCTTCCTTTTTCCCCACACCCAGCGCGCCCTCAAAATTAAACGTCACCAGCATACCACCATACCACCATGCCGGAGCAGATCGTACATGTGACGAAGGTTAGACTATTTGCACTATATCGTTACGCCAGCCTATTTGTCCGCTTGTAGTTCTAGAGCTGGCGATCCATTAATATAATATAATTGAATTTAATCTAATTGTTACATACCCCTTGATAGACACCAGGGAACCCTTTTTGTGTGTGTGTATAGGGTACAGCACCCTTGTGTTCTGAACCACCTGGCTAGTATAGATATATATGTTCATTATGAACATATTGTTAAAGACAAATAAAGTTGTGATATCACTGTTGTCATAGAAGTATGTACCTAGACTAAGCACTAAGCATAACCATATATGGTTTTCATCTAGGTTAGCTCGCATGTGGCTGAGTAGTGTCAGCGACTGCAGTGAGACTGAAGTTATCCAGTCCCACAGAAGGACCACCTTCACAAGGGAGGACACCTGTGTCCAAGGTAAGACTTAACATTACCCGGAGGGCCAAACTAATAGACTTTACCGTCCTAGGCCTCATTTGGAGTGCACCCACTTATGACTGCTCCTTGTTTTTCTCCTCCCCACCCGCTTTGTTTCCTCTACAGGCTGATCCTCTTAAACATACAGCCAGATCAAGCTGCAATTTTTAAAAATACCAATGACAGCGTACCATTCATTATCAGCTGTTCAAGCCCTGATAAAAGTGGTCCCCATACCACTGAAACCGTTCGGCTCATCTCTCTACTGTATCTGCGCAACAAAATTGGACCAAAACATTCACGTCAGACCACAGTTTGATCTCTCCACAGAATAGAGGAGAGATCAGGATTTAGGAACTTTTTTTGCGTTTGAAGTTCAAGGGATAAAAATAAAAAAATGACACTTCACACATGAGGATAAAAAAGAATCTTCACTAAAATTCTGGTCCACAAACTATTACCTACACGCACCTTCATACACCATGGTCGCATGTTATGAACATTACGATACCAACCAGGGAACCGTGGGTTTTTAAAGGACATTTGCCCTTCATAGAAACTGAATAAAGTTACGAATTGTTTCACTTGGAGGACAGTCTTTTATGACGAAAAGGCAATAATACATCACCAAATATTGTTTTTTCAATAGATGAGAATAAAATCACCTGAATCACAATGTTGAACAACAGAATATAGGAGGCCATCATTAAAGAAAGGAAGCACTAATTGAGTGCCACTGAATTGTGATGCAGTGATATAAAATATAACATATTTTATGGGGGCTGCTCCGGATCACCGGACAGCCCCAGACACATGTTGGGAACACCCGACGGGATACCTGTGGGGTGGCGATCACGCCGCAGATGATATTGTGGGAATCACCCCACAAGCTCCAGATCACTGGAGGTCCTCAGGTGGCTGGGGATACCCAGCACACGACGGCCCCGGCTCACATGGCCGACAAACAGTGGAGGTCAGCGTTGCCCAGCAGGGGCGCCGGCCTCGTGGTGGGCCCAGTCCCTGGGCCTACACCACGCGGTATTGTGCCAGGCAGGCACACAAATGACGACACCGGAGCCAGGGTAGAGTGTGACTGCCGAGCAGGAAGCGGCTCGGTACTTTTATTATGTTGGTCACGTGGCTACAGCCACGTGACCCATGACAACAGCTACCATGCTCCCAGGAGAGGCACTATGCAACACCACTCCATTTTTATGCCACTACACACTACTGCTCCTATAACCACTCTACTAATTGTTCACCACTTTATTAACCTGGGTGAGTGGTTCTACTATAACAGAATACCTCTCAGAGGTACTGGCATCATGATACATTGCCCCCCACTACGGCCATTTTGCACCAGTCCGTCTCTGCAGGCCCAGAGTGTTCATCGAGGACGTTGGTGACGACGTCCATCTTCCGCACTTTCGTATCTGGAAACCATCTGTGTCCTCACTCACGTTTACCAGAGTCAAAAAGGGGCCGGCAAAACCGCACCTGGGGAGGGCCAGGGGCCACATCAGCCAAGTCCACAGTCTTGGGGGGGGGCACCACTGATGGAGAACCGGCACCAAGGCGGTATGGCGGTAGGCCCCTCATTACGCTTCCTCTCCCTCATGGGGGTGGGTGGTAGGAAAACACTGGTGGTAGGGTGCCCGAGCTGCAGGCCCATGAGGACGCACACATGACCAACACTTGCTCCATCCCAGTCCTTTCCTTCCTGCTTGCTCTGTGGGCTGCTGGCAAGACGACAATAGTGCAATGCTATGAGCCTGGCCTTCTTCCTTGTTGCTGCCAGACGACAGGGCATTCTGCCCTCTTTCCTTGGGTTACCCCCTGGTTGCCTGCCCACCCGTTCAATTGGATGGCTTCCCTACCCCGCTTGATGTCATCCTCACTCTCACACGATGGGAGGTGAATGAGGTGCTGCAGGAACCATCCCTCACCCTTCTTAACACTATGGGCTGGGCACCTGCAGTAGTAATGTGGGGCAGGTCACCCAGTGTACCCCCTTTCTTGGATTGATCAGGGCTGCGGCGGGCACCTTTTCCTCATGGGGTGTTTTTTCTCTCGTTCCTTTTTTTGCCAAACAGTTTTTTATTTTTTTTTTCATAGCTCCCACCGGAGCACTTCTCCTCTCCCCACAGGGCAGAAAACACTGCCGCACGGCCGTTGCCGCTACCACTACGGCTCAGCGCTGGCCGAAATGCAGGGGAGGGGCAGGCATCTCACCTCTTTGTTGCCGTTGGGGGAGGGGCCGCTGGGCCTCTCCTCTGCCCGCCCCTCGGAGCAAGCCTGCAATGTCCTTGCGGGCCCAGTTGGTGTTGGGCCCGCCTACTTTCTTTCCTCGCGGGCCTGGTTAGATATGGGCTCGGCACCTTCTCTTTTTTTTTCGTTGCGGGATGTAGTCCACGCTCGGGGCCATGTCAGCTGTTTGGCGGTCCCGGGCTTCACCTTGCCGCTTGTTTCCTGGAAGGGGGGCAGCCTCAGCCTCCCCCGCTGTGGCTATGGGGGAGGCGCTCATGCGGCCGATGCCGCACCACCACCTTCCTGATTGTTGTTGCGGGCCAGGTGGAGTTGGGCACGCCCCGTTCTCTTCTTTGCAGCGCACATCGCTGCTTTTCCTTCCGCGGCTCGCAGGAGGGGAAGCTCTTCTTTGTTGCAGGGCGGCTGCTCCCTGTGTCATGGGGGCGCCTCTCCCCTCCCCATTGCAGGCTACGACCCGCCTTCTTCCTGCTGCGGCGGGGGGTCCGCACACATGTTCTTCCTCCTCCTCCAAGTGGGGGGCAGCTGCTCCCGCGCCCAACACCATAGAACTTCCCTTGCATGGGGGAGGGCAGCCGCACCTCCTCCCGGGGCCACATTGTTCTCTCTTGCGGCGCAGCCGCCGACTTGCTCTGTCTCCCACGGGGGATGGGGCGGGCAGCTCACCGTCCTCGTATCCTTTTGCGGGCCCAGTTGGAGGTGGGCCCGCCACGCCATTTTTCTATGCGGGCCCAGATGGAGATGGGCCCGCCACACCATGACTACTTCAGGGCACGCAGGGCCTGTGTCCTCGGCGCCATTGTTATGGGGGCTGCTCCGGATCACCAGGCAGCCCCAGACACATGTCGGGAGCACCCGACGGGATACCTGTGGGGCGGCGATCACGCCGCAGATGATGTCGTGGGGATCACCCCACGAGCTCCAGATCACTGGAGGTCCTCAGGTGGCTGGGGGCACCCAGCACTGTAAGAGGATTCAATTCAGCACTACAGCTAAGTCAACGCCTAGTCTAGAATACTGAATGAAAACCCTTATTGATATATCTTTATGTCCAGTTCATGCGTTCTGGATGACTACCCCTATATAACACCCCTCTCTTGGAATCCCCCTGACCCCACGGAGCCAAGAAGTAGTTCTGTTTTGCAAGTTAAAAAGGTTTAATTGATAGTTTCAACAATAGGTATATATATCACACTTTATAATAAATTAATAATTGAATAGCACACTTAATCTGATATGATAAAGATTAACAACGGAGAATCTGGCACTAGCACACTTCTTGATAATCACTAAGGAGTTGACATGAAATGGATAAGATAGCAACAATACTTTTATGGTTTCAAATGGATGCAATGTGGAATGAAAGGCAGTACAGAAAATAACTTGATAGGATTTCAGCAAAAGACAATGTAATCACTTTCTTGGACAATTCACCCCCCCCCCTTTTATGCAATGCAAGGAAATGGAAAGAAGGCACACAATTCTCAGAAATGCAATTCAAATGTAATTCAGTTCACCCAGCAACTTAGACTACAGAAGTTTAAAACACAGGCAAAATGCTTTTAAATGTGCTGGCAATGAAGAAAAAAAATATGCTAAAATGCTTTTAATTCCCTCTAGAGGTTTAGGGTGAGTGGTATCTAGTTAATATTAGTCCAGGCTCACTCTAGCAGTGATCCAGGGATAGTTTTTATGAGGCAAACGATTTTTTTCAGAGGAAAACAAAAGCAGCTATCTTTTTGCAAGTGGAGAAATTTTCAAATCGCGGCAAAATTCGCGAATGCCTCTGGCGCGATTACAGAGGAACTACAAGGGCTATCAATATCGTTTTGGGGTCCTATTAAAGCCTAGGATCTCAGCTTCCAGAGTTACTGCAAGTCTCTAGCACAAACGGTTACGGAGATATGAGCGATTAAATAAAGGTCGTTTTTCGGATTTGGAATGTTAAAGTTCACAAAGACAAGTGCAGCTTGCAACTAGCAAATCACAGGTGACAGCTTTACAAATGACAGGTGACAGTTAGGAGACAGTTCTACTTAGATTAAAATAGGATTGAATTATATTATTTTAACTAAGAGATTGGTTCTGCACAGTATTCTAGGTACTCACACTATATTCTTGAGTGAAATGGGCCTCGCCACGGATCTGGTCAGGTTTTAGACTGGACTCTGGTCTCTGCACTTCACAGTGATCTGGGTCAGCTCTCTCTGGTTCTGCTAACAGGTCAGCTCTACTCTGCTGGTCTGGTCTGGGTCTCTGAAGGTTGATGGAGGTAAAGTAGGGATTTTCCAGCAGAGCGTCCCGCAGCAAATGGATTTGAAGGTCCCTATCTGTCCTGTCTCTCTGCTTTTATGTGTTTTTAAAATGGGTGTGTGTGAGCATCACTAGACCCTACCCCTCTCCACTTATCATTGGCCAAGCTTTCATTTCTCCCCTGATTGGGGAAGCTAAGTTGTGTCAGAGTGATGTCATTTTACAGCCTGCAGAAAGTCCACTCCTCCTGTCAACTTGCACACAAATCTAGATTTGAACCAAATACATATTTCATAGCTACACAGTGGTTTGAAATTACATGCACCCATCACATATCACAGGAGGTATCCCCTGTTCCAACGCTGCTCTTCCTGGGGGCTTGCATTCAGAAATGGCAATATTTTGCACTTTTTAACTGGTTTGCAATACCGGACATTACCCCAAATTTACACACATGTGCGCAAGGAGTATGGACATTAGTTGATGAAGTGTCAGATTTTTCACATGCACACATTTTGAGTAATATCCTCTTAACTGCTAGTTTGCCCCCAGAACATCACACAAATTGGAGTTTGGGCTTGAATTGAAGGTACATTTTTTAAATTAAGGCTCTCAAAGTTATACATTTCTGTCATTTGATTACAAAGAGTTATCAGTGTTTCTGTAAAATATATATTTTGCTTTCAATTCAGTTCTCAGAGTGTTGGAGTCCGCCTCCAAGACTTGGGTGGGTCAGTCACATGTGTCCTCTGGCAGGCAGGCCTTTGTTGACAGGAAACAGTAAAAATCAACATATTCCTTTCAGAGGAGAGGGGCCATTGTGTGGTCTCTGGGAAGCTGAGATCAGGAGGCCAGGGAGCCACTTTGCATTTAATTAACAGAACCCTGTGATTTCCTGGCTTCTTGTGTTGAGTTCTGAAGTGTCAAGAGTTCTCAGGACAGGCAACCCCTTTGAACTTTTAATTAATAAGACCCCTTTCTTTGCACTAGACAGTTTTGCAAGACAGCTCTCCTGTCAGAGTTTAGACCGCTAGTGCCGCCTTGAGGATTTTGTTGGTACTGCATGCAATTTTGGGATCTTTCTTGGATTAATGCATTCTAAACAGGAATGGTTCTTACATGGTAGTAAATCCTTGCTTAACATTGTTTTGAGGGGGCTCCTTACAGTAAGATGGTTAGGTAGAACCCCACAAAAGGGTTGAATCTTTAAAGTGGTCCAATGAGTCACGATTTCAGCAACTTTTTGACATCAGTAACAGTGGATTTTGTTAACAAAGACCTTTCTTTACACTGGTGGGTGGCAAGTTAGGTAACCATTTTGGTGTGCGCACAACTGCGCAGCTCTCCTGGATTCTGGGATGAAATGATGGGCGGCGACAGCGCATCCCCATCTTTACCCACTCCAATTATTTATTTTTGTTCTGGGGTAAAATGATGGGCAGCGACAGCTTAATCCCCACATTTACCCCGTCTAATGATTCCACATGGGTCAAAACCCTCCACAAACCCCCCCGCCCGACTGCGCTTTGACTTGAGTCGAGGGGGAGTCGGTTGCAAGGGAGGTTTTGAACCCTGGCGCTGGTATGTCCACATTATCTTCTTCCAATTCTGTAGATGGCACAGTTCAGCATCTTCCTCTCCATCCGGTCAGATCGATCAGTTCTCCTCGCCGGTCCTGATGGGAAGATTGGGCGGTACCCCGGGCCCGTTGCGTCTCTGCTCCCGGTCTCCGGATCGTCCTCCTTGGCCCGTCTCCAGGTTTTCTTTCTCCTAGGACGACAAGGAAGAGCGGCAATACCTACTCATAGACGTCTTTCCACCACTGTTGAGATAGTGGGGCAGCATATGCATTTCATCATAACGAAACATTACATTCTTATTTTGAAAAAAAAACAGTATAACTAAGAGACAGTTTCATGCAAATCACAATATTTTAGAGACTAGATGTGGTATGTTTTATGGTTGGAACTGAATTAGTCTGAGACAGTACCCGCTAGGATTCCAGAGGATTCCTCCAGTTGTTGCAGAGTGTGCCTGGGATGGCAACATTTCAACTGGTTTATGTGGACCCACTTGTCTTCCCCCGCTGCCAAAGGACCTTTGGGGATGTGGATTTTGTAGGCCACAGGGGAGATCTTGTCGATGATCTCAAAGGGTCCCTTCCATGTAGGCAAAAATTTGCGCTGCTTGGCCTGGTTCCTTTGGAAGTTGTATAGATAGACCCGGTCTCCCACCTGATATTCCTTCCTGGAAGTTTTCAGGTCATAATGGGTCTTCATGCTATCAGCCGATCTTTCTAGATTCCGCTGAGCATAAGCAAAAGCATGTTGAAGGTGTTTCCTTAAATTCTCCACATACTCATGAGTTGTGGAGGCATTTATCAGTGTCTGCTCTTGGGTCCTGTAGAGCAAATGCTGAGGAAGCACCATCTTGCGCCCAGTCATCAACTCAAATGGTGACATTTTGGTTGCAGATGAAGGGGTAGATCTGATGGCCATTAGGACCAGAGGTAATCGGATATCCCAACTTGGCCCAGAATCTGCCACAAACTTCTTTAATATGCTCACAATGGTTCGGTTATATCTCTCTACTGCCCCAGAAGAAGCTGGCCTGTAAGCAATATGCAACTTCCTTTTGACCCCCAGTATCTCCCACATCTTTGTCATTACTTCACTGGTGAAGTGGCTACGCCTGTCTGACTCAATCCTTTGAGGTAGACCAAAACGGGAAAAGATGTGGTTAATCATCAAGGCAGCTGCCGTTTCTGCCTTGCAGTTTGGGGCTGGGAGACATTCCACCCACTTGGTAAACAAGCATGTCACAGTCAACATGTACTTATTCCCCCTAGCAGAGCGAATCACGGGGCCTACAAAGTCGATTTGTAAATCTGACCATGGCAGTGTCATCCCCCTCTTTTGGAGAGGCGCACGGTGCGTGAGGGATGATGGCTGAAATTGTGCACACACAAGACACCCCTTCAAGTATTGGTCGAGGTCCTGCCCCATGTGTGGCCAGTATGCAACCTCTCTTAAGATTTCCAATGTTGTGTGAAACCCCCTATGACCGGCGGTGGCCGCATCATGGGCGTGACTTAACATCAGGCTTCGGAATGAGGTAGGAACCACCCACTGATCGTGGCCAGCTTTGGATTTCCTTACCAACAAACCGTCTTGGATCCGGAACATTTTTGGACATTTCATCAACACTCTTAGGTCCTCTTTCCCAATGTAATCGGTATCCGTCAGGGGAAAGTTCTCAGGGTCCTCAAGGTGCTGGTAAAATTTACCAATTATTGGATCCCCCTTCTGAGCGGTAATCAAATCAGCACCAGGGGTCTCCTTACTCCATTGTGCAATTGAAAGGTCGTTGTGAGCATCTGTCTGGGACCTAGTGATAGCAGTGACCTGGATTTCCCCCAACAGGGACTCAATCTCAATTAGATCCCCTTGGATGGCCCCGGTTTTGGCCAGCTGATCAGCTAAGTCATTTCCAGTTTTGTCTGGTCCCTCTATTTTGGAATGACCCTTGATCTTTTTCCAATAGATGGTCATCTCATTCGAGGTGACCAGATCATCAATGTTTTGGATCAACTTCCCATGTTTCAAGGGTTTGTTGTTAGCACATAACATGCCTCTGGTTTTCCAATTAACCAGGTGCTCCACGAACCCGTTCCGTACATAATCCGAATCTGTGATTATGGCCAGTTCGTGGAGTTGATGCTGGACAGCAGTGAGGATGGCCTGATGCACAGCCATCAATTCTGCCACCTGACTACTTCGGGGACCAATTTTGTATCCAGCGGAGGGTTCTGGGGACTCATTCACCCATGCATTTCCTACGCCGGCCACCAGTTCTTTCTCCCCGTTGTTGTCAACATGGTAAGAGCATCCATCCACATAGACAGTGGGCATTCCCTCACACTTGTCCTCTTCAAAGACTTTGTGTGGAGAATTAAGGTATGCCTCCATGTTGTCCTTGATTTTTAGACTTTCGTCCTCGAGACAGTTTTCTCTGGCACAATCATGCAAGTCAGCCAGACCTTGCGCGAGGGGACTCTTCTTGTTTTGGCCATATCTGACCTCCACAGGAAAGCCTTGCATTGACAGAATCCAGGAAGTAATTCGGGAATTACTCACATTTCCGGCCCGGATTCTGTCACTTTGGAGATATTGCAGAGGCTGGTGTGGAGTCTCCACTATGATGTGTTCCCCCTGGATAAATGGGCGGTAATTCTTTAATGCCCACACCGTTGCCAGGAGTGCCTTCTCACAATCGTTGAATTTTTCCTCCACAGAGGATAAAGTTTTGCTCGCATAGGATATTACTTTATTGACCTTGTCATGCTTTTGGTATAATACTGCCGTCCAGCACGTATTAGAGAACCCCGTCTCCAGGAAGAACCCCTTGTTTCTGACAGGGTAAGCTAGGCAAGGCGCTTGTGAGAGGCTTCTTTTGAGTTGTCTTACTGCCTCGGCTTGTTCTGGACCCCATTCCCACTTGACCCCCCCCTTCAGGAGATGAATCAGGGGTCTGGTGATCTCTGCGTAGCCCTCAATGAACTTTCTGCTGTAATTAGTCAGTCCAAGGAGGCTCCTTAGTTCTCGCAGAGTTGAGGGGTCTTTCAGTTTCTGAAGTGCTTCCACTTTCTTTTCCTGGGGACAGAGACCCTGAGGAGTAATCTCATGCCCCAAGAAATTAACACGGGTTCTGCACCACTGTGCTTTTTGAAAGGAAAGTTTTGCTCCGGCGGCCCTCAACTGTGTCAGAACATAACGGATCTCCGCTATGTGTTCCTCTACAGATGAACTTTTAATGAGGACATCATCTACATAAGCCAGGTTACCCCTTGCACCCAAGTCGGGCATGGCCTTGTGTAGAAAAATGTTGAATTCATTGCCGGAGTTGAGGTATCCGAAGGGAGTCCGGGTCCATGTATACTGCTGGCCCCCAAAGGTAAAAGCCAGTTTGTATTGGTCCTCCCTGCTGACAGGCACGGTCCAGTATCCATTGGTCAGGTCTATTGCAGTGAATACCTGTGACCCCTGGATCTGGGCCAGCCCTTGGTCAATGTAGGGCAGAGGCCATCGGGAAGTATGGACCCGTTTGTTGAGCTCCCTGAGGTCAGCACAGAGTCTCCACTGGCCGTTTGGCTTCAATATTCCCAGCACCGGATTATTGAAGGTGCTGTGGACTGGACGGATTATTCCCCTGGACTCAAGGTTCTTAATTATTTCAGTAAGGGACTCCATGGATGCGAGAGGCAAACGATATTGCTTCACAAACACTGGAGTCATGCCAGGGTCCGTGGGGATTGTTGTGGTGTGGATGTCGGTGCGACCACAGTCATATGAGTCTACCGCAAAGAGATCTTGGAAATCCAAGAAAACTTGTTTCAACTTTTGCTTCTGTTCCAGAGTCACACAGGCGTCAGCTAGGTTGACTCTCTCTTCCACCATCTGCCTGAAGCCTGGAAAGACTTCTGGTTTGGCTATTTCAGTGGCCTCCTCCAGCTGGGTGGAGAAGTCCCTGGTCAGAGTGCTGATTTGGACTGGAGGCTTCAGGTGGGAAAGGCAGCCCTCATGGACCTGGAAAATCACCTCATCCCTCCTGAAGTCACAAGTCACATCTTCCTTACCATAAGGGCAGGAAGTGTACACCAGGAAGTTCCCCCCATGCCGGGTAAAAATCCTGTCTGGTGTTGTATTGTCATCACTGTCACTGTCAAAGCAGTCCTTGGGGATTGGCCCTAACAGTTCATTACCTAAGTCTATGGAAAAATGTCGGTCATCAACCGCCATTCCAATAATGGTGCCTGCGGCTAGAGTAATACTCTTTAAGTCGCTGTTATCCACCTCTATTGGAATGGTGTCATGTTCTATGTTGACTAATGGTGTTGGGTTTACCCCCAACCCTTGCTGTTGGAGAGAAGCATTTAGATGTATGTAGGCATCAGGGTTTTTCAAATGTTGTCCTCTTTTAGCTTTCACTTCCAGGGAGAATTGTCGAGTCCTTTCTGGGATGGTGACTTCCTCTTTAATCTGAATTTCAACTGCATAAGGTAGCAATTGAGCTGACCTAAATGCTTTTTCTGGATCATCAAAGCCCATGGGATTATCCGCTAATCGGGACCAAGCTTTGAAGTTTATTAGGTCCAAACTAATGGCAAAGCGATTGAGAATGTCACTGCCTAAATAAAAGGCGGCAGGGACGTCTCGCACGACCCAACAATTGTGGACTATGCTCTTGTTGCCAATGGAGATTTTGAGCATACACCTGCTTGGCAGGAGATGTTTGGAATTGGGTGCTTCCAGGTCCATTTCCCATTTGTCTATCAGTTTGAATGTGGGAATGGCTGGATCTTTTGGGAGTTGGCGGAACATGGCTTCGCTGATGAAGCTCTTACCGTTGTTCACACACACTCGAGCGAGAACAGAGTCCTTCCTATCATTTAATTGGACAGGGATGAACAACTGCTCTCCAATTTGCTGAATATCAGCCAGGCTCTGAGCTGATTTCACATCTTTCTGGACTATAGGAGTGGGAGTTTCTGATTGTGGATTAGTATAGAATCTCAGAGTGTTTCCTTCCAGCGTGGAGTACCACTTTAGACTGGAAGGCAGGTTGATTTTCAGAAATAGAGAGGACCCTCCATCACCAGTCTGTTGTCCTACTGCTATTACTGTCACGTCTGGAATTTGGCTATTCTGGAAGTGAAATTCTACTTGGTCAGATTTTTGTTCAACCATGTGGCAGGTGCCGTTTAAACTAACATGGTTGACACTCTGTTTTAATTTTATGGGTCGGCTAGTCTGGGTCCAGAGGACCTTGTTTACACAATCTATTAGGGGTGACAACCTTCTCAGGAGGTCATTCCCTAGTAAACAAGGGGTGCCCTCTGGAGTCACAACTATGACTGGGTGTTTCAACTTGTGTCGCCCAATTTTAATGTCCAAGTCTGCCGTCCCCTCGACGGGAATTTCCTTCCCGTCAAAGTTCTGGAGTTGTCCAGGAAGTGAGGTGAGAGGAATTTGGTAATTCTCTCCCCTTCCTGCATTCAGTTCGTCAAAGGCCCTTCTGGACAGAAGGGTAGCTTGAGATCCAGTGTCCACCAGCGCTGAGATTGTACCCTGCCCCTGTACTTGTACCGGGGCATAATATCTTCCCTCCTTCTCCTCAAGGGGGCACAGATAATGTACATTTTTGGACAACTGGTGGGCTAATTTTCTGGTTTTAGACATTGCAAGAGAAGAGATTTGGGCAGAATTCTGTGGAGAGCCTTGGGAATCTGAAAGAAAAAGTTGGCAACTGGAGATCAGAGCCATTGTGGGTTCCCCTGGCTCCGGTTCCGGGCCGCCCTCCCCTTTTTGGAGGCAGTCATCAGGATGGGTTTGAACCAGGGGATTTTCTTGCTGTTGGTTCTGGGATGAGATGGTGGGCGGCGGTAGCTCAGTCTCCACATCTCCCCAGTCTGGATTTGCATCCCTAGGGACCCATTTTTCTTTGGGAGGAGTTGCCCCATCTCTGAAGGAGAAGATCCTTTTCCCAGGATCCTCTGAGGATCTCTCTCCCTCAAATTGGAAGATCTGTACCTCCTACTCAAACTGAGTCTGTTTGGGTCTTTTGTTTCTCCTACCACCCCTCTGCTCCTTAGGAGGCAGACTTTCAGGGGCAGGAGATTTTGTTTCCGGTTCCTGGGTTTCCAGGGGCTGTTTACAAGCGAGGGAGGAAGCTTCCTCCAAGGCTTTACACCCCCCTTCCCCTTGTGCCTCCTCCCTGGGAACCGGTGAGTTATCGGGGTGCTGCCCCCGTCATTGTTCTGGAGTACCAGGTCCAGAGTTTGGGGCATTCTGTGCCGGCATGCCCATCTGAGGGTTCTGCTGCGCCCTCAGTATTTGACCCAGATCCCGTGCCATATTTTGGACCTGGCGCTCTAACTGGGAAACCCGCTCAGGCTGATACGGGGCCCTGTTTTCTCCCCTGGGCTGATCCCGGGAAGGGTAGCTGTCCCTCCTCTGGTAATACCCCGGGTTGGGAAGATTTGGGTACCCCTCCACCCTTGGCCTCCCCTCTCCTGGATTAGGTTGTCTGGGCTCAGGGAATTGGGGAAAGAAGGGTGGAGGATTTTGGGGTTGGAAATTGGGTGGATACCTGGGGAAAAAGTTCTGCCCAGGATTCGGAGAATTTCTGCCCTCCTGTGGGAAGTTGGGAGGGAAGTTCCCTGGGTTAGGTGCTTGGCTGGATCCCCCCCCTTGGGCTGGAGGAGTCCACACATAACCCAGGATGGGTCGATTTCCCTTGTAACGGGGACTTACATAATCAGGAGAGCGAGGGACCCCATTTGTGGGGCTGCCTCCCTGGCTCCCTGTCTGTGACTGGCCCGAGGACCTTCTGGGCCTAGCATTATTAGGTGCAGGTAGGTTTTTAGGCCCCCCCATCTCCAAATCCAAAACGGGGGTGACCTTTACCTCTGCCACCTTGGCAGCAGCAGGGGTGCTGTTGGCTTTGGGGTTTTTCTGGGCATTACTTTTGCTATCTACCGGTTTCTGCACCTCATAGATCCGGGTAGCCTGTTCAATGACCCAGTCTAAAGATCTTTTCTCATGAAAATCCCTCACGAGCTGGGTCATTATGTATTTGGGCAAGGCATGAAAAAATGTATTAATGAATTCTCTACTGTCTGTGCGCACCCTTCTGGTGGTCTGCGCAAAAGCACGCTTTAACTCCTGCACAAATTCTTGTGGGGCCTGATCCTCCCCACATTGTAAATTGTAGGCTGCCTTGCGAGCCTCTTGAGGATTTCTATGAATGGAAAAATGTTTCAAGATGGCCGCCTTATAGGTGGACCATCTTAAATGATTTTGGTCCTCCAGCCCCGCAAAGAAACTGGAGTATTCCGGGGAGAAGGTCCACTTTACATATTGAATACAGCTTTGGCTGTCCTTCAAATGGAAAGTCTCCATCATTTGCTCAAACAACTCTAAGTGCTCCCAAACAGAATACTTAGCGTTCTTATGGTAAGGCGTGATGACGCTCCTGATCGCCTTAATCTGCTTTAAGGGGTCCTTAAGCAAGGCCCTTTTTGCCTTATTGGCCTTTTTGGTTCGGGTAACCCTTGTCCATTCATCCTCTGACTCAGAGGCACTGCTCCCAGAGGTTCCTGTCTGCTCTTCCAGGTTTTCCCGGATTCTGCGAGCCTGGGAATGGCTGGCAGAATGTGGGGACCTGGTCTCCTGTGTCCTGCGCAGTTCAGAGGAGTCTTCAGATTCCTCCTTGCTGCCAGGATTTGATGGGTACCCCCTCCACTGACCTAACTGGGCAGAGGTTTTCAGGATGCCCTTAATGGGCGTACTCTCCTGGGGTTCCCCATTAAATTGCACTGTGCTTGGGTGCCCATACCCGGATGCCCGCCCCTCCATTCCTGGGTGGTACTGGCCTATGAGCCCCATGCTTCTGGCTGGATAGTAATCTGCCATCCCTGTGGCCCTGTGCTCATGTGCGCCAGGGGACATGGGGGTGGCAGAGTCCAGGGACTGAGAGGTATGAGGGCCTCTAGTACTAGGGCTCCTGAGGTTATGCTCCGGAGTTTCCATTTCCCAGCAAACCTCATCTCTATCCGCCCCTGCTCCCTGTTGCAATGCAAGAGCCTGCATTTGTGCCTTCAGTGCCTCAGTAAAGGCCTTACTAGACTCTATCAGTCTCTCCTGCATCGCTACCTGTTGTTGGAGCCTATCATTGTGTTGACAGAGGGCCTCATTTTCCCTCTGTGCTTCCTGGTTGGTCCTGGAGAACTGGGCCAGTCTTTGCTGCAGGAGATTTACCTCCTGAGTCCCATCCCTACTGGCCTGCTCCTTTCTTGCCAGAGCATCTTCCACCCTTCTGGTGTGCTCTACCAAGTTCTGGTTTTCTTTTTGGAGGTCGCCCAGCCCCTGGAGGGCCAGGTGATTTTCTTCAATTTCCTTTTTTAAGTGGCAGACTTCCGGGCCTAAAGTGTCTCTTTCCTGACTGAGAGCCTGCATCTGTGCTGCCAGGTCGTCCCTCTGTCGTTGAAAGGCACCAGCTTTCTGGCGTTCTTCATCAAACTCTGCCTGGGTATCCAGGTCTTTCGAAATCAGCTTGTTGCTCTCTACCTTCACTCTATCTAGATGACTTTGCAGGGTGGCTACCTGCTCCGTGCATGCCCTGTTAAAGTCTAATTGTTGCTCCAGCATTTTCTGGCTCTGCAGTAAGGAGTCCAAACTGTCTCGGTGCTCCTTCTGCAGGGCCAGAAATCTAGTATCCTGGTCAGCCTTTTCCTGTTGCAGTATATCCATGTCCTCTTTTATTTTAATGATATACTGGCTACTGTCATTTTCTGACTCCTGGCTCCTGAGCAGCCTCTGCTCAGAAGAGTCCAGCTCAGATTGGGCCTTCTGTAATGCCAGCAATTGCCTACTCGCCAGATCTTGGCCTTCAGCACATTTGTCCTGCATGGCTCCCATATGTAAATATAAATATGCCGCTACCCTGGCAATCTTGTTGTGCTCATCCTTGGCCTTAGAGGACATATATAGTTCACTCAGGGCCACATGTAAGGGACCCTGGTCTCTCCATATATCTGACCCTGTTTCCGTGATTTGGGGTGTGATGGCCTGCAACCAGACTGTTTGGTCCTAGTGAGTCCACTCACCTCTCACAAATAACTTATGTAAGAAGTGCTCTCTGGCTATTTTCATGTCTACTAAGGTCGTCATTCTAGAGATTGGTCTCTGTCCTGACTTACAGAAGTTTGTATTTTATTTTTGCAAAACAGACCTTTTCCTTAGAGCGTTGCTTTGAGGAGTGCTTTACAGCGTAACACAGCGTGGTGATCCGACCGGATATGTGTATCTGGTCAGCTGGCACACTGTATTAATCTGCACAAGTGATAGATCTAATCCAAACGTCCGGCAGGAGCCCCCAATTTGTAAGAGGATTCAATTCAGCACTACAGCTAAGTCAACGCCTAGTCTAGAATACTGAATGAAAACCCTTAATGATATATCTTTATGTCCAGTTCATGCGTTCTGGATGACTACCCCTATATAACACCCCTCTCTTGGAATCCCCCTGACCCCACGGAGCCAAGAAGTAGTTCTGTTTTGCAAGTTAAAAAGGTTTAATTGATAGTTTCAACAATAGGTATATATATCACACTTTATAATAAATTAATAATTGAATAGCACACTTAATCTGATATGATAAAGATTAACAACGGAGAATCTGGCACTAGCACACTTCTTGATAATCACTAAGGAGTTGACATGAAATGGATAAGATAGCAACAATACTTTTATGGTTTCAAATGGATGCAATGTGGAATGAAAGACAGTACAGAAAATAACTTGATAGGATTTCAGCAAAAGACAATGTAATCACTTTCTTGGACAATTCACCCCCCCTTTTATGCAATGCAAGGAAATGGAAGGAAGGCACACAATTCTCAGAAATGCAATTCAAATGTAATTCAGTTCACCCAGCAACTTAGACTACAGAAGTTTAAAACACAGGCAAAATGCTTTTATATGTGCTGGCAATAACGTGAAAAATATGCTAAAATGCTTTTAATTCCCTCTAGAAGTTTAGGGTGAGTGGTATCTAGTTAATATTAGTCCAGGCTCACTCTAGCAGTGATGCAGGGATAGTTTTTATGAGGCAAACGATTTTTTTCAGAGGAAAACAAAAGCAGCTATCTTTTTGCAAGTGGAGAAATTTTCAAATCGCGGCAAAATTCGTGAATGCGTCTGGCGCGATTACAGAGGAACTACAAGGGCTATCAATATCGTTTTGGGGTCCTATGAAAGCCTATGATCTCAGCTTCCAGATGAAAGTTACTGCAAGTCTCTAGCACAAACGGTTACGGAGATATGAGCGATTAAATAAAGGTCGTTTTTCGGATTTGGAATGTTAAAGTTCACAAAGACAAGTGCAGCTTGCAACTAGCAAATCACAGGTGACAGCTTTACAAATGACAGGTGACAGTTAGGAGACAGTTCTACTTAGATTAAAATAGGATTGAATTATATTATTTTAACTAAGAGATTGGTTCTGCACAGTTTTCTAGGTACTCACACTATATTCTTGTGTGAAATGGGCTTCGCCACGGATCTGGTCAGGTTTTAGACTGGACTCTGGTCTCTGCACTTCACAGTGATCTGGGTCAGCTCTCTCTGGTTCTGCTAACAGGTCAGCTCTACTCTGCTGGTCTGGTCTGGGTCTCTGAAGGTTGATGGAGGTAAAGTAGGGATTTTCCAGCAGAGCGTCCCGCAGCAAATGGATTTGAAGGTCCCTATCTGTCCTGTCTCTCTGCTTTTATGTGTTTTTAAAATGGGTGTGTGTGAGCATCACTAGACCCTACCCCTCTCCACTTATCATTGGCCAAGCTTTCATTTCTCCCCTGATTGGGGAAGCTAAGTTGTGTCAGAGTGATGTCATTTTACAGCCTGCAGAAAGTCCACTCCTCCTGTCAACTTGCACACAAATCTAGATTTGAACCAAATACATATTTCATAGCTACACAGTGGTTTGAAATTACATGCACCCATCACATATCACAGGAGGTATCCCCTGTTCCAACGCTGCTCTTCCTGGGGGCTTGCATTCAGAAATGGCAATATTTTGCACTTTTTAACTGGTTTGCAATACCGGACATTACCCCAAATTTACACACATGTGCGCAAGGAGTATGGACATTAGTTGATGAAGTGTCAGATTTTTCACATGCACACATTTTGAGTAATATCCTCTTAACTGCTAGTTTGCCCCCAGAACATCACACAAATTGGAGTTTGGGCTTGAATTGAAGGTACATTTTTTAAATTAAGGCTCTCAAAGTTATACATTTCTGTCATTTGATTACAAAGAGTTATCAGTGTTTCTGTAAAATATATATTTTGCTTTCAATTCAGTTCTCAGAGTGTTGGAGTCCGCCTCCAAGACTTGGGTGGGTCAGTCACATGTGTCCTCTGGCAGGCAGGCCTTTGTTGACAGGAAACAGTAAAAATCAACATATTCCTTTCAGAGGAGAGGGGCCATTGTGTGGTCTCTGGGAAGCTGAGATCAGGAGGCCAGGGAGCCACTTTGCATTTAATTAACAGAACCCTGTGATTTCCTGGCTTCTTGTGTTGAGTTCTGAAGTGTCAAGAGTTCTCAGGACAGGCAACCCCTTTGAACTTTTAATTAATAAGACCCCTTTCTTTGCACTAGACAGTTTTGCAAGACAGCTCTCCTGTCAGAGTTTAGACCGCTAGTGCCGCCTTGAGGATTTTGTTGGTACTGCATGCAATTTTGGGATCTTTCTTGGATTAATGCATTCTAAACAGGAATGGTTCTTACATGGTAGTAAATCCTTGCTTAACATTGTTTTGAGGGGGCTCCTTACAGTAAGATGGTTATGTAGAACCCCACAAAAGGGTTGAATCTTTAAAGTGGTCCAATGAGTCACGATTTCAGCAACTTTTTGACATCAGTAACAGTGGATTTTGTTAACAAAGACCTTTCTTTACACTGGTGGGTGGCAAGTTAGGTAACCATTTTGGTGTGCGCACAACTGCGCAGCTCTCCTGGATTCTGGGATGAAATGATGGGCGGCGACAGCGCATCCCCATCTTTACCCACTCCAATGATTTATTTTTGTTCTGGGGTAAAATGATGGGCAGCGACAGCTTAATCCCCACATTTACCCCGTCTAATGATTCCACATGGGTCAAAACCCTCCACAGCACACGGCGGCCCCAGCTCTGGGGGCACCCAGGCCTGGGTTGCATCCAACAGCCATGCTCATATGGCCGACAAACAGTGGAGGTCGGCATTGCCCAGCAGGGGCGCTGGCCTCGTGGTGGGCCCAGTCCCTGGGCCTACACCACGTAGTGTTGTTCCAGGCAGGCACACAAAGCACGACACTGGAGCCAGGCTACAGTGTGACTGCCGAGCCGGAAGTGGCTCAGTACTTTAATTATGTTGGTCACGTGGCCCATGACAACATTCTGGGAGCTACCATGCTCCCAGGAGGGGCACTATGCAACAACACACATATTCACAAGTAAGTTCCCTAAATGTTACACTAACTGCAGTTTTCTGCAACAAGGTCCATCTCATGCGTCCAATTTGGAAGTCACAGTAAGCATGTGGCCCTCTACTTGTAGCAGTCGAATTTGCCCTGAACATGACCACCACCGGAGTAGGCTGTGTAGAAGACCCTGGCTGTGGGTACTGCAGAAATGGACAATCAGCACAGGGCATGTCCGTGGCCCTTTTAGATAGGTCACTGTGCTCTCAAGCCATGCCCAGCAGGCTCTGTTGCCAAGGGCTCTGTGCCAGGTGCACAGCCAAAGTCTATGCTTGATGCAGAGCAGTCACAGGACACTGAAACAGGTTTCTGTGACTGGTGCTGGTGCAGTTTCTGTTAGGCATGGTCAGAGGCCTAGCTAGCATACCAACATGCAGTGCTACCATTTATGTGCCTGTTGTACAAGATCCTGCCACTGTACTTTTAGCCACACAAATGTGGCCATTGTGTGAATATGTTCACAACCTTATTGTCTCTCACCCTTCACGACTGTCTAAAATAAATATCTATATCTATTGACATGGACGTAGAGACAATTTAGTGGAGTGAATATGTATAAAACATTGAAGCACTGTCAGACAAATGTGGGGCCTGTCTCCTCTCAGAAGGATAAACAAATAGACTCGTGGAACCATAAAGCTGGGTTTTCGGAGCTTAACTCCCACAGAGAAATGGTGTGCGGATTCCTACCAGACGCTGTGGACCAGAGTCCCGACTGTGCCAGTGCCAACCATGCAAGAACTATCAAAGAAGCAGCTGGCTCTCTGTTCCTGTACCTGGGAACCCTGCTACAGGTCGTACTGCCGTTGCAGCTGCAGTGCTTTCTGTGGGTTATGTTTCCTCGCACTTCATGGTTGGCACTACTATAAAGGTAGAGGAGGATAGTGGGCAGAGCTGCAGACCGGAGTGGGAGACATATGAGAATTTGTGCTGCTCACTGAGGTTTTGGCTGAAGGCACAATGAGAGCTGGTAATCCTGGATCACAGTGTCTCACACTCAGGATGCAGAGTCTCAAATGTGGCATTTATAGTGTCATGCTTGACCTCCATGGTGTGTGACAGCTGAGAGACCATCTTATATAGGGGGGCAGGGCGGCCTCAATCGAATCAGTGCATACTAAAAAGAAATGCTCTTAGGTCTGTTTACAGGTTTGGGCCAAACTAGAAAATGTCAACATAAATCTCAACAAAAAGGATGGTGTCTACTTATTTGTATTTATAAAGTCACATTTGGATCCCTGCTTCAATTTTCCGAACAGTTGTCCAAGCCCTGTTCATCTCCGACACCAATGGTGGCAACGGTCGACTTACAGAATTCCCAGATGCCACCTTTGCCTCTCTGAAGCACGCCTCATTGCAGGAATAAGAAAATTCAACCACATTCCCCCGTTCTAAAAAGGTGCACCCATTCCGTTCAAGACTGCCTACATCACCTTCAATGGTGCCACAAGAAAAACACCACTCTGGTTAGCCAAAAAATGTAACATCTGCAGTTAGTAGCCACCACCCAAAACCACATTACCAGTCTAGAAAGAAAGAACTGCAAGAGGTGAGAAAACAAGAAACAGACAATTTCCTTCTATGCACTATGCATCTGGCACAGGTTTCCAATGCAGATAAGACCGCCTTCCTCTATCCTAATGTAATCACCTTCACACCAAGCATTTATAAGAGGCAGAACAACATTTCAAGAGTAGAAGGGTAAGACCTCACAAACATGTTTACAGAAAGGGCAATGGGCCCATAAGTGTGAAGTAACACAAATTCCTGCAGAGGCCAAGTTCTGGATTGATCGACTGATGGTAGAAAATGGTTTATGCAAGATACAGACAGGTTGAAGTATCACTGATGTAAAATGCATTGGATTGTATCAATATTCTTTCTGTGCTTTCTTTATTATTATAGTGTCTGATTGGATATACATATTCAAAGTTTATTCAAATCTGTTTATGAAAATCATTGAACTAGAAGCAGTGTATTTTTACTAAAGGTTTACACCCAGTACCAGGAAGGAGGTTCTTGGTCCAATGATTGTATGTGTAGACAGAGAAGGCCTGTCTTCTGGTCTTTCCTTCCTGCACTGGCAGAGTTCAATTCTGCACATGTCTTTATGCCTAGTGGAACGCAGGTCTCTGGAGATGCTGAGTTTCTCAGTGAGGTTGCTTGGGCAATTCAGGTAGAGAGCCATATAGATGATGCACCAGGATTTGAAGATGATACAGGCATACAGCGGGTGCCAGTGCAATTTGATGAGGGCCGGTTGATGTGGTCTAATTTGCAGAGTCATTTGATGAGTCTTCCTGCTACATGCAGGGCAAATCTCAGTGGTGCCAGGGTAGTAGCCAGAAGGCCTTCCAAAAGGGCATTGCCAACATTCAGGTGGGAGGGGACCCAGGCTTGGACCACAGATTTAAAGATGTGTTCTGAGGATTCCATGTCATTTCGAAATGTTTCATCCTTTTTTTAAAATTAAATTTGTGGGAGTCCCCCCATGTTCCACTTCCCCTTCAGTACTGCCCCTACCCCACAACTCCCTCACCCCCTTTTTGCCCCTTAACTCACAAATACCTATGCATTTTGATGAGATTTCGAAGTAATTATTTCTTAGTAAATTACCACAAAGTAGTTACTGTTAATGAAACAACGCAATATATTCCTGGAATGAAGACATAATTTTCCGCAGGTGAGAATGTTGGTATCAAGCTATTTGTGTCTTCCTTTCTATGTGATGTTTGAAGGCGAGGTGTCTGTCAATGTGAACCCAAGGGGCTTGGCACAGCTGGAAAGTGAAGCAGTGGCATAGCACAAAATGCGGGGGGCCCCTGCGAGTGATTCAGGGGAGGGTAAGCTCCCTAACAAAGCACAAAGCATGCCACACTGGTTCCATGTCATTTCATCGCAGGATGTTTTTTCACAGGGTTTTTACTGCACATTTTTTAACAAAAAAAACCATCCATTTTTGAAAAATTATTTTTGGGGGGTTCCCCAAAATGTGATTTTTTTTCATTAAAATAATAGCTATAAAAAACAGTGAAAAAACGTCCCGCGATGAAAGGACGTTGTACCGCCACACTAATGGTCAACCCGGGTGCTCAATGTCCATGATGATGATGGTGCTGCAGGGGCATGCACTGCTTTAGGTGAAAGATGTAAGCATGTGTTTTAAACAGAGCTTAAATATTTCACCTAGCACCCCCAAATATTCCTGGTGAGTTGTTTTATTGGGGGGTAAAAATATTTGCTACAAGTATGCAAGAGCAACGAGGTGTAATGAGGGAGCACAAACCAATGAAAACAGTTTCAGGGGGGGTTATCCCCCCCAAAAAGTATGAGACTAACTCTTAGGTCTATGGATCTCTGTACGTCTCCCTTGGGATCTGGGTGATGTATCCAAGGTTTAACTCCACCTCTATTGCCTGCTTCACTACTACTGGGATGAGTAAGAGGAGTCCCACAGCTATCTTCACTCTCTTTATGACTTTGGTATTACTGGGACCAGTAGGATGGGTCCCGTAGTCGGGTTCACTCTTCTTATAGCAATTGTTACTACTGGGCCAAGTATGAAGGTTCTTGTAGTTAGGTTCACTCTTCTTATAAAGTCTGTTACTACTGGGACGAGTATGAGGAGTCCCATAGTTAGGTTTACTCTTCTTTCAACTTTCGTTACTACTGGAATGACTATGAGGGGTCCCATAGTTAGGTTTTACGCATCTTTTGCCAGCAAGTGCATAGCCATTCGACACAGCTGCCCCTCTCCGCAGGTCTCCCGCTCGTCTTGTTACCTTCTTGGGTTTGACCTCCCGTTCTTTGTTATGTCTCTGTAGGATGGTTTCCTGGCTTCCTTTAAGGGTACCTTCTGATACCAGACTGTATGCTGTGATACCCGTTCACAGAGGGTTTCTCTCTCTCCTGGTTACCCTATGGCAGGTATCATTCACATCTCTTGGTTCCTTCTGTTGTCGGTACCACTCGGGGTACGACCACCTTGACGGCTTTGGTACACAGAGGTTTCTCCTCTCTCCATTCTTTGGTTGCTGCTTCCTACGAGCGAATCCCTCCGAGGATGCTCATTCCAGAAAGAGTCTCTCAGTAGGCTCCCTGCCCACAGATGTTTCTCGGACACCCTCTTCTATGCTCTTCTCGTCACTCAGGAGGCCAACATCTTGGTCTCTGCAGAACCCCTTTTAAACCTCTGAGTCTATCTCCATGTTTGCCTAACTCCTCCCCAATTTATGAGGTCAGGCTGAGGCTTCCCCATGTTCCAGGAATAGTTGTTTCTTTGTGTTTGAGTCAGGATCGGCCTAACTCCCTTGGGCTTCCTCGTCTCTGTGTCAGGCAACTGTTCATTCTTTACTACTCCTTGAGGTTTACTAGTCTCAGTACCATATAGACTTTCTTAAGACAAAAGTACTGCAGTAACACATATCAGAGGATTCTGGTGTTAGAGATCATTCTTTCTTTGTCTCTTGTATGAAATAAAAAGGGTGATCCTTCTTGGAACATGAGTCCTTACCCCCAAGAGGGCAGTCTCTCCCTGTGAGATCTCACTTTCCGCCACTCCTAAGGGGAATACTGCATAGTTGCCACACCTCCCAAGTATCGCAAGAACAGGATCTCCTCTGGGAAGAAGTGACTGAATGCCATGATTCATCACGCCATTCACCCACCAGTCACTGACTCATACACCTTCTCTCACATACACTCACTCTGCATTCTCTACACAGGTACCCACCCGTTCATAACATTAACACTCACACACAGTCACATTCCTACTCATTCACCCACCATTAATTTACCCCCAACCCTTCTCGCACATCCACTCACACTACATTCTCCACACATTCACGCAGGCACGCACCCACCGACCCATCGAGAACATTCTACGCATTCATACCCATTCACTCACTCGTGCACCTTCTCTCACATCCACTCACACTGCCTTCTTCACACAGACAGGCCCCCACCCACCCAGAACATTCAAACACACACTATCACATTCATACTCATTCACCCAGCAGTCACTGACCCATACCACATACATACATGCATGCATACATACATCTGACATGTACCTCACACATGCAAAATACACATATTACACATACAAAACATTTTTAAAAGCCTTCTTACCAGTTTCTTGATGTAGCTTTGGTCTCAGGCCTCCAGCTCCTTCACGCTGCTCACAGACAGGAACCAGGAAGCCAGGAGAGATTCCTGATTCCTGTATATGATGCACTCTGAGGAAGACAGAGAAGAAAGGGTAGGAGCTTAACGTGACATGTGGCATGTGCCACAGCATGGGACAAAATCTGCTCTATTCCATGTCATAAAGACACAGCATGTTGTGTCATGCTGTGGCATGGGTCATATATGTCACGTTCGGCTCTGACCCCTACAGAGCCGGAGGCGGAGTGCCCACTTCCTGTGCTATGAGCCTGGCCAAGCCTTCGCTCTGATGGGTGTGGACTGAGCCGGTGCCTTCCACTAGACCAGGTGTGGCAGAGCTCCCCGTAACACAGGAGTGGCATGGGGCCCTCCTATGCCAATGATGTGAAGCCTTTGAGGTTCATAGCAGAGAGCCAGGTATAAAAATGTCAGTGAGTTCAGTGATGTTGGTCAGCAGTAGGAATTCAGTTTTGGAAGGGTTGGGCTTCAGGTAAGCATTGGACATCCACGGCTGGATCAATGTGAGGCAGGCCTTGCACCTGTGGATGTCTTCGATGGAGGATATCCTGAGGTAGCTCTGTGTGTCATGTGCCTATTGGTGGATGTGGTTGTTGTGTGGCGCGAGGTGGTTTCTGAGCGTTTCCATATAAAGATTGAAAATCATGGGGAGAGGATGGATCCTTGCCAGACTCAGGTGTTTGGTAGAGTTGGTGACCTGGAGGACTCCATTTGTACGAACTGTTGGGCTTTAGCAAAGTCCGACTTGAAACAGCTGAGGATGATCTCACTGATCCCCATGTGCCAAGGTAGATTGTTGGTGAATGTCTGCTGCTCTACTGTGTCAAAGGTTGCTGAGAGATCAAGGAGAACCAGGAGGCAAGAATGGTCATCAGCAAGGATTTCAAGGGCATTGTCTATCACCTTGATGGTAGCTGTTTCTTTGTTGCATCTGGGTCGAAGCCAGATTTGTAGGATTGAAGGAGGTTATTGGGTTAAACTTGTTGGAAGACTTACGTGGCTACTGCCTTCTCAAGTATCTTACCTTGGAAGGGAGAATGGTTGATGGGGCGGTAGTTACTGTGGTTGTCAGGGTCCAGTGTTGGTTTCTTGAGAAGCCGGAGGATTTGTCCAGTCTTGAGGGTTAAAGGGGAAGGTGCCTTGAGATAGGCAGCTATTTGTATTTTGTATTTATTTTACTTATAAAGTGCACCATGCCCAAGGGCATCCGGGCGCATCACTTAGGTTACAGCATGGTATAAGTAGACAGAGCATTACAGTAAGTTACAACTATATACATACACATAAGGTACAGGATAAACAGTAACATATTTACACAAAGGTGAGGCTTACGGCTATCGCATGAATGGAGTCTAGCGAGTGGTCGGGGGGGAGTCTTGAGCAGAGAGCCAGATTTTGGCCATGTTTTTCAATCTCTAGAAAGATGGTTCTGCTCTTAACGGACTGGGAAGCAAGTACGAGTTTGGCAGGCCATTAGAGGGAACCTGGTCCAGCCAGATCTCTGAAGGTTGAATCGCGGTATGGTTAGGCAGTTTGTCTGAGCAGTTCTAAGGGGTCTGTTAGAGTTGTGGGTGGAGAATCTATTTTCCAGGTAGCTGGGTGCTTGGTTCGAGAGGCATTTGTGTGTGAGAGCGAGTGTTTTCAAGGAAATATGTTGTGTTACTGAGAGCCAGCATAAACTACGTCTGTTGTCTGAGATCTGAAGGTTCCTAGGGATATTTAATGCAGCTCTGATGGCATTGTTTTGGATGATATGTAGCTTGTTTAAATTACAAAGGTTAGTGCCAAGATAGAGGGTGTTACAGTTATTGATTTTTGACAACACCCGTGACCTGGCTAGTGTAGTACAGTTGGCAGGAGATAAGAAAGGACGACTGGCTGTGATAAGCTTGCAGGTGTAGGCGGCTGCGGAAGAGACAGCATTAGTTTGTCTGGCCAAGGATAGAGTGGAGTCAATATAGATAACTAATGTTTTAGTGTCCTTGGAGACCTTGATGGTGTTGCCATCAATAATGAAGGAATTGAACAAAGGGTCTAGTTTGTTGAGTCTTTGGTGGGAGCCGAGGATGAGGAGATCTGTCTTTTCGTCATTCAGACAGAGTCCATGTTGTGCCATCCAGGCTTGGATAACTTGGTTAATGGAGTTAATAGCAAGAGAGTCAGTAGTATAATCTCCTGTGATAGGGATGAGTATCTGGGTGTCGTCATCATAATTAGTGTATGTGACACCCGGATAGTCCAGAATATCGAATAGTAGCTTTGTAAACACATTGTACAAAGTAGGGGAGACACAAGATCCTTGTGGTACCCCACAGGTGACTGGTGAGGGTTTAGCTGCCGCAGAGGCGGAAAGACCCACATAGATCTGTTGTCTAAAAATGAACTGATCCAGGCCGTTGCTTTATCCGAAAAGTGGGCAGCTAGTTTGAGGAGTCGACACAGTATTTGGTGATTTACAAGATCGAATGCTGATGAGAGGTCAAGTAGAAGTAGAAGGGCAAGTTTGCCCTTGTCTTTTAGGTCTTGATCTGAGTTTTAAGGTCAATGAGGGCAGTTTCGGTACCGTGCCGCAGACGAAACCCGGATTGCCTCCGTCCCAGGAGTTTGTTGTATTTAAGGTACTCTTGGATCTGTAAGTAGGCAGCTCGATTGAGGAGTTTTAGTAGAAAAGGCACCGTGGTGATGGGCCTGTAGTTAGTAGGTAGGTTAGCATCCAGAGATGGCTTTTTCAGGAGCGGGATAACCCAAGTGTCCTTCAGATTGTCAGGTACAATCCCGGTGCTGAAGGAGGAGTTTATAAGAGTGTGAATGAATGGAGCTAGATCATGGGAGGCCTCCTTAATGATAGGCGCAGAGCATAGGTCCCCCTGGCAGTTGGAAGGTTTGAGGCTATTGATAATATTTTCAACTTCAGTAACGGAGAGGGGTGAGAAGCTGAATGATTTCAGCGCGTCAAGGCTAGGATTGTTTTTGGTTGAATGAATGTTAGGTTGCGGGTTGAATTGTAAACTGGTTTATTTGTCATTGATTTTGGCTTGGAGTGAGGCTATCTTCCCAAGGAGTGCGTTTTGAATATTGTTGCACCAGATGCTATCTTTGGTGCATGTGTCAGGTGAGGTGACAGGGGATTCCAACTTTTTTAGTATTCTGAACAGCTCTTTGGTATTGGATTTGGCTTGTTCGATGTGTTTGCTCTAAGTGTCTTTTTTCGCCTGGAGTATAGCTTCTTTGTAATTTAGAGTTGCGAGAATAATACTAGCTTTATTAGTTTCAGTTGGGTTACTTTTCCAGCGCGCCTCAGTATTTCGTTTCACTTTGCATAGAGTTCTAAGCTGAGGTGTAAACCAGGAGTTAAGGTGAGCTCGAGGTTTGGGTTTTCTCAGTTTAGAGGGGGCAGTGTGGTCAAGGGCTTTTAGCATAGTCTGATTGAAGGTGTCGACCAGGACAGTTGGGTTGGTGCATGAGAGTGCCTGTTCGTTGAAGACCGGCAGGATAAGAGGGAGGAGTTTTCACAAGTTATGTTGTGCTTATTTCTAGTAGGGATCGAGGGTGCGACATCTGAGGTTGTAATAATAGTTTTGGCTGGGAAGTTAAAGGTGATTAGATGGTGGTCAGTCGAAGCACAAGGTTGGCTAGATTCCACATTAATTTCACAGTTTAAGTCAGCTATCCAATTGAGGATTCTACCTTTGGAGTACGTAGGTTTATTAATATGCTGAGTAAAGCCTAAGTTAGTGAACAGACTGTTGATAACATGGGCAGCGGTATCATTGGTGTCAGAGAGACCCAAGTTGAAGTCACCAAGAGCAATGATTTGAGATTTGATTTTAATGTTTGTAAGAATGTTGGATAAATCTTCAGTGAAGGTGGATAGAGGCCCTGGGGGCCTGTAGATGAGGTGTAGTGTAATGGTGTGGTTTGGGGTAAGAGCTAGTTTAGCTGTCAGCACTTCAGCAGATGAGATTTGATGCACAAAGGAGATACAGAAGTTTGTGGAGTTTTTGTGGATGATGGCAATGCCACCTCTTTTGGATTGGTTTGTATTGCGGTCGTGTCTGATGATGTTATATCCTATGGGGATAGCTAGTGAGAGTAGAGGCCCTGAGGCAGCGTGCAGCCAAGTTTCAGTGATGGCGATGAAGTCGAGGTCATGAGTTAAGATAAGATCAGCCACATCTAGTGCATGAGCCGTAAGGGATCTAGCATTGATTAATGCTCCTTTAATTAGGGGTTTGGGAGCTGACATGGTGTTCATATCAAGGTTCTTGACTGTAGTAGGTGTGGGTGGAGTTGTGTCGGTCCTGGCAATGGGCTGTAAGTGGTTTTTGTTTTGAGTGGGGATTATATGGTGGTGAGAGACATGAGTGAGTCTGGCGCCAAGTCTGGAATTCCTCACTGAGATCGTGAATGGTTGGTTAAGTGTGGGTCTAGTGGCGAAATGTTGTAGCCAGAGGGCGGGGTTGTTAAGGTATGTTTTAGAGTGGGGAGAGGTAATGGCCATAATTGTAGTAGTGTGATCGAAAGGGTTGATCGGCGGAGCAGTGTTGAGGTTATGGACAAGTGAGGTGAAGAGTGTGAGGTAAAGAGTGGATGCCACCGCTAATGCGAGATAGCTTGAGGAGTGGTGGTAGAATGGAGTGATTGACAGCTGAGGAGAAGTTTTGCCAGTAGATAATGACTATGAGCTCAAGTGAGTCCGCAGGTGGGTTAAGTCGTGGTAAAGAGTGCCAAGGAGGAGCTAACAGGACAGGAGGGGCTGAGATGCAGTTTCAACTAGAATGGCATAGAATGCATTTTCTATTAGGTCTAATATAGTTCCAGCTGAGATGGGCTAAAATGCAGTTAAACAGAATGCAGTTTCTAGCACAGAAAGCAGTCTCTACTAAGAATGGCACAAAGAACAGTTGCAGCTAAGTCAGGATGCAGTTCCAACAAAGGATGGGCTGAGATGCAGTTTCAACTAAAATAGCACAGAATGCAGTTTCACTGAGATGGCATAAAATGCACTTGCAGCTAATTCAGTTATAATACAGTTCCAATAGAGAGTTCACTAAAAGGTTTCACTAAATAGAACAAGATGCCGTTTCAATTAGGGGGCACTGAGTACAGTTTCAGACAGGGGCAGTAATCACGTACCGAACAGAGTAGGTCAGTATGGCAGTTTATGCTCAACAACTCGGTATGTAAAGACACTTGCCACGAGGTACGGGCGTAGAGTGGCTAGTGCTATTGAGCTGGTATTGACGTGGGCAGGCATGTATAGAATCGTACGATGAACAATAGATTCTTGGACAGGTTAGTGAGTAACAGGGACAAGTTGTACTATGGCCGTGTATCACAGACACGGCAACGTAATAGGGGACATGTCAAGGGTGTTGTACACAGCGAGGAGGTACAAGTGTACATATTGTTGAGGGGTACATAAGGGTCTCACCGTGTAGGGGTTGGTGAAGTCAGGGTCAAGTGATCCGAAGCATTAACAGGCGCAAACAGGGCCTTTTCCTTGTGGGCCGGTGGAAATCGTGGATTCAAAAGCGCTGGCTGTTGCTTAGCAACAGAATAACTGCCCCGATGTCATGCCGTACACGAGACGGCAGCAGCCATTGAACTGATAGGCAGCCTTAATGAATGCAATGGTACTAATGCTGATATGGCGTAGGTGAAGCCATATTGTAAAGCTCGGATGCCGTGGATGGAACAGCTAAAAGGACACAGGCTTTTCAGGGGCTGCTCACCTTCCGACTGAAGAATCAGTTGATCAGTTGCTCCTGCATCATGCCTCGGGGTCACGGATTCCACAGTGTAGGGAAGAGGAGATGAAGACCAAAGGGCTCCTTCCCTCTCCGAGTTCCTGCAGACAATGGGGGTTGAGGCGCACACAGGGCCTTTTCCTTGTGGGCCTTCTCGGCAGTGGGCCGGCTTCCGCCTGCCGGCGGAAATCGTGGATTCAAAGCATTGGCTGTTGCTTAGCAACAGAATAACAGCCTCGCTTTTATGGCATACACAAGATGGCAGCAGCCATTGAACTGATAGGCAGCCTTAATGAATGCATGGTACTAATCCTGATACGGCATAGGTGAAGGTGTATTGTAAAGCTCGGATACCGTGGATGGAACAGCTAAAAGGACACAGGCCTTTTCAGGGGCTGCTCACCTTCCGACTGAAGAATCAGTTGATCAGCTGCTCCTGCAGCATGCCTCAGGGTCACGGATTCCGCGGTGTAGGGAAGAGGAGATGAAGAGGAAAGGGCTCCTGCCCTGTGCGAGTTCCTGCAGATAATGGGGGTTGAGGCGCAAACAGGTCCTTTTCTTTCTGGGCCTTCTTGGCAGTGGGCCTGCTTCTGCCTGCCGGCAGAAATAGTGGATTCCAAAGCGCTGGCTGTTGCTTAGCAGCAGAATAACAGCCTCGCTTTCATGCCGTACACGAGACAGCAGCAGCCATTGAACTGACAGGCAGCTGTTGATGATTGTCGGGTCAGCGAGGACTGATTCAGTCAGAAGAGTATTGAGTACAGAAGGAGGCATGATGTTGCTCTGAATATGACTATTTACTTTTTCCACAACTTCTCTCTCACCCATCATCCTTTCAATTACCCAATCACCTTTCTTTCAAATTCTTCTCTCCCACTACTACTCTCACTCACACACCTTTCATGTATACTCAATCGCTAGTACCACCCTCTTGCACCAAGTAATACCTCATCTTGCATACTCCTTCAATATTTCTCGTTCATGCTCCCCTGCACCATCCTTCCTCTGCCTGATCTTTTGATCCTCCTACTCAACACTTGACCTCAGCGGAGCAACATGCACCTTTGTGTTTCCTGTGCTCCCTTTTATTCCCTCTTTTTACCCTTCAATGGCTACTGTGTGTCATCCAGGTGGCCAAGACACAGCCATCGCTATTGAACACCAGTTCCTGGTGGTGGACCAGTGAGGGATGATCACCTGGATGGATAGTCCTTGGGGAGTGGAAGTGGGACACCAATGGGTGAGACATGGTATTCCACTTCTTCCAATAACTTTTCCCCATTCTACCACGTAAGATACGCAGAAACACTACCAACCCCTTTTCCGACACAAACACTTTAGCATATCACGAAAGAAAATGGACTAACACCAGAGCTGTTTACCTGACATGTCCCAACACGAGGGTCAGGCAAAGTCAGGCAAGTGACCAGAATCACTCACAACGGATGACCCTTTCCCTTCCCCATAGGGATCAAAGTTGGAGCACGAGGGTACACTACAAGCAAAGTAGACCACACAACGAGACAGCTATCCCAATGCGGCAATTCAAGAGGAGGAGAAAGGCGGCGAGAACTGAAAGGATGATGAGGAGAGAATAAACCTTGCCTTTTTCCGACCCAGGCCTGCAAAGCCTCCATGATAGGAATCATAAGACCGCGAACAATAGCCTGCGTGTGTTGCAGCTGATGTCAATGGTACACAAAGCCCTCCTACGCTGATAAGCAGGACAGGGAGAGACACATGCTACCGTGCTACCGTCCTTGACTCCAAAGCAGAGAAAAGCCAAGCGGTTCCTCAGAGCCAGTGAGTCGAGGGGAGAATCGTTAAGGAAAGTTCAAAGAACTGTTAACATATTTGGGGAAAACCAGCTGCAGGAGGGTCTGGCACCATGTGGGTGTCTATCGAGAGACTCTGGGTGATTCCCTGTTTTGTTGAAACTACCAATACCAGAAGGATTTAGGAGAGCCAAAAGGAAGAGGTCAAAGTGGTCATACAGGGGTCTAGCAAAATCACCTGTACGGTCGAAAGTCTTTGACCGACACGTAACTGAAAAGCTAAGGGAGACAAATCCAGTGTAGTGAGAAAAGAGAAAGAACTGTATGATTGGCAAAAGTTGTCAAGAGTAAATCCGATGGAGCAATGCCAATGGAAAGGGGCGATGTCTGAAGTCGCAATGAACAGTGTATTGACGAGAGTGAACCCGACAGAAGGATGTCCACAGGGAACTGTTTAAAAACACATTAAGGCTTGTGAATGCCAAGGGTGACATTGTTTTGAACAAAATCCACAGTGAACCCGACAGAGGGAGGCAAATATTCGAGAAAGATATGAACCCGGAAGAGAGGGATCCAGGGGGGATGAGCCAATGCCCCATAAAAAAGTGAATGTGACAGAGAAATCTTTTTTAATATAAGCCAGAGTGACCCCGAGAGAAGGAGGCTGATATTCGAGAGGGGACTAGGCCCGGAAGAGGGCGGCCCAGGGGTGAAGAATCATCACCCGAGTACAATCAAAATGTATCATTTTGAACATACCAGGCTCTCTGAAGCATGAGAGCTAACCTCTGAAGGCCCTGATATCGCTAGGAACGTTTTGTGGACCTGAGCCCGGAAGAGGGGGATCCCGAGGTGAAAAGTAATTACCCAACATAAATGCGGAAAGGAACCTTTTGTTTTATTATTTTGAGTCCATCAGATCCTCAGAGGCAAGATACTTTTATAGAAAAGAGACTATCGAAGATCCTGATACCTGAGAGCGGAACGGTCGTCTGGTGCTAGGAAAGCTTGAGAGTGTGCTGTGCTCAGGAGTCCCACCTTGTCCCGTGCTCAAAACATGGGGAAAGGAGACCTAGTGTATCATCCTGACGTATCATTTGTGAGCACTTCGTTCTTTCTTGTAAACATTATCCCACACCCTTTTTGTATCTAGTTGTAAGGTGTGGCAATAGATTTCTTTTACTCTAGGCCCTTTTATTGGACAAGATGCCACTAGGACTGCCTTATTTTGATTTGGACAGCCTTATTTTGATTTGATGGTCTTAGCTTGCTCCCATCTTGGATTTAGGTTTAGATTAGGTGTTTTTCCAAACTACCTATACAGTTTAATAAACACCCTTGAACTGTGATCACTTGTGTCTGTCTTTACTGTTTCCACTGTGGGTTCCTTACACTACCTTCCTCTGCTAGTTTCCAGAGCAAAATGCTGACTACCCTTTTCCACAGAGAAGTTTCACAATCATAAAAAAGCATTCAAAAGGGGTCTTGAGCAGCTCCCTTTTTCATAAGCAAAGGCAGACCACCAAAGTCAATGTCCCAGTTTGTGTGAAGATCTACCAGTTGAAAATCACAAGTCTGGCCCTGATAGGTGAGTAAAATATTCTTGAGCGGGCAAATCCAGCTGGGTGCTCTGTGCCCTATCTTGCACAGGGGTGGTGTTGGTGAGGCCTGATCTCAGTTTGTGGGTGGATTTAACTGCCTCCCTCCACACTGATCATCCAGCTGGATTGTGTGGCCTAGTGGCTGGTTACGTTTGGGATGGATTTCTATTGCTCCAGTGTTCTCTGTGCTCGGTTGTCTGGTGGTTGCTCTGCCATCAAAGCTGATGATCTCATAATTTTTAGGAGACAAACAGAAAGACACTGGGCAGAATGGTGATTGCACCATTACATGGTGATTTTGATGGCTGTACTATGCCCTGTTGCATTAAAGCCACTATGATGGAATAAATCCCTGCCTCTGCCTCTTTTGACATAGGATACTGTCTTACTCAGTTTAATGTAAACCATCCCTATGCTCGTTAGCAGCCCTACATTGTGTGGGCCACTGGTCCACAACTGGCTGTGCAACTTCCCTATATCTTCTTGCAGGCGTGACGATAATGTGTATGCCAAGAGCAGGATGTGCAGTACTTCTCTGTTTTCCATTATTACCTGGCAGGGATGAAGATTTGTAATACTACCTTCCCCTCATCATTGGTGTCCTTGGACAGTCGTTCATTGGACAGATCACTCAACCACTGTGTTTGGCCAATACTTAAAACTGTGTGCAATTCAAGATCATTCTCCTACAAACCAGACAGGATTACCATGTCTGCCTGGGTGATTACTGATTAAAAATGTAACATGATAGTGGTGCCTTGTGCCTTTTCCTGCTGAACCGTTGGCCTAAACAAAATTCAGCAGGTGTGTGCAGAATGTGGTCTCTTTTCCCAGACCTAACAGGACGGTAACCCCATAAAGAAACAAATCTGGATTGTGTGGTGTTCCTCTCAGGGCGCTATGGCTGCACAATGCTTGTACAACTGCAGCAGTACTAGTCATACATGCCAGGTGTGGAGGAGACAATCCCTTCCTCTGAGAATGAAAGGGTCATGTTCAACTTGCTCATGATGTCCCTTCATAGGAGATTGTCCAGAGGACGTGTTTATGACAACGTATCAAAATTTATTTGAATGATACATGAATTAGAAAAATAATGAATCAACCACAAATTATTAAACACTTCATAATTTCAAAACACAGCAAGACAGCAACAATTTTACCCAAAGTTGGCTAAAAAGAAAAAAAGAAATAATCAACAACACTTATCACTCATAGTGCAAAATTCAAACAAAGCACAACACACAGTGACATTCGTTCAAACAAGGATTACTAAAAGACAAACATAACAGTATACATATGAGAAGAAAATTTCATGAATTCTCCCCTTGGCTAAACTCATTATTTTAGTATTTGAACACTATAACAAAAGGTGGATCACTGCAGAAAAATTCAAGCATCACATCCCTTTGAGGTATTCTCAACCGGTTTCGACGTGGAGTTTTGTTTGTAACAACGTCTTCATCAGGAGGGAGATGTAACCATACTGCAAAAGACATGGACATAGCCATATAACATTGCACAAAAGTCCTACTAAAGCACTAATTTCTACAGAAATATATAAAAACGCCTGATGTATAGAGTAAATTACATATGTAAGTGTGCACAATCCACAGAAATAGAACCCTGAGCACAGGGTAAGTGAGGCCCAAACTGGAACCGTGCTGAGTGATGACAGTCCAACACCACCAGACTGAAGCTGCAAAAGTGCCAAGGTGCAAAAGTAGTGCAAAGTAAATTGCTTTCCATCAATAGAAAATAAAAAATAAATAAAAATGAGCTACTGTACATAAGCTGGCAGACTGATCTTAAATGTATGGGCTGCTGTATGCAACAAGTGCATGGAAGGAGAAAAAGTAGCCACACAATAGAACTACGGCCTGTACCACCACTTTTTGTCGCAAGACCTGAAAAAGACCGAGGTACAAGGTAAGGAATCATGCCCATGCGAGCCTAATATGCAATTGGACTCCATTAGAGGCACAGAAGCTCACCTTAAAATGGACCCGACCATGAGGGGTCTGTACTAGAACTGATGGACTTCCAGGGAAGTAAATACTTGAAGGCTACAGATGTAGGAAAGGGGGATCGCCGAAGTAAGCCGAAGTTAGTTGGCTGCAAATCAAAAAAACAAAAACTACAGTTAGCAATCAAAAACAATTGCTGATGATAAAACAATTGTATCTAATATACACCCAGAGACCTCACGATGGGTTGTTGTTGAATTGTAACATGACCCCAAGTGAAACCGGGGTACACTACAACTCACATATGAGCCTAAAATGGCTCGAGTGGCAAGATGGACGGGACTTAGTACCGGACTCTACCTCAATGAAATGCCTTCGCCATAAAGAAGAATTCCTGTCTGGCATGTGTACAAAAAGGCAGAATTCACCCGAGCTCACTGAGTTGTTTACACTCAAAGATCACTATAAGCAAACCTGCATGGAGGCCAACGCAAATAAGAAACTACAGAAAAATGTACATCAGCTGGGCGCCAAGCGGTGAACGTCGAGACGCTGCGCATGCACGCAGAACAACCAGAAAGTCAACAGGTGTTACGGCCGAATACCGTGCGGGGCGTGCACTTAAAACCGTAATCACGTCTATATGACAGGGAGGGCGGTACTGCATAACCAGTCACATGAATGTCTATGTGACAGAAGGGGCGGTACTACCTGACCAGTCACGTGAGCGGAACTCACATGACCGGTATTGTGATGAAAAGTAAGTGTAACTAAATCTGAAACGCCACATTTATAACAAGAGGCACATGAAATTGTATGGCAATCATTTCAAAAGTGATGAAAATGTAATGAGGAGGCTGGTGCAGAACATGATTCAGTGCCAGTCCTAAACTTAACTGCTAACTGAATAGACATAATTAGAAGACTGCCAATTTTTGTGCAGCAAATTAAAAATTAATATTCATTACAAATATGAATATAAAATGAAATCTAAGGACACACACCAAACAAGCTGCTCAGCTTGTGAAAAATGTGTGCTAATAACAGCGCAAAGCTAGAGCCACTGAATGGAAATGAATAAATTCAGAAGAACTGAAACGTTGACAAAAATGTTAATTGGCATTGAAATCCCACGACTCCAGCGTGTTATGGCCGTTATGGAGTGTTTTTAAATTGAAAATCCACATTTGTTCCTTGTAAGTCAACTTGTTGGCTGTTTGAACTGGCCCATTGGCAAAGATTTTTTTCAATGCAAAACCATGTGAGCGATTCTGTGTCATGGCCCATTTCTACATAGTGGGCCACCAATGGTGCAGAGAATGTACGCGTTCTAATTTTACAGCAATGTTCGTTAATTCTCAGGTGAACCTCTCACGAGGTTTTTCCTACATAAAACAATTGGCACGGACATTGAATGGCATATACTACATTCTTACTTTTGCAAGTGGTGAATGTACGTAGTTCCCAACTCCTTCCATCTCTGGAGAAATCTGACAATTTTTTGGGAAAATTGGCAAGCTATACATGAAATACATGGGTAGTGGCCTTTAACTTGGTTGAGATTAATATCTCTAACCTGGTTAATTCGTAAAGGCAATCTAGTAGCACGTGTTAGTTTCTGTCCCAAGTTTTTACTTTTTTTGAAAGCAAATAATGGTTTCTGTAACTTGAGATCAGCAGACTTGAGGATCCTCCAATTCTTCAAAATAATAGCTTTGATGGTCCTGCTATATTGGCAGAAAATGGACATGAACACTGACAGGGTAATACATAGAATTCAGCGCACAAGTGGCGCACGCGGCTCGCACACAGTGTGCACGTGCAACTTTCTGCGCCAGCCGCGTGCGCTAAAATCCATTTCCGCGCACAGCGTATTGATGGATTTCAGCCTCCAAAATCAGCTGTGGTGCAGAGTGGTGCAGCGACCCTGCAGCAGTGCCAGTTACCCCCCCAACCCCCTCCCCGTGCGCCATGCACAGCGCACAAATCCTGTACATGGCGCACAGGTCCTGAACCACGAAAACGTTTCCCACGCGATTGTCCCTGTGCGAGCGGGGTACGTGTGTTACTGGGGTGCGCGGGTACTTTCACATGCCATTGGCCCTGTGTGAGCGGGGTACGTGTGTTACTGGGGTGCGCGGGAACTTTCACACGCGATTGGCCCTGTGCGAGTGGGGTACGTGTGTTACTGGGGTACGCGGGTACTTTCACACGCGATTGGCCCTGTGCAAGCGGGGTACGTGTGTTACTGGGGTGCGCGTGAACTTTCACACACGAATTTGCTGTCAGAGCGGGTTATGTGTATCCAGTGTGGTGCGCGGGGAGTCCTACACGTGAATTGGCAGTTTGGGTCCTCCCAGGTGTCCCCTCTACCCCCTCCACGGCCCCTGCAGGCAGCCCACACCACAGGGGACTACCGTGCAACCCTGGACATGTCCCACAGGCAGCCCGTCCACCATGGCCATGCCCCCCAGCCAGGCCACGTGTCACGTTGCACTAGTGATCACCAACTCATGTCCCCCAGCACCCCCACCCTCAGCAGTGAGGGGCACCTGCCAGCAGGCCCCCACTCATGTCCCCCAGCACCCTCACCCCCCAGCAGTGAGGGGCACCTGCCAGCAGGCCCCCACTCATGTCCCCAGCACCCCCACCCACCACCTGCCAGCAGGCCCCCACTCATGTCCCACTCATGTCCCCCAGCACCCTCACCCCCCAGCAGTGAGGGGCACCTGCCAGCAGGTCCCCACTCATGTCCCACTAATGTCCCCCAGCACCCACACCCCCCAGCAGTGAGGGTCACCTGCCAGCAGGCCCTCACTCATGACCCACTCATGTCCCCCAGAACCCCCAATCCCAGCAGTGAGGGTCACCTGCCAGCAGGCCCCCACTCATGTCCCACGCATGTCCCCCAGCACCCCCACCCCCCAGCAGTGAGGGTCACCTGCCAGCAGGCCCCCACTCATGTCCCACCCATGTCCCCCAGGACCCCCACCCCCCAGCAGTGAGGGTCACCTGCCAGCAGACCCCCACACATGTCCCCCAGCACCCCCACCCCTCAGCGGTGAGGGGCACCTGCCAACAGGCCCCCACTCATGTCCCCCCTACATGAAATAAAGATGCACAATCATGGCCCACTTCTACACCAAAATACCACAGCACGCCACCCCATTACTGAGATGCAATGATTTCCCAATCAAACCCACACTGACATGCCCATCTCAAGACACAAACCAAAAGTCAACTATGTACATTAACACATGTCCGACACACACACACACTCGTTGACACTGATTGTGCAAACCCACATTTTCACATGCATTAACCCAATGAGCAAATCCCACACATGGAACTAAAATATGAAAATGTATTATGTGCAAAAATAAATCAATAAAATGAAAGCATAACAAAATAGCAAACATGAAATGAAAAGCATGTGCAAAAGAAGAGTAAATGAAAAGTATAACCAATACAAAGAAATCCAAAAGAAAAATAGTCCAAACTCTCCCTCCACCAACGCAAATCCAAAGGAAACGTAAAAAAAAATCAATTGATCCATGGTGAAATCAAAAGAAAAATTTCAAAATAATCCATTGTCCAACTATGTACAATCCATTGTCCAAAAGAAAAATCAATTAATCCATGCACAAAATCAAAATCAATCCAACGTCCAACTATGTACAATCAAATTTCCAAGGGTCCATGAGCCCAACGAAACAAATGAAACCTATCTAATAACCAACCTAACAAAAAATATTTACAAAAGTGTGGGGCATAGTCCAAAAGCCCCAAAAGAAAGAAAAAAGGAAACCTAACACTATAAACTATTTACAATGGCGACGGGCAAATCCTGCGGCTCACTCAGTGATGTTTTCGCCCAAGGCATCATCGAACTCCATGTCTATTTGCTGGAGGCGGGCCTCTGTCCTGGCCCCGAGGTCTCGCAAGGGAGGCATTCTTGGCCTGTTCCAACTCCCTGCGAGTCGCCTCGAGGCACTCTGCCCGCCTCAACGCCCGCTGCATGGAGAACTCCGCCCTGACCATGGTGAGCCGCGCCTCTTGCACCCGCCGCCACTCTGCACCCATACGCTGGCCCAACCGCAGCCACACGGAAGACACATCCATTCCAGGGTTCTCCTGCCCTCTGGCCGATGCCTGTCCCCCTGATGTCGATGGCCCCGAGCCATCATTGCTCCCACCTAGAGCCTGCTCCTGCTGCTGCTGCTACTGCTGCTGCTGTCCATGTGCCCTGTCCGATGATGCCTGCACATCCTCCATCAGCTGGTCTCCAGTTGTGGTGTCCACCCCTGCTGGACAGCCGGCTCCTGACTGTGGCAGGGATGGATCTCCACCAAGCTGGCTGTGTTGGTCAGGCCAGGTCCACAGGGGGCCCTGGTGGAATCTGGGCCGGAAGACAGCAGGGAGAACGACTGGTGCATAGTCTGCACAGAGGAGGAGAGGTCCGCCAGAGTGCGCGTCACATGTAGGAACCCACCAACCAGGGCCCCTCCCAACAGTGCCACGTCACAACGCTGCTGTTCGTGATGGCGTGCGTTCTCCGCCCAGGAAGAATGCACGTCATCACGAATGTCACGCGTGCGCAACGCGACACCAATCAGGACGGAGCCCATATGTTCATTGGACCCCTCGTCCGCAGGTAGTGGAGAGGCAGATGACATGGCACTCTCGCCTATCTGCGGACAGGCCTGGGACAGGGCATCCCTGCTGGTGTATGGTGGTGCAGTCACAGGGTCAAGGACAGGGACATGCACAGGCCCCTCCGCGGTGACCTGTGCTGCCTCCTGACCCTGGCCCTGGACTGCACCACTTGCACCAGTGGTACTACCCCCACCAGGCCCCCTGTGCGGCTCATTAGCGGGCTCCTTCTCCTGTGTGGAGACCACCAACCTGGATGTCTCCGTACCGTCTTCCGCCATTGCAAGCCCCTGTGGGGGCTCACCGGGCCGTTCCGCCACAGCTGTAGTGGCAGACGCGGCACCAGCCACCTCGGTCCCGGATGATGGCAAGTCCTGGGAGGGTGGCTGGGCCTTGCGTCGCCGCCCAGTGGAGGCATCCCCGCCGCTTAGCTCCACAGCGCCGTCTCCGCCCTCTTCTTCACTTGACGCTGCTTAGAGGGAGACATAGAACACAAGCATCAGGGTACAGTACAATATTTGCGTAGACAGGAAGCAATAACACATGAGTGGCAGTGTCTAACGTCACTTCCATCCTGTCTCTCCACAACACATGGGTGAATGCATGCAACACACATGCATAAACAGGCACGGCGCCTGCAATCAACATCAGCATCATGTACAAGGGCCTCTATTAATCCAAATGTTGCCTTCAAACTCACATGCATCATGGCTCACACTGATCCCATGCACACACATCACCGGAGGGTCATGCATCATGCCTTGTACACCACAGACACATTGGATAGACACAGTGCATACAACGGTGACCGCACTGCATGAGTGAATGTACACATCATCACAGACATGTGTCATGAATCCATGGCGTATCAAAGTCACAGACACACTTCTCAGACACACACAAATGTGCACCATACATGTACATGACAGCAGCACCCATCCCTCACACCCCCACCATGTGCAAGAACAGACACTGGCATGCTTTCATGTGTGCATTTGCCATACAGCTCCCCATGTTGCAATGGAACTCATGCACCAACCATGGGGTTCGCACATTACTGGTATCACATGCATGAACATGATGTCCCTGCACACACACATCCATACATGGCCCATGTCACACATACAGGCAAGTATCAGACTACCAGCACACTGCAACATGCCCTGTCTCACACAACAATGCTTGGCCACTTACCGCTCAACTCCAGATGGGTCTTCCTCTGAAGGATCTGGGCGTGGAGCGCTGGGCATACGTGTTCCAGGACCCTCATCTGGATGTCACTCATGCTGACCTGGCCCCCCTCCACGAGGCGCCAGGTCTTGTGGAGGGTCATTGACCTGAAGTCCTCCCAGCGCTTCTTGACGTGCTTGATGTCACGGGTTGCCACCCCCTCCGCATTGATGGCAACCACTACGTCGTCCCAGATCCTTTCCCGTCCTTCCTTGTTGGCGGGTGATGTTCCGAAGAGGGCATCATACTTCCCCAGGACATGCTCCACCAGGACACCAACTTCCTTCACACTGAAGCTGGTGGCCCTATGCCTCTCTGGCTGGGGGTCGCCAGTGGTCTCAGATGGTGTTTGCCCCGACATGGCGACCCCCGAGGCAGGCGTGGGTGGGCAACTGGGTCCTGGGGCTGGGCTGTAGAGTGATGGTATCCCAGTCGGGAGTCTTCTGTTCCAGCAGGGGTGGACACAGCAACTGGAACCCTGGCTGATGTGCAGGCACCAAATACCAGGGCACGTGGGCAGCAGGCAGGCAGGCAGCAGCAGATGGCAGGTGGAAGCGTGCTTGGGGCTCTGGGGGCCAGTAATTCAGCCTTCTGGGCAGGAGTGTGGTCTTCTGTATGTTGTTGCGTGGCCAGCTTGATACGGAGTGATTTGGCACGTGAAAATCTTGCACGTCAGTGTGTAATTCGAGGAAAGGCCCTTCGCGCGTAAGCGCATCAGCACACGTACGCAGTTTCATTGGACCAAAGTCCCTTAGCGCGTAAACGCTTCTGTGACATGACTCGCGCGGGCGTTTCCCTCGTGACGTGGGCATAATGGTTCAGCGCGCTTGAAAAACTGCACGTCCGCGTGTGAATGCGTGTAATCCGAGTAAGTGACATGACACGGGCGTTTCCCTCAGCATGGGTTAAAGGTGAACTGGGCCAGCAGTTCACTGTACATGCCTTTCATGGGGACCGACGTGTGTTGCTGCTTCATGTTGTTTCGCGCGCCATCACAACTTCACAGCTATCAAGGAAGTATCTCTTCTTTTGGTGGGGGTATTGGCTACGTGTGTTTTTCTGCATCGCGCTAATCAGACGGTGAGTCGCGCACACTATTTTTCCCACTGCGGGTGCCCCTGTGTATCGCACCAGTTTACAAGGTCATAGTAGCCTGCGTGTCCCACGTGTACGCATTTTTCGTGTTACTGGGTGCCACCGCGTACTGCGGGAGGTTGATTCCACACACGTAGGCTGCAGGGTTGCGTGCATGGTTTTACTGCAGTTTTGGGGTGCCTGAGTGTTGCGTGACCCGTCACTACATCACCGGGGTCACATACAGCCTTGCAGGTGCAGGGGGGCTGTTAACATCTTGCATCCTACCCCCTTCACCTCAATTGCCCAGGTCAATTGTGGTGTACACCTCCCATTGGCACTACTCCATCTGTGCCAGCACTACTACATCTGTGCCATGGTTGGGAAGCCACCAAAGGTGAGGGGCGCCTCAGCTGGGCGTCCTCCTCGTGGCGGGCGTGGTCAGGGATGTGGCCCGGGTGAACAGGGAATAGGGGAACTCCAGGGTGTCCAGAGTGGCTGCATAGGGGGAAGAGGCAGCGGTGCACCACTTGAGCACGATGTTGTGCCATGTGTCGGTGCAGTCATGCCACCACCCCCTGTGGTTCCGGGAGATGTAGCTTCTGCATCTGGCACTGGCGCCGTGTGACCAAGCAGTCCGTTTCATCGACTGCCACGGGCCCAAGGGTAGTGGTGTAACGCTCACCTGGTTCCCACGGGGGCGCTGGTCTAGTCTGGATTGCTGTCGCCTCTTCTAGCGTGATGCGCAGGACCCGGAACACCGATTGGACAGGACCTCCAAATCGTGCTTGCCTGGCCCGTAGGAATATCCTTCTGCAGATGAGAAAGGGGATTAACAGTCTGCAGAATAGTGTGCTAGCTCCCCCCTTACCTCCTTCGTTCCTCTCTAACTTCCTCCAAACCCCGGTTTAAGCTCACCTTATGGTTTGGAAGGATGAACTCTCCATCCTGCTTCTGGTGCAGGGGCGCGCGTTCGTCCAGTTACTTCACTGGTTTTCTGAATGGCGCTGGCAAAATCCATTTGACTTTCCTGAGCGATGCGCCGTAAGTATGAAAGTTCAAAGTTCAAGTGAGGCCCCCTTTATGTTGTCTTCCTAACCTGTGATCTGTCCTTTATTTCAGGTGCAGAATGAAGGCGATGCGTCGAGCGGTTAAACTGCCGAGGTGAGTAGTGATGAGGGCGATCCCTCTAAATGTCCTTATCATTCCCCAGAAATGTCTCTTGTCCTTTCCCCATAGGAGCTGGGGTACGGTACCTGCCAACGGGGCGGCGCCGACCCGAAATGTGGAGGAAAAGCCGGTAAGTATTATGGCTGTTAATAAGGCTTTCCTTCTGTGTTCCTTCTGCTCACCTTTTGTTTCTTCCTCTCTCCCCTAGGTGCAGAGATGTGGCGTCCGATGCTGACAGCCGCGATGGAGCCGGGATATGTCTCGAGGACAGGTGAGTGAAGCGTGCTGCTGCAGCGAGCAACGCGATGCTTTTAAATGGAAGTCTTTCTTCAGGGATGCTGGCGAGAAGATTCCGGATGCAGGTAAGAAGTTTGAAATAGTCCTTGGTTTTCACCTTTCTCTTCTCTTCCTTCCTTGCAGGTCTTCCAGGTTCGAGGCGGGCGTGGCTGGAGTCCAGGAGCAGGAGCAGACACGGTGAGCGTTAAGCTGCAGGAAGCAGAACAACGCGAAGCATGAGCTGCTGTCTGGGCGTGGCTTAAATAGCCTCCAAAGAAGTCCCAGGTATGTATCCTTCCCCAACTAGGTATGTATCCTTCCCTGGCCACGCCCGAGTGAAAAAATAGTCCCTATGAAAAAATAGTCCCTTTCAGGTCTCAGGGAGGCCTGAAGCGTGCAGCATGGTCTGCATCAGGTAAGTGCACAAAACACCTCCCTTTATGAGCCTGGCGCCTATGGCGCCAGGATTGATGTCCAACATGAGCCTGGCGCCAAAAGCGCCAGGACTGAGTCCAAAGAGCCCCTATAAGGGGCCGCTGGGCTTTTACCCGAGGGCATGATGCCTGCTTCCGGGGGTGCTGGGCCTGACCTGGTGCTCCGGGGGTAGGCATCATGACAAGTGGTAGCTGCAGGATACAGCTGTGGACACCACCAGCAAGGCTCAGGGTCTGCCAGCGCAGGCTGCGTTGGCACTTGAAGAGCCCTTGGAAGATTTCCAACAGGCCAGGAGGGAAACCGTAGGGGCACGCATGGCTGCCCCTATCAAGACACGTGTCCCTGGAGCAGTTATGTCATCTGCTGACCCGAACAGCGGGGTGTTGGCAAGTGCAGGGGCAGATGCACCCAACAACACCCCGGTTGTGAGTCTGCCAACCAGGACAGTTGCAGCCAATGATCCTGCCACAGCAGATGTTGCTGCGCAGGGTCCATTAGAGGGCACCCAGCTGCCACTGACACAAGTCAGGCCTTTGGTCGTCCCTCCACCTGCCACTCCCTTGGCTCAATCCACCGAACCCACTGGCCATACTGATCAGGGCGGCATTAGCCAGCCAGGGTCTGCGCCACAATCCAAAAGGAGGAAGGTTGCACCTGCAGCACAGGCTGGGACCCCACACACAGTCACGACTTCCTGCACGTTGAGGAAGAAGCCTTTCTGCAAACAGGAACTGGACTTCCTCGTGGACTACGTGCGGGACCACAGCCGTGACATGCTAGTGGGTGCTAATTGTCAGACTACGGATGCCCACCGTGATACTCACTGGAAGCAAGTTGTGAGTGCATTCCGCCATGAGGTGCGCACGGCGCAAGAGTGCAAAAAGCGTTGGAATGACCTCAAATGCAGCGCTAAGGCTAAGCTTGCATCAAATTACAACTTGACTCTGGTGACTGGCAGTGGGCCTGCACCAGAGGAGGAAGACCTCACTCCGCATGAGTCACTTGTTACAGAGTTCATTCCATCAGAATTGGTCGAAGGAGTGGGAGAGATGCCAGACTTTTATGCCCAGTCCTGTGAGTGTTGATGCGTGTTTGTCGAGGACGTTTGTGTTTTACTTGTGTGATGTGTTGTGCATGACTGCCACTACATGTCACGTGTACATGGTTCTGATGTGCAAGTAATGCATTGCTTCCCTGATGCATGTCTACTCTGCTGGATGGTGGACATGTGGAGCAGACGGGGACTGTCCGCATCACCACTATTGCACCCTACTCACATGCTGGTTACCAGTATGCCCCTCCGGTCCATGTTCCAGCTCACTGGCACTTCTGCATGTAGTGTGGGGTGACCTTCCTCTCAGCCCCGGGACTATGCATAGCATGACTGACGTGCATGTGTCCTCTGCCTGCAAGCGGGTACTCAATGTAGGCATGCTCCCTTGCCCCTCAACCCCCCGCTCTGCACCCCAATTCCACCTTAGCACTGGTCTGCTACAATATTGCCGTTGGGTACTTCCCTGTTCATGCCTCCTGTGTACATGCTAACATCCAGCGGCCAATCTGCCAGACATATGCTGTGTGGTACATCCTTAGTACTTGATGCAGTGTGTCTCACCTGGACTGTGCAGAGGTCAGATGCCCCGCAGGGACATGAGTGCCCATTCATGCTCCATGTGCATTCCACGCATGCCCCTATGTGTCCATGACTGGATGATCACTGTAATACGAGTCCTGGATGACCTACATTGCATGGCATTTCATCTGCCTTCCCATGTCAACTGTGGCTCAGTTCTGCATTGTACACATGTTTAGGGTCTGACAATCTGTGTGGGTCACAGGCCTCAGCCTGCTTAATGGCCAATGACTATGTCCAACTGGTGTAGTGTCTTCTTCACACGTGGGAGTACTCCAGAGGTTTCATCATGTGTCCTGCTTACTGTCCCATCATCATTTGCTGTGTTGTCACTTGACTCACATGATGCTGTTGATGCTAGTCAACACTGTGTGTCAATACACAGGTCTATGGTCAGCCTTTTGATACCATGCTAGGCATCTCTGCTTTTGCACTTGGGGGAGGGGTGGTTTGCTTGTAGACATGCTACCCATTGAATGCACATTGCACGTGATGCCGGAAGTTGACCTTGCACTGCCTTCACATTTTCTGACACACACCATGAAGTCCTTGTACATGTAAATAGTGAGTAACATACATATTTGCTGCACTGCATAGATCCACTTCAGTGCAAACTGCCACCTTTCCACAGGTCTAATCACAGAAGCAATTTCAAGTTGACCCAGCATGCATGCCAAGTTCTATTTTGTGTATCACATGTCTGCCTGATGTGTTTGGTGTCGGTGTGTGTGTGTGTTGTGTGCTTCTAACATGTGTAGTGACCTTTTTTCTCTCTATTTTTCAGATGATGACGCAATGGAGCAGGAGGATGGTGTTGTCATGCCAGGCACAGGGTTGTTATCACTACATCAACCCAGCACAAATGGGGGTCGTGGGGTGGTAGGCCACGAAAACTCCCAAGTGCTACAGTCCATCTTGTCTCTGGCTGCCTATGAGTCCAGCCCTGATGAACACTCTGACGACCATGTCGAGTTGGATGAGCATCAGGTCCATATGTCAGGGGTGAGTGATTCTGATGTGGACACTCCTCTGTCCGTGACACCTGCACTGAGGGGTCAGACAGTCTTGGAACCTCTGCCCGCGGTGGATCGGGAAACAGGGTCACCCTCCACACCAGTCACTGATGTGCCTGGGACATCACGTCAACAGGGGCATGTAGTCGTGCAGCTGCGGGCGGTGCCAACACAACGAGAACTCCCGGTCCTTGGGTTCCGCAGGGGTCAAGCCCAGCAACGTGGTCGCCACACGCAACCGCTGTATACTGAGTGGGAGCAAGACATGACTGCCGATTCTCAACGGCAGGGGGCAGCAATGGAAAACATCGCTGAGAGGATGGAGCGTGTGGCCTGATCCGTGCTCACCCCTTCTAGGCAGGTGCTTCTCCAGCAGCAGGCAGCATGGTCCACGGCCCGCTCGCTCAGGCTGGGCATGGCGGCCTCAGACAGGGCACGCCAGGCTGAAATGTCATCTCTGGGTCAAGCAATTGCTGCTCACGCAGAGGCACACATGAAGGCCCAGAGGGAGGAGTATGCTTCCCTCAGATCCACTCTGGGTGTCCTTCTGATGTCCCAGAGGGAGTGGGCAGAGGAGAGGTTTGCACAGCTTGAGCGTACCATCTCGGCTGAGCTACATGCTTGCCGGGAGGTGCAGCGGTTGTCCAGCCAGGCCTTGCAGGAGGAACTCTGTGGTACACCTGCTACCTTGCAAGAGGAAGCACGTGTATCACGGGAGGTTCTGCATGCAGACCTACGTGTCATCGCCACACAGAACCAGGCTCACCCATCCGGCAGACTTGCTGCCGACGAGGGCCAAGCTGCGGCTAGGTGTGGTCATGCTTCTGTGCCACGTCCTTCTTTCCAGGAAGAGCCAGACTCGGACGACAAATCTCCCTCATAGGTCGGGCTGTGCAGGCGTTGAGCCCATGGAGGTTTTTTTTTTCCTCAGCATCATCGCATGTGAGTGTTGAGCAGCACCCTGTACCTCCCCCTCCTGGGTGCCTTTTTTTGATTTTTCTTTTAGTTTAGTTAGTTAAGTTTCTGTTTGATAGTTAGTTTAAATAGGTAATGTAGGTTTTTCATAGTTAGTGTAATTAGTTAATATAGTTTAAAATTGCTTGGGCCTCATTACACGGATGGCGGAGAACCATGGCGTAAAATACCGGCACCGCCTTGGCAGAAAGGGGAATTACCGCACCATTCCAAGGTTGGCGGGGCGGTAATTCCCCCTTCCACCATTGCCCTTCCCCATTCCCATTTTTGCCCCATTGGGCATAATGGGAATGGGGAAGGCGCTAATTACGGTACCGCAAATTGCGGTACCGTAATTAGCTCCCTGGGTCCCTTTGCGGGTTGGTTTTTAACGCCTGCAAAAAGCAGGCATTAAATCCCCCAACCTGCAAAGGGACCTCGTAGTAAGGCGGTAAGGATTTACTGGTACCGGTGTTTTACCGGTACCGGTAAATCCTTACCACCATCCGTGTAATGAGGCCCCTGGTCTATTGTGCTTTCATGTGACGGTGTGGTGCTTTGTGGCTTTTGAAAGCATCCACTGTCTGTTCCAGCTGGGCCCTTCAATCTTGTCTTGTGTATGTGTTTGCTGCATGGGGTCCTTCACTCACATATGCCACTCCTGCTTCCCTTATCCGTGGGCTCGCAAGGATGGTTCGGTGTAACAGCCTATTACACAAGGGATTTGGACTGTCATATATGTGGCTTGTCTGCTTCTGTGGAACTTGTGTTAACACCCCTATTGGGGATGATTGGGGTGTAATTGACCACTGTTCTTCTTTTGCTAGATGGGGTGTGTCATGATTCATGTGTACATTCATTGCTATGCATTGTGTAGTATGTTTCTTATCTTTACTATACATGTGTTTGTTGCAATTCATGCCGTAGATAGTGTGTTCCACACTTTGGCTGTGAAAGACGGAGTGATGGTGTGATTTCTGATGTACGTCTCTGACATGGTCCAGTCATGAAATGCCGAAAGAGACACACACAGATGAATCTAAAGCATTAATCATGTGTTTCATGGCCTTTCTGCAGGGGGATGAGCCTCCAGACCACCTTTGCCAGCAGACATGGGCCATTGGACGTCTGGAATCTGGACACGTTTGGTGGTGCCGACATGTGCATGTGTGCGCAAGCAGAGGCACAGGGAATGCGATCATAAATCTCCAGGCAAGGTGAGTAGCACAGGGGGGTCACAACACAGCAAACCTTCCACCAGGCCAGTTGCACATGCATGCTTAGTAGCAGCACTGACGGTGAGCTTGGACAAATATTGGTGTTGAAGCGCACAATACAGCTCAGATGTGTTAGTGCACTGATGGCTAGTTGATGGGAAAGTTGTCTGGGGCACCTGCAGGGGCAGTGGCACATACTCTCCGGTCCACCATGGTCCATTGAGGCACTTTTATTAGCCATGTAGCGTTCCAAACATGGAAAGAAGCAGCTCACAGGGACAGACAGCAAAGGACAGACTCGGGTGCAGTGCATTTCATTTCCAAGTAGAATTTGAAACATGCACTGCCTACTTTATTTTGGTCATGGTGGTACACGACTTGTTCTGAAGTCATACCTTGCTATATGCGTCTGTCTGCTTACCCAGGGAACATTGCATGTTGTGTGAATCGTGACACATTGGTGTTCCATTTGCCACGCACCCACCGGCGCCTGACTTACTGCATTGACTGTGTATGAACCATCACAGGGGTAATGTTATGTATGGGTATGAAGCATCCACACAAGACTGTCTGTTTGTAGAGTAGTTTGTTACTTTGGGGCATATTTGGTGGTGTGTTTGCGTGTTTTGGGCACACACAGATTAATAACTGTGGCTCTCTTTGCAGCATTGAACTGCTCCTGTTACCGGACCTGCGAGTGTGTAGGCAGGAGGCCAGCACTCACCCCAGAGATAGGTTTCTCTTTGACTTCCATTTGAGTAATTTGCTGCTATGTGCATGATGAACAAGTTTGGTCTAATTGTTATTGTTATTGTTATTTTGCACTTATATAGCGCCTTATATACCATTGGTATGGTCTGAAGGCGCTGGTAGGTTGAACGCCCTTGGGAACCGAAGTTCAGATCAGTAGAGAGAGTAGGGAGAGTCAAAAGGTGCGTGTGTGCACCGGATATGTGTGCAGCTCGTGCGGTACACATGTAATAGCTGATTCTTATTGGTAGGTGTGGTGGTTGAGAGATCAGGAGAATGTGTTCATTCTGGCAGGATTTATCCGGAACGGATGTGGCTGCGTTAGGCCTGAGGAAAACGCCTGGCTGGGGGTGTGAGACCAGCAGTGTTTACATAGAATGATGTGGAGTAAGCGGTGGATGTTCGTATGGGAACAGTTATACCGAATGGTGTCATAGTATCTCTGTGTTCTAGTTGAGTGGTGATGTAAAGGAGAGAGTAAGCGTGGGGTGTGGTAAGAATGGTTATATGCTCTTTCAATGTGCAAACTTCTAAAATCACTTTCCCAGAGAGGCTACCGGGCGAACTTCTAAGTACAATTTTCCATACAGAGGCTATTGGGAACATTTCTAAATTCAGTTTATCAGCGAGGCTATTAGGCACACTTCTAAGTGTAACATTCGCGGAGGCTATTGGGTACACTTCTAAATGCAAATTTTCACAGAGCGTCTACTGGGCTACATTTCTAAGTTCAATTTTCCAGAGAGGCTATTGGGCAAACTTCTACTTGAGACTTTCCAGGGTGTTTATTGGATGCACTTCTATAATCAATTTTCACAGATGCTATTGGTAGCACTTCTAAATGCAGCTTTCACAGCGTGGCTAATGGGCACATTTCTAAATGCCGCTTTCACAGAGGATATTGGGCCCATATCTAAATTCAATATTCCACTGAGAGGCTACTGGGCGCACTATTAACTTCATTTTCCTGCGAGGCTATTGGGGATACTTCTGAATTCAGTTTTCCAGCGAGGCTATTAGGAACTTTCTAAATTCAATTTACCAGAGAGGCTATTGGGCACACCTCTAGATGTAACTCTCATTGCGGCTAATGGGTACACCTCTAAATTCACAGAGGGGTTGTTGGGCACACTTCTGAAAGCAACTTTCACAGAGTGGTTATTGGGAACACTACTAAATTCACAGCGAGGTTATTGGGCACACTTCTAATGGAGCATTCCAGAGTGTCTATTGGGTACATTTCTAAATGCAGCTTTCCAGAGTGTCTATTGGGCACACTACTGAATGCAATTTTCACAGAGTGGCTATTGGGCTCACTTCTAAATGCATCTTTCACAGAGGATCTTGGGCACACATCTAAATTCAATTTACCAGAGAGGCTATTGGGCACATTTCTAAGCTTGACGGAGAGGCTGTAGGGCACACTTTCTAAATGCAACTTTCACATGCTAACTTTCACAATTCCATCTAAGAGTGGACATGCTAACTTTCGCAGTTCCGTCTAGGAGTGGGCATGTTAACTTTCCCAATTCCGTCTAGGAGTGGGCATGCTAACTTTCACAGTTCTAGAGTGGACATGCTAACTTTCATAGTTCCGTCTAGGAGTGGACATGCTAACTTTCACAATTCCGTCTAGGAGTGGACATGCTAACTTTCACAGTTCTAGAGTGGACATGCTAACTTTCACAAATTCCGTCTAGGAGTGGACATGCTAACTTTCACAGTTCTAGAGTGGACATGCTAACTTTCACAGTTCCGTCTAGGAGTGGACATGCTAACTTTCGCAATTCCGTCTAGGAGTGTACATGCTAACTTTCACAGTTCTAGAGTGGACATGCTAACTTTCACAATTCTGTCTAGGAGTGGAAATGCTTACTTTCACAATTCCGTCTAGGAGTGGACATGCTAACTTTCACAGTTCTAGGGTGGACATGTTAACTTTCACAGTTCTAGAGTGGACATGCTAACTTTCGCAAATTCCGTCTAGGAGTGGACATGCTAACTTTCACAGTTCTAGAGTGGACATGCTAACTTTCACAATTCCGTCTAGGAGTGGACATGCTAACTTTCACAATTCCGTCTAGGAGTGGACATGCTAACTTTCACAGTTCTAGGGTGGACATGCTAACTTTCACAGTTCTAGAGTGGACATGCTAACTTTCGCAAATTCCGTCTAGGAGTGCACATGCTAACTTTCACAGTTCTAGAGTGGACATGCTAACTTACACAGTTCTAGGGTGGACATGCTAACTTTCACAATTCCGTCTAGGAGTGGACATGCTAACTTTCACAGTTGTAGGGTGGACATGCTAACTTTCACAGTTCTAGAGTGGACATGCTAACTTTCACAGTTCTAGAGTGGACATGCTAACTTTCGCAAATTCCGTCTAGGAGTGGACATGCTAACTTTCACAGTTCTAGAGTGGACATGCTAACTTTCGCAAATTCCGTCTAGGAGTGGACATGCTAACTTTCACAGTTCTAGGGTGGACATGCTAACTTTCACAGTTCTAGAGTGGACATGCTAACTTACACAGTTCTAGGGTGGACATGCTAACTTTCACAATTCCGTCTAGGAGTGGACATGCTAACTTTCACAGTTCTAGGGTGGACATGCTAACTTTCACAGTTCTAGAGTGGACATGCTAACTTTCACAGTTCTAGAGTGGACATGCTAACTTTCGCAAATTCCGTCTAGGAGTGGACATGCTAACTTTCACAGTTCTAGAGTGGACATGCTAACTTTCACAATTCCGTCTAGTAAGATAGAGTGGCATGGGCTTTCTGGAGTGGAGTGATTGCTCTACTCCCCTACCCATACCACACTCACGGCTTTGGTGGTGTCTGTTGGTTGTTGGCTTCCTTGGCGTCCCCTGCGGACACCTGCTGACACTTCCTGGAGCCGCCTCTGTTGGAGCCGCCCTTGGCCATGGGGCCCTTAGCCGCTGGGGCTGCCGGGCAGAGGGCTGCCTTGGGAGGACCAGTGATGAAGGGCTCACGGCCCAATCAGAGCGGGGATGGGCGGGATGGGAGGCGGGAGGGGAGCGGGACCCAGGAAGAGGGTGCGGGGTGGGAGAGGGATGCGCCGGGGGTCTGGGGGCCTAGTTGCCACCAATAGAGGTGTGCAGGGCCCGGATGGCCTTTCTCACCTCGCGTCGGCTGCCTGCAGTTAATGTGTATGTGTTAATGTGAGTACTACATTTTTGTGTATTCCCTACTTTCCCATGTCAATCCTACTCCCCTCTCCTGCCCCTTATTCCGGTTATCCAGTATGCCAATGCCTGTCCTGACTGCATATCGCTGACCCTCCTTCCCCACCAGGGTCTCAGAGGCCTGTGTGAGTTTGACCTTGCAGGCACCCAGACCACGGTGGGGGTGGTTGATTAGTGCCACTCCTGCACCTGTACACGGGAGCTGTGACAGTACACATCCGTTCGTGGTGCATCATTCTATGTTATGTACCACACATGGTACACATCCTGTTGTGACATTGTTTTACTGTGCTACCTTGGTTGTTAACATCATTGTGGTAGTACTTGGCCTTTGTGGCGTACTGCTACTTCAAGTCATCTACTGAAGGCTGTTCTGGTTTGTTTTACTGCGTGCAGGCTATTTGCTTGGCTTCGTTGTTGGCCTGCTTTGAGTTCTCTTGGATGTGGTGCTTTGGGGAAGGGTGATCCTGTGGCCAGGTGAAATTCAAGGATGAAGGCTGAATAACCCAGGTGCAGTTGTTTAGTGGGTCGTGGTGATTTGTGAGGGAGGGGGGGTGTTTTGTTGTTGATATTTGCCTTGCCCTGCAGTGCGATGGGCACCCTGACATTGTAATTGTGGTATCCTATGTACATGATGTATTCTACTGATCAATGCCTGTTCATGTGTTGTGTTTACCTTTCAGGTGTGAGGGGATAGTTGTGGTTTGACATGCTGGGGTATACACATGGTGAATGTTCACATGTGATGTGTAGAGGACACTGATCGTCACTTGATTGCACATGCATATGTTGAGTGCATGTCCCTACTGACCCACACACTCGCACTATAATCCACTACATGTACAACCACCCTTCCATGTCCACATGTACACTCTGTTTGCCTTCTGGTGCCCACTGTGTCCCTGCAGCACATGTTCTATGTCCAATTGTGGATCCTGTACATGCCTAATTTGCTTTTTGATGTAGTTTGTCGCTTAGATGTGATGCTCAGGGTGTGCATCACACACAATGGCTGTTCACTGTGCTGTGCGCTGAGCAGTGTGTTGCAGGAGGTGGACACGGCACACAGAAGCTGCAGTGTTGATTTTGCAATGCACATTGTGCATGCAGACAGGTATTCATTGTTATGTTACAACTACAACCTATTGAATGCATTTGGGTATGGCTTATTTTGGGTGGGAGGTTGTTGGTCAGTCATTTCATCTGATTCCATGTCAGGCATCATTGTCTGATGCCAATTTACATTTTTCACATGGCAATGTGTACCTTATTGGTACTGTGTTGGTGTATGGCTATTGCTTGCCATGTCATGTTGTGGTTTGGGAGGGTTTGAGTGACATACCAGTGATAGTCATATGGCACCGAGCACTTTGGGGAAGTGTGCCACCCTGTAAAAGTCCTGGACAACGGCCTGCCTTTCTGCAGGTGTTCTGGGCATGTATATGTGCCTGCGGACTGAGGGGCGCGCTGTCATGATTGCCAAGACCTGGTGTAGGCAGCGTGACTGCGTGGCCTGTGAGACCCCCCCACTATGGCAGTAGTCCGCTGAAAAGACCCAGTGGCCAAAGAAAAGCAGGACATTGAGCACCTTCTCCAAGGGGCTCAATGCTTGGGAGCAGAGGGTGGGGGATGTAAGGTCATCTTCCCACTCCCTGAACAGGTCTAGGATGATACGGGTGGAAACCAATACCTGCAATAGACCTGGTTGTCAGGCATCCCAAAAAGGCTTGTCTGTGGTGAAAAAATGCATGCCCTGGCTATTCTCCTCCTCCTGCGGTGTCCCACGATCAGTGCTGCGACAAATGGGGCATTTATCGTAGCTGTATATACGTGTTTGTTGTGTGCGTGCACTTTTATACTGTGCGTGGGGACGCTTCCGCCTGCCTTCTTGTGGCGGATGCGTTGACACCTGTGCGCGTCTTTTGCTGGGCGTGGGTTTCCGTATTCGAATCCATGAATACGGGTTGTTCGCGTGCATGTGGGCGTTCCGTGTAGTTCCCAGCAGTACTTCCCCAGTTACGCCTTCTTTTTCACGCGTTATTCACCATTCCGCGTGTTACGCCCACTGTTACGCCCGCTTTTATTTTGTGCGCCGCGCTATGTGCACTTTTGCTGTGCGCGTAGTGCACACCGTTTGATGACGTGTGGGCCCGCGTGCGCCATGCACGGATTTGGTGCACAACCAGTGGGAAACAAGCGCAGCGCCTTCCTTGAATCGCATGCGTGTGCGTGCGCTTGCTTTCTCACGCTTGCGCCACATTGCGCCTGCTTGCGCTGGGATTTTCGGCACACGTTTGTTCCATGAATCGGCCCCTAACTGTTCTTTCTCTGCATTTTTTATTTAGCCATAAGTAGGGCATCCCGATAGATATAACGCACTTTTTTTCTTGAATGTTTAATCAATTTCCTGGCATATCCACATTGTTCAAGCTTGCCTTGTAGCACATCTGCATGTGTATTAAAATTCGCAATGCTGGAACAATTACGGTGTAACTGCAAAAACATCCCATATGGGAGATTACGCAAGAGGCTTTTTGGGTGCTGGCTTTCGAACTGCAAAGTTGTATTCCTTTCTGTGGGTTTTCTATACAATTCTGTTTCCAAAAAAAGTCTTAATTATAGATTGATAAATCAAGGAAAGAAATCCAGGAGGTCGAATGTTCAAAAGTGAATTTTATATTAACATCGACCTGATTAAGCCACCCCATAAAGTCTACTAGGGTGTCAAAGTCACCTTCCCAGAGTAGAAGGATATCATCAATATACCGCTGGTATGGCTTAATGTTTTTAATGAAAGGGTTAACGTCATTCAGCACATGATTTTCTTCAAACAGGGACATGAAGATGATTGCCAAATTAGGGGCAAAAGTGCAACCCATCGCCGTCACTTTAGTTTGTATGAAAAAACTGTCTTTAAAGTTAAAAAAGCTACTAGATAGGATCAGTTTTGCACATCTAGTCAGAAATTCTGTCGGAACAGTGTGCGGCAGAGGGCATCTATCTAATATAAACCACAGGCTCGAAATGGGCTTATCTTGTGGGATATTAGTATAGAGTACCTCTATACTAAGAAACCAACATTTACTTTGTGGAATCAAAAGGAAGACCTTCAACAAGATTAATGACATCCCTGGAATCTAACAAAAATGTGCGGGTGGCCATAGCCAGAGGTTTGATAAACACATCTATGTATTTGGAAAGTGGTTCAGAGAAAAACGCTCTGAGTCTAATCTTTCTCAAAAATTATTAGACCTCACTAGTAAGGTGCATAACATTGGGAGTCTGTGTAGGGACAAATGATAATCCTCGCTTCAGAATAGCTAGTTCGAGATCAGAATGTACCCTAGATGACAAATTAAAGATGGGTAACACTTCACTCACCGCCGGTAAGGCCGGTTCCATGTTTGGAAATCTTGGTGCCCTTGGCCTTGTGGAGGGGCATTCTGCACCTGGGTGTAAGGTTGCCTGTGGGTTCCTCTGCCCTGCTGGAAATTCCTGCAGCCTCTGTGGCTGCCCCTTCGTCGAAAAGGGTGATTCCCTAAATTCTGATTGCTTAAATCTTTGCTGCTTGAATTGCTAGAAGATGTATCAGAAAAAGTGACTCCTCGCCTCCTACCTAGCCCTACATTCTGGTTACCATGTTGTTTCCAGAACATTTGGAAGTTAAAGTCTTCTGCCAAATAAGGGTAAACAATTTCTTTTTATCAATCTATAATGAAGACAGTTTTTTGGAAACAGAATTGTATAGAAAACCCACAGAAAGGAATACAACTTTGCCGTTCGAATGCCAGCACCCAAAATGCCTGTTGCGTAATCTCCCATATGGGATGTTTTTACGGTTACGCCGTAATTGTACCAGCATTACGAACTTTAACACACATGCAGATGTGCTACAAGGCAAGCTTGAACAACGTGGATATCCCAGGAAATTGATTAAACATTCAAGAAAAAGAGCAAGTTATATCAATCGGAATGCCCTACTCATGGCTAAATCAAAAAATGCAGAGAAAGAACAGTTAATGTGCATGTCCACTTTCTACCAATATAGCAAGACCATCAAAGCTATTATTTTGAAGAATTGGGGGATCCTCAACTCTGCTGATCTCAAGTTATAGAAATCATTATTTGCTTTCAAAAAAAGTAAAAACTTGGGACAGAAACTAACACGTGCTACTAGATTGCCTTAACAATTAACCAGGTTAGAGATATTAATCTCAACCAAGTTAAAGGCCACTACCCATGTATTTCATGCGTAGCTTGCCAATTTTCCAAAAAAATGTCCGATTTCTCCAGTGATGGAAGGAGTTGGGAACTACTGTCACATCGTGGGGCAGATGGCGAGTCTGGGATCGATATCGACGTAGTCTGTCGTAGAGTCTGCCGCCACGTTCCCCTCCCTCTACGTGCCTGCAGGTCTAGTCTTTCTCCGATCGCGTACGCGACCGGGAGCTTTTAGCCTTCAGCTTCCGGGTCGCGTACGCGTTGCAACGCTCCCTGGTTTTTCGCTTGTCGTTGCGTTGCTAGGAAGCCTTCTGTGTATCCTCCGCTCACTCCTGCTGTTTTCTTTCTCTCCTTCGCTTTTCCTTCTTCCCGTTCTGCCCTCTTTTACCTAACCCATTCTCTCTCTTCTTGTCCCCTCCTTTCTAATTTTCACTCCTACTTATTGTACTGCCTCTGCCTCCCGCTGCTTAACATTTTGCCTTCCCGTGTACCGACCTAGCCTGCTATTGGACTACTTCTGCCTCCCGCTGCTGTTCAATCTTGCCTTCCCGTGTACCAACCTTGCCTGCTATTGGACTGCCCCTGCCTCCCGTTGTAGTGAACTTTGGATCATCCTGTGTTCCGACCCTGCCTGTTTTATTGGACTGCCTCTGCCTTCCGTTTTGGTGACTTCGATCCTTCAAGTATACTCCGTCTGTTTACGGACCACCACCTGAACTCTCCCGTAAGGGGTTTTTTGTGCCTTTGGCTTTTTCCCCTCATACGACGGTCGCGGAGGATCTTTCACCGCCTTACCTATACGGTATCGCGGTGGCGTCCTTTCGCGGCCGTCCCTATCTTCACAAAAAAAAGGAGAAACCAGGAAACCAGGAAGAAAAGAAGATCAGGAGAAAAGACAGAGGTGAGGAGGAGGGGGAGGGGTTTGAGACTTCCTTTGAAGAAGAGGACATTGCTGACCTTTGTGATAGTTTGCAACGCCCCAATACCAAGATGGCAACTCCCCAACAGATTCAAGAATTAGTAGCCGCTGTACAGAACCTGAACCTGGAGGTTCAGAATTTAAAAAGTGCAAACGCAACATTGCTACAGCGAGTGACAGAAAGAGAACGCCTTTCAACAGATCTACCTCCTCTTCCTTTAGTCTCCGGCAAATTCGATGGGAACCCCAAAAGGGTCAAGGAATTTTTGGATGCGTGTAATCTTCACTTCTCTTTTCGTACACATACTTTTGACTCCGATCATGCCAAAATTGGCTTTATGATTACTCATATGACTGGCAATGCCCTTGCTTGGGCCACCCCCCTAGTGAACCGAACAGATCCAGTGCTGCAAGATTATAACGCCTTCAGGACTTTGTTACAACAAACCTTCTTACGAACCGAGAGTACTTATTTGGCGTCTGAAGATCTGCTGGATATACGCCAGGGCGAGTCAGAATTGCTTACTTACATCACGAACTTCAAACAAGTTGCTTCAGAAGCAGGATGGCAGGAACAAGCGCAGTATGCCATCTTTCGACGGGGGTTGAGAGAGGATCTCAAGGATGAACTGGCCCGTATCGCTCGTCCAACAACGTTTGATGAACTCGTGACTGCTACACTTCGTATTGATTTCCGTTTGGCTGAACGACGCGCGGAGAAAAGGAAATCCAAACCCTATGCGTCTCTTCCTTTGGTTCCCCTTCCTCCCGTCCCTACATCCTCTTCAAGATCCACTCGAGAAGAACCAATGCAGATAGGGACTACTCGTGCTCCACTTACTTCTGAGGAGCGTAAGAGGCGCAGAGAAGGAAACCTGTGCATGTATTGTGGGGCTTCGACTCATCTCCTTAGGGACTGCCCAGATGTCCCTCCAAGACGGTCGGGAAACGGTCGCCCTCGGTGAGTGTCAGGACTAACTTCCGAGGGGCTTCGAATAGTCCATACGTTACACTTTCAGTCTCTACCCCTGCGATCCCAGAAGATGCTCGCCTTATGATTTTATCAGTAACTCTATTACTGGGTGACTCGGAGATTCAGGCTCAGGCTCTATTGGATTGTGGCGCCGCTGGCAATTTCATGGATACCTACTGGGCCACTCAGAAGTGTGTGCCTCGTATTGCCAAGAAGGAGGATCAGAAGGTGGAGGGGGTCGACGGCGAACCTTTAAGCTCTGGCTTGATAACACACACCACGGAAGTACTAGTGATGTCAGTCCAACAACATACTGAAAAGATATCATTTGACCTTATCCGTGCGGCTCACTTCCCCATCATCCTTGGGATTGGCTGGCTACGAAAACACAACCCCAAAATAGATTGGACAAAGAACCTTCTTAGCTTTCACTCCGCTACCTGCAAGTCTGAGTGCCTGCCTGAACCTAGTTATGAAGTTGTCAAGACATCAAGTTGTTGTGAGACCAGATCTGTTCATTGTTTGCCCACTGATCTTCAGGAATACACCGAGGTAGTCACAGAAAAGATACCTCTGGATTTACCTCCTCACCGTCCTGAAGATTGTGGGATAGATCTCATGCCAGGGGCTCTGGTCCCTTTCTGTCGGATGTTCCCCCTTTCTCTGGAAGAAAGACGCTATCTCAGAGAATACCTGGACAAGAATCTAGCCAATGAACTCATCAGACCTTCAAAGTCTCCGGCAGGGGCCTCGCTATTCTTCATACCAAAGAAAGGGTCACAAGAGCTACGTCCCTGCATTGATTACCGGGGTTTAAATAAAGTAACCATCAAAGACCGGTATCCCATGCCACTTATAACAGAGATAATCCAAGCTGTACATGGGTCCACCATCTTTACAAAACTTGACCTAAGAAACGCATATCACTTACTTCGAGTCCAAGCAGGAGATGAGTGGAAGACTGCCTTTCGGACTCCATACGGTCTATTCGAATATCAGGTAATGCCCTTTGGCTTAGTCAATGCTCCTTCCATATTTCAACGCTTCATGGATCGCCTGTTTTCAGATCTCCTATGCCATACTACCATCGTTTATCTGGATGACATTTTAGTGTTTTCTCGAACACCAGAAGACCACAAGGAACATGTTAGAGAAGTCTTTCAACGTCTCAAAGATAATCATCTTTCCGTCAAACTGAACAAATGTGTTTTTGCTGCATCCTCTATCTCCTATTTGGGATTTATCCTTTCTAGTAAGGGTATCTCGATGGATCCACAGAAGGTCACATCTATTCTAAATTGGCCTTCGCCAAGATCAGTAAAGGAGGTACAGAAGTTCCTAGGATTGGCTAACTTCTATCGGAAGTTCATTCCAAACTTCTCCCAAAGAGTGTTACCCATTACATCTTTACTTAAGAAGTCTTCTATGCCGTTTACTTGGTCTGATGCAGCCGAGGAGAGTTTTCATCTTCTCAAAGAAGACTTTTGCTCTGCTCCCATTCTACGACAACCGAATCAGGATCTCCCCTTTATACTGGAGACTGATGCGTCGGCGATGGCGGTTGGGGCAGTTCTACTTCAAGCTCATGACAATCTCGAATATCCTGTCTCTTATTTTTCAAAAACACTCAACTCTAGTCAAAAGAATTACTCGGTCATCGAACGAGAACTACTTGCCATGAAACTAGCGTGTGTCGAATGGAGACATCTGTTACAAGGAGGCATTTATCCATTTACCATCAGGACTGACCACAAGAATCTACAAGTGTTGAAACAGTTTGAGTGTTATAACACCCGACAAGCAAGATGGGCACACTTTTTTGCCCAGTTCGACTTCAACATCACATACATTCCTGGAGAACAGAACCTGGTGGCGGACGCACTTTCTCGTCGCAGTGATTACCTTACAGAGACAGAGGGCAACCGAGATTTGATGTTTCCGAAAACCAAACAAATCGGAGAACTGTCTACATTCCTTAAGCAAGTCAGAGATACTTCTAAAGAAAATTTCGAAGGGGATCTCCACCCCATAGATACCAAGTATAACATCAAGGATGGGTTCTATCTAGTAAAAGATAGATTGTATCTACCCACATTTGAACAGAGGAAGAAGGCACTGTTATGGTGTCACGATTCTAAGATTGCAGGACATAGAGGCATCAGAGGTACCCAGGAATATCTTCTAAGGCACTTTTATTGGCCAAATTTAAAGGAGGACGCTAAGAAGTACGTACGGTCCTGTCTTATTTGTCTTCGCAACAAAGTATCTCATCAAAGACCAATAGGATTATTGAAGTCCGATGCCGTTCCTGCAGGACCTTGGTACACCATCTCCACGGATTTCATCGTAGAGTTACCCCGGTCTCAGGGTTGCACTTGTATCATGGTGGTGGTGGACTCTTTTTCCAAACTGGCCCATTTTTCCCCCCTACTTGGCATTCCCTCCGCTGCAGAAATGGCAGAGGTTTTTCTAAAAGATGTATTTCGTCTTCACGGAATACCCGCTAAGATCATTTCGGATCGGGGGAGTCAATATACCTCACGCTTCTGGAAGACCTTTTGTGAAAAAATGGGCATAGAGAGAGCCTTATCTTCGGGTTTTCACCCTCAGACCAATGGTCAAACGGAACGACTTAACGGAACCCTCGAACAGTATCTAAGGTGTTTCATCAACCGACAACAGGATAATTGGGTTCCTCTTTTACCCTTGGCAGAGTTCTCATATAACAATTCCGTTCATTCTGCACTTGGTATAAGTCCTTTCTTTTGCACCTATGGCTATCATCCCCATTCCATTCCACCCATCTCTTTAACCCCCTCACACACACCTTCGGTGGATTCTTCTCTTTCTCACATACAGAAGGTACATGAAGAGGCTAAGTTGAGCCTTCAGGAGGCACAAGATCGTTATGAGATCCAGGCTAACAAACATCGTAGACAGGTTCCAGGGTGGGAAGTAGGATCCCAAGTCATGCTCTCTACCAAATATCTACCCCGGTGGGTTCATCCCTCTAAACTCTCTCCTAAGTTCTTAGGTCCTTACAAGATTACGCACAAGATAAATCCTGTGGCATTTCGTCTCCAACTTCCTGTTAGTCTACGAAGGGTGCATCCAGTATTTCATACTTCCCAATTGAAACCATTTGTAGAAGATACCTGGTCCCGTAAGTCTCAATCCAATCTTCTTCCCACTGATCCTACTCCAGAAGAGTATGAAGTCGCTCAGATATGCGATTCACGGTATCATAGGGGTAGCCTCGAATATTTGGTAAGATGGAAAGGATTTCCCTGTTCAGAAAACACTTGGGAGCCCAAATCCCACATTCACGCCACTCGATTGTTACGCCAGTTCCACCGTTTCCATCCGGGGAAACCGGGGGGAGGATGTTTTCGGAGGGGGCATACTGTCACATCGTGGGGCAGATGGCGAGTCTGGGATCGATATCGACGTAGTCTGTCGTAGAGTCTGCCGCCACGTTCCCCTCCCTCTACGTGCCTGCAGGTCTAGTCTTTCTCCGATCGCGTACGCGACCGGGAGCTTTTAGCCTTCAGCTTCCGGGTCGCGTACGCGTTGCAACGCTCCCTGGTTTTTCGCTTGTCGTTGCGTTGCTAGGAAGCCTTCTGTGTATCCTCCGCTCACTCCTGCTGTTTTCTTTCTCTCCTTCGCTTTTCCTTCTTCCCGTTCTGCCCTCTTTTACCTAACCCATTCTCTCTCTTCTTGTCCCCTCCTTTCTAATTTTCACTCCTACTTATTGTACTGCCTCTGCCTCCCGCTGCTTAACATTTTGCCTTCCCGTGTACCGACCTAGCCTGCTATTGGACTACTTCTGCCTCCCGCTGCTGTTCAATCTTGCCTTCCCGTGTACCAACCTTGCCTGCTATTGGACTGCCCCTGCCTCCCGTTGTAGTGAACTTTGGATCATCCTGTGTTCCGACCCTGCCTGTTTTATTGGACTGCCTCTGCCTTCCGTTTTGGTGACTTCGATCCTTCAAGTATACTCCGTCTGTTTACGGACCACCACCTGAACTCTCCCGTAAGGGGTTTTTTGTGCCTTTGGCTTTTTCCCCTCATACGACGGTCGCGGAGGATCTTTCACCGCCTTACCTATACGGTATCGCGGTGGCGTCCTTTCGCGGCCGTCCCTATCTTCACAAAAAAAAGGAGAAACCAGGAAACCAGGAAGAAAAGAAGATCAGGAGAAAAGACAGAGGTGAGGAGGAGGGGGAGGGGTTTGAGACTTCCTTTGAAGAAGAGGACATTGCTGACCTTTGTGATAACTACGTACATTCACCACTTGCAAAAGTAAGAATGTAGTATATGCCATTCAGTGTCCGTGCCAATTGTTTTATGTAGGAAAAACCTCGAGAGACGTTCACCTGAGAATTAACGAACATTGCTCTAAAATTAGAATGCGTACATTCTCTGCACCATTGGTGCCCACTATGTAGAAATGGGCCATGACACAGAATCGCTCACATGGTTTTGCATTGAAAAAATCTTTGCCAATGGCCAGTTCAAACAGCCAACATCTTGGCTTCCAAGGAACAAATGTGGATTTTCATAACGGCCTTAACATGCTGGAGTCGTGGGATTTCAATGCCAATTAACATTTTTGTCAATGTTTCAGTTCTTCTGAATTTATTCATTTCCATTCAGTCTCTCTAGCTTGGCGCTATTATTAGCACACATTTTTCACAAGCTGAGCAGGTTGTTTGGTGTGTGTTGTTAGATTTTATTTTATATTCATATTTTTAATGAATATTCATTTTTAATTTGCTGCACAAAAATTGGCAGTCTTCTAATTATGTCTATTCAGTTAGCAGTTAGGTTTAGGACTGGCACTGAATCATCTTCTGCACCAGCCTCCTCATTACACTTTCCTTACTTTTGAAATTATTACCATACAATTGTATGTGCCTCTTGTTATAAATGAGGCATTTCAGATTTAGTTTCACTTAGTTTTCATCACACTACCGGTCACGTGAGTTCCACTCACATGACTGGTCAGGTAGTACCGCCCCTTCTGTCACATAGACATTCATGTGACTGGTTATGCAGTACCACCCTCCCTGTCATATGGACGTGATTACGGCTTTAAATGCACACCTAGCACGCTATTCGGCCATAGCACCTGTTGTCTTTCCAGTTGTTCTGCGCACATGTGCAGCGTTCGCGGGTGGGTTCTTGCACCAAGATCAATTCACTTCATCTCGACATTCACCGTTTGGCGCCCAGCTGATGTAAGTTTTTCTGTAGTTTCTTATTTGCGTTGGCCTCCGTGCACGTTTGCTTATGGTGATCTTTGAGTGTAAACAACTCGGTGAGCTCGGGTGACTTCTGGCTATTTGTACACATGCCAGACAGGAATTCTTCTGTATGGCGAAGGAATTTCATTGAGGTAGAGTCCGGTACTAAGTCCCGTCCATCTTGCCACTCGAGCCATTTTAGGCTCATATGTGAGTTGTAGTGTACCCCGGTTTCACTTGGGGCATGTTACAATTCAACAAAAAACCCATTGTGAGGTCTGTGGGTGTATATTAGATACAATTGTTTTATCATCAGCAATTGTTTTTGATTGCTAACTGTAGCTTTCGGTTTTATGATTTGCAGCCAACTAACTTTGGCTTACTTCGGCGATCCCCCTTTCTTACATCTGTGGCCTTCAAGTATTTACTTCCTTGGAAGTCCATCAGTTCTAGTACAGACCCCTCATGGTCGGGTCCATTTTAAGGTGAGCTTCTGTGCCTCTAATGGAGTCCAATTGCATATCAGATTAGCATGGGCATGATTCCTTACCTTGTACCTCAGTCTTTTTCAGGTCTTGTGACAAAAAGTGGTGGTACAGGTCATAGTTCTATTGTGTGGCTACTTTTTCTCCTTCTTTGCACTTGTTGCATACAGCAGCCCATACATTTAAGATCAGTCTGCCAGCTTGTGTACAGTAGCTCATTTTTATGTATTTTTTATTTTCTATTGATGGAAAGCAATTTACTTTGCACTACTTTTGCACCTTGGTACTTTTGCAGCTTCAGTCTGGTGGTGTTGGGCTGTCATCACTCAGCACGGTTCCAGTTTCTGCCTCACATACCCTGTGCTCTGGGTTCTATTTCTGTGGATTGTGCACGCTTGCATATGTAATTTACTCTGTACATCAGGCGTTCTTATATATTTCTGTAAAGATTAGGGCTTTAGTCCAATCACATTCCTTTGCATTGGCAGCATGTGTCTAAATAGGACTTTTGTGCAATATTATATGGTTATGTCCTTGTCTTTTGCAGTATGGTTACATCTCCCTCCTGATGAAGACGTTGTTACAACCAAAACTCCACGTCGAAACCGGTTGAGAATACCCCAAAGGGATGGGATTCTTGAATTTTTCTGCAGTGATCCACCATTTGTGATAGATTGTTTTAATAATTTCTATTACTGTTCAAATACTAAAATAATGAGTGTAGCCCTGGGGAGAATTCATGAAATGTTCTTCTCCTCAGATGTGTACAGTTATTTTTGTCTTTTAGTAATCCTTGTTTGAATGAATGCCACTGTGTGTTGTGCTTTGTTTGAATGTCGCACTATGGGCCTCATTAGGACCCTGGCGCTAAGTGTTTAACGGTGCCGTAAAAGGCTGCGGCGCTGTTAAACACTTAGCGCCTTACTACGAAGTCCCTTTGCGGGACCCGACCTGAACGGCTGGTCTAGACCAGCCGTTAAAGTAGGGACCCGCAAAGGGACCTTGGTGCTAAGTACGGTACCGCAATTTGCGGTACCGTACTTAGCGCCTTCCCCATTCCCATAGAGCCCTATGGGGCGAAAATGGGAATGGGGAAGGGCCATGGTTCAATGGGGAATTACCGCCCCGCCAACCTTGGAATGGGGTGGTAATTCCCCATTGAACCATGGCGGACCTGTTACAACACCGGCACCAACCATGGTGCTAATAGCGCCATGGTTTAGCGCCGGTGTTGTAATGAGGGCCTATGAGTGATAAGTGTGGTTGATTATTTCTTTTTTTTCTTTTTAGCCAACTTCGGGCAAATTGTTGCTGTCATGCTGTGTTTTGAAATAATGAAGTGTTTAATAATTTGTGATTGATTCACTATTTTTCTAATTCATGTATCATTCAAATAAATTTTGATATGTTGTCATAAACACGTCCTCTGGACATTTTTCTGCTTTTGATGGCACTATAATACTCTGGTCCAGAGGTTAGAGTATTCCTGCTCTTTTCAATATTCACCTTCCCAAGAGATTAGCTGGGATGTCAGTGAACACAATAAAGGAACTGATCATTTGTGCGTGCCTATGGTGACAGGTATGTCTTCAGTGAAAGGAAAACTTGTGAGAGCCCAAGAGAGCCATTGTGTCTGACAACGGAAACATGCCCTCTATAATGCAGGATTTGATAGCCCTTGTGTCAATAAAAAAAGAGCATGTTGGAACCCTTATCTTCACTCCCAACTTTGGGTTTCAATTCCTGATGGGCAGTTACTCATAGTACTGCTGCTTGAAAACTCTGGAATGCCCTCCCCGTTGCTCTCTGAAGCATAGAGAATCACTTACAATTTCGTTGCTCCCTTAAAGCTCTTTTATTTTAGGCTGGTCGCCCCCTCTCAGACTCTGGTGATTCTTCCCTCTGTCCCTCCTCACCTGGTTCTTCAGAAGAACTATCTGGAGTCCCTGCCTTCTTTCTTCTTCTTCTTGTCTTCTAAGATTTCTCACCCTTCTTTTCCTTCTTCTTCTCGAAGAGATAGGGGTGAGCTCCCCTGGAGGCCACCTTGCCTGGGTGGGGACACGCCAGGCACTGGGGACTCTGAGGAGCCACCCCATACCATGGAAAAAGCCTTGCGGCAAAAAAAAAGCCTGGTTAGATGTAGACATGCTGTGGGTGTATCTGATGGTCTTGTCCACAACAGGAGAGTCCGAACTGAATGGAGAAGCCAGAGTATGGACGTAATCCACAGGTAAGGCAGATAAGTAATCCACCAGGGGAATAGCCATAGAAGCCAAATAAGTGTGGATAAGTGAACAGAGAAATGAACACAAGGAGGGCACCGGCAGAAGCGGGTAACAAGCACCTGCCAAGAGAAAGAGACTCCGGAGAAATCCAGCGAAAAGAGGAAAAAGAAGAAAAGGGAAACCAAGAAGGAGAAGAGTGCTCTGATCACGGAGGCGAGACAGAAGCAAGTGAAGCAGGCCCACACGCGGCTGCTGAACAGCTGATGGCAGCTCCGACTGCCGCAGCAGAATGGAGCAGCTGATGGAGGAATCCACCGAGGCAGCGGAACAAAAGGCTGGTGAATCGGAAATCCTGAACGCCTAGAGGGACAGACGTAGTACAGGAGAGAAAGAGTGAAAACTCTAGGAGGGCATACTATGAGCGTTTCACCAGGTAACAGCAAGGTTGCAACGCTCAGATCAGCAAGTGGGGAGCCGAGATATAGTGGTGGCGGCCACGTTGGAAGGAAGCTAGACTACTAAGTGAGTAGCGGTGAAGCACGTAACGGCACTCTCTTTGGAGACACCAGCGCTGCCACAGTTTCCAAGGACAGAACATGACACCCCCATTTTGTCTTTCGATAGCGTCCTAGCGCCAAGATGCCCATGGGGTATATGTGCACTCGATAAGTACATGTAACGTAACATAACAGAAGGACTGTTCAGTATCCACACTTACCTGACAGCTACAGAAATCTCAAAACTGAAAATGAAGTTGATAGAAGCACACAAGCATGGACCATAGAGAGGAAACAGCAGCTCTATGCCTCAGTCAGCCTTTGCTCACAATTGGATTCAAAATGACGGCAGGTCCATTTAAAGGATTCATCCAGAACAACTGTTTGACATGGTCTCCCTGCCACTTAGCATGCCTGGACCAATCACTTGCCTCTAAAACCAATCAGAGAGAGGACACTCTAACAAAGCCCTATTTAAGAATTAGCTCCCGTCACAGCATGGGAAAGCAGAGGAGCAGAGTGTGAGTTTGGGAAATGAGAATATTTGGTGAAGAATTGAGGAGAGAAGAGATGGAGCTGTAGCAAGTAGAAGGATGCAGGAGAGAGAGAGAGAGAGATTGAAAGGAGGTTATACAGGAGGAGAGGTGAGCCAATACAAAAGAAGGGTTCTGAAAAGAGACAGACCGGTTCCCTGGGCAGGTGAGGGTAGAAGAAATACAGATGGACTAGGGAAGAAAAGGGCAAAATAAGGGCAGATTCATATTAAGCCCCCGACCCAGGAGAGTACAGAGAACAAGCGGGAAGCGGCTCTGACAAGACAAAGAAAGGACAGAGGCCCTGAACCACCAGAAGAAAGAGAAAACACCAAAGAAATTGGCTAAGAAAGTAACAGCAGAATGAGAAACCACACAAGAAGGGGGCAGATAAAGAAATGGTGGAGGCCCTAGACATGGAATAAGAGAGAACCATCAGGAGGGGCAGAGATGGAAAGGGCAGAAGCCTTGAACCAGGATAATAAACAGCCTGAGGAGAGGACAGAGAAAGGAAGGGCAGACACCTTGACTGAGGAGACAGAAAAAGCAATGAAGAAGAAGACAAAGGAAGAGCGGACTGAAGCACTGACTAAAGGAAAGAGCTTGGCAACATGTTCACCTGGGGACTAAACCTCATGTAAACATGCCAGAGAAAGGTTACCTGGGAACTAACCCATGGCAAAGATGTCAAAAGAGAAAGATTGCCTGTGGACTAACCGAGAAAGAAGCCCAGATGTATTAATGTAATGTTTTGGGAGACACTTCAAACATCCCAGCCATCCTGATACTTTCATTTAAATATGTAAACCACTAATCCTTCTTATTTATAGTTTGTGACTTGGGACAGGCGCTCGACTGTGTAGGAAAGGGCCACCAGATTACATGGCTTGTTTTGAGTAATAATGATAGGGCCGCTACCTGGATTTAATGCACAAAAATCTGGAACCCCTTGAACATAGACATATATATATATGTATATATATATACAAACTATAGAAATGAGAATAACACAGGCATAATTTAACACTTGAAGTGTCTTTTGGTAAACTGTTTTGGAATTTCAAGCAGGTAATAGTAAACCAGTATATATCAATAACATTGCCTATATGCCCCAAAATGGCCAATAGTCAGATGGTGTCAAAGATAATCTTGCAACAACCAAGGGACAATATGGCCACTGGTGGGAAAAAATGTCTGTCAGTAAACGAGTTACACAGCATATTACAAATCGTAAAGCGTTTTTCCACCAAAAATGTAAGTGGACTTTACTGCAACTTTATGTGCTGACTGTGTATGCCCACTGTCACACCATGCTGCTTGAATACCAGAAGGCACCCATTGTGGACTAACTCGGACTGAAAATTCATCATCATAATCTGCCCTGGCTTGACAATAACCCTGCATGTTTCTGATTTCGCATCCATTTTCCAATACTCTGCAACTTCCCTATTTCATTTTACACACTACATATCTAATAATGCACCTTTTGCTATCATTCTGCAGTTCAGTTCTTGCTATTCCAGTCCAAATGTCCACATCCTAGTATTCCTATTTACCAGTTTGGAGTCCCGTTCTTGTTATTCTAGTCCAGGCTTTCTGTCAGGAATTTCCTTTTTCCTAGTCTATAATTCAGTCTGCTCTTCCTTGATTCCGGTCCATAAGTTCCAGTCTGCAGTTTGAGTCCACAGTACCTTTGTGCTTAGTTCCCAGTCCACTTGCATATGCTCTTACTTCTTCTTCTCTATCTTAAACCTTGCTTACTTCAACTTCATGTTATTTCCCTGGATGTTTCTGTGACAGTTTGTGTTCCGGTTCCTGTTCTCACTTGTGCTTGGCTACTTGGTTTTCCAACAAGCAATCTCTGTTCCTTTCCTCCGTTCCATCTCAGTATTGTCCATCGTGCCACATTTGTTAACAATGTGGTGGTTCCTGTTTTAGTCGGCAGTCACTGTTCAATTCCTGCTGGATCTGTACAGACTTCAATCTTGTGTGAATTGTTTTGTTGAATGTACCTTGGGCTCCTGACACTGAAGTCCACTCCTGCTGCACCTTTTATTCTTGTGCACTCTTGCTTCTGGATGGTTGCTTCATAGAAAGAAAGCTGAAATGCCTCGTTATCTTACTCTCTCTCATAGCTTTGGAACCACTTGAGGGGCCAGCTTGAAGGGCATTAGATTCTTTGTGCCAATGGGTTTCATCTTCTTGGTGGTCAAAGTAAGGTAATGCTAAAATAGATTTGTAATACAAAAGCAAGTGCACTACTGATCTGCAAAGTCAGATGCCAGTGCAAGGTTCACACAGCCTTAGCTGAAGACCAGGGAGCAAACTGGATCTGGATGAACATGTAGTGAGACCTGGTCTCTAGGTTTAGAAGTAGTGAGGGCTTCCTCTCTCTCCCCTTTTATTTCTGCATGTTCTCGTTCATGTGGACCTTGGCTTTATCCATTTAGAGACGCTGGCACAGGGGAGCCTGTAAATGATGTCATTTCCCCTTACAGAGGGCTAGTTAGTTTATTTAATTACAAAGCATTCAGATATAATTAAAATGTTATAATGTAATGTTTGGTTTTTTGGGTGTTTTCTGTTATCATTTATTAAAACGTTTCACATTAGAATGTAGACAATCAATATAAAAGCGAAATTGTAATCAAGACAAATTGTAAACCTTTACATTCATTTATGATAACATTTAATAAATAGATTATCCAAGTGGAGCATGAAGAATGATCAAACTAGTAACTGGTACAATGTTTAGACCATTTTGAAACCCATTCATAAGACGATTCCAAAGAATTTCTAAACTCAGTTAAGTTGCATTATGTGCAAAGTTGCCAGGTAATCCATATCTAATATCTAGAGTTCTGGGGAAATACATTAAAATCTATTTCTAGGTTTCAATGGACGTACAAGGAGATCACGGCTGACAGAACCTCTCTTCGATGGGGATATCTCTAAATACGCCCCACCACTGTAAGTTTGAAATGGAAACCCATAAATATGTGTCGGAACTTAAGATCTGGGAATTGTACCAGCTAATCTGGAAGTGAAGATTAATGATGATTCATTTTTGCATTCTAAATTTACCATTTATATTTCCAATTTGATCGTGGTTCTTAGAGCATTCCAATAAACCCATTCTTTTTTTTTTGTGTGTGTTTATATCCTGGGTTTGACGGGAGAACCTGGTGACTGCTGCCTACCTCCTGTAACAAATGATCACAGTCCTGGATGAAAAGGTTTCACAGAGGGCATGATCGGCAGGATCTAAAATTAAAGAATACATTCAATTTCATCCACATAATGCAGCCGTACCTTGACTGAATTCCCAAATTCACTGCAATTAAAAACAATCAGTGGCCTTAGGTCTTCCAGAGTTTAACTTCCAATCGATATATTTGCTTGAATGCAATAATAAAAATGCCTCAAGTCCATATAGCATAGAAGGTAACTCTTTCCCAATGTTTGATAAAGAAAAGAAAGTGTACTTACAATATTTCCACTTAATTCTTTGCATTTTGGATTTAAGATTGAGATAAAGGTCACTCAAGCTCGGCATGTCAGAAATAGGAAATCCCAAGCAAATTCAATTGGAAACAATATCCAAGTGAACACCGTCAATAAACCAATTGAAAGTAAAAAAAAAAAATTAAAAAATCCTGCATTTCTTTTGACACAGTTCTATTCTGTGACACTATAGGTCACTGGGGGCCTAATCCCAGGAGTAAGACACAACACCTTGTGCGATGCATTCCATTTCGTTATTATTTTGGGTTGAGAAGTTTTCCATATGCCATAGTAGCTCAATGTCATTATATTTCCTATTCCGTTTAACACTATATACCGCGTTGGGTTGCATACACATGGTTTACTTCTCAATAAATCTGAAACAAACATAGAAGTTATAACAAGTAGGCGGGATACGATCGGGTGTTGGGAGGGTGTTGAAAATAATGGGAACTGTGTCCAAGGTTATTTTAATATTTTGGTATCAGCACACCATTTTGTGGATTGTATCAGTTTAAACAAGAAAAGAAAAATGAGCGCTACGTTGAGGACATGATGTGTGTCAGGTAGTGGAGGACCTACAACCCTCACCTTTGGATGAAATGGAAAGCATCACATTTGTTATCATGTACAGGAAGTTGATTGCCACGGGCAACTGGAAGGCAATGGAAATAGAGGACAAACATTTGTGACAATACAATGAGTTATATGTGGTAGGAGGGAACTGCAGGCCAGAAGGAATAGAGGAATAGAGCAGGGGGCAGAATGGGTTAGTTGGGTGTCAGAGTTTGGATGGGATGCTGTCTGTTTTCTTTTAAGAAATCTCTATGAATAAACGTTTCCCTGTTCATTCCTCTGAGAAATAGAACTGCTGTTTCCTTGCCCACATTAACAGGGGCGATGAGCTGAATATGAGCTGAATAACATATTTGAGATTCTTCTATCTCGAAATAGCTCATGAAATCCAGCAGCAGCTCAAAATCATGGTCAATTTGAGTGACGGTTTTGCATGAGGGGCTAAAATCGGCTGATTTGTCACAGTGATTTGGTATTCCAAACAGAGCCGTAGCATCTTTGGAGAGGTCAGATGGGCAAATAAAATCCTCATCTCAACTCCTGCTTCTCTCTGAGTTGTTCTTAGCTGCTAAAGTGAGGAACCAGGGCAATCCACACTAAGAGCGAGCAGAAGAGCTTCTGCAACAGCCATTTGGAGCATTCTCTGTTTTTATATTTCATTCCATTTTTATGATTATTTATTCTCCATTATGCTTGTCTTCTGAGATTCCTTAAAGTTTGACTCATCCTTCGAGAAGACCTAAGTAAAATCAATTGTGCTTACCATTTGTGAAAAACATTGTGACACCCTCTTAAGGCTCACATAGCATCCACCACCCTTGACACCATGGTGCCATCCCAAACTGGTGATGAAGAGGCATCTGTCAGCACATCTGGCGGGGCAGGTCATTCCCCACCATGATGAAGAACATATTATTGGGGGACAAAGAGATCCAACCAAAAGCAGTAGCACCATAGCTATCAGGACTGTGTTAGCTCCCTGTCCTACTGTGGTGGAAAGGTTGGCAGTGCCTAGATATGGAGCACCTGGCATGCTCTCCTGATTTGGCATTTAGGCACACACCTTCTTATTTGCGGAGTGGTGGTCAACGCACTGGGATGGAGCAAAATGCAGCTCAGGACACCCTGCAGGCTCATCTGCAGTCCCAACACCCATCGGTCTCTCAGTAAAATTAGCAAGCGGTCGAACAGAGACTGACAGTGACTCCACGAGGCAATAATCAGAGGGATAATCAAAGATGTTCCTCTGCCTCCAGTAGAGGGCAATTGATACATTTCTCATGCTGGCTCCCCTCGTGTGGTGGGAACAACCCTAAATAGTCTCATGTTGGTGTTTCTCATGAAGCCAGAGAACATGAAACATGCTCATGTTGATGGCTCTCGTGTAATAGGTAGAACCCAAATATTATTATGTGGGCAGCTCTCATTTAGCGGGGAGATCCGAAAAAAATTCCCAAGCTTGGTTTGAAAGGTGGCTCTCCCATCCGCCAGTGCAGTAGTAATATAGCAAGAGTCGGACATAAGAACAGAGCTACAGCAGAACACATGCTAATGGCATCTGACCATGATATCACAGTCACCACAAACTAGTTAGTAGAGGGCTCGGATTCCCCAAACAAAAGCCCTACTAAACAAGCCTGCTTCGCTTCTCAATATGAGATTGGAAGTGGTTTACAACTCTTCATCATCACAGCTGGTGTGTGGCTGTAGCTGGCGTCTTGCGATAGTCTTCCAAATTGCAGTGCTGGTTCCTTTGACTGAATGTTAATTGTTTAACACAGGGCACTGTGAGGTTTCGCCGGTGGTTAAACAATATCCATGGCAGCACTAAAGACTCACTCAGTCTGTTCACTGGCAGGGGTGCATTTTAAGGATTCAATGGAAACTCTCATAAGTGCTATTGGCAAACACACCTATTGAACTACCACCATAATGGGTCACCATCCCTGCCCAGGTGAGCTATGTTAAATAGATAAGTATCCACATTCCCAGCTGCTTTAGGTCCACTGTGTCTTCTGGTAGACCGATCCACATAGATTAAACATGATTGAATGAGGACTGTATCCCCAGGCTCTCCATCTCCAACCTATCACTATCACTATCATCAGAGGGTCCACAGAATATGACTCAGGTCATTTTTATAATGAAAGTAATGTACTTCTTGATAATGAAGGAAACAATGTTCTTTACATTTCCCCTGTTGAGCACAGATGATTGTCATTTGCTTTCTTCCTATTTCCTTTACATAAGTTAATTCCCACCCACTGCAAATTCAAATTGTAGTTTTGTTTTATTCTGTTGGGTTCTCAGATTTCTCATGTGGCTGAAAAGTGCCCATGTTGAACATGAAGTTACAGTTGAGATTTAATGCCAGAAGGTAACTTAGTGTTGTATTTCATTCAGGCTTTGCATGGATTCCTGTGCAAGGTTGAGAGCACATCCCTCACCAGCGACATCATGGGCCCTTATCATGTTGAAATGATTGAGTTAAAGCAGAAACATCAGTGTCAGTTTGGCAGTGAGCAATGTATTATGCTGGCTAACACACTTGGTGACTGCCTCAAAATGGCATAACATTCAAGAGACATCAGACAACAGAAAACGGTTCTCGGCAACACAGACATGAAGTGAAGCATGGAATCTTTAACAACGTTGCAACGCTGAGAGCACTCTCACAGGCAAAAATGGTGGTACTAACGGTTACATTGGGAACACATAGTCTTTCTCATCACCTTGAGAAGGTGCACTGAGAACAGAGCTGGGGAGACCACATTCAGCCAATCAGGGAACAGAAATCCAGGGGTGGATGGCAGAGGGTGAGGGCCAATGGTAATCCTGCAACAATGTAATAGATTGCTTCTTGGGGAAAGGGGAGGCAAGCCACCTGACACGGGAGGACCAATAGAGTAGTGTCTATAGGTGCCATGCATTGGCATTACCACCCAAATTACCCAATCCTGTCTTCTCGTAGGTTTTTGGGGAAGAGACTCATGTTGTGACATAGAAATGGAACAAAATGGCCTGACACAGGCTCAGGAGCTGTGAGTCCGCGAGGTTTCAAATGTCCTGTATGATCCCTGTCTGTGTAATAAACAACAGTTCTAACTTGCCCTTGGCTGAGTCCTCCATCTGTGCACTGCTGGCAGGTGTGTTGGGTCCTGGGGACTGGAACGGTGAGCTCGTAATGTGCAGTGGCGGCCGCTTTCATAGGGCGGAGGGGCGCCGCCCCCCCACCGAAGGCCCAGGGTGTGTACAAAACCATTGTGCTTGTGCAGAACTGATTCATAAGTTCTGAATCTGTTCTGCATGATGGCATGGTGGCCGTGCACGGCAATGCTATACTGTAATAGTACACAGTGTATTTCAATAAATAAAATGATGTGCTGCTTGCGTGTGTGCTCTCTGCAATATGCCGGCTGCCACAGGGGCGCGTCCCTTTTTACACTTCTTTCTATGGTAAAAATGCATGGGGCTTGTAGCTCCACTCATACTACGTAACCCTCAGCACATTTAAGATGCTGGCGGGGCATTAGAGTGGTGGCCCACCAGTAAAGATCTGTGCGCATACAGCGCACTGGATTCTGTATCCACCTTAGGCTCAGGCACATAGCAACAGTTCTTTATGAATGTCATTGGCTGTTTAGCAGCCAATGACATTTGAGTGTGTGGGTGGGATCATGGGCTCACGGGCGTGGTGTGTGAGTTCTTCTCACTTTGACTGCTGCTTGTGGACTGCTGCAAGCTACCCAGAGAGAACAGGGCCCACACATGCGCTGGCGTGTACCTGTTGCTGCCCCGCCGCCGGTAAGTAAATACTTACTGTTCACTTGTGTTGTGCGTGGCATCGGCTCAGGCTCTCACCTCCACTGCTATAGCAGTAGCACTTGGGTGAGATAGAGCCTGAGCCATGCTATTACAAGTAGGCCGTGGCAAGGTGGGCCATGCTTCCCCGGGCCCCGCATCGACGCTCGACTCAGGCTCTCACCCAAGTGCTAGTAGCTAATAGCACTGGGGGAGAGCCTGAGCGGTGCTACTACAATATCAGATGTCAGTACGTCTGGTGGATTGGATGGATGGATACTCTCTGACTCAGAGTATCCATCCAATCTGGTCAGTCACGGGGACGGACAGTCACGGACCAAACAGCCGCACTGCAGGGCCAAGCAAAATCCCCTGGGGGAATTTGCTTGCCCGTGCTGTGCAAATGTTTATATGGGCCCTTTGTGTTGTTCACTTTAACTTGCGCAGATTTGCAGTAATTGGTGCTTTGCGAGTTATTTTAGTTGGAAATGTTCGATGCATATTATGAAAGGCTCTGCCACTCATACAGGAAATGTTTTTGCAACCTGAGCACATTAACGAGCTGCAGAGCCACAGCCGTTGTATCTTTAAGTCGAAAATGAGGGTATTGTCCAGGTGTCGCAGAGGATAGTTTTATTTCTTGGGTGTGATAACACAACCATTTCCCCTCTGCTCCTGCAATTGGCCACAGCTGATTTTGTATGGTGGGGTCGACTCTGTAGATGGTAGTAGCGAGGTTAACTAGGATAAGGGAATATGCATGTCTCTTACTTTTTGGAGGTGAGTAATTTGCCGCAAAATATTGAGTGGCATTATGGCTCGAATCGCCAATGCACATTTAAAGGGCTCACTAAGCTTAAGACCTCTGAAACTTGGTTAATTCTTTTTGCTTTGATACCTGTCCAACCAACACATTTTCTGTGTTTCCTACCCCACCCAGTATCACTTTCCCAATGTTTTTGTGCATCCTTTAACATGCTGCAATGTTTCTTAGTCCCTCTTCCTCTTGTATTTCTTGGTTGTGTTTTTATTTATTGTCCTCATTCTATGTAGCCCCCAGCACCATGATTACTGCTTTGGCACAGTGCTATACCATCCTCACTGCAAATTCATGGCACCACTATTCATTGGCACACTGCCACTACAACCCCCAATACCATGTTTGTTTGATGTAAAATGCTGCTCTTGAATGCTTGATGTCTTGCCTGTGTCCTGGAAAGGGCAATGCTGATTGTGGCAGGCCAGGGATGTGAATATGTGCACCCAAGAGTCAGTTGGAATGGTGCATTTCAGCACCTACGGCATACCAGGTTGTTTAAAAGTGATTCCTGACCTCTTCAATCTACTTTTAAAATCTCTTCCTTCCTTCCTTCCAATGCGGTTTCCTGTGTGTCTGTCTGCTTAGCTGGGACTTGAAATTGGCAGTGCTTGAATGTCCGGCCTTATCAGATTATAGAACTAGCTCAGGGGGCTCGGGGGCAGAAGGATCTCTCTTTCTGGGAATGTATTCATTTGTTATGAAAAATGCAGTTATATAGAGAACGTATTGCTCAAGTCCCTGAGACCTAGAGGGAAATGTGCGGGAAATGTGATTGTGTAACTTGAACAGGTCCATGCACACACACCCCATCTGTGAGAGATTACGCAAGCCCAACTCTTCAATTCAGGATAGAGATGCCAACTAACCAATTCCTCTAACAATTTCCTCCTCTGTATACACCAAACTCCAAACCAAACACAACCACAAACCTACAGCACAACAAACCGCACAAACTTCACTACACTGCAACAACAAAACAAAAAAACACACATCGGGCCTCATTACGACCCAGGCGGTAAGGGGTTAACGGCGCCGTAAAAGGTGTCGGCGGCGTTAAACCCTTACCGCCTAATTACGAGGTCCCTTTGCGGGTCCCGACCTTAACGGCTGGTTTTACCAGCCGTTAAGGAAGGAACCCGCAAAGGGACTTTCGAGGTAATTACGGTACCGCAATTTGAGGTACCGTAATTACCGCCTTCCCCCTTCCCATTGAGCTCTATGGGGGCAAAAATGGGAATGGGGAAGGGCCATTGGTGAATGGGGAATTACCGCCCCGCCAACCTTAGAATGGGGCGGTAATTCCGCCATTCACCATGGCGGAGTTGGTAAAATACCGGCGTCAACCATGCCGCTGATAGCGCCATGGTTAACGCCAGGGTCGTAATGAGGCCCATAGACTTGCACAACAGTACACAACGACTACCGGCCGCAAACACCCCAGGCCCAGCCAACGGACCCACCGGGCTGAGGCCGCCAACAGCACATCACTGCACTCTTGCACTTTTTCCATCCTCCTCCAACTAACTCACCCTCCCTCCCTCTTTCAGAGCCACCAGAGCACCAGGGACCACTCCGGTGGTGATAGTGCGCGGTACAAATGTCCTTTAACATTAACATTAACATGAAACTTAAAATCGGGCTCAGCTGGGGTCTGTCTCCCTTGATCTCACCAGAGAGTTGGTCAAATTGTTCACCAAAGCGTCTAACACATTACCAGCTGTATGTCGCTGTATGTCACTGATAATGAACAAGGCTGTACTAGTTTGTTAAGCATTGACCTCTTTGCTCCCCTTGGAATATATTGACGCTTCAAGCTGTAGTGTGATTTTGTTATGCATACCCCATAGTACCAGCTATTCTCATTACAAGCTGCTGGAAAATACACCATCACACTTGCACACGTACAAATAATATACCACCATTAGTATGTAAAACCTAATGTCTTTTATGTCATATGACTGTAGGTTTGGACAGTAAATTGCACATTTTGGAAGCCATTTTTCCTTGATCTGGGTTGGGCTCGCTCGCTCCCATATTCGGCAGAGAAATGTACGCCCCACCACCTTTCAGAGTCTCCAGCCACCACTGGTAATGTGACCCCCAGTCCCTCTGGTATACCTAAACCAACTGGAGGGATGAGCCATGCCATGCCCAGTCCCTGGATGCAGCAAGGGGCAGGCTTTCAAGGTGTTCCTGTTGAGAGGCAGTAACCACATATAGTAATGACTGAGACAGTGTAGAGGGACATAGGGGTAAAGCTTTGTATTCCTTTGGACTCTGGCTACTTTGAGCACCTGGTGTAATGAATAGGAATACATTGTAAATGTTGCTGCTATGGTTAAATCGAAGGCTGTATTTACAGTGTTTATACTATGAATCTTTGCTGTTTATACTCCGTTTCTGCACTCTGTAGTGCAAATGATTCTTTTGCACGTAAGTGAAAAGGTAACAGGTCCTCACTTTTATCATTTGAATAAAATGACATCTACATTGCACCTATAATATTCTATCAACACAGTGAGAGCATGAAGAGGAGTTTGCACTCTTTCTTCCTCCCATGGCACTACAGGGGTTTATGAAGGATGGTAATTGCAGAAGGAAAATGTGAGTGTTCCATTTGAATTCCCACTGCTTCGACAACTATATTGCAGTGACAGCACCATGGGTATCAAGGAGATTGCAACTGTGGCTGATAATACCCTTGGCAGCCACCAATTGCTGTCCCTAAAGCACCATCATTTTCAGGTATTGTTCTCACCTTTTTAAGACTGGCACGATGTGGGCTCATTTCCTCAGTATTCACCATGTTGACAGCCTGCTTTTCATTATTGGTATGGTGTAAGCCACTTGTTATGCAATAGGTTTTGCCTGCACCATCATGCTTTTTCACGCCAAGAACATGAAGTGTCTGATATGAAATGTGATTTTGTGTTGTCTCAAGAATACATGCACTCAGATACTACCTTGCAGTTTGTCTCGGTTTTCTGGTTTCTGATTCTCCTTATCAGTGATGTAACTTTTGGTGGATTGGGGATGGTGCGAGAAGTAGTGAAAAGATTTTTGGCACTGGATTTTCCAATAGGATCAAACACAATTATCACAATGTTTGCAAACCTGGCAGTTACGACTGAAAATCAGGGCCACCGACTTTTGGTTTTCCCTGGGTGTGCCGGCAACCTGCAAAAAAAACAGTCACATTGAAAGTATAGTGACTCTTAAGCAGATGGCCTTTCCTGGTACAGAGATGTCCTTTCCTGGGGGGTTTCAGGCCCCTAGCACCAGCGTACTCGTCGAAACTGCTGAAAATTATTGTAGCCACAACCAGTTAACATCTTGCTACAATCTTTTTAATATGCAACTGAGGCTGCAGAGGTCAGGGCACCTACAAAAAACATCCAGGGTCAATGAACGTGTTGGTTGGGTGACGTCTGACCCCAAAACCGCCATCTTTGAAAGGTCTTTCCATACCCAGAAGGGGCTTCAACTGGGCTCAGAGCAAAACGGAGCTCATCACAATGCCATCAGAGGTGATCATTTCATCTGTCTGAAGCTGCCTGCAGAGGTCTGAGAACCTACAAAAACCATTCAAGCTCAATGTATGGGCTGCTCAGGTGACCTCTGATCACAAAACCACCACTTGAAAAGGTGTGTCCATCCCCAAAAGGGTCTTCAACTGGGCTGAGAGCAACACAGAGCTCAACAAAATACCATCAGAGGCACTCATCTGTCCGAGGCGGCCTGCAGAGGGCAGGGAACCACATGGGGCCTACAATAAGCATCCAGGGTCGACCTCTGACCCCAAAACCACAATTGAACTCCTTGCTTTGGGATAACCCAGTCCAGGAGACCCAGCAAAGTGCATGCAGCTAAGGGCCAACCTCCAGTGTTTCCTCCAGCCTCTTTGCTTCTTCGACTGGGAGCTATTCCTTTGCTTTGTACTGCTACTTGCTTGCTAGTACCAACTACATCAATGCTCAGCCCACTCTCACCACGCACTGCTCTTACTATCTCTTACTTTCTCTTCTACTACTTTCTTCAGTTTCCTTTGCTCAAAACCATTTCAGCTCTTTTCCCATCCCCATAATCTATTGTCCTCAATGTCTCCCCTCTTTTCGCTCGCCTACTCTCTATTCACAAAACCTCCAGCCCTAACTTTCATTACTCTTTCTCTTCTCTCATCTACCCCCAGCACCTCTCTGCTTCAAAGACACAACATCACTATGCTTCTACATCTCACTCTCTTTAAATTGCTCTTTGGAATGCGTTCTAGGTGGTGGTGTAGGACTTTTCTCATCTTCCAAACGTTCTATCTCTCCTACTCCCCTATCTCCCACAATGTCTCCCTCTTTCAAATGCACTATCTCCAAAATCATTGACCCTGTGGCATTCATATTATATCTCTCTATTGGGCACCTAGTCCCACTGGTCATTTGTTTGGCCACCACTCCCAACTAATGGCACCCTTTCTCCCCATCATCACCTCATCATCACTGGTGACTTTAATCTCCCCTCTCCTTCCACTCGTCCATCCACTGGCTTTAGCCACCTTCCCTTTAACCACTCACTTTCTTATGTCCATTCTCGGCCCATTCAAATGGTGAATCCCTTGACCTTATTTTCATCTCCTCTCAACTCTGTGCCTTTAATATCTCCACCACTTCCTCTCCTCTGATCACTCCATCATCTCTGCCTCAATTTTCCACCCCTCTCTCTCCATCTACCACTTCCATTACCAACCTTCCTTGCTCCAAATTCCCTAGCTACCTCTCTGACCTACATCACTCTCTCTCCTCCAATGCAGAATTCCTTGTTCCAAGCAATGATGAAGCCTTCACTAACTTTTACTCTGTTCTTAATGCTCCCTTCTCTCGCTTCCCTCTTACTACATTCACTCCTAAACCTTCCCCTAAATGCCTTGGATTACACCTTCCATCCGCACTCCTAAAATAATATGAGGAAAAACCTTTGCACAACAAAGATCTAAACACTTCTTTGATATCTAACTCTTTCTAATTGCTCTTCAAAATGACTCCTCTGCTCTTGACATATTTATCTGTCTTATTTTGACTCAATCCTCTCAACCTAGTTACCTCCAAAAATCTCTCAACTCAATTTTCTCACCTCATAAGCCAACCTCCATCTCCTGTACTCCTTCTGCTAATTATCTTGCTCTCTACTTTGTTTTAAAAATTTCCAATATTCAAAATGCCCTCCAAAATGACCTTCTATCCACCCCACTTGTTCACTTATCTCCGACACCTCTACCCACCTCTCCTACTGACATTTGCCCCACTAACCCAGATGAGGTTCTTGCCCTTATTCTCAGGGCTAACCCTCCATATGCCCCATTGACTCTCTATCCCCACACATAGTGAAACTCAAATCTCCCAGATTGCTCCATATCGTCCCTCTTCAAGTCTTCTCTTGACAGTGCCACTTTTTCATCATCCTACAAGTTGGCTACTGTCATCTCTATCTTTAAGAAATCAGGCCTAGATCCTAACTGTACTACCAACTTTGGTCCTGTTTCTCTTCTACCTCACAATTCCAAAATCCTAGAGCATGTAGTTTTCAACTGACTCACTGAGTTCCTTGACAACACAACCTCTGGGATACTTTTCCATCTGGCTTCCGATGTTTACATTCTACTGAATCAGCTCTCCTCAATGTCAGCAACTACACCTCTTATGCTCGTCATGCTGACCGTTCATCTTTTCTTATTCTTCTCGACGTCTCTGCTGCCTTCAATACCGTCACCCATTCTGACCTTCTCTCAACACTATCTCTCCTAGGTATCAGGGATAATGCCCTCTTGGTTCGCTTCATATCTTGCTCCCAGACACTTTCAGATGTCCTGGAACAGCCGTACCTCCCTACACCCAAATTACTGTTGGTGTTCTACAAGGGTCAGTCCTGGGTCCACTTCTCTTTACTCTCTGTATCTCAGCTCTTGGCACTGCTCCTGCAGCTTATCCTTCAACTCTTTGCTGATGACAGTCAGATCTTCATCTCCTTTCCCACCTTATCTGATGATTTACAATCAAATACTGAATGGCATCTCATTTGCTCATGCTCAACTCCACTAAGATTAGTTCTGCACTTCCCATCCAAAACAGACAATCTCTGCCTCTCCCCCTCTTCTATTCTTCTCTTCCGCCCACCTTCTATACTCTGCTTTTGGTCACTACCTTGGTGTTGTCTTCATCCCATCTCAAAACTTGGTCTGAATCTGCCTTATTGGCCAGGTTATATCCTCAATATCAGAAAAATAAGACATCTTCTCCACTTTAAAACTGCTAAGCACCTAATTTCCTCTTTAGTACTGTCTCTGTCTGACTACTGTGCCACTCTCCTCTATGGCCTTCCCAACTATGCTTATTCACCTCTCCACAAAGTCCTCAACTTTGCTCTGCATTCACCCTTCAACCTTCACTGCTTCACCTCCACCTCTGCAGCCATCGTCAGTTAGGCTAGTTATCTATGAGACAACAGGCAAAGTATAAACTCATTCACATCATCTTCAAAGCCATACACAGACTTGCCCCACCCTACCTATCAGTCCATCTCATTCCCTACTCTCCCCCTTGCCCCCTATGATCATCTTCGGTTCACTTCATCGCCACCTCTCATGCCCCTTGCACTCCCTCCCATTTCCACTCTATTCCTCTCCTCGCTCCCTTACTATGGAATGATATCCTCTCCCTCTCCACACTACTTGGACTCTATCACTACTTAAATCCAACATCAAACTCTCCTCCTTTCGGTCAGAACCACGTTCATAGCATTCTACGCCACCACATCCCCCTGTCCTCCTCTCCCCCACCGCTCTACAACCCCAAGCACTTATCCCTCGCCCCATCATCCTATAACTTAGCACTTCCTCCATTATCCAGCTCCTATATCATGCCCTACTGACCGTGTCCCTGGTTCATGTTTCAACCTCCCCTACATTATCTGGTTTTATAGCTACATCCTTGGACCATTGTTAAGGACACTGGTCCTCTGCTCTGTAAATCAATGTTAGAAATGTTGCAATGCCAAAAATGCATTACTTTCCCTGTAATTTCCAAAAATAAAATACATAAATAAATAAATAAATCATATGGGGACTGTTGTGAAAAATTAAATGAGTACCAAACCCAGTGTGCATTATACAGTTAGGGCCTCATTCACAGAGCATTTTCCTATGCCATTACAAAACACGTGTGTGAATCAGACCCTTAGTGGTTAAGCATACAATTATTTTATCATAGACATGTCTGTCAAATATAAAGAACTTTGGCTATGCTTATGTTCACCCAAATGCTCTTTGGTTTTAAGCAAAGCCGGCAGAAACCATCAGTGTTGCTATTTGTCATATTTTGCTTCCTATTGGGGATATTTTGAAAGAGTGCAATAGGAGTTTACCAGACGGTCCATCTTGGAATGATGAACTTACATCAGAAAATAATGCATACGGGTAACATAGGTTTTGAAAATAAATTCCCTCTTTTGAATAAATGTCTTTGCAAAAAAAAGTTTTTTAAAAAAATGCACACTCCAATTTTACTGTCAGTTGATGCTTAATTATCCATGAGGGTGTAGACTAAATGAACCCTAATCACAGCCCTCTGGATAATGATCACGTTTTACCACCTTCTTTATTTTAAGTGCCTTAAAATCACTGACCAACTTTTTAATGAGGGAGAATTTGACTTCTGCATGTGGTCTAAATTCGACTTCTGTTCATGGTAAACCAGTTGTTCACAGTCGACTTTGCAGCAAAAATACTAACACAATTCCACAGAATAAAGGACACTGCGGAAGCACCATGAAGAAATATGTGATGTTCAGATCTGTAAAATGTCACCAGGAAATAAAGTCTACCAGATAAGAAATACTGCATTTGCTTCCCATGGTTACCTAATCTGATCTGCCAGCTGGAAAGAAAAAAAACACTTCTATTCTCCGAATTTCACAGTCAGGTCACACTACAAATGTAAAGGAAAAGAAAATTGTGTTATGCATGTAGAAATTGCCCCAAGGGTACTTGTGCTGTGTAGCTCAGCGTGTATTCATTTTAATTACGTTGTTTATTTTGTTGTAAAATGTTTCAGTACAGTGCAGCGCAGCACTCGAATATATGGCGTCATTTGAAACACATTAAGATGTGTGGTCTTTCTGTGCTCATATATATATATATATATATATATATATATATATATATATACCCTAGGGCCTGGAGATATATGTTCAGAAGTGGTTTCAATGTTGCAAGGAGAAAGATCAGAGAAACAAGGCTGCAGTAAAGAGAGAATCGTCCAAAAAAAAGTGTGGAACTGCTGGAGCCATGCTGCAGCCGAAGAAATGCGAACAAATGAACAAAAAAGATACGGCAGAAATAAGCAAGAGGCGACATTCAAATTTGGCAGGCAGCACGTAAGAGGCAAAGACAGGGTAGGGCCTGAGCGGGCAAAGCCCACCAAAAATCTGTAAATGCCCACTCAGCAGTAATTTGTGAGCATTTACAGATGTTAAAGTCACCGCAATGGGCCCAACTACATTTAGCTTCAGCCCCCACTTGTGAGACAATCCTAGGTAGCCTCTGAGCACGTGACCTGGCCGACAATAGAATTCTGGCATCTTCTCGTGCAGCCCTATGTCCATTTAACACAACACACCCTTTCACATGTGGGAGCATGGAACTCTTAAACTGCCCATCCGTGAGTGGCATGCTCCCTTCCTTTGAATATGCATTTGGCTGGCTGAGAACACCTGCAGTCAGGGAGTAAATTTTCAGTGACATTTCACTTCGTTAAGAAGTTGAAAGTGTAAAATAACAAGCATTGGCAATGCCAACAGTTTGGGCGTTTAGTAAGGTTATTTGCATTTATAGACACCAGGGTGCAGGAGAGTGTAAAGTTTTAAAGGAGGATGCGATAAGGGGTGCAGGTGTGCAATGGAATGAGAAGGGGAACACAGCAACTGGAGGAAGCCATTGATAGAAGGTGCCGATGATGAGCAATTTGTCTCGGGAGGATAGCTCAGGGGCAACGGGCTGCCTTGGAAGCAAGACAACGCTGAGTAACACAGGTTCGATCGCCGGGTCAGCACTTTGACTCTGGGTATTAAGCGCGTTATAAATAACCCATTACAATTTACAATGGGAAATGTGAGTGAGAAAGGGTGAGAGAGAAAAAGTGAGTGTGAGTGTGAGAGGAAGGATGAGAGAAAAAGTAAGGGCTGAGAGCAAAGGTGAGAGTTGGATTAGACGCACTAAGGGGATATCTTCAAGAGTGCTAGATAGAGTGACTGCCAGTGTAGAGAGAGAGAGAGGAAGGATGAGAGATAAAGTAAGGGCTGAGAGCTGAACTCTTATACCTAAAAGCCCTTTAAGACAAGGTAGCAATACTCTTAGGTGGAGGGGGATGCAGAAGTTACTCATACATCCATAATAAAAACGACTCAGGAAGTTGGCAAAGTGCGTTTCTGTTTTATTATCATTTATCTAAAACATTATCCGACGCCGCACATCTCGATCTCGATACATTTCAGAAAAAACAGCTCTTTTATAACACAAACTCACTGCTGACATCAAAATATGTGGCACACTGCAAAACTTATGAGTAATGGTGATTGACTCTGACTGAACATCTAGGTTTACATTCTATGTAGCCGGAGGTTATAATTGGGTACCTAAGTCAGGTGGGCATCTAAGCCCATCCCAAATAACTGGTCATCATCATTGTCACTAAATACACGACGATCAATTAGTTCTACAAACTATAGGGCTCTTCATTACATGACACTCTACGATTGGTTTGGCAGCCTTGTACCATTCTGGAATATTCATCACGCTAGCAGCACACAGGCTACCATCCCAGGTGCATGGAGGCTCGGCGTGATCATGTCTCCCCACCAATTAACCCACCATCTATCAACACTCCTACAGTCCGTCAGACAGGCTTGGAACGTGGCCTTGTAGATGTTCCCTTCCTCTGGGAAATAAAGAAAGTGTAGCTTCTCTCTGTCCTCTTGGTTTCGGTACAGCTTGACCCAAGCTATTTTGATCTCACCTATGTGACTTGGAGACCACTCTCTTGAGCTTATTGCAGCATTTAATCCTATTAAATGATGAACTCTTGACACCTTCAGTGTTTTTCATATTACTTCAAACAAGAGCATGTTCTTTTCTCACGTTCTTTGTAACTTTTTGACAGGCATCCATTTCACTATGGCCTTGATAACTTGGTGCTAGGCCGACTCAACCTTTCTTGAAACTCGCCTTGCCATCAGTAATTTCCACACATTTGAATGTCCTTTTTCTAGTTCACAAAGTTCACGAAGTTCAAGAGCCTGCTAAAGTGTATTGTGCAACATCTAGGTTCTATACATTCCTATGTATATACATTGGCGCAACGCCGCAATCTAATTCACTACGTAGCCAGCTTTTAAGAATTCTTTTTTACCTACTTGCATTTCTGGAACTGTATATCTGTAAACTGATTTACATAATCTTCAGCGTTTCTGTAGCATGAGCATCTTCATCTCAAGCCCGAAATGTTGCTCATCTTTACCATCTTCTCTTCAATTCTTATAGAATGCTTGGTTTCTGTTCCTCATTTGTCTTCTAGATGCGTCAGCTCCTACTTCCTATGACGTCATGAGGCTCCTCTTCTTGTTCAAATGCACATTTCTTCTGGTACCCCATCCAAAAGAACACTATGCCTTTGTGCATTTATATAGGGTTTTCTCAAAGGATACTTTGTCTCAAAGGTTCTCTGTTGTATTGGGATTCTTACTGGAATTGCACATGTCGTCATCTCTGATTCCCAACATATAGGCAACATGGGGGCAGAGCTTTGAGTGAGGATGTCTGACTTCACCTCTACAGAGCAAAGTTGAGAGCTGGGGAGATGGAATAAGGGGATATCTTCAAGACTGCCAGATAGAGTGACTGTGAGTGTGGAGAGAGAGAGCTTGACTGCGAGTGTGGAAAGAGAGAGTGACAGCATGCGTAGAGAGAGAGCGACTGCGTGCGCGGGTAGAGGGAGAGAGAATGACAGCACGTGTCGGGACAGAGAGTGACAGTGCATGCAGAGGGCGAGAGTGACAGAGTGCGTGGGGAGAGAAAGCAAAAATAGATGATGCAGCAGCAATAAAAGACTTTGCAGCACCAACATCTAGGAGAGTGCCCTTCATTTTGACAATTAAAGGAAACATTGGATAATAAACATGCATTTTTGTTTATAATATTGTTTTGGACACCACATAGCTAAAAAAGCATGGATGTGAAATGTACATACACGTCTGTTCTTGCTCAGTCATCCTTTATGGCAAAGCATTTGCATGGCAAGGGGCACTGATAACACAAAATCTAATTGTGCGGGAGCGGTGCTCGCCAGGCCAAAAGGAGATCCCCGATCCCTCCCATCTGGCTCTTGTTGAAAGATTTCTGGCCTCCCCCAACAACCCTTACAGCTATATAAACCCACAAACCAAATGTAATAGAACATTATGTAGTGGGATCGATGTAGTAGCATCTCCACATAGAAGGAACATGACAGGCCCTTGTGTCAAAGATATGCCTCCTGGGCTTCACAGTCTGTCCAGGAAGGGCAGACCATGAGCTAGCTATTGGCATGGGATAGAAGTGGTGGCTTTTAAGCTGCATCATTTATTGCAAGCTTACCTCTGGCTGTTGGTGTCTGTTCCCACCCACTACCCTCTGCATACCAGTTGGGCGTCTTTGCGTAGGCCCTCTCATATTGTAAAGCGCATCATTCCTATTGAGAGATTGACATTCCACCGACAGCATTCCCACACATCACCTTGACGTTACCTTTGTTTTTAATTGTGACCCAAATTCTGAAATGCTGGCATTATAAACTGGACCTCACCCACATGGGGTAGCAAGCACTTGTGCACAAAGAAAGTATATGGAATTCCTACCAACTGCCCTTGTCCACCCCTTACCTGTCTCTTTCTCCAGTATGTGGTCCAGGTGCAAGCCGTTCAGAAGGTGTTCCAGAATCTTCTCTGGTGTCCCTGACCCGGGAGGATAGCTATTGTCTCAGGAGGATAGCTGGTGTCTCGGGAGGATAAGTTAGGTCTCAGGAGGATAGCTTAGGACGTGCTCACCTTGGAGGAAAGACGACACGCAGCAACACAGGTTCGATCCCGAGGTCCGTGCTTAGAAACCTCTGGGTATTAAGCGCGTTTCTATATACCCAATCATATCATATCACCATGTACCTGTAGGAAAGCAGAGAGCAAAGAGAGTCATTGTCTGTGGAGGACTGCGAGCAGCTGCTCCACTCCTCATCCTCGTCTTCCACATCAAAGTACTTGAAATAAGGCAGGTCAAAGGTGGGCAGGGGAAGACCCGCATGTGCCCCGGAACCCTTGTCCTCCAAATGGTGGCGAAAGACCCTGAGCTTGGCACTGCCCATGGCAGCTGTGCAGGAACAAATGTATGCCCCTGCCCACTGCTGCAGCAGCCAGCCCGCGCATGGCTGGCTGTATCCATTGGTCTGCAGAGCTCTGCAGTCATCCCCAGCGTGGGTGTGTCTGTGCCTATGTCTGAGGACATGCCTCAGGAAAAACTCTTACCTCAAATCATAATCGCTACTGCCTGCTGCGGGGGCTGGACTCTCTGACGACACTTTCCGAAGCACCAGCTTCGGGAGAAGCGGCATCTGCTATGGAAAAGCTCCATAGCAGATGTTGCTGCTCTGTTTTGGGTCCGCGACCTTCTCCATGATCATTCTTGTGACCGGCTCTCTCTTCGCGTGAATGCTGATGCCTTGCCCCAGCTCACCACACAGAGGCATTGAGAAGGGAGGCCTGCCTCAGCCTCCATCTCTAAAAGAGATCACTCCACGCTCCAGTGTTGACAGTCACGTGACATGTGACAGTACTCCTGATTGGGATAAAATACATTAAACAAGCCACTATTGGATTACATCTGCAAAGTACAACAGAAATAAACACTTTGTGCGTTGGCGAATGTATGTCACAGTATTTCCAGTTGTCATACCAACCCTAACAGACTGCTTCTTGGAACCCCTTTCTTCTTGTAGCAATTGATTTGGTGATATTTGGTGGCTTATGCCACCAAAAAGTGCCAAAACCAAAAAATAGAAACACTCATGGTCAACATTAACCTTTCTACTTTGACAGCTAAATGATGCCAGGGTTCATTTCAAGCCTCTGGCAGCATTGCGCTGTCTCCTTCTCCGGGCTTCTGATAGGGGAGACCACACTGCAGGGATCAAAATGCACAGATCTGTTGCAGATCAAAATGCATCTGATTGTGAATTGGGATGCACTTTGATTTGTTTGGAGTGGAGACTGTCTGCATTTTGGGTCTGAGATGATTGCACAAAAAGCATTCTGGTGTGCAGATTCTCTTTTGGGAATCAGAACAAGCACAAAATGCAGATTTTGTCCCTGTTTGTTTCTCTGGAGGACACGCACCAGTAGACCGAACTCTTTCGTGAATCAGGCCCCTTGGTGTCCTTAATTGCTTGTAGTTTGGACCAATATTAAGGGCAATATAAATGTTAAAATGCAACTTTAGCAAAAATATTACCAGAAATTTACAAATTATATTCAATTTTTGGGGGAAAATCAACGATTCAAGATTTGTGAATATGATTGACTTTTTTTGGGGTCCGGGCCTATATTATGTGGTGCATCTGTGGCAAAGTCATATGTTGTATAAGTTCTAGGGAGAGAGACTCTGTGGGCCACAGGAAGCGGCACACTAATGGAAACAAACCCCAGAGGTGTTACATGGGGATTCCCCAGAGAGTTTCTCCTCCCTGCTCAACAATTTAGGTATGGGGATACTTGTACAGAGGGAAGATCAGACAATGGAGACTATAACCTGATGTGTCACATAATTCAGAGTCTCAGATTTGGAGGCAAGCTTGGGCAAGAGGCCCCATAGGTTTCCAATTACAAACCCAGAGCTCACATCAGTGGGAAGAATCACAAGGCTCCTTGTTCTTCCCTGGCTGACCCCACAGCATCATCTTTACAAAGGGTGGTGGTGATACAAAATCAAAGTCAGCAAGACCCCCACCACAAGATCCAGTCCCACTCTACCTACCCTGGATTTAAGGCAGAGGCACTCCACATGGGAAAACGCTCCTCCTTATTTCCCACAGGCTCTTCAGGGAAAAGACCTTAACTTTCCCATATAATCTCATGACCCAGTGTCTCTTGCCTTCCCCTTTCTGATTGCCCCTCTTCCTGAGAACTTCAGGAACCACCTTTGGGGCATCAAAGGTACAGGACCCAGGGAAAGGGTTTCCCTGGCAGAAGAAACTTGACAGAAGAAACTTGACATAAGGCTCAGTGTGGAGTCGCCCCTTGGAGATAAGGGGTCATGATAATAATAATAATACATTCTTACATAGCGCTAGACACCCATAGGTCTCAGAGCAGTGAAATAACAGAAGACATTATTATCCAAGAGAGTGGTAGTCAATTTATTGGCTGAAGAAGGAAGAAATGCAGAGCTGGCCCTACCAGGATTCAAACTTGCCACAGCAAGCAGCGCACAAATATCAGAGGTGAGCACTTAGCTCACTGTGCTATCTGACTGGCACAAGTTACCATGTATGTACCTCACACCGAAGCACAGGAGCCAGGTACAGTCACTGCTGTATAACACAAATCCCCCTTTCAACCACCTGGCCAGTACTGGAAAGGGGGGTCACCAACTTCCAGAGGACGTCCAACTCAAGAGGTATGGATGATCGAAAACAAGGAGTATATTGACAGAGTGTAGTACAGCTCTTGTGGGTACTGGAGTGGCTGTTTATATGTGGACTCCGCTGCTATGAATAGTTGGATGCGTTGTGTTACAATCATATCTTCTTCAGTGTCAGGCACAAATACTTGTGCCATGTATATTAAAAAATCGCCTTTATTTTATTTTATTTTTTGACCATTTGTATGGAAGTTTTTCCAGACGCCATTGGTGGGGAATGTCACCGTGGGTGCACTGTGTGTATGCATTTAATAGTGAGTCTGATTTGGAGTCCAGTCTTACTCCAGAGATCTGAAACTTGGACCCGTGTTTTTTGTTTCCTGCTGCCTTGCTGAGAAAAAGGACTGTGCCTTTAACTGGAGGCCCCTCCTTTATAAACTCTTTCCAGGCACATAGCGCTGCGCGTGAGTCAAGTTGGAGTCCAGTCATACTCCAGCCATAGTCAAAGAGTGACTGGAGACATGGACGCCTCAGACCCGCAAGATGCTTCCAGTTGGCCTATCACTAGAGCAAGGCTGCACCTCGAGACGCTGGTTGAAATGACAGCATCGGACATAGCAACGAGTGTGAGGAAAAAGGTCAAACCTGGTCCACATGCTCCACAAGCCTTGTAGCAAGGAAGTGAAGTAAGTGAAAATGTGAATAATGAGAATGGGAGTGATGTGAATGGAGAAACTGCAGTGGTTGTGCATGCGAGCAGGGAGAAAGCCGTGAGCTTGGAAAGATCCAAACCAGTGAGCGCTCAAGTGGCAAGTCTCGATGTGACCAATGCAGGTCTTTCATAGAGCCGCCTTTCAGAATGCCGGCTTCGGGTCATATCGCAGCCAGTGAGCAAATGACAACAGCTCCAAAAATAGTAACACCATCGATACACAATGTGAACACGCCCCTAAGCATGAGCCCAGTAGCACCGCAAAACACAACCTCTGTCGAGTGTAAAAGGAATCGGAAGGATGGCCTAGACATTGAAAGTTAAAGGCTAAATCCAAGCTGCCAGAATTTAACAAACAGTGGGCCAGATATTGGAACCTGTCCTGTCGCCGTAACTCTGTACAAATAGGCGGCGTTCGAACAAAGCAACAATAACAGAATAGCCTACGTGCACCCGCTATCAATACGATGATTCAACTTAAACATACAACAATGAGTTTGAATGTGAATGAGTTTGAGTGTGAAGTGCATAACAACAATGAAGACGCATTGACATTGGGTATAATACAAGCCAAAGGAAGACACGATGAAGACCTTAGTGTGAAGAAGTTGGAGCGTACAGTACATAGAACAGCATAAACATTTGGATCGACTAAGTATCTAACAAGGGTACAAATGTCAATCCCACTGACCGGGAAGATGAGGAAATCACAACAAGCAGGTCTGCAAGAAACCTCTATTGAGCACAAAATAAGAGAATTTGAATGGCGTTCCAATTTCATAAATAAGATGAAAGCAGGAGATATCTATGTTCCCAGTAAACAGCTTCATAAATTCACCGCAAATAACCAGGAGCAGCAAAATATAATGAAATACCCACAAACTAATTTAAACAATGTGGATAACCAAGGTCAATTTGAAAGAACACAAGATAAGGAAGAAAGCCCAGAACAGCAGTATGCTGTAAAACAACACAAGCAACGAGCAAGAGGAAATTGAGAGATCACTGATGCCAGTAGGAAGGTTGCAAAACATCTGAGAGAATGGTGAAAGACAATGCAACATAACAGAAGGTGACCAAATGAACTTAACAACAAAGGACACCAAGAGTTTATATTGCCCAGATGATCCGGAAGAGAAAAATCAAAACGGTGATTCTAGTTGCCAAAAGGTAACAACTGGCCCAAATTTCGAGAAGACTTACCCCACTACACAAACTACAGGCACAAATCAATTATCCATTGCAGCAGGTAAACAGATACACAACAACATCATGGTTGCAATGACCATCTCGTTAGCACCATACACCAAGCTATACGAGATGATAAATGAAAAGGTAAAGGATAACTCGACCATGCTCGCCATGCTACATTCCAAATTGGTATATTTGGAAACTTTTACAGCAAAAGTCAAGGAGAATTTAAATCAAGAGGCTGAAGCATCAGCATCATGGCAGAGAAGGCTATGCAACCTCGCCATCAGTGAACAAGGGGAAAAAACTACTACCATGTCTGCGCTAATGCATTCCATAAAATGGATGAGAAAATTAGTAGATGAAAAAGAGAGGGAGCGACATAGAGAAGCAGAAGTCGACAACATAAGAAAAACAGGAAAAAACGAATAACCCCATGCCTGCGCTCATAGGAACTCACTTGCATCAAAGAAGTACAACCACGAATCCAAGGCAAATACCAACAACAAATACAGAAGAGGAAGAGAAAGAAAGGTCGAGAAAAAACGACTTAGCGGAAAATGGAATTCATTGGGGGGCTAACAACAAAGGTACTGACCCCACCAGACAGCTGCAAATAACAGGAAGAAATGTTCTACCACCTGTCGGAAGCAATGTTTTACATAGCAAAATAAATGGGACAACGCGACAAGTTCAAGAAAACCGGGAAGGAACAAATGCGACAAGGTCACCAAAACCGGGAAGGAACATTTGCTCTAAGCAGTAAGAATAATGGGAACAAGCTTACAAAGGACATTGATGAGGGAATAGAAGGCATTTACCCATTTTTTTCTTACAAAACAAGTTCAGGTGATGAAAAGCAAAGAAAAGGAAGAGAATGCTGAACGACTTCTAAAAAATCAAAGTAATAACATGTTGGATAAGGACAGAGACAAAATAACAAAAAATATTAAAAAAAATGGAACAAAGAGGACAGTGAATGGTTTGCAGGCGTTTTGCTGAATATTCAAATGCCCCCACGTACTAAACCGACAAAATGTAACAAACAATCAGAGGCTGGGTTGCAGGGAGACAAATTTGTAAAAACAAAGAAAACAGCAATAAAACTAAACACAACAGATGGTGAGAGTGAAAATGGATGGACCCAACATCCCCAGAAAGCACCAAGAACAAACTAAAAGTGAGGTTAGAAAACATCTTTATGGCACGGAACGGCACAAATCTAAACCAGAAAAATGTGATACCCCTGCTGCACTGTGTAGCTACACTAAAGGGCATTTCATTGGACGACATTGCTGTCGTCGAATATATAGATAAAATAAGAGCGGACACTTAAAATTGTATAAAGTAAAAGATCTACTGATGAACGGAAGTTCAAAATTACACAAACTGGGGTTCGAAGTAAACAAGCGCACCCCAAGTCTGTCAGAAAGCTCAAAACTAGCAGCTCAAAAAATGCAAAATAAAAAAAAAACAAGTGGAGATGAACGACCACTGGGAAGACCATAGACATACAGAGTCTATGAGAAGAAAATCATTAAAAGTGACTTTCGATAACAGACGACTGGAGGAGCAGAATACTAAATCGAAGGGCGATAAAAAAGAACAACCACGAAATACAAAGGACTGGCCTTGTGTGGCGACAGCACTAAGCAACCCAAAAAAGGATTAGCAACAAGAGGAAGGGGAGGTCCAAAACTATTTTCGAATTTCATGGAACACAAGAGGCTTCAGACATTTGTTTAATCCACCAGACCAACACCTGAAGGGAGCAAAAATCATCTGCCTGAAAGACACCTTGCTACAGGAAATGCCAATATGTGAAAGTTATGAAGTATTAATGAACCCAGTGAGAAAAGGAGTCAATGGAAGACCTCATGCCGGACTGTTGATTCTGATAAAACAAACTTCAGAAGTTACGATAATTAAACATGGAAATCTGAACTCATATGTTCAGGGGGTAATAATACAAACAAAAGAATACAAAGCCTGAATAGAATCGCAAACAATGTTAATAAACAGATACTGGAACCCTGCTAGAGTTAGCACAACAAAGTTGGTGAGTGGAATCACCAAAATAATAAGGGAAGACCTGATACTAGAGACTCGCCTAACCATTGTCATATGTGGAGATATAAACATAAAATGCATTAAAAAATTGGGCTTCCCAACACTTGCCCAAATAACATGAGATGACAATGACGCTATATATGTTAAATGGATAAGTTAAGGGAGACATTCCAGGTAAGGCAACCTGGACTAATGGGAGCCAAGAGTCAATGATTGACTACATTTGGATCTCCCAAAACCATATGCACAAGGTTAAACGTCTTTACGTACTGCCACAACATGTACGTGAATATAACATCCTGAGGCTAACATGGACTGGAGAAAACGGGAAAAGGGCAGGTGATAAATCAGATCCCCTGGAAATAAACCAGGGTGGTAACCGGCTGAGGTTAAAAAAAACAGTTACTACAGTAAAAACAGACAAATACTGTAATCAAATAAGAAAAGGAATAAGTTATACATCCTATGATTCCTTGCTAAAGATATATAAAGAAAAAAGAACCAGATTGAAACTGCCGTTATTAGAGGCAAAACATCAACATAGCGAGATGGTGGTCAAGAGAAGGAAACAACTAAGAAAGGAAATAAAGCAAACAAGGAAAACAAATGATAACTGTGAAGATCAAACACACCAAATCAAATTAAAGAAGCAATACTAAAAGAACGGGTTGATTGGATTTAGACAAGAACGAGATCAGGAACAAGGGGAAAAGATGTTGAGAGCAATGGTACAAGCTACAGCACGAGATATGTGGACAATAATAAATAATCTAACCTTAAACCAACAGAGTTGCTTAATAAGAGGAGTGTCCAAAACAAAATCATTTCTCTAGAGTCTTCGGCAGTGCAGATAATGTAGCAACAGACCCTTTGGCAAACACCAACTATCAATGGACCTTGGAGACAGACGGGGGTCAAATTGAAAGAAATATACAAAAGCTGAAAAACTCCTTTGCGTCTGGGCCGGATGGGTTAACAAACCAAGATCTAAAAAAGATCCAAAAAACAAAAAAATGGGCTGTTCTGATCACCTTAGTTTTCAAGAACATTGGGGAATGCAGACTAATACCAACATCCTGGACAGCAAGTATTACAGTACCAATCTTTAAAAAAGGCCAACGGGACGAGCCATCAAATTATCGGCCAGTAGTGCTGCTCAATGTAATTGGAAAAATGTTTGCCTCAAATCTGCAGAGAAGTTTGACCAATTGGGCAGAAAAAAAATCAGATCATCGATCCCCGACAGACCGGTTTTACGAAGGGTACCGGGACGGAGCTGAACTTGTTCATCCTATCATTACTGAAACTGAATTCCATCAGAGTAAAAGGAAAATTATATATAGCCTTTATACATCTAAGGCAAGCCTCTGACTGGGCGAACCCGCAAAAACTATGGTTGAAACTGCAGAAGGAAAAGTGTCCCAAGGAGATCCTGCAGCCAATGAAAGCCCTCCACGAGAACACAAACACGCGAGTAAGGATCAACAGCCAAGAAGTCTTATCCTCAGCTATAACCACCAAAAGAGGTGTAAAGCAGGGCTGCCCATTTGCAGCCACTCTCTTTAAGCTATACATTGCAGATCTGCCAGAAGCCTTGAGACAAACCAAGTACTTCCCCCCGAAAATCAACAATAGAGAGATCTCAGTGCTATGCTATGCACATGATCTAGCTCTAGTACATCAGATGCAAATTGGACTACAACATCTATTATACAAACTCCAGGAATATATGCAGACCAATGACCTTGTCATAAATACCATCAAATCCAAAATTGTAACACAATTGTAACAACAGGAGAATCAAACAAGGCTACTGCAAAGAATTTCTGGTGGAAGATTGGAGAAGAGAATCTAAATTCTTTAACTGGGTATATAATTCAACCTGTCAGTTGCAGAAGCAAACTCGGAAAAGGAGTTCTTCTCAAAATTATAAATGTTATGCTCACAAGGAGCAATACTGGATGGTAGATTTGGGAATTTTTCAGAAGTCCCACTGTGATCCTTCTACATTCAGAAAGTGATGCCTATCATCACGTATGGAGGGGAAGCAGGCCTGAATCTGTCCTGGAGAATGTGGACAAAGCAAGAAAGCAGGGTTTGGAGACCTATTCTAAAACTACCAAGGTGCCTTTCGATTGCCGCTGTAAGAGTCGAGTTAGGCTTACAATCCCTCTATTCAGTAGTAAAATGGAAGTCACTTGCTCTACTGAGCAAAATCTCTCTTACTGAACCAATGATAAGATATAAAATTCCTTCCCCGTTTGTGGTTAGAAAGAGTGCAGTACCAGTAAATATCTGGAAGAAAAAATTGACTCAACATCTAGACCAGCTGGATTCATCACTAGAAGAACTAATTATGAATCCAGATAAAGTAAAGGAAAAGTTAACAAGAGAGGACTGGCTAGTCACTCGAGCGGCAACGCTGGAATACAAAGCGCAACAAAATTCACCTAATGAACATCGAAAAAGGGACATTATGCCGCAATAACTGATGAAATTCCCCAGTAAATATCACTGGGAGAGGATGATGCAGATAAGGCTAGACGTATACCAAGCCAACGAGTTTAGACATAACAGAGGTCACGAAGGTGTGAACAACGGGCAGTGCAGATTCTGCAAAATACAGGGAACCCTAGAAACCACAAGGCATCTGTTATTGGACTGTATAGCAGTAACAGCAGAAAGGGCACGATGTCTAAATAGTTATCTGGAACAATTTAAGACCAAGACAAATGAGTAATGGTGGAGTGATTTTCTACAAGGAAGAAATTCATGATTTGTGTACGCAGGAATAAACCTGCTAGACAAACTAATGAAAGAGCAAGAAACAACATAAGAATGCACAAGCAACAGGAAGGACCATAAAAGATCTCAAAAGAAACATAAGACTGAAGTAGAAGTTTGGACCCCCGTTAGGGAATGAGACTGACACCATAGGGAAACAAAGTGTCATTAGATGAGTAATAGATGTGAAGTGTTGTAATCGAAATTTGTGTTGGAGAAGACATGTTTTCACCATGGGACTCGCAATGTCACTGTTTCCTTGCTCAGGACCAAAGATCCAATTGAGGGAAAGCATGTTAGACATCTTAATTAAATGAAAGGAACATGGAATGATAGCTCACATGCTAAGTGCTCGATCAGACATGGGAGAAGCCTGCACTTCACAAGTCTGAGTTCGCCCATCGTCCCACTGAGGTTGATAAATGAACTAACATAAAATAGCAAACAATCACAATTGATAAAGTTAGATAATTATCGCCATGCTTTGCAGAATTCCACGTGACAAGCCCCACGGAGGATATGCAAGTTCTACAGAAACTATTCAGCTTTAGTAATTCCTTCAATGCTCATCTTATATTCTTATATAAGCCACAAAAAAAAATAATTCCTTGTCATTTTTGTCAGCATTATCATGCCCTTAGATAGTAAGCTTAGTAGAATGATCTATGCTTTATGAATAGCAATGTTCACTTAAAATGTGTATCGTCCATTTCCAGCGGAGGAAGGATAGCTCAGGGGAAACGCGTTTGTCAGAAGCAAGACAACGCAGAGCAATACAGCTTTGAATCCCGATGCCGCGCTTAGCACCCCACTCACCAGCGCATTTTAAAAGAACAGACTTAAATGCATATTTATCTATGTACAATTTTTCTAATATTATATGTCGAGTTAACATATTTTCTGTAGCACCAAACCATCTGATCCCTGTCTTTGTAAGATGTCGTGTCCACTTCTGACAGAATTCTGCCCTTTTCATCCAGAACACAATCTCTACACTTTTCCAGAATTTACACAAATGTGCGTAAGGAATATGGGCATCAGATGATGAAGTGTCAGATTTATAACATACATACATTTGGAGTAATACCCTATTTTCCGCTACTACCTCCCAGAACATACCACAGAGTCCTAACACCTCTTAAAATGTGCACAGACAAATCACAGGAATCATGAGATTATTGATATAATTTTGACAATTATGTACTATGAATTATCCATCTTTCTAAAATTATGCTCTGGCCCAGAGGGGTGTGGTTTCCCAAATCACATGGGGGAATTTCTGGTTTGTCCACTTCCTCCAAGCTCAGCTGGCTCACAGAGGCAGTGCCCTCCTCCCCCATTTCCTTCCGGGAGGAAGCCATTTAGGACCCCCTGATTTAGCATTTGCTTGGAGCAAAGGGAAGTTCATTGTTCTGTTTTCCTGCAGTCCCATGCACCCCTCCCCTGATTCAATCAGAGAGGTGTGATCTCCTTTTGGTGGGGGCAGCAGAATGCAGCCAGGCCTGTGAATGCAGTTGCTGGGCAAGTTTCAACTCCTGTCGGGGATTGTTGCCGGGCAGAATTCAATCCCTTTAAGCCAGGCTTCAGCCAAATATCACTTTTGTTCCCATTTTTCTTCATTCAAATCAAACTTACAATTTTGACACATGCAGCTAGAACGCTGATTCTAAGTTAAACAGTTGCAACCTATGTGACACTCAAAAGTAGGTCCCTCATTTATTTTAAACATTTCGATTTTAGTGGCTTTAAATCCCATTTCACTTAAGCTGCTGACATCCACAGCTCAGCCAGTTTTGTTCTGAACATTATTTTAGGCTCTTCATCTTTCCAGATTTGGTATGCACACAAGACTTCATTCTACCAGACGTCTGCTGGTATTCAGTTAGATTTCTGAATATCTTGCAATGTTTGAAATAGGCATTTTGAGCTTGCATTTCAGAGAAACAAATGTGATTTCAAAACGCTTTTTGAGCTAACAGGCACTGCTGTTTTTCCTTTGGCACCAGGTTTCACTCATGGCGCTTCTGGCCCATCAAGCTCGCACTGCTGGGTGGCATGTCAGGTGACCATTTTGGTGTGCGCAAAAACTGCGCGGCTTTCCTGAATTCTGGCGCAAATGTCAGCTTTTTGGCCATCTTGGATTTTCTAAGCCCACAGCACCAAATGTTGTAGCATAATAATTCAAACGTGGGTCAAGACACCTGACAAGCCCCCCCGCCCGACTGCACTTTGATTTCGAGTCGAGGGGGAGTCGGGTGCAAAGGATGTTTTGATCCATGCGCTGAGATGTCCGCATCATCTTCTTCCGATTCCGCAGATGGCACAGTTCAGCATCTTTTCCTCCATCAGGGTGGATCGATCGGTTCTTCTCGCCGGTCCTGATGGGAGTTTCGGGCGGTACCTCGGGCCCCTCGGATCTTTGCTCCCGGTCCCTGGGTCGTCCTTCTTGGGCAGTCTCCATGGTTTATCTCTCTCTCTTCTCACCTAGGATGACAAAGCAAAAGTGGCAGAAACATATTCGTAGACATTTCCCCACCACTATTAATGGTGGGGCGAACATATACATTTTATACATCTGGATACATTTGCATTCAAGAATCAAAGAAATGTATAGGCTATATGATAATATATTTTAGGGTTGGACTTGTATTACTATGGAGCGGCCCCCCTCTGGAATTGCAGAGGACCCCTCCAGTTCCTGCAGAGTGTGCCTGGGAAGGCAACACTTTAGCTGATTTATATGGACCCACTTGTCTTCCCCTTCCGCCAAACTAACCTTGGGGATGCGGATCTTGTAGGCGACTGCGGAGATCTTGTCTACAATTTCAAAAGGTCCCTTCCATGTAGGCAGAAATGTCCGCTGTTTGGCCTGGTTCCTTTGGAAATTGTATAGATAATCCTGGTCCCCTACATTGTATTCTCTCCTAGTAGTCTTCAAATCATAGTGAGTCTTCATGCTATCGGCTGATCTTTCTAGGTTTCGCTGAGCATAGGCAAAAGCATGTTGGAGGTGTTTCCTTAAATTTTCAACATACTCATGCGTTGTGGAGGCATTGATCAAGGTTTGCTCTTGGGTGCTGTAGAGCAAATGCTGGGGAAGCACCATCCTGCATCCAGTCATCAGGTCAAACGGTGACATTTTAGTTGCAGATGAAGGGGTAGATCTGATGGCCATTAGGACCAGAGGTATTCGAATATCCCAACTTGGCCCAGAATCTGCCACAAACTTTTTTTAATATGCTCACAATGGTTCGGTTGTAACATTCTACTGCACCAGAAGAGGCTGGCCGGTAAGCAATGTGTAGCTTCCATTTAACCCCCAATATCTCCCACATCTTTGTCATTACTTCGCTGGTGAAATGGCTGCCTCTGTCTGACTCAATCCTTTGGGGTAGACCAAAACGCCAAAAGATGTGGTTGATCATCAGGGCAGCTGCTGTCTCTGCCTTGCAGTTTGGGGCCGGGAGACATTCCACCCATTTAGTAAATAAGCATGTCAGCGTCAACATGTACTTATTTCCCCTAGAGGAGCGAATCACGGGGCCTATGAAGTCGACTTGCAAATCTGACCATGGCAGTGTCATCCCCCTCTTTTGGAGAGGCGCACGGTGTGTGAGGGATGTTGGCTGAAATTGTGCACACACAAGACACCCCTTCAAGTATTGGTCAAGGTCCTGCCCCATGTGTGGCCAGTATGCAACCTCTCTTAAGATCTCAAGTGTTGTATGAAACCCCCTATGACCGGCGGTGGCCGCATCATGGGCGTGACTTAACATCAGGCTTCGGAATGAGGTAGGGACGATCCACTGATCATGGCCAGCTTGGGATTTCCTTACCAACAAACCGTCTTGGATTCAGAACATTTTTGGACATTTCATCAACACTCTGAGGTCCTCTTTCCCAATGTAACCGGTATCCGTCAGGGGAAAGTTCTCAGGGTCCTCAATGTGTTGGTAAAACTTACCAATTATTGGATCCCCCTTCTGAGCCATAATCAAATCAGCATCTGGGGTCTCCTTACTCCATTGTGCAGTTGAAAGATCTTTGTGAGCATTTGTCTGGGACCCAGTGATAACAGTGACCTGGATTTCCCCCAACAGGGACTCAATCTCTATTAGATTCCCTTGGATGGCCTCGTTTTGGCCAGCTGATCAGCTAAGTCATTTCCAGTTTTGTCTGGTCCCTCTACTTTGGAATGACCCTTGATCTTCTTCCAGTAGATGGTCATCCCATTCATGGTGACCAGATCATCAATGTTTTGAATTAACTTCCCATGTTTCAAGGGTTTGTTATTAGCACATAACATGCCTCTGCTTTTCCAATTAACCAGGTGCTCCACAAACCCGTTCCGTACATAATCTGAATCTGTGATTATGACCAGTTCGTGGGGTTGATGTTGGACAGCAGTGAGGATGGCCTGATGCACAGCCATCAACTCTGCCACCTGACTACTTCGGGGACCAATCTTGTATCCAGCAGAGGGTTCTGGGGACTCATTCACCCATGCATTCCCTACGCTGGCCACCAGTTCTTTCTCCCCGTTATTGTCAACATGGTAAGTGGGCATCCACATAGACAGTGGGCATTCCCTCACACTTGTCTTCTTCAAAGACTTTGTGTGGGGAATTAAGGTATGCCTCCATGTTGTCCTAGATTTTTAGACTTTCGTCCTCGAGACAGTTTTGTCTGGCACAATCATGCAAGTCAGCCAGACCTTGCACGAGGGGACTATTCTTGTTTTGGCCATATCTGACCTCCACAAGAAAACCTTGCATTGACAGAATCCAGGAAGTAATTCAGGAGTTACTCACATTTCCGGCCTGGATTTTGTCACTTTGGAGATATTGCAGAGGCTGGTGTGGGGTCTCCACTATGATGTGTTCCCCCTGGATAAACGGGCGGTAATTCTTCAATGCCCACACCGTTGCCAGGAGTGCCTTCTCACATTCGTTGAATTTTTCCTCCACAGAGGATAAAGTTTTGCTCGCATAGGAGATTACTTTATTGATCTTGTCATGCTTTTGATATAATACTGCAGTCAAGCATGTATTAGAGAACCCTGTCTCCAAGAAAAACTCCTTGTTTCTGACAGGGTAAGCTAGGCAGGGCTCTTGTGAGAGGCTTCTTTTGAGCTGTCTTACTGCCTCGGATTGTTCTGGCCCCATTCCCACTTGACCCCCCACTTCAAGAGATGAATCAAGGGTCTGTTGATCTCTGCGTAGCCCTCAATGAACTTCCTGCTGTAATTATTCAGCCCAAGGAGGCTCCTTAGTTCCTGCAGAGTTGTAGGGTCCTTCAATTTCTGAAGTGCTTCCACTTTCTTTTCCTGGGGACAGAGACCCTGAGGAGTAATCTCATGCCCCAAGAAATTAACACAGGTTCTACACCACTGTGCTTTCTGAAAGGAAAGTTTTGCTCTGGTGGCCCTCTACTGTGTCAGAACATAACGGATCTCCGCTATGTGTTCCTCCACAGATGAACTTTTGATGAGGACATCATCTACATAAGCCAGGTTACCCCTCGCACCCAGGTCGGGCATGGCCTTATGTAGGAAAATGTTGAATTCATTGCCGGAGTTGAGGTATTCGAAGGGAGTCTGGGTCCATGTGTACTGCTGATCCCCAAAGGTAAAAGCCAGTTTGTATTGGTCCTCCCTACTGACAGGCACGGTCCAGTATCCATCGGTCAGGTCTATTGAAGTGAATACCTGTGACCCCTGGATCTGGGCCAGCCCCTGGTCAATGTAGGGAAGAGGCCATCGGGAAGTATGGACCCGTTTGTTGAGCTCCCTAAGGTCGGAGCAGAGTCTCCACTGGCCGTTTGGCTTCAATATTCCCAGCACCGGATTATTGAAGGTGCTGTGAACTGGACGGATTATCCCCCGGGACTCAAGTTTCTTAATTATTTCAGTAAGGGACTCCATGGATGCGAGAGGCAAGCGATATTGCTTCGCAAACACTGGAGTCATGCCAGGGTCCGTGGGAATTGTTGTTGTGTGTATGTCGGTGCGACCACAGTCATATGAGTCTACCGCAAAGAGATCTTGGAAATCCAAGAAAACTTGTTTCAACTTTTGCTTCTGTTCCAGAGTCACACAGGCATCAGCTAGGTTGACTCTCTCTTCTACCATCTGCCTGAAGCCTGGAAAGACTTCTGGTTTTGCTATCTCAGCGGCCTCCTCCAGCTGGGTGGAGAAGTCCCTGGTCAGAGTCCTGATTTGGACTGGAGGCTTCAGGTGGGAAAGGCAGCCCTCATGGACCTGGAAAATCACCTCATCCCTTCTGAAGTCACAAGTCACATCTTCCTTACCATAGAGGCAGGAAGTGTACATCAGGAAGTTCCCCCATGCCGAGTAAAGATCCTGTCTGGTGTTGTATTGTCATCACTGTCACTGTCAAAACAGTCCTCGGGGATTGGTCCTAACAGTTCATTTCCTAAATCAATGGAGAAATGTCAGTCATCAACCGCCATTCCAATAATGGTGCCTGCGGCTAGAGTAATACTCTTTAAGTCGCTGTTATCCACCTCTATTGGAATGGTGTCATGTTCTATGTTGACTAATGGTGTTGGGTTTACCCCCAACCCTTGCTGTTGGAGAGAAGCATTTAGATGAATATAAGCATCAGGGTTTTTCAATGTTTGTCCTCTTTTAACTTTCACTTCCAGGGAGAATTGTCGGGTCCTTTCTGGGATGGTGACTTCCTCTTTAATCTGGATTTCAACTGCATAAGGTAGCAATTGAGCCGACCTAAATGCTTTTTCTGGATCATCAAAGCCCATGGTATTATCCACTAATCGGGACCAAGCTTTTATGTTTATTAGGTCCAAACTAATGGCAAAGCGATTGAGAATATCACTGCCTAAGTAAAAGGCGGCAGTGACGTCTCGCACGACCCAACAATTATGGACTATGCTCTTGTTGCCAATGGAGATTTTGAGCATACACCTGCTTGGCAGGAGAGGTTTGGAATTGGGTGTTTCCAGATCCATTTCCCCTTTGTCTATCAGTTTGAATGTGGGAATGGCTGGATCTTTTGGGAGTTGGCGGAACATGGCTTCGCTGATGAAGCTCTTACCGTTGTTTACACACACTCGGGCGAGAACAGAGTCCTTCCTATCATTTAACCAAACAGGGATGAACAACTGCTCTCCAATTTGCTGAATATCAGCCAGGCTCTGAGCTGATTTCACATCTTTCTGGACTATTGGAGTGGGAATGTCTGATTGTGGATTAGTAAAGAATTTCAGAGTGTTTCCTTCCAGTGTGGAATACCACCTTAAACTGGAAGGAAGGTTGATTTTCAGAAATAGAGAGGACCCCCCATCACCAGTCTGTTGCCCATCTGCTATTACTGTCACGTCTGGAATTTGATTGTTCTGGAAGTGAAATTCTACTTGGTCAGATATTTGTTCAACCATGTGGCACGTGCCATTTAAACTAACATGGTTGACACTCTGTTTTAATTTTATTGGCCGGCTAGTCTGGGTCCAGAGGACCTTGTTTACGCAATCTATTAGGGGTGACAACCTTCTCAGGAGGTCATTCCCTAGTAAACAAGGCATGCACTCGGGAGTCACTACTATGACCGGTGTGTTTCACCTTGTGTTGCCCAATTTTAATGTCCAAATCTGCAGTCCCCTCGACGGGAATTTCCTTCCCGTCAAAGTTCTGAAGTTGTCCAGGAAGAGAGGTGAGAGGAATACAGTAATTCTCCCGCCTTCCTGCATTTAGTTCATCAAAGGCCCTTTTGGACAAAAGGGTAGCTTGGGATCCAGTGTCCACCAGTGCCAAAATTGTACTCTGCCGCTTCACTTGTACCGGGGCATAGTATCCTCCCTCCTTCTCCTCAAAGGGGCACAGATAATGCATATTTTTGGACAACTGGTGGGCTAATTTTTTAGTTTTTGTCATGACCCGGCGAAATTGCCCTTTCTGGAACTCATGGTCATTGTCACGAAGGGCTTATACTCCTTGTTCCTCCCAACATGGCCGTACCAAGCTCCGTGCTACGCACTAGCTTTCACGTCGTAGCACGTACTATAAATTGGTCATGCCCCTGCGGGTCCGCGCGTCTCAACTCTATCTTCGATAGTGACCCGACGTGTGTTTGCTCTCTATATTTGCTTCCTTGATCCTCATACTTCCTTCTTTGCCTTTTTTCCTGTTCCTGGACTTCCCCCCTACATTGCTTGTTTATCGCTAATCCTGGACACCCTGGAACCACGAACTTCCCGGAACTCTGAACGCGCTCTGCAACCTGACGAGGCTCGGGCGGGCCTATTTAAGACCCGAACCACCGACAGGAAGAGTCCTGCGGCCGAACAAGGGAGATCCCGATCACAGGTGAGACGGGGGGAGATTTATGACAGTTTGAGACGCTGAACGATCAATACGGATTCTACCATGGAGAATGCTATTCAGGACCTGATGCGCGGAATGTAAGAACTTTCCACAAAGATGCAGAATATAAAAGCCAAGAATGCGGCTTGTCACGCGACTCCGCGAACAAGGACAGCGTATTATTGGGAGGAGTGGTTGATAAATACGACGGTTCAACAAAGACCTTACGTGGATTCTGGGATTCTTGTTTGGTACATTTTACCTTTAAGCCCTACTATTTCACAACTCCTAGGGCTAAGGTGGGCTTCATAATATTGCATCTTTCCGGTAATGCCCTTGCATGGGCCACTCCATTACTCAATTCAGGGGATGCTCTCCTGGGTGATTATGAAGGGTTCATCGCGGAACTCAAGACTATGTTCGAACGACCAGACCTGGTTCACAGTGCTCAAGAAAAGTTACTTGACTTCCAACAAGGATCCCAAGACATGTTGACCTATGTTACCACATCCAAACAGCTAGCCAAAGAGGTGGACTGGCCCCTGGAAGCCAGTTTTACTTTGTTTCGCAGAGGTCTAAATGAAGAGATTAAGGACGAGCTAGCCAGGGTGGCACGTCCTAGTTCATTCCAGGCCCTCCTGGACTTGTCTATGCAAATAGACTTTAGAATCCAAGAAAAAAAGGCTGAAAAGAAAAAGAATAAAGTATCAATTCAAAGATACTCCCTAGAGAATACTACAAGGACAGAATCTGCCAAGAGTCCGAGCACTGATTCTGAACCCATGCAACTTGGAGCCTTTCGTGGACCAATTTCCCCGCAGGAAAGGTTAAGAAGAATACACACAGGCTTATGCATGTATTGTGCCTCGGATAAACATCTAGTTAAAGAATGTCCTCTGGCTCCTCCCCGACGCTCGGGAAACGCCAGCTCCCGATCCTAAATGGAGCAAGGTTTCGGGAGAGCGATGTTTGCTCCACATCAATTCCGTCCTTGAACTCTCCTGGACAAAACAAATTGGTGATATTACAGGCCTTTTTATCGCCATCCAAGGACAAGGTCTACCCCATACTGGCCTTGGTGGATTGCAGAGCAATGGGAGTCTTCATTGATCAAGATTGGGTCAGAAGTCATAACATTCCGTATGAAGCAAGAAGTTATTCACAGCCAGTGGAAGCGATTGACGGAAGACCTCTTTCCTCAGGACCCATAAGTCTGCAAACAAGGGAGATCCATCTTTCCATAAATCATCATCAAGAAAGAATTGTGTTTGACATTACAAAATAAGCCCATTACCCTTTGGTTTTGGGCATGCCCTGGTTACAAAGGCACAACCATATATCAACTGGATGGCCGGATCCTTATTCCTGGGTTCGGAGTTCTGTATGAACCATTGTTTAAACCTGGATACCTCAGTCACAGCCCCTAAAAGTCCACCAAGGTGTCCAGAGACACCACTCATGGTTTCCAATATTGTACAAGTTCCAGAGATCTATCAAGGGTATGCTGATGTATTCTCTACTGCCATCGTTCAAGCCTTAGCTCCACATAGACCCGAAGACTGTGCCATAGATACTGAAACCTCAGCAGTGATTCCCTTTGGCAGGATGTTTATCCTTTCAGAACCAGAAAAGAGAGCCCTCCGGGAATACCTAGACACTAATCTTGAGAATGGCACCAAAAGACCTTCAAAATCACCAGCTGGTGCTTCATTGTTCTTCGTTCCTAAAAAGGATACCAAAGAGCTCAGACCTTGCCTGGACTATCGGGGCCTAAATCAACACACCCAGAAAGACAGATACCCACTACCCCTGATCTCAGATATCCTTGAAGCTGTGAGAGGTGCAGTGATATTCACGAAACTGGATCTCCGAGGTGCTTACCATTTGATCCGTATCCGGGAAGGAGACGAATGGAAAACAGCCTTTAGAACACCCTTTGGTCACTTTGAATACCTAGTCATGCCCTTTGGTCTGACTAATGCTCCTGCAGTCTTCCAGCGTTTTATGGATAGGGTGTTCTCTGACATGTTATTTCTCAATGTTATCGTCTACCTGGATGACATATTGATCTTCTCAAAGGATTCCTTGAAACATGAAGAACATGTAAAGGCAGTACTTCAACGTCTCTGTGAAAATCAACTCTTAGCCAAACCAGAAAAATGTTTGTTTCATGCTACATCAGTTCACTATCTGAGGTTTGTCCTTAATTCAGAAGGAATTAGTATGGATCCTTCAAAGGTGAAGGCCATACTGGCTTGGCCCGCCCCAACATCTGTAAAGCAAATACAGTCCTTCCTGGGGCTTGCCAACTTCTACCGGAAATTCATTCCCACCTTTTCCGAGATTGTTCAACCCATTGTTAATCTCCTGAAGAAAGACTTTCCATTCAACTGGTCTATACCACAAGACAAGGCATTCCAACGCTTGAAAAAAGAATTCACTCAGGCCCCCATCCTGGCCCAACCTGACATAAATCGGCCTTTTCTAGTGGAAACAGATGCCTCCAATTACGCCATAGGAGCAGATTTAAAACAAGAATCCGATGATAAGTTGGAACATCCCATTGCTTACCTTTCACGGACCCTGACTACCAGTGAGACTCACTACTCAGTTCTGGAGAAGGAGTTATTGGCCATTCGTCATGCCTTCACTGAATGGAGACATCTACTCCTGGGTGCTAAATATCCAGTTCAAGTTCGTACTGATCATCGAAATCTTCAGGTCCTACAATCCATGGAGTGCAGGAACAATAGACAAGCTCGATGGGCCTACTTCTTTGCTCAATATCAATTTCAAATCTCACGTGTTCCTGGACCGCAAAACATGATTGCCGAGGCCCTTTCTCAGCGTCCCGACTACGTTCCCTTGGAGGATAAGATCTATCCTAAAATGTTTCCACCTACAATCTTTGTAGCTCAAGCGATCAATCTCCTGGAAGAAATCAGAGTACAGACTCAATCATCTGAACTCTGGAAGGACATATCCGAGAAAAATCCCTGGCGTTTGACAATCAAGGAAGGATATTTATTCAAGAACAATTCAGTGGTCATTCCGACAAAAGAACTTCAACAGAAGGTAATGAATCTATGCCATGATACTCTTCACTCCGGCCATCGAGGGGTAACCAACACCTTCCGTCTTATACAAAGACAGTTCTGGTGGCCAGGGATGAAGTCCAGTGTAGTTCAATACATCAAGACCTGTGCAATTTGTAGTCAGAACAAATACGATAATCAGAGGCCGGCGGGTCTGCTTCTCAACCTACGTTGCCAACCAGACCCTGGGAAGTTATTGCCACTGACTTCATTGTTGAATTACCACCTTCCCGAGGATATACAACCATCATGGTAACCATTGACTTGGTCACTCATCTAGCTCATTTTACACCATTGTATAAACTACCATCTTCCTCAGAACTTGCTTGAATTTTCCTGGAACATATTTTTCGTCTTCATGGCCTCCCTTCCAAGATTATTTCGGATCGGGGACCTCAATATATTTCACAATTCTGGAAACATCTCTGTCGTGTTCTAGGAATCCAACGTGCCCTTTCTTCAGGCTATCATCCACAAACCAATGGGGCAACGGAACGAGTAAATCAAACCCTGGAACAATATCTTCGTTGTTTTGCCACCAAGGTTCAAGACGATTGGTCTCTCCTTATACCTTTAGCCAAATTCTCCTACAATAACTCAGATCATTCAGCTCTCAAGATCAGCCCTTTCTATTGCAGTCAAGGTTATCATCCGTCTGTTTTACCATCAGTTCTTCCAGAATCTACTCCGGTACCTACCCTTGAATCTTGGATTCAGATGCTGATCGACTTACAAAGAGAGGCCAAGGATCAGTTAGAACAGGCCCAGACTCGAACCAAAAGATATGCAGACTCTAAGAGAAGACCATCACCTTCCTATTCAGTTGGCGATCAAGTCTGGCTAGCCTCGAAACTGTTACCTCGACATCTACGACCAAACAAATTGGCTCCTCGCTATTATGGTCCATTTTCTATAAAGGAGATCATCAATCCTGTCTCCTTCCGACTTAAGCTCCCGGATTCCTGGAAGAAGATACATCCAGTCTTCCATACTTCCCTGTTGAAACCCTACGTTAGTTCTACTCGAAAGCCCTTCAAACCCACACCTGTTGTTGTGGACGACCAGTTGGAATATGAGGTGTCCAGGATATGTGATTCCAGGTATAGAAGGGGTCGATTACAATATCTGGTCGAGTGGAAAGGCTACCCCCCTAGCGAGAGAACATGGGAACCAGTTTCTAATTTAAAGACCCCTCGTTTGCTCAGAAGATTCCATCTTATTCATCCAGGCAAGCCTGGAGGAACAAGTCTTCGGAGGGGGCATGCTGTCATGACCCGGCGAAATTGCCCTTTCTGGACCTCATGGTCATTGCCACGAAGGGCTTGTACTCCTTGTTCCTCCCAACATGGCCGTACCAAGCTCCGTGCTACGCACTAGCTTTCACGTCGTAGCACGTACTATAAATTGGTCACGCACCTGCGGGTCCGCGCGTCTCAACGCTATCTTCGATAGTGACCCGACGTGTGTTTGCTCTCTACATTTGCTTCCTTGATCCTCATACTTCCTTCTTTGCCTTTTTTCCTGTTCCTGGACTTCCCCCCTACATTGCTTGTTTATCGCTAATCCTGGACACTCTGGAACCACGAACTTCCCGGAACTCTGAACGCGCTCTGCAACCTGACGAGGCTCGGGCGAGCCTATTCAAGACCCGAACCACCCACAGGAAGAGTCCTGCGGCCGAACAAGGGAGATCCCGATCACAGGTGAGACAGGGGGAGATTTATGACAGTTTTGGACATTGCGAGAGAAGAGATTTGGGCAGAATTCTATGGAGAGTCATGGGAATCTGCAAGAAAAAGTTGGCAACTGGAAATCAGAGCCATTGTGGGTTCCCCTGGTTCCGGTTCTGGGCCGCCCCCCCCCCCTTTTTGGAGGCAGTCACCAGGATGGGTTTGAACCAGGGGATTTTGATGCGGTTGGTTCTGGGATGAGTTGATGGGCGGCGCTAGCTCAGTCCCCACATCTCCCCAGTCGGTATGTGAATCCCTTGGGACCTGTCTTTCTTTGGGAGGAGTTCCCCCATCTCTGAAGGAGAAGACCCTTTTCCCAGGATCCTCTGAGGATCCCTCTCCCTCAAATTGGAAGATCTGTACCTCCTCCACAAACTGGGTCTGTTTGGGTCCTTTGTTTCTCCTACCTCCTCTCTGATCCTTGGGTGGCAGACTTTAAGGGGTAGGAGATTTTTGTTTCCGGTTCCTGGGTTTCCAGGGGCTGTTTACAAGTGGGGAAGGAAGCTTCCTCCAAGGCTTTACACCCCCCTTCCCATGGTGCATCCTCCCTGGAAACCGGTGGGTTATCGGGGTGCTGCCCCCGTCATTGTTCTGGAGCACCAGGCCCAGAATTTGGGGCATTCTGTGCCGGCATGCTCATCTGAGGGTTCTGTTGAGCCCTCAGCATGTGACCCAGATCCCGTGCCATATTTTGGACCTGGCGCTCTAACTGTGAAACCCGCTCAGGCTGATACGGGGTTCGGTTTTCTCCCCTGGGCTGATCCCGGGAAGGGTAACTATCCCTTCTCTGGTAGTACCCCGGGTTGGGAAGATTTGGTTACCCCTCCACCCTTGGCCTCCCCTCTCCCGGATTAAGTGGTCTGGGCTCAGGGAATTGGGGAAGAAGGATGGATGATTTTGGGGTTGGAAATTGGGCGGATACCTGGGAAAACAGTTCTGCCCAGTATTTGGGGAATTTCTGCCCTCCTGTGGGAAGTTAGGAGGGGAGTTCCCTGGGTTAGGTGCTTGGCTGGATCCCCCCCTTGGGCCGGAGGAGTCCACACATAACCCAGGATGGGTCGGTTTCCCTTGTAGCGGGGACTTACATAGTTAGGGGAGCGAGGGACCCCATTTGTGGGACTACCTCCTTGACTCCCTGTCTGTGACTGGCCCGAGGGCCTTCTGGGCTGAGAATTATTCGGTGCAGGCAGGTTTTTAGGCCCCCCGATCTCCAAATCTAAAATGGGGGCAAACTTTACCTCTGCCACCTTGGCAGCAGCAGGGGTGCTGGTCGATTTGGGGCTTTTCTGAGCGTTATTTTTATTTTCTATGGGCTTCTGCACCTCATAGATCCAGGTAGCCTGTTCAATGACCCAGTCTAGTGACCTCTTCTCGTGAAAATCTCTCACTAGCGGGGTCATTATGTATTTGGGTAAGGCGTGGAAAAACGTATTTACAAACTCTTTGCTGTCCGTGCGCACCCTTCTGGTAGTCTGTACAAAGGCACGCTTCAATTCCTGCACAAATTCTTGTGGGGCCTGATCCTCCCCACATTGCAAATTGTATGCTGCCTTGCGAGCCTCTTGGGGATTCCGGTGAACAGAAAAATGTTTCAAGATGGCCGCCCTATATGTGGACCATCTTGAATGGTTTTGGTCCTCCAGCCCTGCAAATAAACTGGAGTATTCTGGGGAGAATGTCCATTTTACATACTGAATGCAGCTCCTGCTGTCTTTCAAATGGAAAGTCTCCATCATTTGCTCGTAAAGCTCCAAGTGTTCCCAAACAGAATACTTGGCGTTCTTGTGATAAGGGGTGATGACACTCCTTATTGCCCTAATCTGTTTTAAGGGGTCCTTAAGCAAGGCCCTTTTTGCCTTGTTGGCCTTTTTGGTTTGGGTAACCCTGGTCCATTCATCCTCTGACTCAGAAGCACTGCTCCCAGAGGTGCCCGTCTGATCTTCCAGGTTTTCCCGGATTCTGCGAGCCTGGGAATGGCTGGCAGAATGTGGGGACCTGGTCTCCTGTGTCCTGTGACGCTCAGAGGAGTCTTCAGATCCCTCCTTGCTGCCAGGATTTGATGGGTACCGCCCCCCACTGACCTAACTGGGCAGAGGTTTTCAGGATGCCCTTAGTGGGCCAACTCTCCTGGGGTTCCCCACTAAATTGCACTGCACTTAGGTGCCCATACTATGATGCCCGCCCATCCATTCCTGGGTGGTACTGGCCTATGATCCCCATACTTTTGGCTGGATAGTAATCTGCCATCCCTGTGGCCCTGTGCTCATGTGCGCCAGGGGACATGGGGGTGGCAGAGTCCAGGGACTGGGAGAGGTGAAGGCCTCTGGTACTAGGGCTCCTGAGGTTATGCTCAGGTGTTTCCCTTTCCCAGCGAACCTCATCTCTATCAGCCCCTGCTCCCTGTTGCCATGCAAGAGCCTGTGCTTTCAGTTCCTCAGTCAAGGCCTTACTAGACTCTATCAGTCTCTCCTGCATGGCTACCTGTTGCTGGAGCCTATCATTGCCCTTGCAGAGAGCCTCAATCTCTCTCTGTGCTTCCTGGTTAGTCTTGGAGCACTGGGCCAGTCTTTGCTGTATGAGGGTTACCTCCTGAGTCCCATCCCTACTGGCCTGCTCCTTTCTTGCCAGAGCATCTTCCACCCTCCTGGTGTGCTCCAACAAGTTTTGATGCTCTTTTTGGAGGTCACTCAGTCCCTGGAGGGCCAGGTGATTCTCTTCCATTTTTCTTTATAAGTGGCAGACTTCCTGGCCTAAGATGTCCATTTCCTGACTAAGAGCCATCTGTGCCGCCAGGTCGTCCCTCTGCCTTTGAAAGGCACCAGCTTTCTGGCGCTCCTCCTCAAATTCTGCCTGGGTATCCATGTCTTTCAGAATCCGTTTGTTGCTCTCTGCCTTCTCCCTATCTAGGTGGCTTTGCAGGGTGACTACCTGCTCTGCGCATGCCCTATTGAAGTCCAGTTGTTGCTCCAGCTTTTTATGGCTCTGCAGTAGGGAGTCCAAACCTTCTTCGTACTCCTTCTGCAAGGCCAGAAATCTGGTATCCTGGTCAGACTTTTCCTGTTGCAGGATACCCATATCCTCTTTGATTTTAATGAGATACTGTCTACTCTCATTTTCTGACTCCTGGCTCCTGTGCAGCCTCTGCTCAGAAGAGACCAGGTCAGATTGGGCCTTCTCTAATGCCATCTGTTGCCTATTCGCCAGATCTTGGCCTTCAGCACATTTGTCCTGTATGGCTCCCATATATAAATACAAATATGCCGCTATCCTAACAATCTTGTTGTGCTCATCTTTGTTGGCCTTAGGGGCCATGTATAATTCGCTCAGAGCCACGTGTAAGGGACCCTGATCTTTCCAGATGTCTAACCCAGTTGCATTGACCTGTTGTGTGATCACCTGCAGCCACACATTCTGGTCCTGTTCAGACCATTCACCTCTCACAAACAGTTTATGTAAGAGGTGCTCTCTAGCTATCTTCATATCTACCAATGTCCTCATTCTGGAAATTGATTTCCTGCCTGACTTACAGAAGTTTGTATTTTATTTTGCAAAACAGAACGTCTCCTTAGAGCGTCCTTCTTTTGAAGGGTGATTTTACAGTGTAACACAGCGTGGTGATCCAACAGAATTTATGTATCCTGTCAGTTAGCACACTGTATTAAGCTGCACAAGTGGTAGAACTAATCCAGACATCCCGGCTCAAGCCCCCACTCTGTTAAGTGACTTCAATTCAGTACTCCAACTAAGTCAGTGCCTAGTCTGGGATGGCCAAGGGAAGCCCTTATTTATATATTTTTAAGACAAGTTCATAGATCTGGATGATAAACCCTTGTATAACGCCCCTCTCTTTGAATCCCCCTGACCTCACTGAGCCAAGAAGTAGGTTTGTTTTGCAAATTAAAAGATTTATTGAAAAATTAAACAAGATCTATATCACACTTTTATCAATAAATTAATATTTGATAGCACACTTATGAATATGACAGTGATCAACAATGGATAATATTACACTAGCACACTTTTTTAATTACTTAGGAGTTGGTAGAGAGAGGATAAGGTAGTTGAGAATGCTTTGATGGTTTCAAGGAAATGCAATGATGGAAAAGAATGCAGCACAGAAATAACTAAGATGGTTTCCACAAGAGATAATATGATCACTTTTTCTTTTGACAATTCACTCCCCCCCTCTGCAATATAAGGAGATGGAAGGGGAGCACACAATTTTCAGGAATACAATCAAATGCAATACCAATTCAGTTCTCCCCTAACAAGCTTAGAGCAACAAGTATGTTTTTAAACACAAGCAAAAATACTTTAAATGTGATTTGCAAAGAAGTGAAAATACGCTAAAATTGATTTTAATTCCCTATAGGAGATTCAGGGTAGGTCATAGCTACTTAAGATTGGTTCAGGTCAACACTATCAGTGATTCATGAGGGATTATCAGGTTGAAAACGAATTTCAACAATGGAAGCAAAAGACAGCTATTTTTTAACGTTTGGTAAAACTGAGCCAAATTGCAATTCGCTGCACTTTTTCAGAGTGCGTAAAGCGCGATTACGGAAAACCTATAAGGAGTAGAAAGTATTTTAGGCTTGTTGGTAAGCTGAGGATCTTAGCTTTAATATGAAAGTTAAATCTCGTTCCTAGCACGTGTGGTTCAAATGATACGGATGATTTTGTGGAGGTAGATTTTCAGAAATAAAGTAAGATTCAAATGGCAAATGACACTTTCACAGGTTTGAAATTACAGAATGGACACACGATTTCTATGCAGTTCTAAATAGGTTGAAATGGTTTGAATTAGATTATTTTAAACTAAGAGATTGGTTTTGCACAACTCTGGCTGGATAATCACTCCTAATTTTGGAAGGAATGGGCCTCGTCACAGATCTGGTCAACAGGTTTAGCTGTGGTTCTCTCTGCTCTGCTGGTCTGGATCTCTGGTTCTGGCAAAAGTTCTGGCACTGCACAGCGGTCTGGTCTGGTCTCTGGTTTTGGCAAAAGTTCTTGGCACAGGGCTCTAGCCAGAATCACACAGCTCGCCCGGGTGTGGAGTGGTTTGGTTAGGTTGCTGGATTCTGAGGCCTCTGGAAAGGATTCAGCTTGTGGACTAGGCCTTTCTGCTAAAAGTTCTGGAATCTGGAGTCTGCTTTTCTAAGTTCTGGTCTCTGAATATTGTCTGGATTTGAAGTCGTCCAGCAAAGTGCTTTGCAAGAAAGTGGAAAGAGCAGTCGCTACCTGGGTCTCAGTGGCTCTTTTTATGTCTTTTGAAAGTGTGTGGGAAGGCTGACTTTCTATGCCCAACCCTCTGAGGATCCTGATAGGCTATAGGATTCTCTGTCGCCTGACTGGGGAACTGAATTGTGAGTCATCTGGCATCCTTTTTATGGCATACAGAAAGAACACTCCCCTTGTCACTTTGCACACAAATCTATTTTTGACTTACATGCATATTCATCTATATACAATTTTTCTAATATTATATGTCCAGTTAACATATTTTCTGTAGCACCAAACCATCCGATCCCTGTCTTTGTAAGATGTCGTGTCCACTTCTGACAGAATTCTGCCCTTTTCAATCAGAGCACAACCTTTAAACTTTTTCAGAATTTACACAAATGTGTGCAAGGAATATGGGCATCATATGATGAAGTGTCAGTAATACCCTATTTTCCGCTACTACCTCCCAGAACATTGTCACGGCTTCAGCTTCCAGGCTCAGGAGTGGCGCAAACCAACCTACCCTCCAGGGTCTTGGTGCCTGCAAGTTAAACTTACACAAGCTTCTGCAACCCGGGCGGGGTAAGAGGGTTAGGATAACACAATGCAACAGTTGAGCAATCACTTACTCATTCACAATATGCACAATTCCCCCCCACGCCCCACAACAAGGGCTAGAACCAGAAAGAGACTTATCTCAGGGGGTGAGTGCTGGCCTCCTGCCTGCGCACTCTCAGGTCCAGAATTCGGAGCAGTGTTATTGCTGAAAAGAGAGTAGGAATTACCATCTGCGTGTTACATCACACACCAAACGTTACATTCACTCACTCTCGCACTAGAGGTTAATGCACCCTTAATGTGCTCGAGTAGTTAGGCATATGCAGCAGCTAACATTCCCCCTTCACGAGCGGATTACAGCCGCGCGTGGCTCCGCATCCGTTATTGCCCAAAATGTAATTGCCACTAAAGGGCTCCTGCGCAGCAACAACTCGTGTTGTATGTCACACTGAATAAGTTGTAGCCTCTCAGGTAGCCGCGTAGTTATAAACGGCTGTTAGTGGGTTAAAACATGCTTGACTACGCGCTGCGTGGTTCCTATATTTTGCGCGTAGGTCAGATTGCAGAAACTATGGCTTTAGTATTCAGGGCGTTTCACTTAGCTTGCTGGAGCAGGGAGGACATGAGAAAGTTGGGCGGAGCCTCCCTGAGCGTGCCCCTGACCGCAGCTGCTGGTGGAATCCTCTGATGATTCTCTACGGTGCAACAAAGCGCTGCGTGCCTTCCCCCAGATCCGCTTCCGCTGCCTGTGGCTTGCGGTACTTATCTAAATGGCATGAGGGGCCCAGGTGGAGGACGAGTGGGGCGTGGCCCCTCGTGAGCTTCCCCTTGCTCGGAGCTCTGGAGAACACATCTTCTCTGGTTGCTGTCCTGAGCACAAGCCCCGTGCTCTCGACGATCTTGTGCGCATGCGCCAAGTGCCCCGCCCGACATGGGCTGTAATATGTAGTTCTTAGTCCGGGGGTGCTTGCGAGATGTAGTCTGTAAGCTGATTCTCCTGCAGAAAGGACATAATAGTCTTTTGTACGGCAGTATTCTGTTTATAGAGGCATGTTTCTTCATGGTGCTGGTTGCCATTAGTTTCTGAGCCCTTCCCAGCACTGGAATACTATGATTGTTACCTTGCCCCAAGACAATACTCCCCCCTGCACAGGAGGATCTGGGTTTAGGTTTGGCTTGATAGTTACGATGGAATGCCTTGACCAGTCTCGGTGCATGGACATCCCAAGCAGGTTCCCAGGATCAATCTTCCGGACCATACCGCACCCAATCTATGAGGTAATAAAGCCCATCTTTCCGGTGTTGTGAATTCAAGCTGGCCCGTAACTTCATACTCAGGGTGTCCCTGTACCATAATGGGTGGTGGTTTTACAGTACGAATAGTAGGTAGAGCAGGCTTAAGCAACGATACATGAAAAGTCGGGTGGATCTTCATTTGGCTGGGTAAACTGAGACTTACTGCCACCGGATTGACCACACCGGATATGGTAAATGGTCCAATGAATCGGGGGTGTAACTTACGGGGCCCTGTCATCCGAATGTTGCGTGTGGAGAGCCAAACTCGATCTCCTGGTTTATACTGGGGGCTATTGCGTCTTTTTTTATCGGCATAGGCCTTATAGGTTCGCTTGGCTTTGTTTAGATTCTGTTGTATATGTGCCCAAACCTGACGCGTATGTTAAAGCAACCCTAATAACGTAGGTAAATTACCCTGGGGTAGATTAGCAACGGTGGGCAAAACTCTGGGATGGTAACCGTAGTACCCGGTGGAGCAGTGTACTGAGTTGTTATAGGCGATTTCGGCCAACCAGACATATTCCACCCACGATGTTTCGGAGGTGGTGGTATAACAATGGAGGAACTGTTCTAGTCCTTGATTCACTTTCTCCATCTGTCCATCTGTTTCCGGATGGTACCCTGAAGACAAACTCACTTCCATGCCAATCAGTTGGCAAAAGGCTCGCCAGAAGCGTGAGGTGAATTGTGGCCCACGGTCTGTAATGACTCGCATGGGTAACACGTGGAGTCATACAATGTTTTGCAGGAATAATTCCGCCAATTCTCCGGTGGTGGGGACGCCCTTACAAGGGATGAAATGACCCATTTTGGTTAATGAATCAACCACGACTAGAATCGAAGTGTATTTTCGAATGGGTGGTAGATCGACGATCAGATCCATAGTAACCGTATGCCAAGGAGTTGGGGGAGGGGGCATTGGTTGTAGGAGGCCGGCAGGTTTCTGATGGCTGGCCTTTTGTCTACTACAAGTGCTACACTTGGTTACATAGATCCGTACGTCACGGTGTAAGATGGGCCACCAGTAATGACGTGCCACTTTTTGTTGCGTCTTAGCTATTCCAGGGTGCCCTGCAGTTGGAACGTCATGACACCAACGCATAACCTCTTCCCTGAGAGCCGCTGTGGGTAAGTACAAGGCGGTAGCATAATACGGGAGGCCCTTCACTAAGGTGTGTTGTGAGCCTCGAGAACACCACTCATTCAATTCCTGGGTAGACATAGCGTGGAGTACATCCTCAAAGATGTTAGGCTGACCTACCACTCCAACAATATGAGCAGTGGGGATTATTGAACGTGTCTCCCTGACGTTTTTAGTCTCCTTTTCAGGGTATCGAGACAATAGGTCGGCCTTGCCATTATCCGATCCCGGACGATAGGTTATGAGGAAGTCAGAATCCGCAAAATAAAGTGCCCAACGCAACTGTCGAGGACTGAGGATTTTCGCAGTCTTTATAAACTCTAAGTTTCTATGATCTGTGATCACTGTTATAGTATGGTGGGCGCCCAGAAGGTAATGCCGCCATTCTTCGAAGGCCGCCTTCACCGCCAGTAACTCCCGGTCTGCTATGGTGCAATTTACTTCAGCCGGAAGCAACTTTCGAGAATGGTATGTAACTGGGTGTAATAACCCTGTTGATCCATCCCGTTGAGACAAGACGGCTCCCAGGGCATAACTAGAGGCATCAGTCTCGATCACGAAAGGCAACGCCAGATCCGGGTGCCTTAGAACTGGGGCGAGGTGAAGGCTTGCTTTAGCTTTTGAAATCCTTGTTCTGCAGCCACATTCCACTGGAATGTCTTACCTTTTTTTAGCAAGGTTGTGATGGGTGTGACCAACTCTGAAAAGTTTTTTATAAACCTGCGATAAAAGTTCGCAAAACCCAGGAATGTCTGTACCTCCTTCACAGTGGTAGGAGCCGGCCAATCTAGAACTGCCTGTACTTTTCGTTGGTCCATCTGAACACCAGAGGGTGTCAGAAAATATCCCAGGAATTCCACCGTAGTGCAATGGTTCGCATTTCTCAATCTTTGCGAACAAACAGTGTTCTCGAAGCCGTTGAAGTACTGCTTTAACATGTTTCACGTGTTCCTGCATGTTACTAGAATATATCAAGATGTCGTCTATATAGACCACCGCGAACACATCCAAATATCCTCGCAAAACCTCATCCAAGAAGTGCTGGAAAGCAGCTGGAGCGTTGCACAAACCAAACGGCATCACCTGGTACTCGTAGAGCCCGAATTTGGTCCTAAATGCTGTCTTCCACTCGTCACCGGTTCTCACTCGCACCAGGTGATATGCCCCTCGGAGATCCAGCTTGGTATATACCGTAGCATTGCGCACTTGGTCTAGTAAAACCGGTATCAGAGGTAAAGGATATCGGTTCTTGATGGTAATGCGGTTTACTCCGCGATAGTCTATACAAGTTCTCAAGTCTCTGGTCTTCTTGGGTATGAAGAAGAGCGGGGACGAGACAGGTGAATTGGACGGCCTAATAAATCCGTTTTTCAAATTAGTATCAATGTAGTTCTTTAAATGGATGGTTTCTGCTTCTGTAAGGGCGTAAACCCGACTGCACGGCAAAACTGCCCCTGGCTCGAAATCAATTCGGCAGTCAAATGGCCTATGAGGTGGCAGAGTTTCAGCTGCTTGTTTGCTAAATACATCCCGATATTCTTGGTCCTCTGAAGGCAGAGTACTCAGATCTGTTTCCCCGACGGATGCAACACAAAAACTTAGTACAGAGCTCTGAGCGGGCTTGTTGACCTTCTCCGAGACGATACAATGCCCCAAGCAATATGGAGAGGTCAGGGAGACTTCCCCCTTAGACCACCGCACCTGTGGATCACGTTTAATTAACCAGGGTAAACCTAGAATGATCCCAAATTGCGGTGCTGCGATTAGATCGAATCGAATGTTCTCCACATGACATTGTTGGCATCATAATGACAACGTTTGAGTACACTGCGTAATGAGTCCTGAACTCAATGCAGTGCCGTCAACTGCTCGTACCACCTCTGGGGATGTCTTTTGACATAAGGATACTCCTAGTTTGCATGCATATGTTATATCAATAAAATTGCCAGTGGCCCCTGAGTCCAACGGCAGAGCTACTGAAACCTTCTGATTAAGGAAACCTAGGGTACCTGTCAAGGTTATATGTGGAGCAAAATTAGCAAACTTAACTGCTGCGGCACCTTCTGCCACTTGGCTCGACTGTATCACCCCTACTACTATCGAGCCAAAACGTTTCCCTGTGACTTGGGTTTGGTGGAGCATTCCTTTACAAAATGTCCTGCTCAGCCGCAATACATACAAAGCCCCTCCTTACGTCAGCGCTCTTTTTCCTCCTTAGTGAGAGGACCTCTGGTCGAGCCTATTTGCATGGGTTCATCTCCAGATGTCTTTTCAGCCGAACCCGTAGGACGTGGACCACGGAACTGATCTAACCGTGCTATCGGTCTTGTGTCCCCGCGTTTCTTGTCTCCCCAGCGTTCTGCCTGCCGGTGGTCTAACCGCAAGGCCAAATCGATCATTGCTGGACAATCGAGTGGCTGGGGATCAACCTGAGCTATGAGATCCTTAAGCTCTTCTATCAGTTCCTGATAAAAAAGGGACATTTGCTTTTCTCTGGGCCATTCAGCCTCTGCAATCATCCGGTTAAATTGGGTGACGTATGTCACCAATTCCTTATTCCCTTGACGTAAGGTTAACAACTCCCGATCTTTACACATTGCAGCAGCCCTACGATTGAAAATCTTTCCAAACTCAGTTTGAAATTCATCCTAGTCGTACAAAACCGCATCATCCCTTTGTATTAATGGATTTGCCCAAGCCACTGCATCCCCCATCAAATACGAAATAACAAAAGCTGTCCTTGCCTTGGTGATTGAAAATCTGCAGGTTTGGTCAAGAAATTAAGTTTACATTGCGTAATGAAGTTTGATATTTCTGAGGATCCCCCCCATACCTTTCCGGAGGAACCAGTGGAACCATATGTTCGGGAGTTACAGGCACCTGGACTGGAGTGGGTGTCACAGCACCACCGGGAAGGGGGGAGGTTTGGGAGGACAAACTGCGCACCTGGGTGGCTAACACCGCGTAATCTTGCCTAGTGGCAGCAAGCTCAGCCTGCAGGTTCTGCAGAACCTTGGTGAGTTCCTCCATGACTGGTCGGGTCGTACCACTCGGGAGCCTGTGACACTTGGGCTTGTGCTTCTGTTATGGCTTCAGCTTCCAGGCTCAGGAGTGGCACGAACCAACCTACCCCTCCAGGGTCTTGGTGCCTGCAAGTTAAACTTACACAAGCTTCCACGACCCGGGCGGGGAAAGAGGGTTAGGGTCTCGATGGTTGGATGGGTTCCGTAGCAAGGGTAACCGTTGAGAGGACTAGGAAAGGGGAGGTGGTTAGGGAAGGGGACATAGGATAACACAATGCAACAGTTGAGCATTCACTTACTCATTCACAATATGCACAATTCCCCCCCCACACCCCACAACAAGGGCTAGAGCCAGAAAGAGACTTATCTCAGGGGGTGAGTGCTGGCCTCCTGCCTGCGCACTCTCAGGTCCAGAATCCGGAGCAGTGTTATTGCTGAAAATAGAGTGGGAATTACCATCTGCGTGTTACATCACACACCAAACGTTACATTCACTCACTCTCGCACTAGAGGTTAATGCACCCTTAACGTGCTCGAGTAGTTAGGCACATGCAGCAGCTAACATTCCCCCTTCACGAGCGGATTACAGCCGCGCGTGGCTCCGCGTCCGTTATTGCCCAAAATATAATTGCCACTAAAGGGCTCCTGCATAGCAACAACTTGTGTTGTATGTCACACTGAATAAGTTGTAGCCTCTCAGGTAGCCGAGTAGTTATAAACGGCTGTTAGTGGGTTAAAACATGCTTGACTACGCGCTGCGTGGTTCCTATATTTTGCGCGTAGGTCAGATTGCAGAAACTATGGCGTTAGTATTCAGGGCGTTTCACTTAGCTTGCTGGAGCAGGGGGGACATGAGAAAGTTGGGCGGAGCCCCCCTGCGCGTGCCCCTGACCGCAGCTGCTGGTGGAATCTTCTGATTCTCTACGGTGCAACAAAGCGTTGCGCGCCTTCCCCCAGATCCGCTTGCGCTGCCTGTGGCTTGCGGTACTTATCTGAATGGCATGAGGGGCCCAGGTGGAGGACGAGTGGGGCGTGGCCCCTCGTGAGCTTCCCCTTGCTCGGAGTTCCGGAGAACTCGTCTTCTCTGGTTGCTGTCCTGAGCACAAGCCCCGTGCCCTCGACGATCTCGTGCGCATGCGCGCGCGTGCCCCGCCCGACGTGGCGTGTAATATGTAGTTCTTGGCCCGGGGGTGCTTGGGAGATGTAGTCTGTAAGCTGATTCTCCTGCCGAAAGGACATAATAGTCTTTTGTAAGGCAGTATTCTGTTTATAGAGGCATGTTTCTTCATGGTGCTGGTTGCCATTAGTTTCTGAGCCCTTCCCAGCACTGGAATACTATGATTGTTACCTTGCCCATGACAAACATACCACAGAGTCCTAACACCTCTTAAAACGTGCACAGAAAAATCACAGGAATCATGAGATTATTGATATCATTTTGACAATTATGTACTATGAATTATCCATCTTTCTAAAATGATGCTCTGGCCGAGAGGGGTGTGGTTTTCCAAAGCACATGGGGGAATTTCTGGTTTGTCCACTTTCTCCAAGCTCAGCTGGCTCACAGAGGCAGTGCGCCTCCCATTTCCTTCCGGGAGGAAGCCATTTACGACCCCCTGATTTAGCATTTGCTTGGAGCAAAGGAAAGTTCATTGTTCTGTGTTCCTGCAGTCCCAGGCACCCCTCCCCTAATTCAACGAGAGAGGTGTGATCTCCTTTTGGTGGGGGCAGCAGAATGCAACCAGGCCTGTGAATGCAGTTGCTGGGCAAGTTTCAACTCCTGTCGGGGGTAGTTGCCGGGCAGAATTCTATCCCTTTAAGCCAGGCTTCAGCCAAATGTCACTTTTGTTCCCATTTTTCTTCATTCAAATCAAACTTACAATTTTGACACATGCAGCTAGAACGCTGATTCTAAGTTCAAAACTATGACATTTAAACAGTTGCAACCTATGTGACACTCAAAAGTAGGTCACTCATTTATTTTAAACATTTCGATTTTAGTGGCTTTAAATCCCATTTCACTTAAGCTGCTGACATCCACAGCTCAGCCAGTTTTGTTCTGAACATTATTTTAGGCTCTTCATCTTTCCAGATTTGGTATGCACACAAGACTTCATTCTACCAGACGTCTGCTGGTGTTCAGTAAGATTTTTGAATATCTTGCAATGTTTGAAATAGGCATTTTGAGCTTGCATTGCAGAGAAACAAATGTGATTTCAAAGCGCTTTTTGAGCTAACAGGCACTGCTGTTTTTCCTTTGGCACCACGTTTCACTCATGGCGCTTCTGGCCCATCACGCTCGCACTGGTGGGTGGCAGGTCAGGCGACCATTTTGGTGTGCGCAAAAACTGCGCGGCTTTCCTGGATTCTGGCGCAAATGTGGGATTTTCGGCCATCTTGGATTTTCTAAGCCCACAGCACCAAATGTTGTAGCATAATATTTCAAACGTGGGTCAAGACACCTGACAGAGACTTGCTAGGAAGTTAATCAATGCAGCTCTGCTCATCAATCAATTACATTGTTGGCTTAGTTTTCACTTGACTTTTAAGTCACGCACGTGTAGTGCCGGAACCCAGGCCCCAGCCTAATGCCGCGCCGCATGTGCCTGCCTGGCTGCAGCCAGCACTGAGGCACGTTTCATGTCACACTCATGTCATGTGCTCAGCCCAGCAACCAACATGCAACTCATGGGGGCCCCTCCCAGGATTCCAGACGGGGTCCCCCCAAAAGGGACCCCGGTGCCCGTGCCCCATTTGCCCTCCCATAAAGATGTTTCTGGTAGAAATGAATTTTCTGGATTGCCGGTGTTAAACTATTTGTCTAGATCCCCCATTATTATTTGAACTGCCTGGGCTCATAAAAGACGCAAGGTAAATGTCTAGGTCTTGACTGTCCTGCTGAAGTGACTGACAGGTACTACGCATTTGTTCCCCCACCCCGTATAAGTTAGCAATATGTGAGTGCACCCATTTTAGATGGGCTATGAAAGGAGATTAAGTCAAAACAAAATAATTCAGTTCTCTTTTAGGATGACTCTATAAATGTGACATTTCTGTGTCAGAAATCACAATCCAATGTAGAGGACCATGTGCAGTTGTGTTCAAAGCAGGAGTTTACATTCAAACGCTTTGGTTAAAAAGTTCTATATTAAATCAGGTCATCACTTAAAGCGTATGTGATGGTGTGAGCTGACTTGTCTGGTTTGAAACACAGTTAAATTGATCGTTTTAATAATAATAAATACATTTTGCTTAAAATTCTGAATCGCAAGCCAAAATCCTTAAACGATTTCAGTATGTACATAAACGTAATACATCATTTACAAAATACCTTCTCTACATATTGAAAATAGTCTCCCATGATCCGTTATACCTCTTTACCCATTCTCGTCCAGTTTTATTATGTTCCTCAATTTGTCTTGCCACTGTCCAAATGATGGTCACATCTGCCCCTTCCAGTGTATACTGTCTAAGAATCTGGCCAAACATTGTATACTTAATATCCTTTTACCACTTTCCAAAGAAATTGATATTTTATGTTTACCATTTCCAGCATTTTCTTATAATGATCTGGCACAATTTGTGGTTCCTTGGCATACATTGCACAAAATAGCACCAAAAGATTAATTGGCAAGGTACTTAATACCACAGGTTTAATAAAGACTTGAGCAATCAACCAAAAGCGAATTCCTGAAAGTTGAGAACATTGACATTTATCAAACGTAGGAAACCATTGATTTAAATGTATTTATTGTGCCATCTGTTTACAAAACAGAAAACGTACACACATGTAGGTTTGCAGATGAGATCAAGGAAGACCCATTGACCAAACCTGGCCCAGGCCAACGGTCCAGCTGAAGAATTTACATTGGACTAGAAACTCAAGAAATGTGGAGTGAGTGAGGTAGGCACAGACATTTCATTAATGAGTGACAGACTCACTTCTAAATTCTCCTCCTCTGTGCATTGTCCATAGCAGAGTGGGTGAGATGCAGACCCTGAGGTATATTGAAGCTATCTGCCCCAGACTCAGAGAAATACTTCTAGGAAGTGTGATGGTGGTGGATGACTAATAAATACTCCTGGTATCTATTATCTGAGTGCACCCCTTTGGTGTGGAGTCCATTCAAGGTGCCCCTACAACTCAGAAATGTGTTTGGAAAACAGTAGGCGCAAGAACAGCAAGAATGCTTTATTCACAAAAGTACCAATAATACAAGGGGCAAGAAAGTTCACCTCAAAACTCCCTTTTTTGCCATTAGATTTTAGTGTATCATACATTAAACTGGGAGTGGCTTCTTGAAAAAAATTCTTTGAGGGAAGAAAAAAACATTCATGCTCCTTTGAGTCAGTCTCCAAGCCTACTCATGGCTTTTGGGCACACACATGTATCCCCTGTTTTCTGACCCTGGTCCAGGCAAAGGTGTCCACCACCCTCACTTCAGACCAGGGACATTCCCCATGGGGAACCACCGCCCCACCCCCTGGGGAGCAGGTAGCGAGGGGTGCTACACCTCAAAATAAAATTGCTGATAACAGGAGATGGGCTATACCCTGAGTTCTTAGATTACTAACTGAACACAGACACCAGAGTGAAATGTATACAGATCCCAATATGGTCCTTCCTTTATTTATAAAAACACCTATTCACTTTAAAGCACTCCTATTCCCCATCTTACCTTACCCAACTAGATAGGGGCCTGCTTTGCCAGCTCACATTTCCTTAGAGAGGTATCAAGGAGGACCTGTAGGGTGTGTGTTACACAACAGACCCCTCTCCTACATTCAGGTACCACCCACATGGAATGTGATGCCAGAGGATGGCCAGAGGACATGGGTGGTCCCCTATCTCCAGGTAGGTAGGCTGCCACAGCTTGCCATTACCTCACACCAGGGTTGCTCCCCTGTACCCCTCATTTGCCTATATACTACCTACTTAACAGTCCCCTAACACATTTCCCATACTCTACTCTCCCCCACTTAACGTTTTACTATATACTATATATATATATATATATATATATATATATATATATTTTAGTGGCCATGTATTTATGGTTAAGTTGGTGTTTCCATAGGAAGAGCACTTTTTGGGCGGCTTATAACTTCGCTCTCCCTGGACGGATCCTCACCAAACTTTGTAAAAAAAAAGTATTTGGTTCACTCTGAATTGTTTTGCAAAGTTTGGTGAGGATTCGTCCAGGGGGGGCAAAGTTATAGGGGGGGTCCCAAAACTTTTTTTTCCCCATAGACTGAATGGGAAAAATAATTTGCTCGCGTCTACAGCCCAAACCGCTGGACGGATTTTCACCAAATTTGGACCAGGAGCAGCGGCTTTGTCCCGAACGCGTGCTTTTGCAAATTTGGTGAAAATCCGTCCAGTAGTTTTTTTAAAAATGACCAAAAAGTAGGTAAAAAAAAAATTAGTGATATCTGTGTTCGGTCTGCAGACACACTTCCCTGTTCACTCCGCAGACAGTGTCCTGATTGGCCAATCGGCTTGCGTGATGTTCGCGGACATGCAACGTGTTCGCTGATTGGACAGCGTGGAGCGTGAAGCGCGTCAGATTTTCGGTAGCACCCGCCATCTTGGATTCGCGGTCGTCCGCGGACAGCGCGGTGAAACTTTGTTCAAAATTTGTATTTAGTAGAGTGTGTTGGTGTGCAGGAGTGTTTGGGGAGTGTGGGAGTGTATGAGATAGGATGAAAGTTGTGTTTTTTATGTGTTAGACGTTCTTTTTGTGTTCGATTTGTCTGCGGACATCACGGGTGTTCTGAAATGTTCTAAATAAACTGAATGGGGGGTGTTCTGAGGACTCAATATGTGTCCGTTTTGTTCACAAGCAAACTGAAACTGTTCTAAGAACACTCTCAGTGTCCTGAAATGTTTGCAAATAAACAAAATGGGGGTGTCCTGAGGACGCTGTCCGTATTGTTCGTTGTCAAGTTGAATATGTTCTAAGAACACTTGTGTGATGTCCTGAATTGTTCGCAAATACACAAAATGGGGGTGTTCTGAAGACGTTGTCGAACACTCGCTGTGTCCTGAAATGTTTGCAAATATGAATGGGGGTTGTGGCTGACAAGTTGAATGTGTTCTAAGAACACTCGTGGTGTCCTGAAATGTTTGCAAATAAACAAGATGGTGGTGTTCTGAAGACGGTTCTAAGAACACTCGCGGTGTCCGGGGAATGTTCGTAGGGGGTGTCCTGAAGACGCTGTCCGTATTGTTCTCTGTCAAGTTGAATGTGTTCTAAGAACACTCGCGGTGTCCTGAAATGTTCGCAAATAAACAAAATGGGGGTATTCTGAAGACGTTTCCAAGAACACGCCCGGTGTCCTGGAATGTTCGTAGGGGGAGTCCTGAAGGCGTAGTCCGTATTGTTCTCTGTCAAGTTGAATGTGTTCTTAGAACACTCATGGTGTCCTGAAATGTTCGCAAATAAACGAAATGGGGGTGTTCTGAGGACACTGTCCGTATTGTTCGTTGTCAAGTTGAATGTGTTCTAAGAACACTCGCTGTGTCCTGAAATGTTCGCAAATAAACAAGATGGTGGTGTTCTGAAGATGCTTCTAAGAACACTTGCGGTGTCTGCAGAATGTTTGTAGGGGGTGTTCTGAGGAAACTGTCCGTATTGTTCTCTGTCAAGTTGAATGTGTTCTAAGAACACTCACGGTGTCCTGAAATGTTTGCAAATAAACAAAATGGGGGTGTTCTGAAGACATTTCTAAGAACACTCCCGGTGTCCTGGAATGTTCGTAGGGGGTGTCCTGAAGGCGTAGTCCATATTGTTCGCTGGCAAGTTGAATGTGTTCTAAGAACACTCGCAGTGTCCTGAAATGTTCGCAAATAAACAAAATGGGAGTGTCCTGAGGACGCTGTCCGTATTGTTCACTGTCAAGTTGAATGTGTTCTTAGAACACTCATGGTGTCCTGAAATGTTCGCAAATAAACTAAATGGGGGTGTTCTGAGGACACTGTCCGTATTGTTCGTTGTCAAGTTGAATATGTTCTAAGAACACTCACGGTGTCCTGAAATGTTCGCAAATAAACAAAATGGGGGTGTTCTGAAGACGTTTCTAAGAACACTCGCGGTGTCCTGGAATGTTCGTAGGTGGTGTCCTGAAGGCGTAGTCCGTATTGTTCGCTGGCAAGTTTAATGTGTTCTAAGAACACTCGCAGTGTCCTGAAATGTTCGCAAATAAACAAAATGGGGGTGTCCTGAGGACATTGTCCGTATTGTTCGTTGTCAAGTTGAAAGTGTTCTAAGAACTATCGCGTTGTTCTGAAATGTTCGTAGGGGGTGTCCTGAAAACGCTGTCCGTATTGTTCGCTGGCAAGTTGAAAGTGTTCTAAGAACACTCATAATGTCCGCGAACATTAAAAGTTTACATAGACTATAGTTGAAATGTTTGACTCTATGGATGTGATATGCTGCGGTGGTTGTTGCCAGGGCATAGAGTCTTGGGTGCATGGCCATTTGGCCATGCACCCAAGACTCTATGCCCTGGCAACAACCACCGCAGCATATCACATTCATATTTGCTTATAACTTTGGGTGAAAAACAAATGTATAAGGAACAAAGGTGTTAGATACTATGGATGTGATATGCTGCTATGGTTCTCCTTATTATTGTATAGTTACTGTTTGGTCTAGTAACGGGAGTCCATGTTTTTCTTGTTCATTTCTGTGATAAAAGAAAATAGCATGTTAGTATTAGCATTTTGAAATGACTTATTACATTGTATAATCAATATACTTTTTTTTTTGGACCCTCATATTTAGTAGATTACAAATCAGAGTACTGTGCAATTTGCTCAGTTTCTGTATTTGTTGCTAAAATCATTGGGTCTGTGGGAGAAAAAAAAATCCATGTTGGATTAAAAAAAAACCTTTTTTCTGTTATGCTACAGTTTATTTGTTTGTTTGTTTTCAGTGTTCACTTGTTGTTTCTGGCTAATGCTTTATACTTTGGCTTGTTGTATTTTTTTGGAGCAGTAACATATTATTATTTTTTTTTGATATTATAAAATTTTGGAGCAGTTAGATACCAATTGGCGTATTCTAACTGTCTATTTATTTGATATATTTTAGTGGTATTGATTTATCTATTTGGATATTGTTAAATTTTGGGACAGTTAGATACCAATTGGCGTATTCCAACTGTGTATTTTTTGGTCTAATTTAGTGGTATTCATTTATCTGATTAGTTGTTGTAGAATCTTTGAGCAGTTAGATAGCTTTTGCAGTATTCTAACCGTTTATATTTTTTTAACACAAGTTTACTTAGGGTTTAAATACAGTTTAGTTATAAAATTTTGGTTTTAAGAACATCAAATAAGCGTTTGTAAGATTTCCTGGTAATCTCTGCTTTAGAGTAATGGTACTATCATTACATTCAAACCATCCACATTTCTTTTTTATATATGCAGTTTAGTGCCCTGAATTGGTTGTGGCTCCTGCGTGGTAGATTACACCTATTGTTGTGAAGGTTTTCTTACCAAGTGATATTTGACCATGTGTGAATCCAGTCAGCTTGCAGTTGTTTTTGGTACCATCTGCATTGTAACGTAGAAGCATTAGTATTATGTATTTACTATGTGTTTGAATTACTAACGTGGAGCGATTATCTGAATTGCAGGTAGAGCATAATCTACCATGGTTTGCATTTTGTACAAGTCGCTGAAATGGAATGGATTCACAATTTGGTATTGATATATATATGAAGCGTTCATTGGGGATTTCTTCTTGTGTCACATTGTTGCAGAGAGTGCATGTATGTTTCCACACGTGTGAAATCTGAAAGATTTCATTTATAGGTATGTTTTTGTTTTCCAGTACTTGTAGTAAGTACATTAGAAATTCTTGTGGATCTTCCTGTGAATTTATAGTGAATTTCACCATTCCAGCACAGAAGTCCAAATGCTGTCTTAATCCAAAAACACTATACGTGTTGTCAGGGTTGTTTGCTGCAGAAGTACTTGGTTTACTTTCCCTAATTGATTCTTTTTTGCTTGTGGTACTTGATGAAGTATTAGTTTCTTTTACTCTCTTTGGAGGATTTGCAGTGACATCCTGTTGCATTTCTGTTTGATTTATTTTTCTTTTATAACATTTTACTTTTTGTGGAACAGAATATGTGTTTAGGTGGGGGGTGTATAGTGAGCGAAGTCTATTGTATTCTAAAATGCAAGGAATATCAGCGTTTATTTTACTTGCATCAAAGTTGATTAGAAATAGACCGTCAAGTGTACGTAAGCGTGATAGTGCTACATAGCTCATGCCTTCTTTAAAGACTGTGTTACCAATATCTATCATTGCTTTGTCTAGGGTAAGACCTTGTGATTTATGAATCGTGACTGCGTATGCAAGAGTTAGAGAAAATTGTTCTCTGCGTACATACATATCTTAGAAGAGAAGGAATCTAGCTGTTGAGCGTCCTATCCTTTTTACTTCTGAAAGTTTGTCAAAGAGTATATTGACAAACTGAATTTTGTTGTTGCGTGGGTATGTTTGAAAGCCAACAACTGTACCCAGTGCTCCATTAACTAGTCCTTGGTCCACGTCAAGGTTACGTTTAAGCATTACTCTGCAATTTAAGGATAATTTTAATATCTTTTCTAAGCCTGCTGTGTTTGAGATTGATTTTTCTAAACTATTTAGTCTTGTTGTGGCTTGGTCACACATGGGTAGTGTCATACCATGTACATCTAGTTTGTCTGTGGCGCTAATTTCCATGATTTGTTGCATTTCTTTACTTAGCATGATTTCATTGAATTTGAAACAGCTTGCAAGAGTTGGCATTAAGGCCACACAATTGACATTTTAGTGGGCTAATTGTTCCATAACATCTGTAGCACATGCATTATCGCCATAAAGTGCCTTAATGTGCCGGGTTTTCAATATTGCTTCTGCTTCTTTAGAAAGAATACCAACTCTGATACTTTTTAAAATGTTGGCATAAGTGAGATCTGCAGATTGCCGCATGTTTTCTGTTAATTCTCTGTATTGGAAATGTTGCCAAAGGTTGACATTTCCAATGCTGGCAACAGTTTTATGGCAGAGTTTGTGTCCTAATGTTTTAAAAATAGGCTCACCTTTTACTGGTGTTAATAGAAGCAGATCTCCGAAAACAATAATATGTTTTCCTGCAAAGAGCTCTTCATAGTCTGTTTTGAGTACTTCTTGTAATCTGAGGTGAATCAAAGCTAACATCAGGTTGGAGACCATGCTCACTTCATCTATTAGTAGCATTTTCATTTGTTTCAATACTCTGCGTAATTCCATTGCAGCTTCTGCAGAAAGTTTGTAATAGTCTAATTTGTTCTGGTGTTCTACTGGTAATAGTAGTAATCGGTGTAATGTACCACCACCTATGTTGTAGGCAGCTAAACCTGTGGGGGCAGTGACAACAGCTGACAGTTTGTTGTTTGTCAATTTTTGAAGGAACTTACTAATGATTTTGATTAGGAATTTTTTGCCAGAACCAGCTTCACCACTGACGTACAGTAGTATAGGTTTATAATTATGGCAGGAACATTCTTTATTTTCATGTTTTACACCATGTGCAATTTGTTTTGTTGCTTCTTGAAAAATGCTACTTTGCTCATTGTTTAGTTTTGATTGTAGTATAGTTAAGTCTTCTTTATCTTCATACTGACACATGGTGTTTTCTACTTCTATCATAGCTAATTCTGCCTCATTTATTATTAGTGGTTCTCCCAGTGGTTCTTGGCTTCCTGTTACAGAAGGTTGACAACTGTCAGGAGTGTCCTTATCTAGTTGGGCTTGGAGTTCTTCTTCGTGTTGCTGTTCATTGTGCAACATTGTTTTGTACTGTGTAAAGTTTATATCAGTTATAGTGCTTTCATTTGCTTTGAAAGCATCCTCATATGAGTCATAGTTATCTAGTAATTGTTCTTATTTTCTCCATGGTTTGAAGAGTTGTAGCAGGGACATGTAATATAGTTCTTTATGTTGAGGAGTCTTTAATGACAATTTGATATGATTAATTAAATTTGGTTTAGTGTGTTTAACTAAGCTGCCTTCACAGTTTGTCACTCTATATTTACCTTTTTTTTCATCAGGTTTCATATTATTTTTGTATGTGTAGTTTTGGGCTATGTGGTATAGACACATGGTTTCCAAAGTGGTACTCCTGTTTGGGTAGTATGTGTCCAATAAATGTTTTTTTTAAATCTCTTGGCTGTTGGGATCATGTTTGGCTATTGTTTCTATATCTTCGTATGATTTTAGAACTCTTTTTCTAGATTTAGCTGGACCAAGACTTAGCCAGACTATATTTTCAGATTTACCATACAGTGCAGTACCAGTTAAACGATCAGCTGCTTCATAGGATCCACATTCTCTATGGGACAGCATTTTTGTGCCCAAGCTGTATAATTTTTGAGACACTGTTTTATCTGATGACAGGTCATTCCAGAGGACTTGCAGCTCTGTCTTTTCTGCTTTGGTTAAGTATGCTGTGACGTATCGTGCAACTGCAGTAGAACTGTCTGCAATGTACTGCACACCTATGTTTGCATTCCATAAGTGGGCAATGATTGTATTGTAATAATTGATATATTTTTCTTCTTCGTTTCTTTTTATGTAATATGTATTTTTAGGTGACTTACCTTTAACACTATGTCTATGGTAAGGTTGTTCACTTGACCTGTATTTGTAACTGGTCTAGGGAAACCAAATCGGCATTTGGTGTAGTATTTCCCTTTGTTTTTGTATTTGCGACAACAATATTTGCCACATTTGTGTCTTTGAAATTGAAGAAAAATGAATAACAAATAGTCCATGATGGTTGCCAATGTGTCCGCCCATGGCGCAGGCATGACAACTCCAAAAAACAAAAATAACAGGGGATACCAGGGATATCTCAGTACTGTGACCTGGCCTGGATAGAGCACAAGAATACTTAACAAAGAAGGTCAAAGTACTATTCGTGTTTATATGGTGAGTCCCAGTGCAATCTATCTGTCTCCCAACATCCATTGGTTTATGACATAAAGACACAGAATACAACAAGGTGTCGTATTACAAGCATTAAGCTGGGTAGAAACAAATTGAATTCGATCCAGTCGACACACCAGCATTAGTAAATATAATTTATTAACATTTCTTGAAAAAGATTATCATAAAAAATACACACTATCAAGAATGTTGATATTTTTCACATCGTAAACCAGTCCCCCAAATTCATACGTGGGCTGGTACAATATAACATTCCCATCTAAAAACCACAAAGCAACACACATCAACCATACCACATTCTCTCTCAAACCATTCATCAATTCATACACTTTTTACAAATACTTATCATTCTAAAAATGATTATACTAAAAAAACAAGTTTATAGTATATGTCCAATATTTAATGTGGACTATACACACTCACTACTGAGTCGGACTCAAGTGCTACACTCCAGTCCGACTCTAGCTAGTTATACTTGAAAGTGTTTATAATTAACAGTACATTCCCCAACCCTTGACAACTACCTGCAATTCAGATAATCGCTCCACCCTACTAATACAAACACATAGTAAATACGTAATACTAATGCTTCTAAGTTACAATGCAAATGGTACCAAAAACAACTGCAAACTGACTGGATTCACACATGGTCAAATATCACTTGGTAAGAAAACCTTCACAACAATAGGTATAATCTACCACGCAGGAGCCACAACCAATGCAGGTCACTACACTGCATATATAAAAAAGAAATGTGGATGGTTTGAATGTAATGATAGTACCATTACTCTAAAGCAGAGATTACCAGCAAATCTTACAAACGCTTATTTAATCTTCTTAAAACCAAAATTTTATAACTAATCTGTACTTAAACATTAACAAAACTTCAATTAGAAAACTATAAACAGTTAGAATACGCCAACAGGTATCCAACTGCCCCAAGATTTTTCAACAACCAAACAAATAAATCAATACCACTAATAACTAATCTGTGCATAAACATTAATAAAACTTCAATTAAAAAACTATAAACAGTTAGAATACGCCAACAGGTATCTAACTGCTCAAAAATCTGAAACAACCCAACAGATAGATCAGCAACTTGAGATTATGAATAAAAAACTATAACTAGTTAAAATTCAACAACAGGTATCCAACAATCTGCAACAAGCCAACAGATAGAACATTAGCCAGAAACAACAAGTGAACACTGAAAACAAACAAACAAATATACTGTAGCATAACAAAAGAGGTTTTTTTAATCCAACATGAATTTTTTTCCCACAGACCCAATGATTTAAAAAACAAACACAGAAACTGAGCAAATTCCACAGTACACTGCTTTGTAAACTACTAAATATGATGGTCGAAAAAAAGCTGAAATGTCTATTATGCAATGTAATAAGTCTTTATAAAATACCTACACTAACATGATCTTTTCTTTTATCACAGAAATTGAAAAAGAATATCTGCTCCAGTTACCCAACTCATGAAAAGAATAAATCCAATCACCAAAAAATTAAACAGTAAGTATATTCTAATATATCAATGCATCGTTCAATGCACTAATTAGGGTATGATATTTATTGCAATGATCCTTGACACTTTTTTCACAACATTATAATAAGAATCCCTTGTACGCATATTTCATGAAAAGTACATACACGTGATGTCATCAGTGATGTCATCAATGACATTTGTGATGTCATCTTTGATGTCGTGGGTGTTAGTCTTAGCAGTGCACGGTGGTGGCGCGAGTTATAGTTGCTTAGCTTACCATAACTGGCGAATTTCAAGGGTTTTTCGGTTTTACTTGGAACCATAACGTCCCTTGAACAAAGTTTTTTCACTGAATTTCATAGGTTTTTAGTAGCGCAACTTAACCATAACGTCCCTTTAACAAAGTTTTTTCATTGAATATATATATATATGTATATATATATATATTTACACACTACTTAACATCTAGTAATTAAATATGCACATATAACTATACATACATATATACTTTGACATATGATATGATATGATATGATATGGCATTTATAACGCATCTATACACAAGTGTTTCACAACATATATACAACATATAAAACATTAAATCATAAGGGCCACTCATGATCACTGCACAGCCCTTGCTCTTTGCATGGCTTCTGGAAGGTCCTTGCATGAGTGGGTGTCATGATCTCTGCTTCCAAAAGGTCAGGGTTTTCCCAACTCCCTTGGAAGCAGATCCATAACCCAGGTTCCGAGTGCCAACCAGTCCCAATTGGGACCTTTTGGACCCAGTCCTGGCGCCAGTGGCACCAGGCTCATAAATATGCCCAGTCCCAGCGCTGGAAGCGCCGGGCTCATAATGCTTGGGTGGACTTACCTGCAGCAGACCATGCTGCTTACTTGCCTGCCAGTTGAGCCTCTGATCCTCTTCTGTTTGGAACTACTTTTCCTGTTGGGTGGGGCAGGAGCCACTCCCTAGATTCAGAACACTGGAACTCTTCTGGAAAGCAGGAACTCTTTTCTTACCTAGGCGTGGCTGTGGAAGGAGACACCTAAGCACTACAGGAGGCTATTTAAACCACACCCGATGGATGAATCTTGCTTTGCGTTATTCTGCATCCTCTGCAGCAGAACGCTCATCGTGTCTTCTGCATCTGATCCTGGGCCTAAGGAAAAAGGCTTACCATCCTGAATCCAGTCTTCAGCAACACCTATAAAGACAAGAAAGAACAGGTTAGCATTACGGTCTTCAGTGACAGCTCTTCACTTACCTGGTCCATCGGCTGTCACCAATGCCTCACGCTGCATTCCGGCATCTGAAAGACAAAGGCTTACCTACTCTTCGTACGCTCCGGAGGTCTTCACACTGCATTCCGGCATCTGAAAGACAAAAGCTTACCAACTCTTCGCACGCTCCGGAGGCCTTCGGCGCTGCATCCCGCATCTGAAAGACAAAACAAGGTGCGTTTAAAGACATTGGGGAACTTTAATACTCACGTGCCATTACTCCTTTCCACATCTAACCCAGTGGGTATTCCGGCACCCTGCAGCCGCTCCGAACTTGTACCTGCAAAATAAAAAGACAGTTAGAGCGCATCGTGAAGCAGGCAACAAGCGCTTACTTACGTGCTTCCAGGCGCTTCTATTCATCACACGGGCTCCATCTTCAACTCACTTCAGCCCGTCATCCGCCATCGCCGGAACCCTGCAAAACAAGAAACATCATTACTAAAGACTTTAAAGACATTAGAATTACTCGAAACTTACCGTTCGTGCAGTAAACGATGGACAGCAGTCCTCTGAAGTCAAGAGGCCTGCTCCCCTTATCCAGTGAAGAAACTGGTTACAGCACCCTGCCCCGAGGCAGATGGAGAGCACGGCGTTCACTTACCTAAGGTGAGAGCGTTAACCTTTGGGGTTCTACAGGAGAAGAGAAAGGGAAGAAGAGAGAGACATTCAATAACCCAGTTCCTTAATCCCATATTTTCTATCTGCAGACATCTTACCCTTGGAGTCAGACATACAGTGCACAGAGGTCCAGCCCAAAGAGCCAGCCGTGTGTTACACATCACCTTTGAAGATACGGTGTACGCCCAGTCAAGACCGGCGCCTCTACAGGAATCAGGTGAGCGTTACAGAACGCAAAACCTACCACAAAACTCCCGTCCAGGCGCTATGGAAACCTCGGATACCGACCAGCTAGCCCAGTTACTTGGGGAACTAAGGGCAGAAGTGCATGCAGCCCGTCAGGAAACTAACGCTCTAAGAAGGGAACTGATTATTTCCAAGGAGCGAACAGATGATCTCGCTAGACAATTGCTACAGTCACAAGCCGGACAGACCCCATTACCCGCATCTGGGGGAAATCTTCCTTCTACATCCTCTATGAATCCAGTGCAGATTAACCTACCTGGGAATGTACCTCTGGCTCCGCCCGAACGATTTTCTGGTGACCCAAAGAGGTTTGCAGTATTTATCAATCAGTGCCGGTTGCATTTCTTATGCCGGCCAGCAGCCTTTCCAACTGATCAAGCTAAAGTAGCTTTCGTGCTTTCGTACCTTAGTGGCAATGCGGCAGACTGGTCGATCCCTCTAGTAAATCAAGATGATCCGGTCCTCCATGATTTTCAAGCTTTTCAGCTCAGTATGGAAAAACTGTTCGCAAGACATTCACAGGGGCAGGCCTTGGACAATGAGCTTCTTTCATTGCGACAAGGTAATCAAGACCTTTTGGCTTATATTGCGTCTTTCAACAGACTGATAGTGGAAACTCAATGGCCTGAGGACAAAAGGATTACGCTGTTTTATAGAGGTCTACGTGGAGAGCTCAAAGATGTGTTAGCCCAAGTAGTGAATCCCCCACAAGATTGTTCGGACTATATAGACTTAGTCGTTCAAATAGATCACAGACTGCAGAACAGGAAGGCCGATCGTTCCAAGTTTGATGCTCGAGTATTTTCCAAACCGCCAACTCCTTCCAAAGGAGTAGACCCCGGGGAACCCATGCAAATAGGGGGTCTGAAAGGTCCTCTAACACAAAAGGAGCAGGAAAGGAGAAAACAGTTGCAATTATGCCTCTATTGCGGAAACTCAGGGCACTTTCTTCGAGACTGTCCGGTGAAACCTGCCAAGAAGGCAGTAGGAGCTGCAGTTACCAAAGTTACAAACTCTGAGCAGGGAAACGACCTCGCCCGACAAGAATAGAGGTCCTCTTGCCGAGCGTGAAAACCAGTTCCGTGACCTCGCATTTCGTGATACCTATGGTCCTCATTAGCCCTGATAATCCGGATCGATTACATGCAATTGAAGCTTACGTCGACAGCGGTGCCATCGGCAATTATGTGGATCATGAAATGGTTTTGAGGATGAATCTAACTCTTTGTCCCAAGGCTGTAAAGGACGTCATTACTACGGTGGATGGTACGGAGATAGCCTCCGGGCCAGTAACGCATACCACTCAAGAGGTGACGCTAGTAAGGCAAGATGGACACCATGAGAAGATCGTGTTCGATGTGATCAAGGCCCCTCAGTTTCAGATTATTCTAGGAATACCTTGGTTAGAGAAACACAATCCTCTGATCGATTGGCGAGCAAGAACGGTCCAGTTTCCAAAATGTGTGTCTACTTGTCACCCTCCACCTGGTGTTGCACTGGCAGCAATTTCTTCAGAGACTCCCCAGTTACCTCCCGAATACCTAGAATACCAAGATGTTTTCCGGAAGGATCAGGCTAACTCTCTACCTCCTCATAGGTCTTATGACTGCCAGATAGACCTGATAGCTGGATCTACTCCTCCTTGTAGTAGAATTTATGCCCTCACCGAGCCTGAGAACCTTCACCTTCGACAATACCTGGATCAATACCTGGCAAATGGGTTTATTCGTCCTTCCAAGTCCCCTGCTTCTTCAGCTTTGTTCTTCGTTCCAAAAAAGGAAGGAGACCTTAGAACTTGTATAGATTATCGCTCCCTGAACCAGATCACCGTTAAGAATAGATATCCGTTACCTTTGATCCCTGAACTCCTGGACCAAGTCAGAAAAGCATGCATATATACAAAGCTGGATCTTAGAGGAGCTTACCACTTGGTACGAGTAAAAGAGGGCGATGAATGGAAGACGGCCCTCCGCACCAAGTATGGACTATTTGAATATCAGGTCATGCCCTTCGGACTTTGCAATGCCCCGGCTGCCTTTCAATATTTTATGAACGATGTCCTCAGAGAGCTCATAGATGTGTGTGTTGTTGTTTACATTGACGACATCCTCGTTTATTCTTCATCGGAATCTGAACATCGGAAACACGTGAAAATGGTCCTCGAAAGATTGCGTCAACACAAACTTTTCGCTAAGTTGGAAAAATGTGTTTTCAACGTGACTGAAGTTGAATTCTTGGGATTCATATTATCACCTGGCGGAGTGCGTATGGATTCAAAGAAGGTCGATGCAGTTCTCAAATGGCCATCACCATCCTCCGTAAAAGGTGTGCAAAGCATGTTAGGCTTCGCTAACTTTTACCGCAGGTTTATCCCCGAATTCTCTCGAATAGTCCTGCCCATCACTGCCTTGTTAAAGAAAAACAAACGGTTTGAATGGTCTACCGAGGCGGAACAAGCTTTCCAGGATTTGAAGACTAAATTTATCTCTGCACCAATCTTAAAACACCCTCGCCCCGAACTCCCCTACATCGTGGAAACTGATGCTTCAAGCCTTGCCATGGGGGCAGTTCTATCACAAAAGGACCCGGTAACCAATCAGTTGCATCCCGTGGCATTTTGGTCCCGCAAATTCTCGCCTCCTGAAATCAATTACACGATTACTGACAAGGAACTTCTGGCTATCAAGTCTGCCTTTAAGGCTTGGCGGCATTATCTGCTGGGGGCCCGACACACCGTTACTGTGATTACGGATCACCGAAACCTGCAATATTTGAAAACCGCAAAAGCCCAATCCTCTAGACAACTCCGTTGGGCATTATTCTTTGCCGAGTTTGACTTCATAATTACCTATCGACCTGGTACAAAGAACGGTAAAGCTGATGCCCTTTCTCGGATGGGAGTGGAAGAACACTTGATCAACCCTAAACCTGTACCAATCATTCCCGAACAAAGAATTCGGGGTGTAATCGCCACAGAATCCATAGAGGAAGTTAAGGATAAAGCCAGGCAACTTGTAACTCCAGCAGACATACAGAATTGGCATCTGCAGGGAAAGGACTTTGCAGTAAAGGACAACTTATTGTATTTCCAAGAACGATTATACCTACCCAGCACAGATTTACAGAAAAAAGTAATCTCTTGTTATCACGATTCTTTAATGGAAGGACATCCCGGTATGGCCAAGACCTCAGAAAAGATCAAGCGCTACTTCTGGTGGCCCTCTTGGAAAAAAGATATCAGAGACTTTATAATGTCCTGTGGAGTATGCGCCCAAAACAAGAGTCAAAAGGAAAGACCAGCAGGCCTCTTACGCCCTATTGACATCCCACCTCGCCCTTGGCATACGCTTTCTATGGACTTCATCACCGATCTACCTCCATGCTCCGGATACAATACGATTCTAGTAATCGTGGACTTATTCTCCAAGATGGCGCATTTCATTCCGCTCAAAGGCTTGCCAACAGCAGCAACTCTGGCCCGAGAATTTCTCGAAAACATCGTCCGACTGCACGGTTTTCCTTCGGTTCTAATTTCGGATCGAGGTAGTCAATTTATTTCTTATTTTTGGCGAAGTTGCTGTCGGTCGGCTCAAATTGATGTGAGACTATCGACCAGTCACCACCCTCAGACCGACGGACAAACCGAGAGGACCAATCAAACTCTGGAACAGTATTTACGCTGCATGCTGCAACAAACTGAAAAAACTTGGAAAGACATCCTTTGGATAGCCGAATATGCCTACAATAACTCTGTCCATTCGGGAACTGGGAAAACCCCGTTTTTTCTTTTGTACGGCAGTCACCCTCGAACCTCGGAGTTGGATCCCCTCCAAGATCTTGAAACACCAGCAGTAGACTACCTGCATTCTACAATCACCCAAGCCTTTAAGGAAGCTGTTTCTCACCTTCAAAGGGCTAAAGAACAATACAAGAAAGGAGCAGATCAACATCGGAAGGAAGCCCCTCAATATCAAGTAGGGGATCAAGTCTGGTTATCCACCAAATATCTACCTCTAAAAGGGCCACGCACATTCAACCCAAGATACCTTGGTCCCTATTCCATCACTACCATAGTAAACCCAGTAGCGGTCAAGTTGGACTTGCCCCCGCACATGAAGATACATCCGGTCTTCCACGTCTCTCTATTAAAACCCGTGCAACCTCAAACCCGACTAACTAAATCTGCAAAACCTATCCTAGTTGATGGAGAACTCGAGTTTGAAGTCAAAAGCATTCTGGACTCCAAGATCTCCAAATCTAAACTATTTTACCTAATTGACTGGAAAGGCTACGGCCCCCAAGAGAGATCCTGGGAACCTGCTGAATATGTCCACGCTCCTCGCCTAATCAAAAGATTTCACCGAACATTTCCTGACAAGCCAAAACCCCCGGAGAAGCCCGGTTTGGGAGGGGCCTTGAGGGGGGGTACTGTCATGATCTCTGCTTCCAAAAGGTCAGGGTTTTCCCAACTCCCTTGGAAGCAGATCCATAACCCAGGTTCCGAGTGCCAACCAGTCCCAATTGGGACCTTTTGGACCCAGTCCTGGCGCCAGTGGCACCAGGCTCATAAATATGCCCAGTCCCAGCGCTGGAAGCGCCGGGCTCATAATGCTTGGGTGGACTTACCTGCAGCAGACCATGCTGCTTACTTGCCTGCCAGTTGAGCCTCTGATCCTCTTCTGTTTGGAACTACTTTTCCTGTTGGGTGGGGCAGGAGCCACTCCCTAGATTCAGAACACTGGAACTCTTCTGGAAAGCAGGAACTCTTTTCTTACCTAGGCGTGGCTGGGGAAGGAGACACCTAAGCACTACAGGAGGCTATTTAAACCACACCCGATGGATGAATCTTGCTTTGCGTTATTCTGCATCCTCTGCAGCAGTACGCTCATCGTGTCTTCTGCATCTGATCCTGGGCCTAAGGAAAAAGGCTTACCATCCTGAATCCAGTCTTCAGCAACACCTATAAAGACAAGAAAGAACAGGTTAGCATTACGGTCTTCAGTGACAGCTCTTCACTTACCTGGTCCATCGGCTGTCACCAACGCCTCGCGCTGCATTCCGGCATCTGAAAGACAAAGGCTTACCTACTCTTCGTGCGCTCCGGAGGTCTTCACACTGCATTCCGGCATCTGAAAGACAAAAGCTTACCAACTCTTCGCACGCTCCGGAGGCCTTCGGCGCTGCATCCCGCATCTGAAAGACAAAACAAGGTGCGTTTAAAGACATTGGGGAACTTTAATACTAACGTGCCATTACTCCTTTCCACATCTAACCCAGTGGGTATTCCGGCACCCTGCAGCCGCTCCGAACTTGTACCTGCAAAATAAAAAGACAGTTAGAGCGCATCGTGAAGCAGGCAACAAGCGCTTACTTACGTGCTTCCAGGCGCTTCTATTCATCACACGGGCTCCATCTTCAACTCACTTCAGCCCGTCATCCGCCATCGCCGGAACCCTGCAAAACAAGAAACATCATTACTAAAGACTTTAAAGACATTAGAATTACTCGAAACTTACCGTTCGTGCAGTAAACGACGGACAGCAGTCCTCTGAAGTCAAGAGGCCTGCTCCCCTTATCCAGTGAAGAAACTGGTTACAGCACCCTGCCCCGAGGCAGATGGAGAGCACGGCGTTCACTTACCTAAGGTGAGAGCGTTAACCTTTGGGGTTCTACAGGAGAAGAGAAAGGGAAGAAGAGAGAGACATTCAATAACCCAGTTCCTTAATCCCATATTTTCTATCTGCAGACATCTTACCCTTCGAGTCAGACATACAGTGCACAGAGGTCCAGCCCAAAGAGCCAGCCGTGTGTTACACATCACCTTTGAAGATACGGTATACGCCCAGTCAAGACCGGCGCCTCTACGGGAATCAGGTGAGCGTTACAGTGGGGGTCTGCCCGCAGTCACCATCGCTCCCCACAGCAATTATGGATCTTCATGGTCAGCCCCATGGGCTGGGGGGCCCGCCAGCACTCACTGCCACACCCGGGGCTCAATTTACAATACACACAAAAAACTCAATAAAATTCTCTAAAGATTTCTTAGTTAAAACCACCTGGTAATAAGAAGACAATAAAAAATAGAGGAGAGCATTACTTGCAGCCTCAACCCACATCTTAACAATCAATCAACATACCTCAACAGCTTTGCTAGTTCTTAACTTGCAGTGCCTGAGTTCACAAATAGAGCACTCTATGTCAAAACCTATTTCAAAGCCCCCTTTCTTTGCAGCCAGGCCCGGTGCAAATATAGCGTGATTGCAGAAACAACACAGGTGGACACAGATTGTCTAAGAAACTGCATTGTTTCCGTTACACAGCGGGCTCCTACTGCCCTCAAGATCGGTCTCAAGTACAATGTTCTCAAGTTTATTGTGCTGGGGTAAATCAATATAAAATGGGCCAGGGATTCACTTGCTGCCACACAGATGGGACATTTCCCCCCCATACCCCACCTCTGCACTGTTCCCTAATTTTCTAAATTAGGCTGCCAGGAATATTCCAATATTCCCAACCTCATCCAGAGACACAATCTTTCATATGCTGGATTGATTCAATCTAAATGCTTCCGCAATCCCTGCTCCAGGCCCAATTCAATATATTCTCTCCCAGTCAGAGGGTCTGTGCTTTTGTTACCCGTTGGGCCCTTGATCTATATTTGGCAAATGGTTTCAAACCCTTAACAGACTGTTGTGAGCAGAAAGTGGAGTTTTCCCAAAGTACCCTTGTCTCAAGTGCATACAGAGTTACAGGCAGGAAAGGGTACAATATTACCTAGTAAACTAGGTCATTACATGTGGTCATGCAGAGGCAAAACCACATAGAACACTACGAAGGACTAGAAGAGCGGGGGTGCAGCGGGGAGGGTGTGTTACATGGTAGGGGAAGGTGCATCAAGTTCAAAGAGCCAGAGTTTGGTTTTATTCTTGAAGGCGTGGTAGGTTGGTTCTGTTCTAAGTTTGGTTGGTAAAGTGTTCCAGAGTTTGGCGACGAGGACTGGGAAGCTTGCTCCCCCGGCTGTCTGAAGCTTGAAGCACGGGATAGACAGCGTATGCACGTAGGCAGACCTAAGAGGCCTGTTGGCAGACGGCCTTGAGAATCGATTAGCCAGGTAGTCAGGTGCTAGATTGGTCAAGGATTTGTAGGCTAGGGCTAATGTTTTGAGCGAGATTCTGTGCGCAATAGGGAGCCAGTGTACAATGTGTCTGGTGTCAGAAATATGGAATCTCCTGGGTAAGTTGAAGGCAGCCCTGATAGCATTATTCTATGTGACTTGAAGCTTATCAATGTTTCTTTGGCTGGTCCCTAGATATAAGGCATTACAGTAGTCGATTTTAGCCATGATTAAAGTTCTGGGAAGGATGATACAGTTTTCGGTAGTCAGAAATGGTCTGCAGGCTGTGATAAGTTTACATGTATAGGCTGATGCAGACGCCACAGCATTAGTTTGTCTAGTAAGAGAAAGTGTTGAATCCAAGTAAATACCAAGAGTTTTAGTTACGTTGGACACTTTAATGAGGTTGCCGTCGATAGTGAATGAGTTATGTGCAGAATCTAGTTTTGCCAGTTTGGCGTGCGAACCAAGGATCAGCAACTCTGTTTTTTCATCATTAAGGCAGAGCCCATGACGATATTTTTATTACATGGACAGGCAATGCGGAATCTTTGAAAATGTTCCATCAGTGGCTAAATAGACAGGATACCCACATTAGGTTCACCATGGAATCAAGTGTGGTCAAGGTGAGCTTTCTAGATTTGATTATCAGAAAAGCAGGAGTCAAACTGGAGACGACACTCTATAGAAAGCCAACGGACCATAACACTCTGCTGCACTATACTAGTTTTCACCCTGCAGGTCTACGGTATAACTTACCGTATGGTCAATTTTTTAGAATACGTCGTAATTGTAGCACCAATCAAGAATTTATGGAACACTCGAAACAGTTACAAGACAGATTGGTGGAGAGGGGCTATCCCGCACGACTGGTAAAAAATAATTTGAAGAGGGCAAAAAATACCAGCCGAGATGTATGTTTAACTCACCATCCTAAAGAAAAAGAAGAGCGATTGATCTGTGTTACCACCTACAATCCAGTAAGTAACCAGATCAAGAAGATAGTGAATCATAATTGGGATCTAGTGAAACAAAATGGGACCCTACACCAGAGACCGATGTTCGCCTTCAAAAGAAATCAAAATCTCGGGCAAAAACTAGTACACACATATGTGGAGCCAAAAATCAACCAGACGATACTAAACCAATGGGGGCTGCCCCCGGTGATTGGTCATCATAAATGCGGTGGATGGGTATTCTGCCCTCTGGCAGAAGTGAGAACTGATTTTGAATATAGGCAAGTGAAATAGCAACTTAGAACACACACCAACTGCAAAACCAAGAATGCCATTTACGTAATTAGATGAACGTGTGACCTACTATATGTAGGTAAAACCACCAGGGAAGCACGACAGCGGATTTCGGAACACAGATCGTGGATAAGAAACAAAGTGGCAGATAAACCGCTCGTGGAGCACTTTGGGAAATACGGGCATAAAGACACAGACCTTACATGGTTTGTGTTACAAGCAATAAAGCCTTCCAAGAGAGGTGGTGGCATGGGCACTCTCCTACATCAGAAAGAACAACGTTGGACACACACCCTGGATACAGTTAAACAAGGCCTTAATCTATCCGTGGAATGGAACCATCTGGTTGCCAATCTGTAAAACATCTCACACTTTGTAGTAGATACGAAACAAATAGCAAGGGGCCCAAACTAATACTCCCTATGCAGTTGCGTGATTAAATGTTTTTTCTAATAAATACGCTCCTTCACAAAGGAAAATATACCCTTTATAGATACTTTTCAATATGTTTTATAATAAGTCGTATTTTCTAAGTAGAAGAACTCTTTAATACGATGATAGCTACAAAGGAAATCGGTAATAGACACTCTAACAGTCTTTCTTCTGTGTCTTTGATTAACATGAGAGTTGTATACAACCTAATATTTTAGTTTAGGTAATAATGAAATATATACAACATGTGTTTTAGTTCCAAGGTTAGATTGTCACCTAAAAAATGTAAAGCTGAGCGGATCAAATAGTGTTCGAGAAATGAGCAGGTCCAACATCACTACATGCGTACTACCGCATAATAGTCCTCTTTCTGCTGCTACCAATACGAGAAGTCGCGTTTACGATAGAACGCTACTGCAACGCTGCCGGCTACACGGCATACGCCGCGGTGCATGCAGAAAAGAAAATCACAGATGGCTAGAGAAAAGGGAAGTATTCATATATGCAGCAGCCGTGAAGTTTTTCTTCCATTTGAAGACTAACTAAAAATGATGCCGCCTCAGAAAGAAGGGGGGTTCGATCTGGTTCGAATAAAGGAATGGAGGTTTTTACTCCCCATTTGAAAAGCATAAACACCGGTATAAACGTTAAATATAAAGGGGGAGAATGTCCGACATGAAAAATTAAAACACTTTCTGTGTAGTACGAGTTACTTCGAGTATACATAACTAATGTAGTCATCTGTATACTTTTACAGATTGATGTACCAGCTAAACTCAATCACTACGTGAACTGAAAGAAAGGTGACCAAAGAAGGAAGGTCTTGGGAAATAGAAGCCCTATTTGATTTTTCTACAGAATAAAATGAACAAAAACAAATCAACACTGGAAACGGTGGCTGTTTCTACTTTGAGTAGGTGATATAGCCCCCCCCTTTAACTTTTTAACTTTTTAACTTGGTTCCCATCCACTGATGGGCACCTGCGTTTTTCGTAAAGTTACAAAAACAAAAAAAAATTCTCTTGCGATTAAGTGCAATGGGTATAATAAATGGTAATAAATATATGCCTTTAACCCTTAGATCAGAGGACAATTATCCTCCGGATTCCAACTAAGATGTGCTGAATTAGAATACTACATCCTGCCACTCCTGATTCCACTGGATAGGAGGTGAGTTGGATGTTTCTCTATAAATCATAGAGCACACCATATTAATAGGCAATTGACTAACTCTGAAAGGATTGATGGTAACACACAATACTGATGCAGTTTTTATGTATTTTTATAGATGGTGTGGCCCAAGTCAATATATGTGCCTGAAAAATTGGTTGTTTTGTCCTGAAGAAGGTTGCCGTACAGAGAGAGTATTAGTGATGATGCTCGCAGAGAGCAACTGAAACACGTGTCGACGTGAGAGCTGTGGGAACAATAGAACACAGACTTTTTTGATACCCCAAATTGATGGAGATGTCTCATAATGAATTGTAATCATATAAAAACATAACAGATATATGACTGTTCTTTTATATATAGACCATTTTTCAAAGAATGAATTGTTGAAGAGAGATTGATGATGATAGTATGAATGTGAATGAATGAAAAAAGAATGGGCCATAGTGCTGTAGGAAATGTTTAATATTTGTTTTAGATATAGTGCATTTTTTTGAATAAAATAAAAAGTCTTGGGAATTGAAACCAAGCTAAAAATGTGTCTGTGTATCCCGTCATCCTTATATTTGTCTACTAGTTCGTTCCTTTTGTTATTTCTGATTGAATGACCTGTAGAACTAGGGACTTTAAAACAGGTACCCCTCTTTTTTTGCAGAGCCCATGATGTGCCATCCAGGCCTGGATGACTGAGTAAACTTTATTAAGTGCTATCATGTCAGCAGTATGGTCACCACTGAGAGGAATAAGTATCTGTAGTCATCAGTGTAATTAGTGAGGGTGACACCCAAATAGTCAAGTATGTCAAAAAGAGGTTTAGTAAACACGTTATATAACGTGGGGGAAACACAGGACCCTTGTGGGACTCCACAAAGGACAGGAGCTGGATCTGCCGAGGCCAAAGGAGAAAAAACCCTCATGGTTCTATTGGCTAGGAAAGAGCTGATCCAAGATGAGGCCTCATCAGAGAAGTGAGCTGCAATTTTAAGGTGGTGACAAAGAATTGTATGAACAACCAAATCGAAAGCTGAAGAAAGGTCGAGTAGGAGGAGGAGTGCCAGCTTACCCTTCTCTTTTAGGACCTCAATTTGAGTTTTTAAGTCATTCAGGGCAGTGTCTGTACCATGTCTGGGGCAGAAGCCTGATTGACGGAGTCCCAGTAGATGGTTTGATTCAAGGTATTCCTGAATTTGGAGATAGGCATCACGATCGAGGATTTTTAATAGAAATGGCACAGTGGTGATCGGCCTATAGTTAGAAGGGTTACTTGGGTCAAGCGTGGGTTTTTTGATTAGTGGAATGACCCAGGAATCCTTAAGGTTGTCGGGGACAATACCAGATTTGAAGGAGGCATTCATAAAAGTAGTGATAAAAGGTGCAAGGCCATGCGCTGCCTCCTTGATGATGGGAGCAGGAAATGTATCACCTTGACAATTTGATGGCTTAAACTTTCTTATGATATTTTCAACTTCCTCAATGGTAAGAGGTTTACAAGTATGTTCCGGGGTGGGGCGGTCAAATGAAAGTGAGTTCAAGGCAGCGTCAAAGAGATTACTTGTGTTGTCGTTAATTTTAGATTGAAGGGTGGTGATTTTATCTAGCAATGCTTTTTGAATGTTGGTACACCATGCATTGTCAGGGATGCATGTGTCCGAAGGGGCTACCAGGGACTCTAGTTCCTTTAGGATCTTGAAAAGTTCCTTAGTGTTAGATTGAGCTTTCAGGATACGATTGTTGTAAACCTCTTTTTTGGCTGAAAGAAGAGGAACTTTGTAAGTAGAGGTGGCAGTAGTTAGGTTGTATTTGTCAATTAGCGATGGTTTGTTTTTCCAAAGAGACTCAGGCTTTCTTTTTTCTTTGCGTAAGTCTCTAAGTTGTAGAGTAAACCATGAGTTAAGATGACGACGCAGTTTTTGTTTACGCATCTTTAAAGGTGCAATGATGTTGAGAGCTTTTAGCATGGCCTGATTTTATGAATCCACTAGGACTGTGGGGTCTAGGCTAGTGGGTTACGCTGTATTGAGTAAAGGAAGGATAATAGGGAGTAGTTTCTCCGCCGTGATGTCCTTCTTATTACGGGCTTTGATGGACGGGGCAAGACTAGGTTTCGAAAATGGATAAGAGGAGTTGATTTCAAAGGTTATTTGATGGTGGTCGGACCACAGGCAAAGAGTTACTGAGATCAAGTTGAGAGTACAGTTCAAGTCTGCAACCCAATCAAGGGTGTGACCTTTGATGTGAGTGGGTACTTTAATGTGCTGTGTAAGGCCAAAGTCCTTTAAGGTGTTAATGAGGTCAGCTGCTTTAGAGTCGTTCACGTCTTGGTAACCTAAATTGAGATCACCAAGTAGGAGTATTTGCGAGTATTCTTGACATGACCACCCAGCTCAAACCTTTTCCTCCCCCAAGGATATTAGGTAAGACAGTGTGACCCGATAACTCTCCAGATCCTCGTTTTGCCATATTTTTCTCCAGTACAGTACATGTTTGAGGGCCAGCTGAGACGATTCTGGATTGACATCAAGCTCTAAGTATACCTGGGCCGATGGAGCACTTTTGGGAAGTATAAGCAGTTTCTTCATAAACCTACGCTCACAAAGGTCAAGTTTCCCTGGGGCAACATGGCCCCATATCTCCGAGCCATAAAGAGCCGCAGGCAAGGCTTGACTTTTGTAAAGATTAAGGGCTGGTGAGACTGATCCACTGTCATGCCGCATATGAAAAGCTCTGATGGCCCCACTGTATTCCCTCAGGGTTATTCCTGACTTTTCCACCTGTGAGTTCCAGCCTCCAGTCTCCTGGAACCGCACTCCCGGGTAGTCAATGAACCCAACCTGCTGTAAAAGAGCACCATTCACCTGTATAGTCAGAGCACTACTTTTTGAAAACGACAGTTTAAAGGCCATCATTTTGATGCCTCAATGCTTACCTCAAAACATAGCTCTTTGTATTTAAACATAAAAACATCAGTGATTCTTTCAGGCCTTGGGACGTGGTGGAAAGGATGACTACATCATCGGCATAAAAAGGTGTGGGAAATTTCTTTTCTGCCATTTTAGGGCAGTTCTGGCATTCTCTCATCAATGCATCCATAATTTCCTGAATATATACGTTGAAGAGAAGAGGAGCAATGACAACCCCCTGTCTCACCCCTTAGTTGATTTTAAATGAGGGTGTCTCCTCTACTTCAGGGCCATAGTGTACAGTAGCCAAAGAATTCATATATAGGGTCCAGACTATCGAGAACAGATGAGGGGGGCCTTTCAAGTTATCAGAATCTTCCACAGGGTTTCTCTGGAGACAGAGTCAAAGGCCATGCATAGAGCTAAAAATACTACATATAATTTTCGGTTTTGTAAGGCCACGTGCTTCTGTATCAACAAGCATAACATAAAGCACTGGTCAATCATCCCCCGATTATTTCTAAAACCCACCTGGAGGTCACACAATTTAAATCTGGCCATTCCAGTAGGTGACCAAGGATTACCCTACCAAAGGCGTTCGCTGCTCCATCCAGCAACAACATTGGGCGTTCATTGGCAGGGCTTTCCCTACTACCCTGCTTATACACTGGAATAATAACTGAACTTTTCCACGAGGAGGGCACCAGGTGCTAAGTAATAATTGCATTGAACACTTTACAAAGGGTCAGCGCCCACACTCCTACATCATTTTTAAACTGGTCATATAGTATGAGGTCCGGACCGGGACCTTCCCACTTTTATGAGCCCTCAAAGCTTTCTCTACTTCTTGTGCAGATACGATCAAAGTTCCCCGGGCTGAGACTAAAGCCTCATCTCTATTCAGCATCTCTGTCGAGGTCTCTTCAACAATTGTGTACAAGTTTGAATAGTGGAGTTGCCAGTCAGCTGCATTGATAGTACATTTTAGCGAACACTGTCCCTTCAGCTCCCTATCAGTGAGCAGCTTCCAGAATAGTATATTATCTCCACTCTCGAGTGCGCTGCGAAGAACCCTCCATTGATGTTGGACAAATGCTCTTTTCTTTGTTCTAATTAGATTGTTATAATCTATTCTTAGAGAGAGCAGTTTGTCTCTATCCCCAGGGCTGCATGGACACAAAGAATCATTCTTTTTTTTGCTTCCCTACATGAGTAGTCATAAGCCTTTCTCTGCCGGTAACTTTTTTTAATTTTTTTTTTTTTATTTCACATAGTTTATTCACACTTTTGAAATACAAAATAAAATACTGTTCTCAAAAAAACCCTACACTAATTTTCATTTTCATAAATTCTTAAAACAACATTTCCATGAGTTTTTAACTCAGCAATAAGAAGAAAGAAACTTCGAAGTTAGCTGCCATTGTCTTTTGTTTTTTGGAGATGAACATCTAGGCGTCATTCCTCATGTGATCTTCATACTTGGGGGCACCAACACCAGCCTCGACTCTAGTTGATCCAAAAATGTTGTTATTGCTATCCACAATGATTTGCTCTCACAATTGTGTAGTTGGAACCACCACTCTTCTTCACTGTAGGACTGACGTTTATACATCTCAATCCTTAGGTAATTCTGACGTAGATGGCTCGTTTTATCACAGGAGAGAATTAGATGTTTTGAATTTTCATCTCTGTGCGAACAAAATCTGCAGATTGAGTTGGTGGCAACAATCATCTTCCCGTTTTTCAGGATTTCTTTTGTTTCAAATATGTTGAGGCAGAATTTTAGATATAATCTTCTTAGCCGTTTACATGGAGCGATGGTCAGATATTTTGAGAGAATATTGACAGGTCTGGCTTCAGTTGGTGACTTTTTCATAGATTTGTGAGCCGATCTTCCCTCGCCAGTCTCTATCAGTCCAACTCGAACAGTCTCCTCTTAACTGTATTTGGGCTTTTCCACAATGTAAATTCATCAGTGTTTATCCGCTTTAGGATGGCTTTGTTTTGTTCTCTCCATTCCGGCAGAACTGTCTTTCCTCCTAATTTTTTATCAAGTAGTATATCAAAAGGCGCTAGCTTGGCTTCTTCGTTGGTCTTGCGGAATAGAGCTAGTCTATTCCTAACTATTCTAGCGTTTAGTGTAGATAAACCAATTTCATATAGAACACATGCTGTTGGCGTGCTTTGTGGGATCTGCAGAACTTTTTTCCAAAAGTGTCCTTCACATCTTGTCCATATCTTGAAATCGCACCCAAACATATATTCAGCTCCGTAAATTAGTGTTGGAATTACTTTACTTTGATAGAATTTCCTAACAGGAACCAGAGAAAATTTTCCGTATTTTATATGTATGATGATCCCCTGTGATGTCAATTGGTTACAGGTATTTATCAGTTTCCTCTTCATGGGTTCATCATTTATACTTGAGTGGACAATGGTTCCTAAGTATCTTGTTTTAGGGAACTTTATTTAATTTCTGCAGCCCATGTTCCCAGCTCGATTTAGTCCTGTTGGATTTCCTTCCTTTTTTGTTTTCCAGAACTAGGATTTCTGATTTTGTTACATTAATTTCGAGACCTAGTTCATCTGTAAAGATTTTTAGCGCTGATAATTTTCGCTGAAGTCCTATGGGTGTTGGATCCAAGATGACCATATCGTCTGCATATAGAATGTGGTTAAGTTGCTGTCCATTTACTTTTGGTGGAAATGACTTCACATTTTTTAATGCGTCTCCAACTTCTGATATAAAGAAGTTAAACAATGTGGCACCAAGTGGACAGCCTTGCTTCACACCTCTCTCTGTGGGGACCGCGTTTGTTATGTTTCCATGGTTATCCAGCCGAACTTTAATGTGGGTTCCTGAATATAGTTCTCTTATGGCTGCGATTAAGCTGTTGTTACACCCTCGTTCTTTTAGTTTGATCCATAACAAATCGCGATCTACCCCATCAAAAGCATTCGCCATATCTATGAAAGCAAGATACACCTTTTGACTAGATCTTATTGCATCTATTTTCAATAGATTCAAAATAAGTAGATTGAGGCTGCATCGACTACTTTCACAAATCCGGTTTGACGGGTGTCAAAGATATCTGATTTCTGCAACCATGCCGTTAGTTGGGCTAGCAGGAAGCTAGCGAAGATCTTTCCTACCACATCGAGCAGGGCTATTGGCCGATAATTCGAAGGAGACGTACGGATGCCCGTCTTATAGATGGGCACTATGATTCCTGTTTTCCAGGTTGATGGAATCCTTCCTTCTTTGATTATTTGCCGAAAGAGGGTATCACAGAAATCAGTCCACTCCTCTATATTTTCTTTAAGATCTGTGTTGGAAAGACCATCTGGTCCGGCTGCTCGTGAGGCACTGCTTTTCATGATACATGCTCAAATATCTTCTTTGATGATCTTAAGGTCCCATGTTTGGTCTAATTGAGGATTTTCATAGCGTGAGTTTTTCACCTTTTTAAATAGCCCTGTAAAGTGGTGTTCCCACTCTCTTTCAGTGACCATATTCGTGAGAGTTGCTTTTTCCAGATGTGTCGACTCGTTAATGACTGTCCAGAAACTTCTCGAATTTTTCAAGTTTAGCACTGACTGCATCATCTCTGCATCTCTTTGTTCCATTAAAGCTCCACACGCTTTGATCCGATTTCTGTAGTTGTTCTTCACTTTCTTTCTCAGAATCTTATCACCAGGCTCCTTAGCGGTGCAGGTGTCTCTTAAGATTTTTCTTAGTTCCCTTTTTTTTTGGACCACCTCAGGATCATATTGATGTTTATGATAGCTAGTTTTAATTTCAGCGTTCTTCTTTTTGGTTTTATACATTTCGAACAAATGGTGATACTCGATTGGGTCTTTTTGAGATTCATTGAGATTCCACCGTAAGGTATCTGTTATTGACACAATGTCGTCATTTCTCAGTCGCAGTCTGTTCTGGCCAGGTTCTAGCGCTATTTTTTGGTTCCACTGTTGGTGCCGCACTAGTTGTTGGTCGCGCCACTCCATTAGCAACATGTTATGGTCACTTTGTGTAGTTTTTACCACTTTTAGAGAGCTTGTTTCTTGCAGCACGTTTTCTGAGACGAAGAAATAGTCCAATATTGACTTTTGATCTCCCCTTTCCCAAGTTGGATTCGGAGGCGTATCTCCAATTATAGTGCCGTTTAACATTGCAAAGTTTCTGAATTCCATTTCCTCCAGCCAACTTTCGCCTTTTCTCTTCTCACTATCACTTGCTGGAGTTCTTGATTGTTCCAATTCGATCAACTTCATATTGAAGTCTCCACACATTATAATGTGGGCCTTCTGATCGGATATTAAGATGTTATCAATAGTCTCCAGAATCTCTTCAGAAAATTCCATATGTAGTCCTGTAGGTGCATTCCAGTATACGTTCACTAAATAAAGGTTGCTCGGAAATAGAGAAGGCTTTTCTGTTGATTCCAGACAGATTGTTTGTACATGTGGCGAGATTATTTTAGTTGATCTAATTCTTAGCCCACTATTTCTTTTATTTCTGGTTGCCAGGGGCATGGCCCCTTTAGATATGGGGGGAGGGAAGCACAATGAGGGAATGGCACAGGAAAGGATGGGGTGGTGCTGTTTGCACAAGCGGGCCACCCCGGGGGAACAGGTATTGAGTCTGGAGGGGCATGGCCCCGGGGAGAAAGCGGGACGCCTGGAAAAGGGGTAAGGAGACGGTAGGGTCCAAGGGATAGTTAGGGAGGAAGTGGCTTTATTTAATTATTTAATTGTTGGGGGAAAATGAAAATGTTTAATTATTTAATTGGTTGTTTAAAAGAGTTCTTTAGTCTGTAAGGCCATGGAGCCACGCTACCATGGAGCCAGGTAAGCGTGGCCTGGAATTAATTATTTTTGTGTAAAGCAGGGATTTGCGTGCCATATTGCCCACAAATCTGCATACATCAAACAGGGGTTTGCGGGCAGAATGGCACACAAATCCCTCTTTTACATTCAAATCATTCCATGAATCCGGGCCAAGGTGTTCATCAGAATGTCGAAAAAAGAAATCAGTCCTCCTAATCTCTATAGTAACTGGCCCTCCCAATAGAAGAAAACAAACAGGGTGAAAGCCCAGGGTGGGCTTTCACCCTGAGGTTCTGTCAACAGCTTCTAGATGAACCCCCACTTTTCTGACAGTTCTTCCCTGGACACGCCCTGGCTTAGGTCTCAACAACAGTTTATCGAAAGTCTTGCAGCTGAACAGTTCACAAAAAATACATAAGTTCACTTTTTTTGTTCAGTTGCTCATCTCAGTTAGTTCATAGAAGCTTTCAGGATTTCTATCCAACAACTTATTTGGTTTGTCTCTTTCCGACGTTTCTTTAGCTTGAGGCCCGCTTTGAACCCTTGAGGTTCCCGATTCCCTGGTATCGTGGATGTTACACTTTTAACTTCAGGATTCTCAACACCTTAAGTTATTGTGTCCCTTATGATCTCTCGACTCTGATGTTGAAAGTGCTCGGCCTCTCTAGCCGCTTGCGTCTCCTTCTCATATGTTTCTCCTAAAGATAATGTCCCTTTCTCCTGTGGTCACTTGACAGTCTCTTTCTCTTGACTTTCCATATTTTGCTTTTGTTTTCTTTCACTTACAACTCACCAGTCCTCATTTTCTCTGCTTTCGGCTCCTTTGTGGTCAGGCTTTGGATTTTCCCCCTTAGCTATCAATTACCTGTTTCTCTTCTTCCTGAGTGGGCTGTATACCTGCTTGCTCATGGCGCTTCCCCCAGGGAGGGTCGGTGATGCCCGAGTCAGCAGTGTTCGTCACAATGGGTGATTCGTTTCCTTCTCAGTGTGGCAGCATTCTCAGAGTTCCGGCCATGTAAGTGTCTTGGTTTCTCGCTTGGATTATCAGCACAGGGTTTGAGGTGCTTTTGTCGCTGGCGTTTCTGGATTTGATGGCATTCCGCGGGCTCCGGACCTACCACATCCTCTGCTTGGTCCCGCATCCAAGCAGTTTCTGCTCTGCGCTTCAGCAGCGGCCTCCGGTCTGAGTGTCTCCTCCACTGCAGTTCAACTCTGCCGCAGGAAGTTTCCTCTTTCGGCTGAGGTTTTCTGTTCTTTTATAGTCATTGCTGAAATGTGCAGTGGTGTCAGTCAAACAAGAATACTTTTTACCCTGTATAACTTCAGTGGTCGCTATGTAGGCTGAGAGAACATATTTTATAGGGTTTCTTATCTTACCCCAGAAGTCCTCGTCCCATTAGGGGAAGTCACACCCAGTCAGGTCCCGCTTGTCGAAATAGCTAGGTAGGGTCTTGCGTAGAGGTCTCTCCTCCCTACCCTCAATGGGGGCGGCTCCATCACACTAGCTTCGAGGTTTTCTGCTGTGCCTTGGGTCTAGCCTCCTCCTTCAACCGGGGTTGTTTTAACTTGTGGAACACTTGACTTGGCCACCTCTGGTTCAATCTCATACAATTATTTGCCCTATATGACTCAGAAAATCCTGGTTCATCCTCTCCAACACCCCTTCTCTTCCTCCTCTCTCTGCAACCACGTCTTTGAAATGCCATCCTAACACCCTCAACTTCAGGTGATTTGTGTCTTTTTTATAGGTGTACACTAAGGAAAATTGTTACTATGTGTTGTGTAATTTGTGTGCCTGTTCTCACATGAGCTTTGTGGTATTTGATTGGCCAATGGTTAAGGCTTCTACCTCATTCCTACATGTTTGGTCTCAATGTTCACTTGGAAACAGTATGCTGGTGCATCCTGTGATGAGTCCTTCAAAGTCCTCACAAAGACCCTACCTAAAGTCTCTTCCAAAGTGGTCAGGGAAAGGCAGCTGCTGCCTGAACCTAACCCTGGGGGTGGTATTAACTGGAAGGATCACCTGGGAGGACAAGGGCCCCAAGGAGATAGGAGGACTTTGTTAGGTGAGACGCAGTATTTGTCTTACTCAGAGGAAGAGATGTCAGTGATGCCAGAATATGTAATGGCTTGTTGTCAGAGTGAGATTTCATGTCCCAAAGCTATTCATCCTGGGGGGTGTGAAAACTGTCCTAAAGAAGCACTTTTTAGGCGTAAGGCTCCCCATCAAAAAGATGCCTCCATCTACAAAGGTAAGAACCATTGTAGTCAACAAGAGAACGTTAAATGTGGACATCAGAACATTACCATCTTAAGTTCTGATAAAGCTAACTCTCCTTCAATTGCAAAACAATCATTCCCTCCTTTTACATTTCCTCATGAAAACATAGTCAATAATGGAAGTGGAGTAAGTGTATGTAAAAACACTGTTTGTCAAGAAAAAGTTAATTTGAAGTACTGGGGTGAGGAAGAGGGATTAGTGGGCATTGGACTGCAAGGTGCCGTCTAATGATTCTAAAAACCCACACCTAAGAGGGTCTGGTGAGTATAAAGGGCCTCTTCAGGTGCAGGCCATGAGGAGAAGCAGAAGATAGAGTTCTGGACGAGACTCCACGTTCCAGTGGCAGCAGAAGTTGAAGGGAAACAGAGCCGCCGAGCTGCCACTGTTTGTGACGCGGATGCCGATTTTGCGAGGGTACCCACCCTTAATGACCCTGTATCCAGAGGTTGAATTGTCAAAAGCGTTGTTCCATTAAGCCCCCATTATGTCCCCATGGTGATCTTGTATGCAGAGGTTGCACAGCGGGAAGCGTTAATCTGAAAAACCTTCCGCAAAGTAACTTGAACTCCGGTGGCAGACGAGCACCAGAGTGCTCTTGGAGCGAGTAACACCCCTCTCCCGACCGGCATGGGCCACGGTAAGCAGAAAGAAGAAGATTACTGTGCAGTGAGAAGCAGAGGAAGCAGAAGTGGCAGTGGCAGTGGGGACGTATGCAGCACCAGGGGCGTTCACCTGCATTGTTTGACCCTGGAACACCCCGTAATCGCCCACTGGCCAATATTGGAAATAATGAATACCGAACTAATAAGAGACTTAAGTGGCAGACTAAAACATACCAATCTGATACCAGGCAGCTAAAGGGCAACATTAGAACTTTGGGAACTGACAAAAAGGTTATAATTGTAATACCAAAGGTCAAGGTAATTGCCAAAACCTAAAGAGGGCAATCTCAAACGAAGGTAACAAAAACTACATTTCCAAAGCCAAGAGGGGCCAATTAAGAAGCACACCAATTGTAACCCCAATTGCCTGAGAAAAGAAGACACAATAGTTGAAGAAGATCCAAACAAGCATTGTCTAAGCCAAAGAAGAGCAAGTGTGAATTAAAAAAAACATATTCAGCAGTTGGTTGATGTAAGACTGGGAAAACAAGAGGGCCAGAAAAGCTGCTCTACTGACAGAAATCATTCAGGAGGAGAGGAGCATAATCTACATTGCATGTGGCATAAACAGCATCAATGTGTCTGAAGAAGTAGTCATTGCTGATGTTGTTGAAAGTCAAAATACTTTGCTAAGTTGTTTGAAGTGAACTTTCCCCAACAGAGGTACCTGTAGAAGTGTTAGGAGCATTTAGTCCTGGCAGGCGAGTATACCGGGGCAGGTTAGTGGAGCAAGTAGAACTTGTTGAAGTACTGTGTTGTGCTTAAAGATGGTGAAAAAGAAGAAGTGGCTAAGACCACCGCATTATCTTGTGAAATCACCCTGACAAAACATTGCTGTTGCTAAAGATGAAAGGTGGGAGTATTTTTGTTTCCAAAGAAGAAGTTGGGCCTCATTCCGAGTACGGCGCTAACCAATGGCGCTATTAACGCCTTGGTTGACGCCGTACCCGGACCGGCAGCGCCTTGGTGGATGGCGGAATTACCGCCCCATTCCAAGGTTGGCGGGGCGGTAATTCCCCAATCCCCATTTACCCTTCCCCATTCCCATTCTTGCCCCATAGGGCATAATGGGAGTGGGGAAGGCGTCAATTACGCCACCGTAAATTACGGTGGCGTAATTAACATCAAGGTCCCTTAGCGCCATGGTATTTAACGCCTGCTAAAAGCAGGTGTTAAAAGCACCATGGCGCTAAGGGAACTCGGAGTATGGCGGTAAGGGATTACCGCCACCGCTCTCGTTAGCGGTGGCCGCTATCCCTTACCGCCATACTCGGAATGAGGCCCGTTGTGTTGAACTCTTTGCTACAAGTTGAAGAAAAAAAAGCGTTGTAATTTCTTTTTAATTGTTGGAAAGTCAGAGTGAGAGACTTTTGGAGCAAGAAGGACCTTATCACCAGAATTTTGTTGTAGAATGGAAGTTTCCTCATTTTTAACTATTGTAATTTTTTGTAATTGTAATGTTTATTTAAACAGTGCTTATACACAGGTGGAGTGCTTCTAAGCGCTTCAAAGCGGGATGGGAACAAGGGAATACAGTAATCATTCTTAGGCTGTGAAGTTTCCGAATGATATAACAGAAAAACTAGCATACTAGGCCTGACGGCATTTCTCTTAGTGCAAGTGCTTGAAGTGTTACAGTTGCGACCAAGCTATGGAGTGGGGACAAAGAAAGGGGGGGGTCCCAGGACAGACGTACTAACTAGTCCTACTACATTTAGGTCACACATGCGTACATGTGTACAGATGGAGGTGCAAAGGGGGGGGGACCAACGAGTCTAGTCCGGCAGGGCTCTGGGATAAGTGCAGAGAGGTTGCCCCGCTCATAAGTGCAGTAATGCTGAACATAGTGCAGCGGCCTGGACGCAAGTGCAAAAGACTGGCGGGGGAGCCTGGGACCTGTAAGGCTATGGAGGTGAACCAGGCAACAAAAACTGATCAGAGTTAGGGAGGAGAAGGAGGATGGAGAGAAAAAGAGCAGAGGTTAGCAGGGTAGAGGGGGAGAGAAGGAGGAAGAGAAGAGAGGAAGATCTTGAGAAGTTTACGGAACTTAAGGTGCTCCGGCACAAGACAGAGAGAGGCAGGGAGGCTGTTCCAGAGGGAGGCTTTTCCAGAGGATAAAGATCTACCCCCAAATCACCCGCAGAGAGTTGGAGGAGGATGAGCAGAGGACTCCAGAGGGAGAGCATTTAGGAAGAGAGCGTTGTAGATAGTACAGACCCAAACCCAGAAAGCCTTGTAGATTATGCAGAGGGTCTTGAACTTGATCCTTGCAGTCAAAGGGAGCCAGTGGAGGGTTTTCAGCACCGAAGAGATGCAGTCCCTGGGCTTCAGGCCAAGGATAAGTCTTGCGGTTCTGTTCTGGATGAGTTGAAGAGGACGGAGAGTAGAAGTAGGAAGACTGAGAAAGAGGCTGTTGCAATAGGCCGCTAGGGGAAAGGGTAGAAAAGGGATAATACCTCTGAAGAGGTGCAGTTGGTAGTGGGACTTTTTGGAGATGTCTGAGATGTGAGAAGAGAAGGAGAGAGTGGAGTTGAAGATGACCCCTAGATGTTTTTGCCTCATTGGTAGGTGAGGGCGCAGGGCCAAGGGAGGCTGGCCAGTGTGAATGTGGGAAAGCATGAGCAGGGGTCCAAATGAGTCGAATCTCTGTTTTACTGGCATTCAAGCAGAGATCGTTAGCAGCACACCACTACTTAATTTCAGATAGACAGTCAGGAATGAGCGAGGAGGAGGCCGAGAGTAGCCTGAAAGAGAGCTGTGGGTCATCCGCATAACACTGACAGAGGTAAAGGTAGAGATGCTGTGGGCCAAGGGGGCCATGTAGATATTGAAGAACCAGGGGGATAGCTTAGATCCCTGGGGACACCACATGTAGAGAGAGTGATAGAGGATAGAAAGACCCAAGTTCCACCTGGGAAGGCCGGTCAGAGAGAAAGGAAGCCAGTCATGGCAGGGCCTGATCTGTGATGCCCAGGGTATCAGAGAGACGGGTGATGAGGATGTTGTGGTTTACTGTATCAAAATCATAAGAGAGGTTGAGAAAACTGAGGATAGAGGGAGAGTTAGAGTCAAGATGGGAGAGCAGGTCTTCACGGGTGTTCGGAAGAGCAGTTTCCATGCCTCTGGATGCTCTAAAGCCAGACGGATGGTCATGGAGACAACCAACAGATTCAGTGTGGAGGGTATGCTGAGTGATAGCCAGCTTCTCAAAGAGTTTTCCCAGGAAAGGGGTGATGGAGATTGGGTGATAGTTTGCTGGAATAGATGGGTCGGTGGATGGTTTCTTGAGCAGAGGGTGATCAAGAGTGTGCTTGAGAGGAGATGGGAAAACTCCAGTGGCAAAATAGAGGTTGCAGAGGTCAGCCAAGGCTGGAGCGAGAGTGTCAATATTGTCCTTGATGGTTTTCGAGGGGCAGGGGTCCACCTGTTTGGAAGAGGATTTCATAGACCGGACTACATCAGGTGTGATAGGGGAGAGGGAGAGGGAGGAGAGAAGAGGGGGTGCGGTGTTGGCAGCCGAGGCGGCTCAAGAGATGTTGGTGCAGGATGTGGAACAGAAGAGAGAGAGGACAGGATGTCCTGTCTTTTAGTGGTGAAATGTGCGACTACGGCCGAGCAAAGGGCGTGGGTGGGTGCAGTAGAGGATGCGGCTGCAGCAGGGTTGGCCAGTTCCTTGCAGACCTTGAAAAGTTTGGCCGTGTTGTGAGATGCCGCAGAGATGCAGGCTTGAATGTAGACTCTTTTTTGGAGCGAATGCAGAGTCTGTATTGCCTTTGAAGATTGAAGCAGGCCAGTTTGTCAGAGGGTGCACCTAAGGATCCCCATCGCCGAACCGCTGCTCTGCACTTGTGTTTAAGGGCAGCCAGATCGGAGCCGTACCAAGATTTGCATTTTTTGGCAGGCTTCAGTTGGACCCGCATGACAGGGGCAAGAACGTCAAGAGTGATGGAGATGGAGCGGTGAAAGGTAGAGAGGGCTGTATCAAGGTGGGAGTTAGCTGCAGGAGTAGAAGGAGGAGAGTAGGTGGAGGCAAAGGCAGCCACTGACACTCTTTTCATGGGTTTGATGACCTTGAAGGCAGAAGGTGATTCGGTTTGTGCTATCGCTAAAGGAGAAGAGAGCATCAAGTGAGAAGAGAGAAGAGAGTGATCAGTCCATGAGAGTGAGGTAGTCAGAGGAATAGAGAGTGGGATGTCTGTGGACATGAGAGCATCCAAAGTGTGTGCTGGACCAGAGGGTAGAATGGGAAGAGAAAGGGAGTCACACAGGTTGCAGAAAGGTCCTGAGGAGTCAGGAAAGTCAAGATGGATGTTAAGATCCCCCAGTAGGAGGAGTTGGTAAGAGTAGGAGAGAAGAGGCCAGGCCAGCCCATTCCGAGTGGAAGAGGGTGGACTGGCCCGTGCGACCGATACAAGGTGGCCAGAGTAATGGAGGTGACAGGTGAGAGAGCCTGCAGACCAGGGCTTCAAAGGAGGAGGAGACCTGAATAGGAATAATGGAAACAGGAATCCACTCAGGAAATATCATGGCTACACCAAATCCTGGTCTGTTGGGCCTGGGCACAGAGAGGATCTTGTAGCGTTTAGGGAGGAGTGTGTCAAAACTTGTGACAGAGCTGTCCTTAAACCATGTCTCAGTAAGAAGAATAACATCAAGGTCCAGTAGTTCAAGGAGGTGGCACAGATCAGAGGAGTGCTTGACAGAAGAGCGTGAGTTAAGTGTGGCAACATGGAACAGGTTGCCACTTTTGAAGGGTTTACATGGGGGTGCAGGGAACAGAGGTCCCCCCCCCGCAAGCGGCAAAAGTGCCTGAGAGATAGCGGTAGGAGGAGGCAGAGGAGGCAAGGAAGACAAGGGTGTCAGTGAGGAGGGTGCAGGCAAGGAAGCCAGGATAGTGAAAGATGGCAAGGGAGCCAGATGCGGCTACAGCGGGTGGCCAGGACAGTAGGGTGGAAGAGGCTGATGAGGTTGTCAGTGTAGAGAGAGTAGGCAAGGGAGCCTGTAAAGTTGAAAGCGACAAGGGGGGAGTTGTAATGGAGGTGGTGAAATTGGTATGATGCAAGGTAGCCAAGGTGGGCATAGTTGGCAAGGGAGCATGGGTGGCCATAGAGACAGGTGCTAAGGGAGCCAGTGAGGAGGAAATAGGAAAGTTGATAAGGCGAGGAAGGAGCTTGTCAAAAAGTAAGAGATTGGGTTGAGGCCCTTGTACCAGGATGGTACCATTTTGATGGACATTTATGATGGGCCTGGAGGTGGAAGAGGAGGCAAGAAGGGCCTCCCAGCTGGTGCCACAATTTATGTGTGAGGAAGAGTAAGGAAAGAGCACAGCAGCCATATGGAGAGGCCATAGGTCGGGAGAGGGAACAACAAAGAGGATGTTGGTTAGAGTCTCTCTGGCGGAAGCACTGACATAGGTGTCAGCAATAGGAAGGCCTGGGTTGGAGGCCAGTATGTCCTTCTTGAGTTTCTCCTGCCAGACTTAGTGAGATGTGAAGGATAGGAGATTGAGAAGCAGTTAGAGAAGGTAGGGGAGATAGAAAGTGCCATAGTGAGGGGCACAGAGTGTGGTACACTTAACCAGGCGGAGCAGTTGAGGTATGTGGGAGGAGGTAGGCAAGGAGTGTGCAGACACATAGGGAGAACACAAACAGGATAGGGAAGAAACAGTGGAAAATGAAGAGGGTGAGGGAATAGATAACAGACCAGAACAGAGGGAAAAGGGGGTAGCCGGTGAGCACATTCCCATAGAAAGCAGGATGTGCACACACCTAAAAACAATTTTAGAAGCAACAGCAAAACCAATGCAGGATTTGAACACACCTAAACTCGATTTTTAAAACATGCATCAAAAACATGTTGGATGTGCACAAAGCTAAATTTGATTTTTTAAAACAAGCCTAAAACATTGCACGATGTGCACGCCGCTGAATTCGATTTTTAAGACAAGCTTCAAAAACATGTAGGATGTGACACACCTAAAAACGATTTTGGAAGCAACAGCAAAACCAATGCAGAATGTGAACAAGGCTAAATTCGATTTTAGAAGCAGAGTCAAAACCAATGCAGAATGTGAACACGGCTAAATGCGATTTTAGAAGCGGCAGCAAAACCAATGCAGGATGTGAACACAGCTAAATTCGATTTTTGAAACAGCAGTAAAACCAGTTCAGGATGTGAACACAGCTAAATTCGAGTTTAGAAACAGCAGCAAAACCAATGCAGGATGTGCACACAGCTAAATTCGATAACATGCATAAAACAATGCAGGATGTGCACAAAGCTAAATTCGATTTTTAAAACAAGCATCAAAAACATGTAGGATGTGCACACAGTGAAATTTGATTTTTAAAACAAGCATCAAAACATGTTGTATGTGCACACAGCTAAATTCGATTTTAGAAACAGCTGCAAAACCAATGCAGGATGTGAACACAGCTAAATTCGTTTTTAGAAATAGCAGCAAAACCAATGCAGGATGTGCACACAGCTAAATTCGATTTTTAAAACAAGCATTAAAAAGATGTTGGATGTGCACACAGTTAAATTCGATCTTTAAAACCAGCATCAAAACATGTAGGATGTGCTCACAGATAAATTCGATTTTAGAAACAGCAGCAAAAACAATGCAGGATATCAACACAGCTAAATTCGATTTTAGAAACAGCAGCAAAACCAATGAGGGTGTGCACACAGCTAAATTCGCTTTTTTAAAACAGGCATAATACCATGCAGGATCTGCACATAACTAAATTCGATTTTTAAAACAAGCATCAAAAACATGTAGGATGTGCACACAGCTAAATTCCATTTTTAAAACAAGCATCAAAAACATCTGGGATATGCACACAGCTAAATTCGATTTTTTTATACAACCGTACCTGCAAATTCAAAGTCACTTAGAATTGAACAACCTCCTGGGCCTTCACCAATCAGGCTACAGACCAGGTCATGGTACTGAATCTGCACTGAAATGGATGAGCCGAAAGATAACGGTAACATAGCGCTCCTTCTTCTACTTGACTTATCTGCGGCCTTTGATTTAGTCAACCATAAAGTCCTCTGTAAACATCTGATCACGGCAGCGCACTTCTCTTTCAAGGCAGTTGTATGGATAGGGTCCTTCCTATCCAAGAGGATAATGAGGGTATTCGCCCCTACTGCATCTGCTGAACTAGCCCCAGTATCCTGTTGAGTACTGCAGGGTTCCTGCGTCCCCCCACATTGTATTACATATTTACTAAGCTGCTTTTGACCATCTGGATGATATGGGTGTCACCTACACTAACTATGCGGACAACACCCAAATCCTCATCCCTATCACAGGCTCCTACGACACTAACGCTAAAATACTCAATGATATATACCATACTATACAAGCATGGATGCCTATCCATGGCCTATGTCCTAATGATGAAAAAACGGAATTACTCCTTATTGGATTTCAAAATAAACTAAACAAACTAGACAATCAGTTTAAATCATTTAACATTGACAGTATCACCATCAAAATGGCTAAAGAAGTGAAAACCTTAGGGATCTATTTGGACTCAGTCCTTACCCTCACGAGACAAGTGAATGGTACGGCTTCAGCAGCAGTCTACAGTCTGAAATTTATTGACGCCTGCAGACCTTTCTTCTCAGCAGACACCTGCATTACCCTGGCCAGAGCTCTGATACTCTCGAGGCTTGACTATTGCAATGCCTTGTACTTGGGTACGAGCAGCCGCTATATAAAAAAATTACAAGTTCTTCAAAACAGCGCCTTAAGACCGGCACTTAAGATACCCGGAGCTAACCACATCACGCAGGCTAGACAAAATGCTCACTGGCTCCCTATCCAAGATAGTATTTCCTTCAAAACTCTGTCAATGACACACAAATGCCTCTCGAATACAGCTCCCAAATATCTTATGAATAAATTCACAAAAAGTCAAACAAATAGACCTACCCGACCTATCCATGAGCACTTGCGAAAGATTCCCAGATATAAACTACAAAAAGCCGGTGGAAATAGCTTCCCGGTACAAGCTGGCAAACTGTGGACTGTGGAACTCCGTGCCTCCAGCCCTTAGAGCTGAACCTGCCTATTGTACTTTCAGAAAAAATGTGAAAACCTGGCTCTTTTCATATGAGCGATAATAGTAGCCTTCCTCTTCCCTACCCTTACCTGATTCATCTTATACAAAAATGTCTCCATATATGATTAATGTAAGGTAATGTAACGTCTAGAAATGTCCTTGTGCAATGTAATGAAATGCAATGTCTTAATATGTCCCTTAATATGTCCTTCGTCATACCCACAATGTATGGTAATGTCACTCAGGTGTGCCACAATGACTAAACTACTTAATGTACCCAGATACCTTGGGGTTAGGTGCGCTCTACAAATGAATAAATAAATGTTAAATGTTAAATGGTAAAGGTATTTGTACTGCGCACCGCACGGAATTGGTCCCCAGGCGCTCAGGCGGATCTGTAAATGACAAAGGTGGGATGGGTTAGTAAGGTGAAGGAGGGAGTAGGATAATGAGAGGAGAGTGTTTTGTTGGCAGCTTCAGCTCAGTATACACCGGGTGCTGAGCTTTGGTGCGGGTATCCGATCGGAGTCAGTCCGCGTGTGCTGTTGTTCCGGCTTATGTGTTGTTGCAGTGTTGTGAAGTGCGTGCGGCTTGTTGTGCGAGAGATGGTTGTGTGAGATAAGTATGCAGAGTTTGAGCTTATATTGGTTAGTGGATTACCTAACCTTTATCATGCTAACATTCACAGTTCTGTCTGTCTGAGTGTGGCACTTGTTTGCCCTTACATTCCCATCTAGATGTGGTGCCAACATTCACACTTTCATCTAGATGCGGCGCAGGCCAAGAGTCTGGAGATCCGTCCAGGTGCAGGTCTGCCAACATTCACAACTCCAGGTGTGGCACACGCCAGCATTCACGTTCTTCTAGGCGCGGGCATGTTGTCCTTCAATCAATCCTATCCAGATGTGACATAGACCAACGTCTATCTAAGTGCATCTGCCGGTCTGGATATATTTGTCCGGTACGTACAGGTGGGAGAGTACTTGAGGGCTTTCGTCAGGGTCTTGGTTTGTGGTCAGTCTCTGCAGCCTTCCTTAGTGGCTGTTTTCCATGATGTCTTATGCTCTGTTGAGTGGTTGGTTCTTTGGTTTGAGTGTTTGTCCAATTTGAGATTGGCCGAAGTTGGAGTTATTTCCATCATTGTTTTAATGTCTGGGCATTCTAGTGCGTCTTCGCTGTGCTTACGCTTTGAAGAGCCATGATTTGAGGAGTTTCCTGAATGCTAGGTGGATTGTTGTATTCTGTATATTCTTAGGTAGGTCATTCCAGGTTTTGGGTGCCTGGTGAGAGAAAGACGATCCTCTGAGTTTCTTTCCATTGTAGGGTTTGGGTTCCAGGCGTATGTCGGTGCTTGATCTTAGTGTTCTTGCCGGTTGATGTTGGCGTAGTTTGTCGCTTAGGAATTCTGCGCAAATAAGCATCAAAAACATGTAGGATGTGCACACAGCTAAATTCGATTTTTTAAAACAGATATCAAAACCAATGCAGGATGTGAACACAGCTAAATTCAATTTTATTTTTAAAACAAGCATCAAAAACAATGCAGGCTGTGCACACAGCAAAAAGGTGTTTTATTTTTGGTGAACAGGTATAGCAGCACCACAATACAGGGGTGTAGGCAGTGAAAGTGTAAATCCAGGAAGAAGAAAAGTGTTATGGCCTGGTGCCTTCTGGGATAGATTAGAGAGAATGTCAGGAGTGGCACAGGCATAGAGTCCAGGGGATGCTGCAGGCAATAGAGCAACAGTCCACAATTATGTGATAGCTGACGGGATAGGATCCCATAGCCCAAGGCCGCCTGGATGAGGTACCCAACCTCAAGATGAATAGTGATGGTTGGAGAGAAGTAGAGGGACACACAATGCCAAGCCCGGACAGGGACAGACAGGGTCCTTGGGAGTGAGGCGGCTGAAGCCCGCCGGCTTCGGGATTGGCTCAGAAGAGGAGCCACGAGCCAATCATGGGAGGAACTGGCTGCACTGGAAGACAAGGCCAGTGCTTATTCCTGGAACTGCCATATTGAAATGGCCAGTGAAGCTGCACTAAAAAGAGGCACCAAGTTCGAAATCATTGTTGATACAAATTCCTGCTTTGATTCTGGGGAAGAGGACATTACCCAGGTTACAAGGAGAAAGGTTTATGTTGTACATAACTGTGACTTTTGTTGTATTTGAATTGCCATATATTCCCTTCAAGTGTGTATTGTATGTATAAGTGTGAGGAGCCGGTTCCTTTTTGTTAGTGTTTCCTTTCATTTATTTTGATTGGCAGGGAAATACTTTTCAGGGTAGGGATAATGAGGTGTTTTCAAACCCTTTAAAGTTAATACAATGGCATTTTATGAAACACCACACATTTCTGACCCCTCACAATCCATACTTCAAATTGGCTTGTGCCCAAAGCCCCTGGTCTGAAATGATAAAAAACATGGTTACAATATTGGAATCAGGCATCCGTTTCATGGTGGCTTGGTGATCTCTTTTCATCTTTGCCCTAACTGTGAGTAAGTTCCCCCTATCTTCTCCAAGTAGTTTTAAGCTGTGTACAGATACTCTGTGTGCACGTGGTTTATGCTGTGGTCTTCGGATCCACACTTTGCACTTTCTGCGCTTCATGCTGGGCCTCATGAACCCAGTGTGTGCTGCAGAATGAGTCCTGCTCTGTGGATGGGACCAAGTTGAAAGTCAAGACTTTTGCGTACCTCATGTGCGGGGACTTGTTCTCTTTGAATTTCCTCCCTACAACAGCCTGCATACCTTCTGTATTCAATACTAAACCCTTGCCTTCAGTTTTCATGACACACACTTCTTACTTTCTTTATTATATGTGGGTTCCTGGGTGGTGTCTGTAGTCTAGGGAACTATGAGGGAAGACAGTGGCCCTCATTACAACTGAGGTGCTAAGTGCACCAACTTTACCACCATGGTGTAAACTACGTTTACACCATGGTGGATGGCGGATTTACCGCCCCATTACAAGGTGAGTGGGGCGGTAAATCCCCATTTCCCATTTTCCCTTCCCCATTCCCATTTTTGCCCCATAGGGCATAATGGGAGTGGGGAAGGCGCTAATTACGGCACCGTAAATTACGGTGCCGTAATTCGCACCAAGGTGCCTTAGCACCATGGAACTTAACGCCTGCAAAAAGCAGGCGTTAAGGTGGGAATCAGGCGTTAAGGGTTAACGGTGGCGTTAACCCTTAACGCCTGAGTTGTAATGAGGGCCCGTGTATATTTGGGGGATGTTTTGTGTACTGCTTTCAGAGGACATATAACAGCCTAGGTGGCTCCCCTCTGTTTGCCATAGCACCCCATAGCTTCAAAGGGGGAAAAACAATTGATCTTGTTACACTATATAGAGTTTAAAGACATTTAATCTAATCCATTAATTGAGGCTTAAGTAGCAGTCAGAAAAGGTGGTTTGGTGGAAACGTGAAGGCTAGGATTTCAGTTCCATAGGTTTCTCCAGATCAACATTACGGTTGTAAAAGAAAACCCAAAAGAGAGAATCTAGTGCGCAAGCTGGCAAAGATAAATATTAAATAAGCAACGGTACAACATAAAGCCCTGCAAGTCATCATAGGACAACAAGAGCAGCTTTGAAGAGAAATAGCACAGAGACACTGTGTTGCCTGTTGGAAATGAAGGTGGTCAGTCAGTTGAAGGTAATGGATCTGTGATATTTTGTCGAATTAATCTGGTCGAATCCCATTTTGCAGAATTATTTTACTGATTTATTACTGCTAAATTCACAAACATTCTCCCACCCCTTCATCCCCACTTTCTATATACTTATCACCAACCCACTATCTATCATTTTGCAGTAAAAAAGAGGTTACAAAATTGCAGTAACATGGAATTCGACCAGATTGATATTCCGCCAAATTGGCCAGCTGAAGCCATGAACACCTATATCATGCTGCCTATAAATGAACATGCTATCTAAAAATCTAGTCCTATTCAAAGCAAATCACTGTGATCTTCATTATCGACCTACAGTGTTAGGTCATCCAAGACCAAAATCAATGCATATTACATACCACCAACCAGTCTAGAAATTGCCTTGTAACCTCCCCGCAGCTTGTTGTCTTCAGTGTAGGAAGAGAGCTTTCCGACAACTGGTTTATCATGTAATTTGTCTTGAAATGTCAGATTGAAAAAATAGGTTGATAACTGTTCATATTGTTCAAATCTAATGAGAGCTTTTTCCAGAGAGGAGTCACAACCCCATTTTGTAGTCCTAGGTTATAAGCCTCAATTGTTAATGCTAGCCGTCATAACTTCACTTGGAGAAGCAAAAGGTGGTAGAACATTACCATAGGTGGCTGGCATTAAGCATATAGGAGACCTTGATGTCTTGCTTGCAGTGATAAGTTAAGTTATCAGAGTATGAGACAGGGGAGAAAGCAAAGACTGTTTGCGAGAGTGAGGCAGAGAAGGAACATTGACAGGCCCAGTTAGGGGATGAGGGAATTATGGGGATCAGATAGATCTGTGAGTCATGTTGTCATCACGCATTTTTTAAAATCCTGTTTCATAAAAGTCAATTTGATTGCCCAATTTCTCTCAATGAGGCAGATTGCTCTTCATATCCAGTAGTGAATGGGGTAATTGTTCCAAAAGACAGCAGTAAGACCCATCTGGTTCATTGTGATGGATTTAGAAAAGGGGGCAATAAAAAAATGAATATCTCTACCATTCTCCATGAAACAATCAACCTCAAAAATATGTATGTCCTTTGCAGATTTATCTTCCTCTTCAACACAATACCAAACTACCAACTGCCAAAATAGTTCAAGTCCATGAAAACTTCTATTCAATTTTTTGTATCCAAATAAAATGTACTTAGCCAAACATTAAATACTCTAAAAGTGCTGCAAAGGGTGGAAGTACGCTAATCTGAATTTTAACTGGTATAGTGTGGCATTTCATCTTAAAGTGGGTCAAAATATAGTCCTCTCATCATCTAGATATGAGCTTTTTAAGAGAAAGTGTAGTGTGATTACTTATGTGCACATGACTGATAGAGCAGTGTTACAATCCGGAATACGATGCCTATTCGGTACATGTAGGCTAAAGACACATGGGAATTTATCAGTTGTGGTTCAATATTGGGAGATACTCAAAATCCCTAAGCTACTTCCACTTTTGGATGCACAAATATGTGATCCCTATCCATGCAAACCACAAAGCACCTTAATGAGAAAAGGGTGGATCTCATACCCAGAGGATGTAATCATTCACTGCTTTTTTTTAAACTTCAATCCGACTGTATGGGGGGGCTTCTTTGTCTCAATTATCTGCAAATGAGGAGGAACATCTTATGAGTGGTCCACATTGTGCATTGCGAAAAGGGCATTTTAAACGTAATTCAGTGTGAAACATCCTTTCTGGAATACATTGTGTGCTTAAATGGATGGGATGGGCTGTTCCGGTAAAAGGGAAGTGGTCTTTGAAGGGACATGGGTAGGAGAGGGTGGCGAGCAGACTGAGAGTGGAAGAGGAGAAGGAGAGAGAGCATAGTGGCAGGGGTACAAGTGGGACCTCCCAGATTAGGCAGGCAGAGCGTCTGTGGGGATGGTGGCCTGAGCGATATGGTCGGGGGTTCCAGGAATGTCTGCCGGAGAAGTGGGAAAGTGATGAGGTATGATATGATATGATATGGCATTTATAACGTGCCTATACACAAGTGTTTTGAGGCGCGACGAGGCAAGGGAGGGGGAACAGAGGGAAGATAGACAACGATCTTACTAGGCCAGGTGTCATTCAGATCACGCAAGTTCATGGGAAGGGCGGAAAGGGAAAAAGTGCGAGGGGGAGGGGAGAGGGGAAAGAGTGCAGTGCATGGGATAGTAGAATAAATAGGATAAAAGAAAGGCCAGATGGTGGCAAGTGCAGGTAGGAGCAGACATAAGTGCTGGTAGGGGGACTGTAGCGATGCAGAACAACAGTCCCCAGGTGCAGGGGTTGCCAGGGAGGCAGTGCAGGTGTGCGAATTTTCGGGGCCTGGGCCCGAGATCAGAAAGGGTAGCCAGGTAACCGGTGACATTTATACCAGGAATCTAGCAGGGGAGAGGGGAACAGAAGGCAGAAGCAAAGAGGAAGGTTTTGAGGTGCTTCCGGAACCGGAGATGGTTCTCCTCAAGAGGGGCACATATCAATAAAGGAACCAACTCACACTCTCAATGTACAAGAGTCTCGACATAATTGGATTATGAAAATGATTATGTTCAAAAGCCAACCTAGTTCCAATTTGAACTGAACATTATTCAGTTAACTGTTCAAGAAGTAGTTGCCCAAATGTTCTGGTAATCAAAAAAGATACAAGAAAGCATCCTCCAATCTACACCAATTATTCAGCTGTACAAAAGTAGAGAAGCAAAAAAGTAATAAGACATTTGCAGGCCGATTCATGGAATAAATGTGCGCCGAAAATACCGGCGCAGAGGGGCCTATACGTGCGCTGCGCCGAAAAATAGCGAAAAGCGCAGGGAAACCAGCGCACGTCGATTCATGGAAGTCCGTGCGTAAGAAAAGCATAGGACGTGCGCTGAAAAAGTGCGCGGCGCACGCCGGCGCACAGGTCAACCAACGGCGTGCGCCACGGCCACTGCGCTATCACTCCGAGCGCAGCGCACAGCTCTAAAGTAGGCGGAACACAGGGCGGGACACTCGGAATGGGGAATAAAATGGGGCACAACACTCGGAACGGGCAAGAATGTGGGCGGCACAGGGAAGTACAGGAGGCAAGTGCGCGGAACGCCCACACGCTCTCCGGCAACACGTATTCATGGATTCGAACAGGGCAAAACAGCGCTCGATCAAACCAGCGCACAGGCCCAAAAACGTACGCCACAAGTAAGCAGGCGGTAGCGTCCCGACGCACTCAACGAAAGTGCGCCAAAACCTGCGCCAACAAATACCACCCACATACAGCAATGGGCCATACCGTGACCCCAAAGGACTAATGATGTGCAAAGGTGTACGCCATTTACACGGACACCCACTGTTCAAAAATTTGCGCGTGTGTGTACAACGGGTTGCGCGAGAAGTCACTCGCGCGATTGCCCTGGGTACGTGTATCCCGGGGTGCGGGGAAGTCCCACACGCGATTGCCCTGGCCACGTCGATACCAGGGGTGCGTGTGAAGTTCCACACGCGAAAAGCCAGGGTACGTCATTTACAGGGGTGCGCGGGAAGTTTCACACGCGAAAAGCTAGGCTACGGGAATTCCAGGGGTGCGCGTGAAATCCTACACGTGAAAAACTAGGGTACGTCATTTACAGGGGTGCGCGGGAAGTTTCACACGCGAAAAGCTAGGCTACAGGAATTCCAGGGGTGCGCGTGAAATCCTACACGCGAAAAACTAGGGTACGTCATTTACAGGGGTGCGCGGGAAGTCCCACACGCGATTACAGCAGGGTACGTGTATTTCAGGGGTGCGCGGGAAGTTCCACACGCGAATAGCCTGGCCGCATGTATTACAGGGGTGCGCGGGAAGTCCCACACGCGATTACAGCAGGGTACGTGTATTTCAGGGGTGCGCGGGAATTTCCACACGCGAATAGCCTGGGCGCGTGTATTTCAGGGGTGCGCGGGAATTATCACACGCAATTTGGCTTGGTACGTGTATTACAGGGGTGCGCGCGAAGTTCCACACGCCAATAGCCTGGCCGCGTGTATTTCAGGGGTGCGCGGGAAGTCCCACACGCGATTACAGCAGGGTACGTGTATTTCAGGGGTACGCGGGAAGTTCCACACGCGAATAGCCTGGCCGCGTGTATTTCAGGGGTGCGCGGGAAGTTCCACACGCGAATAGGCTGGGCGCGTGTATTTCAGGGGTGCGCGGGAAGTTCCACACGCGAATAGCCTGGGCGCGTGTATTTCAGGGGTGCGCGGGAAGTTCCACACGCGAATAGCCTGGGCGCGTGTATTTCAGGGGTGCGCGGGAAGTCCCACACGCGATTACAGCAGGGTACGTGTATTTCAGGGGTGCGCAGGAAGTTCCACACGCGAATAGCCTGGCCGCGTGTATTTCAGGGGTGCGCGGGAAGTTCCACACGCCAATAGCCTGGGCGCGTGTATTTCAGGGGTGCGCGGGAAGTTCCACACGCGAATAGCCTGGGCGCGTGTATTTCAGGGGTGCGCGGGAATTATCACACGCGATTTGGCTTGGTACGTGTATTACAGGGGTGCGTGCGAAGTTACACACGCGATTAGGCTGGGTGGGTCCTGTCACCCTCGACGGCCCCTGCAGGCAGCCCACAAAACAGGGGACTACCCTGCACACCTGCTCATGTCTCCCACCACCCCCACCCCCCCAGTCACCAGGGGTACCCTCCACCAGGCCCCCACTCATGTCTCCCACCACCCCCACCCCCCCAGTCACCAGGGGCACCCTCCACCAGGCCCCCAACCATGTCTCCCACCACCCCCACCCCCCCAGTCACCAGGGGCACCCTCCACCAGGCCCCCAACCATGTCTCCCACCACCCCCACCCCCCACCATCCAGGGGCACCCTCCACCAGGCCCCCACTCATGTCTCCCACCACCCCCACCCCCCACCATCCAGGGGCACCCTCCACCAGGCCCCCACTCATGTCACCCACCACCCCCACCCCCCCAGTCACCAGGGGCACCCTCCACCAGGCCCCCACTCATGTCACCCACCACCCCCACCCCCCCAGTCACCAGGGGCACCCTCCACCAGGCCCCCACTCATGTCTCCCACCACCCCCACCCCCCAGCAGTGCAGGGGCAGCCTCCACCAGGCCCACACTCATGTCTCCCACCACCCCCACCCCCCCAGTCACCAGGGGCACCCTCCACCAGGCCCCCACTCATGTCACCCACCACCCCACCCCCCCAGTCACCAGGGGCACCCTCCACCAGGCCCCCACTCATGTCACCCACCACCCCCACCCCCCCAGTCACCAGGGGCACCCTCCACCAGGCCCCCACTCATGTCTCCCACCACCCCCACCCCCCAGCAGTGCAGGGGCAGCCTCCACCAGGCCCCCACTCATGTCTCCCACCACCCCCACCCCCCACCATCCAGGGGCACCCTCCACCAGGCCCCCACTCATGTCACCCACTACCCCCACCCCCCCAGTCACCAGGGGCACCCTCCACCAGGCCCCCACTCATGTCACCCACCACCCCCACCCCCCCAGTCACCAGGGGCACCCTCCACCAGGCCCCCACCCATGCCTCCCACCACCCCCACCCCCCCGCCACCAGGGGCACCCTCCACCAGGCCCCCAACCATGTCTCCCACCACCCCCACCCCCCACCATCCAGGGGCACCCTCCACCAGGCCCCCACTCATGTCTCCCACCACCCCCACCCCCCAGCACTGTGGGGAACCTGCCAGCAGGCCCCCACACATGTCCCCCTGGCCCCAGGTCCTGACGATACACAATCATGGCAGTAATGGCCAGCATACCCAGCACAAACACCCAGGCAAGGATTGCATCCACCCACATAGTGAATGCAATCACATGACACAACCCCAATGCCAAGTATGCAAAAGAACACATGTCCGTCACACACACATACACAATGGGTGCAAGTGAATGTCAAAACCCATATCATGACATGTAACAAACCAATGAGAAAATAACACAAGTGTAAGAAAATATAAAAAATGTATTAAATACCAAAAATAAGTGAAATTTACAAACATACAACGATGTGGCTAAGTAAATAAATGGTCCATGTCCGAGAACAAAAGTGATAAACAAAAAAACAAAGGAAAAAAAAATTAAAATGAATTTGTCCAAAGCAATATCATGTAATAGGAAATTAATGAAAAACCATTACGTCATGGTGAAAACAATAAGAAATTAAAAAAATGTATCTCCCAAAAAAACAAACTATATACAGGAATGTTCCAGGGTCCATGAGCCCAACACCAAAAATGAAACCTACCACTAACTAATGAAAAATATATGTACAAAAAAGTGGCCATTGTCCGAGCGGTCCAAAATAATAAAAATAAATAAAGGAAACCTAGCACTAACTAACTAAATAACTATATACAAAGGCAGCGGGCAAGTCCTGCGGCTCACTTGGTGATGTTGCTGGCCAGGGCATCATCGAACTCCATGTCGATGTCCTGGAGGCGGGACTCTGTCCTGGCCCCGAGGTCTCGCAGGGACAACCCCATGTCCACCTCAAACTCCCTGCGAGCTTCCTCGAGGCACTCAGCCCGCCTCAATGCCCGACGCATGGAGAACTCCGCCCTGACCATGGCGAGCCGCTCCTCTTCCGCCCGCTGCCGCTCCGCACCTATCCGCTGGCCAAACTCCTCCCACACGGAACACACCACCATCCCAGGGTTGCCCTGCCCTCCGGCCGATGCCTGCCCCTCGGATCTTGATGGCCCCGAGCCATGATGCCTCCCACGTCGAGCCCGCTGCTGCCTCCGACGCCACTGCCTCTGCCAGCACGACGGCATCCAGGCTGATGGAAACCACCGACGCCGTCGTGCACGTGCCCTGCCCGATGATGCTGTCACATCTACCATCTGCTGGGGTCCACTTGCTGTGTTGTCCACCCCTGCTGGACCTCCGACTCCCAACTGTGGCAGGGATGGGATCCCCACCGAGCTGGCTGCATTGGTCGGGGCAGGTCCACAGGGGGCCCTGGTGGCATCTGGGCCAGAAGACGGCAAGGAGAACGACCGGTGGATAGCCTGCACAGAGGAGGAGAGGGCCGTCAGATTGGCCAACACATGCAGGAAACCCCCGAACATGGCCGATCCCAATTGGGCCACGTCGGCACGGTGCACTTCGTGATGACGTGCGTGCTCCTCCCGGGAAGCACGCACGTCATCACGAATCACAGCCGTGCGCATCGCAACCCCAATCAGGACCTTCTCCACGCGGCCAGGGGTTACCACGTCCGCAGGTGGAGGGGAGTCAGGTGACATGGACATCCCCTCTACCTGCGGACGGGCCTGGGACGGGGCATCCCTGCTGGTGCATGGTGGTGCACTCACAGGGTCAGGGACAGTGACATGCACAGGCCCCTCCACGGTGACCTGTGCTGCCTCCTGCCCCTGGCCCTGGACTGCACCACTTGCACCAGCAGGGATGCTCCCACCAGGCCCCATGTGTGCACCAGTGTCGGCCTCCTCCTCCTCTGTGCAAACCACCAACCTGGATGGCTCCTCACCGTCTCCCGCCGTAGCAGGCCCCTGTGGGGGCTCACCCACCCCTTCCGCTGCAGCCGTGGGGGCATCCCCGCCGCCTTGCTCCACAGCGCCGTCTCCGCCCTCTTCTTCACTAGCCGCTGCGTAGAGGGAGACAAAGGACACAAGCATCAGGCTACTGTACAATGGTCCCCTAGACAGGAAGCAATAGCAGATGAGCACCACTGTCAAAGTACACTTCCATCATGTCCCTCCATAACACATGGGTCAGTCCAGGCAAAACACACACAGTAACAGGCATGGTGCATGCCATGGACATTTCCATGCATGTCCAATGGACTCTAGAAACATTCAATGATATGTAACTCACATGCATCATGGCTCATGCATATCACATGCACACACTTCACCTCAGTCACATCCATCTGGCCCCAAACACATCAAACACAGGCGAAACAAGGGTAAGTTGGGTGCGTCACTGAATCTGTGCATTGTCACACACATGTGTCATGCATCCATGGCATGCACAAGTCACAGACACGCAGGTCAGGCACACAGACATGGCTACCATATATGTACCTGGCATCAGCACCCATCCTTCACCCCCATCCATGTCCAGGTACAGAGACTGGCATGCTCTCATGTCCAAAATCTGCATAGGGCTCCCCATGCCGCATTTCAACACATGCAACAACCATGTGGGTCACACATCACTGGTCGCACATGCATTACCATGATGTCCCTGCACACATACATGCATACATGGCCCATGGCACACATACAGGCAAGTATCATAGAACCAGCACACCGCAACATGCCCTGTCTCACACAGTAATGCTTGGACACATACCGCTCAACTCCAGACGGGCCTCCCTCTCAAGGACCTGGGCGTGGAGCGCTGGGCGTACGCGTTCCAGGACCCTCTTCTGGATGGAACTCATGCGGCCCCGGCCCCCCTCCACGAGGCGCCGGGCCTTCACAAGGGTCCTGGACCTCAAGTCCTCCCAGCGCTTCTTGATCTTCTGGACGTTGCGGGTTGCCACCCCCTCCGCGTTGATGGCAACCACACAGTCAGCCCAGATCCTCTCCCGTCCTTCCTTGCTGGCGCGGGACGATCCAAAGAGGGCATCATACTGCCCCAGGACATGCTCCACCAGGACACCAACTTCGGTGGCAGTGAAGCTGGTGCCCCTCTGCCCCTCTGGCCTGGGGTTGCCACTGGTGCCAGATGTGGAAGTGCCCGACATGGCAACCCCAGAGGCAGGTGTGGGTGGGCAACTGGGTCCTGGGGCTGGGCTGTGGAGCGATGTAATCCCAGTTGGGAGTCTTCAGTTCCAGCAGGGGTGGACACAGCAACTGGACCCCTGCAGATGGCTGATGTGCAGGCACCAAATGGCAGGGCACGGTGGCAGCAGGCAGGCAGGCAGGCAGGCAGCAGCAGATAGCACGTGGGAGGCTGCTCGGGGCACTGGGGGGCAGTAACTCGGCCTTCTGGGCAGGAGCGTGGTGTTCCGTGTGTTTTCGGGTGGCCAGCTTGATACGGAGTGATTTGGCACGTGAAAATCCTGCACGTCAGCGTGAAATCCGAGGAAAGGCCCTTAGCGCGTAAGCGCGTCAGCACGCATACGCGATTCTATTGGACCAGAGTCCCTCAGCGCGTAAGCGCGTCTGACGTGACCCGCACGGGCGTTCCCCACTCAGCACGTGATGACGGAACACACGTGGAAATACTGCACGTCAGAGTGTCATCGCGTGATTGGCCTATGTACGTGTATTTCATTGCGTGTAATTGGACAAAAGTGCGCGTACACGCGATTGGCCTATGTACGTGTATTTAATGGGTGCGCGGCCACTTACACACGCAAGTACGTCAGCGAAACTGTATCCCGTGGTGCGTGTGAATTTCCACACGCTATTGGACTGGGAACTGGATTCCAGGGGTGCGCGGGTCACACGCTCGCCTAGAACACGCGCAAAGCATAAAATTGCGGACTTTAACAATAACAAGCTCAGACGCCAGGATGAACATACCGTTCCTAGCAGCAGTGGCACTGGGCTACCAAAGGAGGAGGAGGAGGATAGTCAGGGCCAGAATATTCACACCCAGAACCAGCCTTTTCGGGATGCCTGATGACCAGGTGTATGGGAGGTACAGGTTTCCACCACACATCATACTGGAGCTGGTGACTGAGTGGGAGGATGACCTCACATCACCCACCCTGTGCTCCCAAGCACTCAGCCCCCTGGAGAAGGTCCTCAATGTACTGCACTTCTTAGCCACTGGATCATTTCAGCGGACAAGTGCCATAGTGGGTGGGGTGTCACAGGCCACCCAGTCACGCTGCCTACACCAGGTCTTGAACATCATGACTGCACGCCCATCAGTCCGCAGGCACATATACCTGCCCAGAACACCTGCAGAAAGGCATGCTGCCGCCCTGGATTTTTATGGAGTGGCACGATTCCCCAAAGTGCTAGGTGCCATCGACTGCACCCATGTGGCTCTACGTCCCCCCAGGGCATCAGAGCACATCTATAGGAACCGCAAGCACTGGCATTCCATCAACGTGCAGGTAGTATGTAATGCCAAGGGAATCATCACCTCAGTATATGCCAACTATCCCGGGTCCACCCACGACAGCTTCATTTACCGAATGTCCACCCTATGCCGGGACATAGATGCTGGGCGGCATGGCGATACATGGCTGCTTGGTGAGTATGTATGCCACTGCACATGCATGCATGTTGGATACTGAGCAAGGTCACAACCCCACCAATGATACCAATCACCACCTCCACAGGGGACAGTGACTACCCTCTCAGCCCCCACATGATGACGCCAATTCGGAACCCCACCACGCCACCCCAGGTAAGACATAACACAGCCCACATTACAACCAGGGGCATAGTGGAGCGCACATTCGGAGTGCTAAAGTCACGCTTTCGCTCCCTTGACCGTTCTGGCGGGCAGCTGTTATACGCTCCCCCAGTAGTGTGCAGGATCATAGTGGCAGCATGTGTCCTGCACAACGTTGCAACACGCCGGGGCCTGCCCGTGGACATGGTGGTGCCCCCACATCCACAACCACATGCACGGCCGCTGCGCATGGGAGGGGAAAGGGCACGGGGGGAGGCAGCCCGTACGCAACTGGTGGCCAACTTCTTCACCTAGGAATCACAGTGCTGGCTAGTGCACACTGCTCTGGCACATACCATCTGACGATCAATGATGACACTACCTGACAATGTCACAATATTTCTTGGCAATAAACTGTCAGATACACATCAGCCTGAGATTGTTAACATGGAAGTGTCACTATGTGTGCACCCCTACCTACACATACACCAGCAATGCATAACTATGAAAAGACACAACTCCATTCATCAAAAATGCATTGGCACAGGCGAATTGCTACATTACAACATTGCCATGTCACCCAATCCCTTCACAGTCCCGCCACAGAGGACACCATGTCATGGTATGTGAGAGCAAACAAACTGACCCTCACAACATGACACCGGTGTCACAAATTGCAGTGCCCCAAATGGAACATAGCCGCACTTGAACAGCTAACCGTGATGGAGGCACTACTACACACCTGTGTAAGAGTCATTTCAATCAAATTACACACCAACCCACCCTGAAGCCCACCAAAACAAGACACAATGCATGTAATCAATGCTAGTCTCAATACCTGATTGTGCTGGTATGTCCTCACCGTCCAGATGTACAGTGATGGCGCCACGCAAAAGTGTCACTGCACATCTACCGACATGTAGTCTGACTCCAGAGAGTATGCCCGTGTGAAGAACTGTGTGAAATACCTGCAAAACATGAGTAACATATGTAAGTTGAGGCACATATCAAACCATCATGCATAGTTAGGTGCAACAACAATGTACACCATGAATGTCTACACAGTATTGACTATGGACTGCCCAACAGCTCATGGAAGTCCAATGTCACCGTGTAATTTGCTGTCACTTGGGCACACCCTTTGCAAGCCCATGGAAACGGAAGCAGGAGGGGTGTGGATGCCAGATACCCAAGCATCGAAACCAAACTCAGGACAAGCCTGCATGTGCCCAGCCACAATACAGTGTATGCCCAGGTACCCACACAAGGCAACACACTTGAAAAACAAAAATATGATAAGAAAAAATGGCCATGAAAGGGCCGGCGGGGAGGGGGGGGCCACCTATGAGGTCCGAGGACAGGATGCACGCCACAATCCACCTGTGTGGATCATGGGAAGTAAAAACACCCCATAGGCTCGTGGCCCACACGGCTACTCTGTTGTGGGAGATGAGTCGCTATCGCTCTGGCCAGACCCTGCAGCTGACTCAGGAGGTGGGGGAGCTGCCTCAGAAGATGGTGTGACAATGGGAGGCAGCCCACGCAAAGCCCGAGTTTGCTCCTCCATGGCTGCAAGCAGGCGGGTCTGGAAGGTCTGGTTCTGGATTATGATCATGCGGAGGTCCCCATGCAGTAACTTCCGGGATGACCTGACCTCCGCACGAGTTGCCTGCATCTCGGCCGAGAGCGTCCGTGTCAGACGCTCCAGCTGCTCCTCTGTCCTTCTATGGGATGAAGCCTCAAGCTCTGACAGGGTCGACCTGAGGTGATGGAATTCTTCCCTCAGGCCTTCCCTGTGGCGCTGGGACTCCATGGAAAGTGATTCCCGCAGAGTCGCCAGTCCTGCCCGCCTGTCCATGTTGGACGCCAACATGTCCTCCCTGTGTGCCTGGCAGATGGACTCTGTAGCCTGCTCCAGTCGCTCCATCAGCCTTTCTGGGGGGACAATGGAAGTGGCCACCCTATCCATGGCCTGTGCAATCATCTCGGATGATGCTGCCTGTTGGGTGGCCATACCGTAGATGGATTGCTCCCAAGCGGTATTGCCAGGTGGCATACGGCCACCACGTTGGCGGGCACCACACCTGCCTGGGGCAAGGCGGACTGCGCCTTGCTGTGCCGGCAAAGCCTCAGGCTGCAGGACTGCATTCCCTCTCTGATCTGCAGCCCCAGGAACAGGATCAGAGATTGTGTGGTGTGGCCCTGCATCCGTAACCACCGGAGGCTGAGCTGCCGACACTGACATCCCCATTGAGGGCAATAACCCGGCTGCAGGTGGGTCGGACAGAGGAGATTCTCTCCCAAGAACACTCACCTGCGACTGCACATAGGTGTCATCCTCCGAGTCTACACCTGAATACTGCTCGGGGGAGGAACCCCCAGAGACACCCCTCGACAGCACGACCTGCAGCACTTTTGGGTTTTCACCCACAAACACACCACGTCCCTCACTTGTGGAAGGTCGGCCCGGGTTGCCCTCCTGGAACGGCTCCACCACCACATCCCCAGCATCAACAAGTGCGTCGTCCCTGCAAAGACATGAAAGAGAGAAATGGAAACAGGAATTAGCACCATGGCATACAACAAGGGCTGATGAACAACAGAGCCAGTAGTTCAATGACACATGTCCCACATGACTGGGAAACCTCCTATGCATTCACCATCACTGGGTCTGGAGGGGAGGCTCAGGGCACACAATGATGACACAGAGAATGGAGAGCAACGCCTGCTCCCCATGCTGCCTAGCACTGGCATCACACATTGGCCGGTGATTGCCATGTCAAATGCACATGCCATCACACACATGGCATGTGACATAGCCACCAAGTGAAGAGGGAGAGGAGGGCAACTATTTTGGATTTTGGCCACTCTGGTCCTGACATTGCTTCATCACATCAAGAAGTTAACATGTTGGACATGGATCTGCTAGTCCCAATTGGCCACGATGCACAGTGCCTTGTCAACATTAACAAAATGCAGTAGACAATGAGATTCCACCTCCCCATCACCTGTAATGGATTCATATAGCATTCGTGAAGCACCTGTACAGAAATGTATGAAGGAACAGCGGAGCACTGAGGGGTGGTGGGGCAGAAGGGGATGCCATTCAACAATCCTACTGGTGCTGGTGTCATTCATGTAACGCAAGTGCAGAGGTGGGTGGCACAATGAAGTGCAAGGGGAAGTTGCGGCTGGTAGTGCTGTACAAGGTAAGTAGGACTTAACGTCGAGGGCAGATGGTGGTAGGCGCAGACAAGTGCTGGGGGGGTGGCCTATAGGGGTACAGAGACAGTCATGCAGTGCTGTGGGCTCGGAGGGGACAGGGGAGGTACACACTGCATCTGGCTTGGCAAGGTCCTTGCAGATTTCAATGTGTCCTGCAGAGTTGTCAGATGCCGCAGATATGTGCCCTTGGATTGGGGCTCTCATCTTGGTGAGAAGGGTGAGACGCTATTGCCTTTGGAGCAGGCGGCAGGCCAGTTTGCCAGAGGATGAGCATGATGCAGGCCATTTCCTCTCTGCCACCCGGCACCTGTGTTTTGGGTTCACAAGATGCGAGTCATGCCAGGAGTCAGCATTGGCATGGGGTTTCAGGCAGATTGTCATGACCGTGGCAAAGACATCCAGTGTACCTGACATAGAGTGGAGCATGGAGTGGGCCCTGTCAGGATGGGAGTGAGCCTAAGGGGGAGCTGGATGGGGGGGAGATTTTGGCAGCATAAGCCTCGACTGACACACACTTCATGGGTTGGAATACCAAGAAGGTGTGTGACAGTGGTGAGGGTGGCTTTGCCTGTGGGGTGGTGAGGGTGAGGTGGGAGGAGAGGAGAAAGTGATCACTCCAGGAGAGAGGAGTGCAGAGAGGGATGGAGAGGGGAAGGTCAGATGAGATCAGAGCATCAAGAGTGTGCCCTGCAGAATGAGTAGGGACAGACGGGAGATTAGAGGCTGATAGGGAGTTGCTGAGGTCACGGAAAAGTCACGTGGGGGGGACAACAAGCATGCAGGTGGATGCGTACATCACCAAGGAAGAGGATTTCAGTGTCTGGGGACATGAGTGAGGAGGAGAGGTGAGGCCACTCAGAAAGGAAGTAGTACATTTGACCATTTTTCCGATACACAGTACGCACAGTTTGTGAATGTCGAGGTGAGATGGAGAGAGACGTCACACAAGCCATTCCAGAGGGGAGTAGGTCTACGTAGGAGTGACAGTGGCAGGAATACCCTCAGGGAAGGCAAGGGCACACCCCCCCTGCACAGTAGTGCCGGGCCAAGGAGAGGATCTCCTGAACGTCAGGTAGGAGTGTGTCAAAGATGCAGACAGAGCTGGCCGTCAGACATGTTTCCATGAGACCAAGGATGTCAAGGTGCATTACCTCATGTAAGTGACATATATTGGAGGAATGCCTGATGCAGCGGCAGAGTAAGGAGTGTAAATGTGGAGGAGGTTGACAGCCTTGTAGGACTTACGGGGAGTGCTACAGATCAGAGGTGCAGCTTGTGTAGGAGTTGGAGTGGGAGGCGGAGAAGGATCATGGGAGGGTGCAGGGAGGCAGTGCAGGATAGATGAGGAGAGAGGAGGGGGGACAGCAGGAGAGGAAAGGAAGTTGATGAGATGTGGGTAGCATTTGTCAAGGAGAATAAGGTTGGCCTGAGGTCCTTGGACTGAGATGCTCCCATTACCATACTCATCAATTGTGGCCTCTGAGGATTGGAAGGAGGCCAAGAGTACACCCCAACGGGTCACACCATTGATGGTGGAAGAGGAGCAAGGAGAGAGGACTGGGACCATGTGAAGGGTCCATGGGACAGGCAAAGGCATGTATGAGCAGATGTCAGTGAGAGTTAACCTTGAGTAGGCTCAGATGTACTTGTCAGCAATAGGGTGGGTCGCATTGGAGGGCAGGGTGCCCTCATTTGACTGTTTGCAAGCAGGTGTCGTGAGTAGGGCACGATGGTCTGAACAGTAGAAGTCAGGGAAGATAGACCATGAAGAGCAGCATGGAGTGTGAGGGAATGGGGCTTGAAACCAGACGGAACAAGAGCACACAGGTAGGAGGTGGGTGTCAAGGCAAATTCCAGAGTATGACAGCATGTTGAGTGCCATGTATATACAGAGGACGCATTAGCATGTGGTATCATTGCATGTCAGGCATGTGACGATGGAACTTGAATGGCTGGGGGAAAGTGTAGGAATGGTATGTAAGACATAAGATGAATAGACAGGGGAGAATGAGCAACAATGTTGTGACAAAATGACAATTCAAGGGGAACTTCCATGGTGTAGGGCCATATGTGCACTGTTGGCAGTAGGGATAGTGGTGTGGGCACATGGTGTTGCACTGAACATACTGGATGAGGCACATGGGTGACACTATCAACTCTGCCACACACCCCCTTGACAGGCACCCAACATGAAGGCTTCGCACACACACCATGCACATTGATATAACACACATGCATGTGCACTCACCGGATGATGCCTCGTAATCAGGGAGATCTCCCACACCTTGGAGTTGTCCCTCGGTGACGTAGGATCCAGCTACGGACTCGTGTGGTGTGAGTTCTATTTCCTGTGCTGGGGACCCACCTCCAGTCACCAAGGTTGCGGCATGACTTGAGGCCAGCTTATCCTTTGCCCTGCGCTTAAGGTCATTCCAGCGCTTCTGGCAATCACTAGCTGTGCGCCTCACTACTCCAAGGGCACTTATTTTGTCAGCAATGGTCTGCCAGTGTGCCTGGCGTCTGGCATGTGTGGTCTTGGACCCTGCAACGATGGCCATTTCCCTATCATGGTCTGACACATACTGAACAAGTGCATTCAGTTCGGCGTCTGTGAAGCTGGGCTTCCTTGATGGGCCGGACTGTGCAGCCGTGCCTGGGGCATCAGCCTGTGCCGGACGTGCACTCTTCCTCTTCCGCTTGGAAGGGGGTGGGGATCCAGAGTGTCCTACGCCGCTGTGGACACTAGGGGCAGGAGCCGTGGTGGATTCAGTACTGGGTGTGTGGGATTGCACACTCAGCATGGGAGTAGGTGCAGGCATTGGGGGTAGAGGGATAGGGTCAGGCCTGATCTGCGGTGCATGAACTAGGACCGACACAGTCTTGGCAGGGTGTATGAGAGGTGGGGTGGATGGAGCCACACCCTGGCCACGGGGGGCAGCAGATGACCTATCTGGCATAGATGCGCGTGTCCTGATGACACCGATGTGCACCGGTGCACGTGCAGTGGACCTGCTGACCTGGATGTCAGCGATGGAGTCACCCTCGGACAGGTCTGGTGCCACAATGGGCTGGTCCAACAAGGGCTGATCAGGGTTGGTATCAGCCACATGACCCTCAACCTGGGGGGGGGGAGGGGGGGGCATGGGTGTCCCTGACTGGTCCTCCAGACTGGGGGGGACAGGGGCACCCTGCAAGTCACAACCACGTCCCCTAGTGGATCCTCCACGGCCACCACGTGTGGCTCGGCCACCTTTGCCACCCTTACGGCTTGCACGCCTCCCAACCATGGCACTGATGTTATTGTGCGTATGGGAGTGGGTGTGCACAATTGTCCTGGGCAATTGGGTGTCAAAGGGGTTGGGTACCAGATGGTATTCGTACCCTAGTGCAGTGGCAAGGCTATATGACACCCCTGGGGAAAGATGACGGGTCACGCAACGCACAGGCACCCCAAAAAAGTTAAGGAACGTGCACGATACCCCTCCTAGACCACGTGTGCGTATGAAAAACCCTGCACTACACTGTGGCATCCAGTAACACAGTAATGAACGTATGCGTGTCACACGCAGCCTAGATTGACCTCTGAAGAGGTACGTGACACACGGGGCAAGCACAGATGATAGATGCGTGCGCAACTCACCGTCTGCCAGGGAGAAATGCGTCAAAAAGACGCGCGTGTGCGCGTTGGCAACACCCCCGCCAAAAGAAGAATGGGACGCTGTCTGAGGAGACAGGACAACAGTAGAAGGGAACGCTGTGTGAGGAAACAGGCCCAGGAAAAAGAGCAAAAGAGAAAAAGCTGTCAGAGGTAACAGGGAGTACGACCTTTGAACGCCGTGAAGTAAATCGCGTGTCAACTGACAAGAAGTACAGAATACACCAACTCGCTCTCCACGAAAAGCACGTACAAGGAAATGGCGTTCTACATGTACCTTTTATGCAGGCCCACAGGTCCTGCGTCACTTCCGCGTGTAGGCGCTGAAGGGCCAGCCTCCAATCACACGCATTGACACTGGCTTGTGTTTCTTTCACGCGTGTTGGGAAACGGCCGTGCGTTATAGACGCGCTTACGGGCCTGGCCCTTTGGACCAATCACGCGTGTTGGGAAACACCCGTGCGTCATAGGCGCGCTTACGCGCCTGGCCCTTTGGACCAATGAAATCGGGTACGCGTGCTGACGCGCTCGCGCGGCACGTGTTTATTTTTCACGCGGGTTGGGAAACACCCGTGCGTCATAGGCGCGCTTACGCGCCTGGCCCTTTGGACCAATGAAATCAGGTACGCGTGCTGACGCGCTCGCGCGGCACGTGTTTATTTTTCACGCGGGTTGGGAAACACCCGTGCGTCATAGGCGCGCTTACGCGCCTGGCCCTTTGGACCAATGAAATCGCGTACGCGTGCTGACGTGCTTACGCGCTGAGGGCCTTTCCTCGGATTCCACGCAGACGTGCATGATTTTCACGTGCCAATTCACTCCGTATCAAGCTGGCCACGCGTTCACACACGGAAGACCATGCTCCTGCCCAGAAGGCCGAGTTACTGCCCCCCAGTGCCCCGAGCAGCCTCCCACGTGCCATCTGCTGCTGCCTGCCTGCCTGCCTGCCTGCTGCCACCGTGCCCTGCCATTTGGTGCCTGCACATCAGCCATCTGCAGGTGTACAGTTGCTGTGTCCACCCCTGCTGGAACTGAAGACTCCCGACTGGAAGAACACCACTCCACAGCCCAGCCCCAGGACCAAGTTGCCCACCCACTCCTGCCTCTGGGGTTGCCATGTCGGGCACTGAAACATCTGGCACCACTGGCAACCCCCAGCCAGAGAGGCAGAGGGGCCCCAGCTTCAGTGTCACCGAGGTTGGGGTCCTGGTGGAGCGAGTCCTGGGGCAGTATGATGCCCTCTTCGGAAGTAGCCGCGCCAATTATGAAGGACGGACTCGGATCTGGGACGACATCGTGACTGCCATCAACGCGGAGGGGGTGGCAGTCCGCGACAACCCACATGTCAGGAAGCGTTGGGAGGACTGCAGGTCCAGGACCCTCTCAAAGGCCCGGCGCCTCGTGGAGGGGGGCCGGGGCCACATGAGTTCGATCCAAATGAGGGTCCTGGCACGCATACACCCAGCGCTCCACTCCCAGGTCCTTGAGAGGGAGACCCGTCTGGAGTTGAGCGGTAAGTGTGCAGGCATTGCTGTGTGAGACAGTGCATGTTGCAGTGTGCTGGTTGTGTGATGCTGTATGTGTGGAATGGGCCTTGTAGGCATGTATGTGTGCAGTGTTGTCATGGCGATGCATGTGCGACCAGTAATTTGTGGATCACATGGTTGTTGTATGTGTTGCTATGCAACCTGAGGAGGCCTATGCAGATTGGACACATGTGAGCATGCAAGTGTATGTTCGTGGACATGGGTGTGGGTGAGGGATGGATGCTGATGCCAGGTACATGTATGGTGTCGAGGTCGGTGTGCTTGACCTGCATGTCTGTGACTTTTGAATGTAATGGATGCATGACACATGTCTGTGACACTGTACAGATTCACTGATGCTGCCTAATCATCCTTGTATTCACTGTGTTTGTGATGTACGAGGCCACATGGATGTGACAGAGGTGAAGTGTGTGTGTGTGATTTGCATGACCAATGATGCATGTGTGTTCCATGACATCGTACTTTAGAAGAGTGCAGTGGACATGTATGTTGATGTGCATGCCATGGACCATGGGTGTTGCGTGTGTGTATTGCCTGACCCATGTGTTGTGGAGGGACATGATAGGAGTGTACTTTACCATTGCCAGTCATCTGATATTGCTTCCTGTGTAGGGGACCATTGTACAGTGCCCTGATGCTTGTGTTCTATGTCTCCCTCTATGCAGCGGCTAGTGATGGAGAGGGCGGAGACGGCGCTGTGGAGATAGACGGCGGGGATGCCCCCACGGCTGCGGCGGAAGGGGTGGGTGAGCCCCCACAGGGGCCAGCTACAGCGGAAGAGGGCAAGGAGCCATCCAGGTTGGTGGTTTCTACAGAGGAGGAGGCGGCCGAGACTGAGGCACACCTGAGGCCTGGTGGGGGCATCCCTGCTGGTGCAAGTGGTGCAGTCCAGGGCCAGGGGCAGGAGGCAGCACAGGTCGCCGTGGAGGTGCCTGTGCATGTCGCTGTCCCTGACCCTGTGAGTGCACCACCATGCACCAGCATGGATGCCCCGTCCCAGGCCCGTCCGCAGGTGGAGGGGGTGTCTATGTCATCTGACTCCCCTCCACCTGCGGACGAGGGGACCCGTGGGCGCATGGAAAAGGTCCTGATTGGGGTCGCGTTGCGCACGGGGGTCATTCGTGATGATGTGCGTGCTTCCCGGGAGGAGCACGCACATCATCACGAAGAGCACCGTGCCGACGTGGCCCAGTTGGGATCTGCCATTGGCGCGGGTTTTCTGCAGGTGATGGCCAATGTGTCGGGCATCTCCTCCTCTGTGGAAAGTATGCGCCGGTCGTTCTCCTTGCCGTCTTCCGGCCCAGTTGACACCAGGGCCCCCTGTGGACCTGCCCCGACCAATGCAGCCGGCTCAGTGGGGATCCCATCCCTGCCACAGTCGGGAGTCGGTGGTCCAGCTGGTGTGGACACCATGGCAACTGGACCCCTGCAGGTGGAGGATGTGCCGGCATCATCAGGCAGGGCACGTGCACGACGGCGTCGGTGGATACCATCAGCCTGGATGCCGTCGTGCTGGCAGAGGCAGTGGCTGCAGAGACAGCGGCAGCGACGTGGGAGGCGTCATGGCTCGGGGCCATCAACATCGGAGGGGCAGCCATCGGCTGGAGGGCAGGAGGACCCTGGACAGAATGTGTCTTCCGTGTGGCAGCGGTTAGGCCACGCAATAGATGCGGAGAGGCGGCGGGCAGAAGAGGGGCGGCTCGCTATGGTCAGGGCAGTGGACTCCATGCAGAGGGCCCTGAGGCGTGCCGAGTGCCTCGAGGAGATCCTCGGGGCCATTGAGGAGGAACGCCTCGGGGAGATAGAAAGGGAGTTTGATGATGCCCTGGCCCATAACATCTCTCAGTGAGCCGCAGGACTGGCCCGCCGCCTTTGTATATAGTTATGTAGATAGTAGGTTTCCTTTATTTTAATTTATTATTTGGTTTGATTGGACAATGGCCCACGTTTTTTGTATATAGTTCGCATTAGTTAGGTTTTGGGTAGGTTTCATTTTATGGTTTTTAGGGATATTGGACCCGGACAATCATCTTTGTACATAGTTTGTGGATGTTTTCGATTTTATTATTTGGACCATGGGGCAATGTGTTTGTTTTTGATTTCCATTTTGATTGACTTTGCACCCGTTCTTTTGGATTTCACCTTTCATTAGAAATTTTTTTTTTTTCCTGTTACTTTGTGTATTCATTTAGGTGTTTATTTTTTTTTCTTTCTTACATTTTAATACATTGTTCTTTTGATTCTATTGTGTGGACTTCTCTCATTGGTTTGTTGACTGTCACAATCTGGGTTTTCACAGTCATGTGTTGCCATTGTGTGAGTCTGACGGACTTGGACTCATGCGCATACTGCTCATTGGTTATGTATCATGTAATGGGTATTTGATTTTTGAATGGATGTGTACCTTGGATGTGTGTATGGACTGGGGTGACATGGGGTGGGATGTGGTTGCCCATGGGATCCTGGGATCTGTATTGTGATTTCCTATTGGTAGGGGAACATCTGTGTGGGCCTGGTGGAGGGTGCCCCACAGTGCTGGGGGGTGGGTGTGGTGGGAGGCATGAGTGGGACATAAGTGGGGGCCTGCTGGCAGGTGGCCCACAGTGCTGGGGGGTGGGGGTGGTGGGAGGCATGAGTGGGACATGGGTGGGGGCCTGGTGGAGGGTGCCCCATGACTGCTGGGGGGTGGGTGTGGTGGGAGGCATGAGTGGGACATAAGTGGGGGCCTGCTGGCAGGTGCCCCACAGTGCTGGGGGGTGGGTGTGGTGGGAGGCATGAGTGGGACATGAGTGGGGGCCTGCTGGCAGGTGCCCCACAGTGCTGGGGGGTGGGTGTGGTGGGAGGCATGAGTGGGACATAAGTGGGGGCCTGCTGGCAGGTGCCCCACAGTGCTGGGGGGTGGGTGTGGTGGGAGGCATGAGTGGGACATGAGTGGGGGCCTGCTGGCAGGTGCCCCACAGTGCTGGGGGGTGGGTGTGGTGGGAGGCATGAGTGGGACATAAGTGGGGGCCTGCTGGCAGGTGCCCCACAGTGCTGGGGGGTGGGTGTGGTGGGAGGCATGAGTGGGACATAAGTGGGGGCCTGCTGGCAGGTGCCCCACAGTGCTGGGGGGTGGGGGTGGTGGGAGGCATGAGTGGGACATGAGTGGGGGCCTGCTGGCAGGTGCCCCATGACTGCTGGGGGGTGGGAGTCATGAGCAGGTGTGCAGGGTAATCACCTGTGGTGTGGACTGCATGCAGGGGACGTGGAGGCTGTACAGGGAAGACCTGTGAAGACCCAACGATCGGAGTAGCGTGTTCAAATATCCACGCCCCCCTGAAATGGACGTACCCTGGCTTTTCGCGTGTGAAACTTCCCGCGCACCCCTGAAATGGACGTACCCTGGAATTTCGCGTGTGAAACTTCCCCGCGCACCCCTGAAATGGACGTACCCTGGAATTTCGCGTGTGAAACTTCCCGCGCACCCCTGTAATGGACGTAGCCTGGCTTTTCGCGTGTGGGACTTCCCGTGCACCCCTGGAATTCCCGTAGCCTAGCTTTTCGCGTGTGAAACTTCCCGTGCACCCCTGTAATGGATGTAGCCTGGCTTTTCGCGTGTGGGACTTCCCGCGCACCCCTGGAATTCCCGTAGCCTAGCTTTTCGCGTGTGAAACTTCCCGCGCACCCCTGTAATGGACGTAGCCTGGCTTTTCGCGTGTGGGACTTCCCGCGCACCCCTGGAATTCCCGTAGCCTAGCTTTTCGCGTGTGAAACTTCCCGCGCACCCCTGTAATGGACGTAGCCTGGCTTTTCGCGTGTGGGACTTCCCGCGCACCCCTGGAATTCCCGTAGCCTAGCTTTTCGCGTGTGAATCTTCCCGCGCACCCCTGTAATGGACGTAGCCTGGCTTTTCGCGTGTGGGACTTCCCGCGCACCCCTGGAATTCCCGTAGCCTAGCTTTTCGCGTGTGAAACTTCCCGCGCACCCCTGTAATGGACGTAGCCTGGCTTTTCGCGTGTGGGACTTCCCGCGCACCCCTGGAATTCCCGTAGCCTAGCTTTTCGCGTGTGAAACTTCCCGCGCACCCCTGTAATGGACGTAGCCTGGCTTTTCGCGTGTGGGACTTCCCGCGCACCCCTGGAATTCCCGTAGCCTAGCTTTTCGCGTGTGAAACTTCCCGCGCACCCCTGTAATGGACATAGCCTGGCTTTTCGCGTGTGGGACTTCCCGCGCACCCCTGGAATTCCCGTAGCCTAGCTTTTCGCGTGTGAAACTTCCCGCGCACCCCTGTAATGGACGTAGCCTGGCTTTTCGCGTTTGGGACTTCCCGCGCACCCCTGGAATTCCCGTAGCCTAGCTTTTCGCGTGTGAAACTTCCTGCGCACCCCTGTAATGGACGTAGCCTGGCTTTTCGCGTGTGGGACTTCCTGCGCACCCCTGGAATTCCCGTAGCCTAGCTTTTCGCGTGTGAAACTTCCCGCGCACCCCTGTAATGGACGTAGCCTGGCTTTTCGCGTGTGGGACTTCCCGCGCACCCCTGGAATTCCCGTAGCCTAGCTTTTCGCGTGTGAAACTTCCCGCGCACCCCTGTAATGGACGTAGCCTGGCTTTTCGCGTGTGGGACTTCCCGCGCACCCCTGGAATTCCCGTAGCCTAGCTTTTCGCGTGTGAAACTTCCCGCGCACCCCTGTAATGGACGTAGCCTGGCTTTTCGCGTGTGGGACTTCCCGCGCACCCCTGGAATTCCCGTAGCCTAGCTTTTCGCGTGTGAAACTTCCCGCGAACCCCTGTAATGGACGTAGCCTGGCTTTTTGCGTGTGGGACTTCCCGCGCACCCCTGGAATGGACGTAGCCTGGGATTTGTCGTGTGACACTTCCCGCGCACCCTTGAAAATCGCATGGGCCGCTTGCCGTGATGGTCCAGGGTTAGCGTAGCCCCTTGCGCTGGTTTGTGATTTTTATGAGATTTCCCAGCGCAAGGGGCGTTCCTGGGGGCGTAACTGGCGCTGCAGCGAGTCGCTGCGCCACTGTGCGCCACGGCTGCCTGGGGAGGCTAAAATCCATGAATACGCTGTGCGCCGGATTCGGTTTTGGCGCACGCGGCTGGCGCAGACTATCGCACGCGCACACTGTGCGCCAGCCGCGTGCGCTACTTGTGCGCTGAATTCTATGAATTACCCTGCTATTGTCAAGAGTGGACATCCAGGAACTAAGGGAGGCAAGAAACTGAAACAACAAATAAACAAGAACAGATTTTAGAAAAACCACCCCACTTCCTGCCCATGACATTAGAACTCAGAAGATTCTAATGGTAAAGCAAGTCCTGGCAACAGGGGTTCACTTCAATACTGTGATGCATCAAAGAACTATGGAACACCGCAGCCTCATGCTGTACAAAGAGTAGGATGCACTGGAAAAAAACAGACTCAGGAAGAAAACCAAGTCTCACAGCACAATAGTCCTTTGGCCACATCTGTCTTTAATATTAGAAACTTGGCACTCTTTCAGGGGATGGTTCCTCTTGCATTCAAACAAGCCGTTATCTCACCTCTATTAAAAAAGCCTCCCTCCCGGACCCAGAGATACTGACAAAAGAGCTGGATTGCAAGGGGTTACTAAGTTTTGGAAAACATGGTTACAACCCTGTTGCAACATTTTGTGCACAAATCCAAGCACATGAATACCCTTCAGTCCAATTTACATCCCAGCCATGTAACCAAAACCAACCTGACAGGGTATGGGATGATTCCTTGGTTAACAGTGATGAGGGAAAACTGTCATTTGTAGTGATGTTAGACCACTCATTGAATCCTTTTTTCTCAATTGATGACTTTGGTTGGCCTTTCAGATTGGCTTTGCAGTGGTTTTCCTCTTTCCTGGCTGGTAGATCCCAGACAATTCAACTCTGAACCTATTTTGCAGATGCCATTTCTTTGTACTGCACAGTCCGTCACAGCTCTCATTAGTTCCCTCTTTTTTACATGTGTACATTCAACCGGATATAGTTTAAGTTTGGACTACATTTCTACTGATGACACAAAAGCCTGTCTTATAAATGTAGAACTTAAAGTTGTTCTACTGGGTTTGTCATCTTGCTTGAATGAAGTGAGATAGTGTATGGTGCTCAATGGTCTCTAGCTTAATCCCGCCAAGACCAAAGTAATTTGGCTGGTGCCAGATATTTGATTAGAGTTCCTTAAATTCGAAGCCATCATATCCTCTTTGATCGTCCAACATCTTACCTGACAAAGTTAAAATCCTTGGATGCACTGGCAATCAGACTTAGGTTTAAATTAGCAAGTCAGTTCAGCAGTTAAAACTGTCTTTTAAGGGCTCTGCTCTGTTGCTCCAGATCCTCTCTGTTTGCCAAATTACAACTATGATTTCGTTAACTCCAAACGTGACTATGCTAATTCGCTTCATGTTAGGTTACCAATGTGCCAGCTGAACTGACTTCAGGTAGCACAGAGTGAGGCGGTTCGATTCATTTTCACTCTCGCCAATCTTTTTCTATTTCCCATAATAGACGATCTCTACATTAACTGCCTGTTCATCAAAGTATTCATTTCAAAGTACTGTGTATGGTTCTTAAATGGGTTCTCAGGCTCACCCAATAGAATTTGGTTGACAAGATTCACCTTTATCGCCCAGTCAGATTACTACACACTCTTACTCGCCGATAAAGGTGAACTGTGTCAGCCAAGTTCTTCAGGCTGAGCCTGTGAACCAATTTACAGATCATGTTGATATGAAGCATTTAATGAATAGAAAGCCAATGGAGGGACCCAACTGCTACTCATCAACCCCTCTAACTTTAACATTAGACTTTTTCACTATGTTCTGGTATTTGGGCCCCATTTATGGATTTCTCTTTAGGGTCTTCATACCTTGGATTGTTCAGAAACGCACAAAGGACCTATGGGCCTCTTTCCAAGTTTGGCAATATTTCGGCAGTAAATCTGTCAAAATACTGTCAAAACTGGTTACCGTTAATGCCACTTAGTCCTGTGGAGGTAGGGCAGTGTTAGTCCCGATTTAGAAAGTGCCTTGAACTACATTGGGGATTTTTGGCACAATTACCACAGGCACAATTACTGAGTGGTAATTCCACCACATTTTGGAGCAAAAATTGAGGATTTACCTTCAGCATTAAGATTCAAGCTCAAAAGATCTGCAGAATTACCATTCGGTAATCCTGTCGGTGGTAATTCCGCCCAAAATCTGTAATTTGGCAGTGGGGAAAAATGGCAGCAACAGAATTACTGCCAATTTGTTCCCACACCACAAAACTCAAAATGAGGCTTTAAATGTTCATCTAACCCTTTGATGTATTTACTGACATATTCAACGTACACATTTATGCATGGACATAAACATAAACAAAAGGTTTTTAAAGCAAAAAAAAGCATGAATCAGGAAAGTACTGTAAGCAAAGCATTACAACATCTGAATTTAGGAACACCGAACCTGGAACTAGCATTTAGCAACCCGGAACAACAAGGCTGGCCAAAACAGAAACACTGCAATAATGGCTAATGCTAATAAGAAGCGACCTGTTTTTTTTTTTATAGCAGGCTAATGATCACCTGCATAATGTGTGATACAATGTTAGCACTTGCCAGAGAAAAGTGTTGCATGCTGGTTACAATAATCCTGAAAAGGATATAGATGAAAGCAAATTCCAAAATGCAAATCATAGTGCTTCCACATCATTGCACCTGACAGGGAAAATCTTTCATCCACGAATAATCCAATCAGGAAGGCTATAAACGTCACTAATGGAAATCAGCAAAGCATCAAAACAGCAACACGAAAATCAACAGGCATGGATGCCAGAAACAATTCCAAACAAACAGTCCCCTTTCCAAACCACAACAGTTCTTATACCATTTAATAACACTCGGTCCTATGAGAGTGGTGTGCTTGACAAATAATTCTAAGTAGTCACTCACAGTTTCTACCTATCTTCACAAACTTCAAAGAAGAAAACACAAATCTGTCAATACCCCAACACCTTGGTGAGGAGGATTCACCCAGACACATAGCTGCATGAGCTATAATTGGAGAAGGTCAGCCTTATCTAGTTTCAACTACAGGAGAGAAGCTGCCTGGTTGTGACTAGTTCATTATAATGACAATGGGCCTTATCACAAGTTGAGTGGAGCAGTACAATGCAGCAGTAACCCTATTGCCGCCCCCATTTACTGCTCTGCCCAATCACAAGTTGTGCGGAAAACAGGACTTTTACCTCCAGCTTTTTGCTGGAGATAAAAAGCTCAATTTCCGGCCCATTTTTCAGCACTATTTGCGCAGCACTAATTGCGCCGGTGCTAATAGTGCCAAGAAACCCCCATTGGGTCCAATAGACGCAATGGACCCAATGGGAATGTGGATTTACCTCCCCATCGCAAGTCGAGATCCAGCGCAAATTGCACCAGACCGAGTTGCGGTAACGCTAATAGCATTGGGAGGTATACCGGCGCAATTTGCACCAGGATGCCGCCCAACCCCTAAGGAGGCCTCATGAATCATGCAATAAGAAAACCTTTACGTTAGCATGCTAAATGGAGATACGTCTGAGGAGCATCTTGCAGAAAGCATGGGATCACATCTCTAAATGGCCAGAGCACTGTTACATTGGCTAGGCCTACCTTATCCATAGCAGCAATGTATTGGTTTGCTTTAAACTGCAGTAATACATTTGTATAGTAGTCATAGATACATAATAAGGATAAGCATGCATTGATTCGCAGAATATTCAAATTATTTTCACCACAGTCCATCCTATGAGACCATCTCAACAGTCTCATCCCTCTGATTTTTCTGGTTCTACATGTCAGATAACCCCAAATCTCGGTTCAGTAGCTCCTCAGAGGTCTTCATGAGGAGCAGCATTTGAGGAACCCTGTGGGTTCTTTTAGCACAAGAAAACAAACATTTTACCAGGAAGAATAAACAGTATATTCTTAACAGGAGTATAAAGACTAAAACAACAGAATGCAAAATAGACGCTCGCAAGGAGCCAAAAGATTTAGTCAGCCAGGACCATCAGGATCATTCAGGGAAGATATCTTCATGGATGGTGGATACAATTTTGTGTATGTGGGAGATGATGTCAGTGATGTTGCTGTTGTAGCTAGGTATGAAGGTGCAGCATTCTGACCCCATGTGCGCATTAAACCCCCCTTTCTACAGCAAGATGGTGTGCAATGCCTTTCAATTTTGTAATACCATCATACAAATGGCTACTTATTCATGTATGATCAGTGAAAGAAATACAGAGGAATCATTGTCTACCTTCCTTCTACAAAAACTGAGACTGTTTAGAGAGCCAATCATGGGTCAACTTCACCCCCATTCCAGGTATTGTATAACCCATACTGTCAATTAACTTTTCCCATCTGGAATTTCTCTTATGTCGGGGGCTGAGGGTAACTTTCAAGAATGGCATATGGCAGGCAAGGTGTAACCCATGTAGCAACTCCCACTCTAATCCATAGGCAGCAAAGAGTAAGCATTGACACCACAAAAGAAGTATGTTCCCTTGTATGTAGCGTAAACAAAGTTAACAAAGGTAAATCCCTTGTCAAAGGAGAAAGTGGCATTCTTGATAATCGCAATGGTGGAGGTGGAAAGATGACATGTACATTCACTCATTTCCATGAATATAGAACCCTTGCTGGTGTTTCAGAGAAGACCTGTAGCTGGAGTGGAAAGGTGAATTGACGTAGGTTTCTGTGGAAGCTGGCAAGGGGAGGGAAGATTTGGAGGGGCAGTGAGCCCAGATGTATAAATCAGAAGCGTTCTGAATGCAGGCATACTTCCAAGTTGCATGGAGGTCTCTGTTTTGCAATGAACTGGGGGTGTGCACCAGGACCTTCTGAATCTTGGTAGGTAGTGTTAAATGTTAAAGGTGTTGATGGTAATAGTGAAAGAGAGGACAAGCAATGGGACACACATGGCCATAATGTAACAGTGTAACAGAGATAATCTAGTATGTGCCCTAATACTAGATAAAATCTGACAGAAACAGTTCCACAAAGAAGACTCAAACAGTTCCAAACCAGAGTAGGTGAACGGAAATCAATGTTCAAAAAGTTCCTTTTCTCCACAGGCCCGCTCAAGAAAGGAATCAATAAAAATGAAATGAAAAACTATCAATTGAGTTCGGGAAGCAGCTATAAACATTATCTGAAGCACTGAAAGCATTTATGATTAAATGTGCTCATACATCTGCAACGGAATAAGCAAACCACTTATGATAAGAAAGAGCCCAGCTGCTCCAGTGTAACTTGAGAGACAGAAACCTTCAAGGCAGGGCATTGCACTGCAACCTTCCCAATAACTTGCCCTTGCTACTCATCAACTGGGGGAGGCATTTAAAAAAGAAAATAGACAATCAATCATTTCAGCAGAAGCAGAAACAAAAGATGTCTTCCTCTTGGTTTACTATCTTCTTGAGTAGCCCTTACATCCTTACATGGGCAAAGGTTATATCTCCCCTGAGTGAAGGAGATTGACTCTGACAAAGCAGTGCTGTTTGGCTGCAGGTCTCCGGGAGGCTAGAATCAGCTCCTACTCTGGTGGGGGATCCAACAACCACTGGAGCGGGATAAACAATAGTTCCTGAAAAATGCCCACTATGTCGAACAATTCCTTCAACAGGGATTCTGGTTCCGAATCTGAGCATACAAATAAAGTGGAAGTGGTGGAATTGACAGCCGCCTCTGCACCCAAATCGATTTATGTATCAGGCATGGACGATAGTGAGGCTGGTCCTGTGGTCTCTGCTCCTGTGGCAACGGTTCCTGGTAAATCAGCTTAGGGCAGACAGTTGCAGAGGAGATGGTGAGCAGCTGTACACATCAGTAACATGATGTATGTGTCCAGGACTGGACACCCAGGTACTTCACTGAAGTCTGTTTGGTGAGCAGGATTAGATGAGTACTATGCCGGTGGGTCTGCAATGCTGACTTCTATGTACCTTGATGTGCACATAATCTCCTGGTTGCAGTGTATGACAGAGACCAGTCACCGGTTCAGGTAGAGCAGTTTTCACCTGTGAATGGTGAAAACAAACATATTCTATGAAGGCCTTGCAATAATTTAAAGCCTTCTCATCTTTGTGGTGAATGTTCAGATAATGAGCAAGCACTGGGGGAGAAGTGCCCATGCGCATAGAGCTCATAGGGTATCCAGTAAATACCTCATGGGGAGACAGACCATGTTTTCAATGTGGATTATTGTGCGTGTGTTGCAAAACCAGGGGCATTTAAGACCCATTTCCTGACACATTTTGGACAATTGGACCTTAAGATCTTCACTCAGGAATGTGACCTTCTTAAATACAGATTTCGTCAGAGAGGCTACAACAAAAAACATATAGAACTGGCACATGCAAAAGTCAAGAATATGGGTAGGGATACAACCCTCATACCCAAAAATCACCAAGAAGAAGATAACAAAATAAGCTTCATTACAGCCTTTTCACACAACAACTTTGAAATTAGAAAAATACTGAATAAGAACTGGCATCTACTCAAACTTGATGATCACCTCAAAGACCTTATTGATGAAAAACCGAAACTAATTTTCAAAAAAGCCAGATCCCTGAAAAACATCCTTAGCCCGTCCCTACTGCCGAAGTTACCAACACCAAGACCAGAACTATGGTTACCTAAATTATCAACAGGATTTAGGAAGTGTGGATCATGTGCCATGTGCAAAATGGCGCACAAGGATACAGAGACCTTTTCTGACTCAAGAGGAACTACTTTCTTGATTAAGGACACTATTAACTGTTGCAGCAAATACATAATCTATGCCATAATATGCACATGTGCACGTATATATATTGGCAGCACTATCAGGGAACTGAGATACAGAATACGGGAGCATGTCTATGCGATGAGCAAATCTGATTCAACGCTACCCCTTGCCCAACATTGGCAAACGAAGCATCAATTGGATGATAAAATGAATGTGAGATTTATTGGACTCAGACAGGTATCTCTGGGTGAAAGAGGCGGAAATAGAGAAGTCCTCCTACGCCAGATAGAAATCTGTATTATCTGTAAATTTAGAGCAACAGAGTTTGGCCTGAATCAAGACCATGAGATGGCATATTTTCTTTAAAAATCCTTTTGTGCATACTAACTTGCAATTTGCATTAATACTCGATAGTGTATTTTATACATAACAAATATCTCTCAGCTATTAATTATTGTGATATCAATCAAACTTGATGTACTTCATTATATTTGCCAGCATGTTTGATTTAGTGTTGGCACTTTAATCACCTTTGTTTAAGACACCTGTTGGTTCAGACTACATGTGTAAGATGTTTTTAAATAGCCTTATTCGAGCTTTATATCCAGGGATGTGTCCTTTATTTCCCAACTATTTTTCTAAAACCACCTCCCATTTTGTATGGGGACCCACATTCATTCCGAGCATTTCAGCTTGTAGCTACCAACTGGCCATGTATTATACATGAGACTGCTGCAGAATATCCTAATTACTGTTGAGCTTCAGTTTTATAGAGCATTTGTTGCATATAATCAAGCTTGTAATTTCTATCTCATCCAATTTTTGTATCAGCTTCATAAATCCATGGGACTACTACCTCATATTCCACCACTAATGTTTTTTAGTAAGAGTACTATTAACACATCCTAATATGGCGTCCGTTATTTTGCCTGACCCTCCATTTGGGACTTAATGGAAATGGCTGTAGGACTGGGGTTACCTAGTCAACCTGTGTAAATGCAGACTTAACGGCATAGCGACTTTATCAGATGGCAGTAGATTGTGTACGTGTTGGAAGGTAAGCTCTAGGTCTAATAACTCCCCGCACCTAAATAGGCTTCACTATTCTATTTTTTAACTGCACGGATGAGTGCGATCGTAGTAATGTTAGCCTCACGATCGCACTCGCAGCATTTACCTTACCGTTATTTTTGGGAAACCAGTGTGTATGATACAATCGCGAACGCAGCTATTATACCGTGCCTTTTTCATGCACAAATGTATTTGCAATGCCAGTCACCGTACGGCTATATTTCAAGCTGTCACCATGATTAGCCCGGCGCTAAACATTAGCGGCCAGTTTGTGATCACATTTCCAGGACTCCTACATCCATGGCATAATCGTTTAACAGCGTTTACACCACAGAACTTCATGCGCAATCTCATCTTAAATGCTATTCACTGCGAACTCATTCTAAATGCTATTCACCGTATGGATGATTTTGCAGAACTCATTAAGTAAAATCCATTGTTTAAACATTATTGGTCGGGTTATGAGCACACACTTTTTTTCAGCAAACTTGTACACGCTGCCCCCTTTTTATTGCACATTTGCCAATTCTTAACAATATGTGCCTTTATTGTATCAAGACTGACACCAAGTTTATTAGTTATGTCCAAAGGAGTGTTATCATTATTTAATCTAACCTTAGAGTAGATACTAGGAATAAATTACATGCGTTTCCACTGATGCCTAACCCGGGGTTTTTTGGCACCCTTTCCCATAGGGGGATTCATCCTGTGACTGTTTTTGTTTCAGTAAATTGCAAATCTAGATTTGGAATATAGGTAAGGCACATTATTTATATTAGTATTCTACAAAGGATCAATGATACTCTGCTTGTATGATCTATATTTTTGCTTTGAAATAACTAATAATGTGTTGTTTCTATCCTACTTTTCTACACTGTTTTTTGTACTTACCTTCAACCTCCTCCGCTTTTCCCCCTCCTAACTTTCTGTGATTACACAACACCATGATTATCTTATTTTCATGTATTATGCTTTGTGCTTATATGTGCCTTATTTTCACATGATTGATCTAAAACATATGCTTATTTTGAGAATCTAACCACATGAACAATACATTTATTTTTGATTTAGCTGTGCTATTAGCCGTGATTTGAAAAACACACTGGTGTGTCGAAACAGGTGTTATCCATAAAGGGCAATACAATAAAGATACATTATCTCACCAGTACTAAAAGTGTGGCACAGTCTTCTAAAGTGTGGAGCAATACTGCAACTGTTTTCTCATGGGGTTGGGGTCTAAAAGCGCCCTTTTTATGCCCCACACTAGCTGCGACATCTTGAATTGTATGAAAAACCAGGTGCATGGAAAGCTTTTCAGTTGGCACAAAACCCATCCCCAAAATTGTGATATAATTGTAGCACAGGCTTCTTCTGCTTCCATAGACCAGGGCAATGTGTTGTGTATCCTAGCCATGCATGAGATTGAGCATTATCTGAAGCCATGTAGTCTTTATGCATGATAGCATAAAAATAGTAAAATGCATTGAAATGTATACATGGGGTGGGCATATATCAACAAGTATGAAAATATGTTACCGTTCACTTAGCAAGTCTGGGCTTCGAGCCCGGCTAATCAGTTGTTTTGGAACAACCAAGTACACTATTGCTAATGTCGCATCTGTGCTGCAATCCAATGGTCTGGGATGTGTTCCAATAGTTCTTTTTGTTTTGGTAAAAAATACCCAATGTTCTACTGAAAAATAACAAAGTCCAGAAAGACTATAATGATCTACACGGCTTCCGGGCTAGGTCGGATGTTAGGGAGATTGTAGACTGATGGGCTTGGAGTTAGAAATGTTTCAGGCTGGTAGAGACAAAAAAGCTTTGTGCTTCTGGTAAACAACTTTACTAAATCTATGAAAGGCCAGTATCTGGGAGGGGGTAGAGGGAGTGTTGTTCGAGATCCTGAAAGAAGCAGGCTGGAGGCAGAGCTGGAGCACCCAGAAGCTAGCTGGAACTGCTCCCTCCATGGTAGCCTACGAGGAGGGAAGGGGTGATGCCTCCTTTTTTCTGCTTGGATTTTAAAGCATCTGAAATAGCATTTTTGGGCTCCAGAGACTCAGCAGGCTTTTGTTTTTGTTTTTTAGACAAGTACTATTTTTGACAGAGCTGCACATGGAAGTAATCCTACCTATGGTAATAAGCTCTCTACCCATGAAACTATTTTATTCAGATTTGGCTTCTTTTTGCATCTAGGTCAATTCCAATTGACACTAAATCTTTTAATGCATTTTTATCTTTTTGGCTACTTTTTAACAAAGAGACCATGATGTTTTGATAGGTGTTTTTTTCAACTGGATCTGATACTTTTGGATATTTTTCTGGATTTGCATGGATTGTACAGACCACAAGCATTCATCCAGGCTCCAGGCATCCTGGTCTCAGCTCTCTGTAGTGAGTATGAGAGCCTGTTTTACCCGTCATACAATATAATTAAAGGCCAGGTGTATGTTTGTCTGATGCAGTCGTGTGCAGTGGAGACGGCCTGCTTTGCCTTTTATAACCGCTAGAGTGAGCTTTTGCCTTACAATATATAGTGGTCCTACTGTGTGAATTAAAACCTACTGTGTCTTCTGTATCCCACTGATAATGCCCTATGACAATAAAAATATTACATTGACAGTCCCTTTTCTGAGATGGGCTACGCAATTAATCCATGGCTCATAAACAATGTTGTGTATTGAAACACTGTGACTAAACCATGATTTGTAACCAGACATGCTTCTGCATACACTATTGTGGTATTAAATTGTTTGCTTTGTTTGCTGTCACCATTTTTTACTTCCTGTTTTAAAATACATTTTGTTTTAACAACATGTGTGCTTAATACGTGCTTAATACTAGTGTAGCCTAATTATGCTACATTAGTCTTTTTGTTGGATTGTGTCAACGTTCACCATAGCGCCTTAAGGGTGAGGTAGCTTGGTCTCTTTCTTGTCCTTTATCTCTGCTACACCCTCATGAGCCAAGCCCCACGTAACCAAAAAAGAGGGATCATAGCCTATCTCTGTCTACTAATAAAATATGTTGATAAAAAACATAAACAGAAATTCATTTGATTAATCACTATTTCTCTAACAAAACAAATTACTTTTTATTGTCTGCATATCACTCCTCCACAATGCCTCCTAATAGAATTTTAACACATGTAGATGCAGAAAACGTTAAACGCCAAAGAAATTAGGCTCAGTGTAAATGTCAGACAAATATGACTGAGCAGCAAAAGGCAAGTCAATGTGAAAACAATAGGGCCAATATGACAGCTCAGGCAACAGCTCTCCAAAGTGGCATGCAACAATCACATTCGGCAGCCTGTAGAAACATTTTGACAGACGCAGTGAAAAAAATGTTTACAAACAACATTGTTTTCAAAGAAATATACTTTAAATAAATATATAGGTTTTGTCAGTTCATTTAGCTACAATGTACTTATGTATTATGTAATTATTCATGGTCATATTTCTTTGTACGTATTATTATAGCAGCAATATTCTTCATGTACTTTTTAAACTTCATTTTACTTTAATGTATTTTATATTATCATCTAATGTCTATTTTACTGGTTATATTTAAAATTCTTTATTTTGAAAAAATACATATAGTTTTCTAGTAACATAAATGACATTAAAATATACCACATACTATATTAACACTCTGATAATGTCTTCCTTTGTGCACTTTAGTCCGTGTACACGGACTTTCACACTAGTTTTTAATATCACATTGGTAAAGAGGAGAGGTATTAAGAAGGCAGTTAATTTTATGAGGCTCTTTAGTGAGAACTGATAAGCTATTGAGAAGGCATTTCATTTTATGAGGGTGTTTAATGAGAATTGATGAGGTGGTCAATTACTTTTAAGGAGCTGTTATGTTTTTGAGATGGTCTTGGTAGACATACAGTCTAGTCAATGTTAGCTGCATTTTCATTTAAAACCTTTTGCATATTGGGTGTGCTATGTGTAGTTATAATAATGGTGCCAATGCTTTTTTATTACTTATTTCTCATAATAAAAATAAAAAGAATTACACTTTACAAGAGAGTATGCAAGCATTCATTGAGTGTTCATTATTGAAAGTACTGTATATTGTCATACTGTATATGGTGCATGTTTTGATAAGGAAGGGATTGGATGGTTTGAACAGTAGACCCTTAATAAAATGCATGACATTAGTAAATCAGCCCTTTGGGAATGAGTGAGGGTGACTAACACACTGCAGGGGTTTGTTGCCTACTCTCACGTTTGATGCATAGTGACAGGTCTATTCCTACCACAGCTCCTACTTGGGGTCTAGCACACTCCCCTTGGGTGGAGGAAAGTCTATGTGAGGTAGAGGTGATAAGAATCACATCAAAAGTCTCTGTAACTGAATTATGGGTTACATTTTGAAATGGTTTAACAACTGAAGCCAGTCCTAGGATCCAAAGACGGCAGTAACTAACCATTCTGAGGAATCCCCTAAATTGTTTTTATAGTCTGGGGTATGGGTACCTGCTTGATCACCTTAATGCAATCTTTTGACAAATGCCTTTGGCCTGCCAAAATATCTTAGCCCAAGTAATGTACAGGGGTCAAGCAAAGTTGTACTTTCTCCTTGGAAGCCTTATGTCCCTTATTGGCAAAAGCTGCAGTAAGTTGAGGGAACTTTGTTCGCAAGTGTTCAATGAGGAAGACGCCACTAAAACATCATCAACATACTTTACCAAAAATGGAACCTCCTTTGAACTCGAGCGAGTCAACATCTCTCTTCGGAATTTGGGAGAAGTGAGTTAGGCTTTCTACATACCCCATAGGTAGCATAGTGTGCATACATTGGGGATTTCTGTACAAAAATGCAAACAAATACTGGATAACAGGGTGTGCAGGTATGGAAAAGAATGCAAACACAAATCAACCACTGTGAAGTGAGTGACAGTAGCCAGACAGTAGCCAGACAGCAAGATAAAATGGTGACAGGGTTAGGAACAACAGGGAAAGAGGCTAGCACTGCTGCATTAACAGGTGCAGAACAAAATGATAAGCATGAAGCTCCTGGCACAACCTATCTTTGCAATTAATGGTCACCTTAAATAACATGCATTAAGCTGTTGCCATAATCTATCTGTAATGGTGTAGTGGTCATCAGTGGCATAGTTAGCGTGCGGCCCACAACCTATCTTTGCCAGTAAAGGTCACTTCAAATCACAGGGATGCCGAGGAGAGGAAGAAGTGGCTGCAGGTCATGGCAGTCAGTGTGGGTGCCCCCCCCAGACTACAGGGGCCTCCCTGAAGATATAGATTGCGGCAGGTCATGGCAGTTATGTGGGGCGCCCCCCGCACTGGCCACAGTGGCCACCAAAAAGAATTGGTCTGTTGCAGGGCTGCAGGGTGATATATGTGTGTGAGCCCCCACTCGGCCCGGGCACCAGCCAGTGACCTTTCTCCTAGCGTGCCACGCATTGTGTGTCAGGTGGCCCAATGTGGAGGGCAAGTCCAACCAGAAAAATGGAGCACTGGGGGGCCAGGCCCCAATGACATCAAGGGAAGACCCCATCTGGTCACCTTATAATCAGGGGGAACAAGCCACCAGAAAGACAGCCCACAATGTACTAGGGGTGGCTGACGGCAGCAGTTACGCCATTGTCACATAATGTATTATATGTTTTTCATGTTGTATGTCATTGTGTATATTTACGTATACATTTTAAGCTTATAATCAATGTTCAGAAGGGTAAATGCTATGGTGGGCTTTTTATGTGAAAGGTTATAAAGGGAAAGGTGAAGTAGGTTTTAGGAGGTTATATTTATAGAATATGTAAGGAAACAAGGGGGAAAGGTGGTAGAAGGGTTAGGACCCAGGCGTGAGGAGGAAAGAAGTGGCCTACCTTAGGCCTCCTAGAGTTTTGTGACCACCCACTGAGGCCATCCTCTGACCTCATGCTTCAGTGGGGACCAGGAATTAAGCAGGGGGTCTGTTGCGTCAGTCCCAACTCTATGGAATGCCCTGGACCCCTCCAAGGAAGGGTGGGCTGATTGAGCAGATCCCTATTTAGAGGGAATTCATGTCAGAGGAAGTTTCGAAAGGGTATACATACTTGCCAACCCTAGAGATTTAGACGGTAGGATATCGCTTTTTAAGCAGTCCTACTGCCTACCGATGTGCATGTCAAAACCTACCAATTACTGAGGGCTCCACTAGGCCTGGCTGCCAGGCCCAGAGCAGCATCCGCAGATCAGTGCTTTGAGCTGGGCGTAATGGGCTGATTCATTTTGATTGATGATGACAAGCTTCTGAGTGAAACAGACACTCTCTGCCCTGCTTCCCTGGGGTCAGTGTCAGAGCATCCGTGTGACAGTGCCATGTGCGACCAGACACAAGCTCCGAATTTCCATTTTATTTTAATGCAGTCATTTAGGCACATCGCCATTTTCTAGGTAGTCAGTTCTTAGTGTTTGAAAACGGCAGTGTTAATGAACATGCCTGTGGCGTTGCCCCGTGAGGGAGACGCGCACGCGGCGACGTGACGTTGCACGTCGCCGCGTGCGTCTTAAATAAACGGGGCGTTCCCGGCCGCGTCAGAGCGACCGGGGAGCCCGAAGCACACAGACGTGTCCAGTCTGAGTCTGTGGGTGGAGGGGCTCACGGGCACGCGTGGGGGCACCCAGAGACCCCCAACAGTGGCGACGAGTGTTGGATGCCCGGGCCCGGCGGTGAGAGCGATCCCGGATAATTTTTTCTTCGATGACGAAACATCCGCGGATGTCTTCGTCTCACGCTGTGGCCGCGGACCATACACGCGGCTGGCGGCCATCTTGCGCACGTGGCTGAGAAACTTCCGAAAGCTCCGGTTTGGAGTCGGAAGGCCATCCAAGCCCAATTTTTGGATTTGCTGACTGCGGGCGGCCTAACCCGCAGGCCCATGCCTGAATTTTGATGTTTTAGCCAATTTTCAGTCTGTAACGTCGTGTGGTAGCTGGAAGATGGACTGAGGTGGCTGGGCCTTCTCAGCCCACTCCATTTTTGAAGCTCAATTTTTGGAACATTTGGTTCAAGGACCTTCTTCAACCCCTTCATCATCACGAGGGTGGTGGCAGTGTGGGGAATGGTGCAAGTTGCGGCCCTCAGGACTAGTACGAGGGTGCCTGTGCGCTTGGGCCCATGAGTGATTTCGGCACCCTGGAGGGTGCGACTGCCACAGCATCGGAGGATTCGCAGGACGAAAGCCTGGCAGATTTGTTTCAACAGAATCCCCCACAGCCAACCCCACATCCTGCGACGTCTGGGCTGCCTACACCCACGGTTGGTGCCGCTCTTCCCCCGAACCAACCACCACCACCCCTGGCCATGGCCCAAGCCAGGGCGCAAGCGGCCTTGCAGCCCATTCCGGAGTTTGACGCTACGGGTCCTCCGTCCAGCCTGGGCCCCCGATGGAGAAGATGGATTGGACGGCTGGACATGTACTTTCGGGCCGCCCAGGTCACGGACAAGGACAGCAAGGTGGCTACGATGCTGTATTCGGCCGGAGCAGCTGTACAGGAGATATTTGAGTCGTTAACTCCGGTGGACAACTCGTATGACCAAGCCAAAGCCGCCCTCCTCGCGCATTTCATTCCCCTTGCCAACGTGGACTATGAGAGGTTCATCATGCTCTCGGCCAGACAAAAGGAGGATGAAACGCTCGACACCTTCTATGGCCGCCTGCGCCGCCTATCCCAAGGGTGTGCGTGGGGGGATGCGGAGGATATGATGAGGACAATGCTAATCCAGGCATGTTCGTCTGGCAAGCTGAGGCGACAGGTCCTGAGAGAGCCCGGACTCACCCTGCCCAGAATCCTGGAGCTCGGGCGGTGCCATGAGGTGGCGGAGGCCCGTGCCAACAAGATGGAGGCCGGATCCCGCGCAGCGAGGCCGGAAGAGGTGTGCGCTGTCTGGCGAGGCGGCAGAGGGGTGCGAAGGCCCGGTGGGGCTCCCAGAGACAGAACTGGTAAGCCAGTGGAGTCATGCCAGAAGTGCGGCTATGACCTCCCCCACACGTCTGAGTGCATGGCAATAGGAAAGATCTGCGGACGCTGTGGGGTGCCCGACCACTTCTCGAGGGTGTGCAGGGCGACCCTGCCTGTACTGATTCCGAGGGGACAACCCCGTCTGTGGACCCCTCGCCAAAACCGCCCGCCCAATGTAGCTCAGGTGGAACAGGCGGGAGAGGAGACGCCGGCGGAAGAAGCGGAGGAAGAGGATGAGGAGAATATCTTCTTCGTCTCCAGCATGGAAGTCCTCAAGGGGAGGAGCAGGAGACAGCCGAGATGCGTCGTGGAGGTGAACTGCTCGCCGGTCCCGGTGCTGGTCGACACGGGGGCCTCAGTCAACGTAATGGCGAGAGGACATTATGCCGCGCTCAACCCACCCCCGAGGCTGGCGACGCCGAGAGCCCGCATTTTTGCATTTGGCGGGCGGGAGCCCCTGCCGCTGGACGGTGCGTTTGTCGCCAAGGTGGAGCATGACGGGTCGGAGATCAAGGCCCGCTTCTACGTGACTCCGGTGAGCAGCAACACCCTGTTGAGTTGTGCGGCAGCGGAGGCTCTTGGCATAGTGAGCTTCGCGTACTCAGTCTACCTAGAGGACATCAACGATCTGCTGGACAAATATGCTGACATCTTTAAAGGGATTGGGAGAATGAAGGGTGACCCCGTGAGGCTCCACATTGATGAGTCGGTGCAGCCCGTGGCTCTGAAACACAGGCGGATCCCGTTTCATCTAAGGGACCAGGTGGACAGGGAACTAGACAACCTGGTGAACCTAGATATAATCGAAAAGGTGGAGGGCCCCACTCCATGGGTATCCCCTATCGTAGTGGCGAGGAAACCAAAACAGCCGGACTCCATCCGGATCTGTGTGGACATGAGGCTGCCCAACAAGGCCATCAGGAGAGAACGACACCTGACCCCGACAATCGATGACATCATTGCTGAAGTGCAGGGGGCCCGGTTCTTCTCTAAGTTGGACTTACGAGCGGGATACCACCAAGTTGTCCTCCACCCAGAGTCCCGATACATTACAACCTTCACTACCCACAGGGGGCTCTACCGATATAAGCGGCTGAGTTTCGGAGTGTCGTCAGCAGCCGAGGTATTTCAGAACTTGATCCGAGGCGCTCTCGCAGATCTGGAGGGCGTCCTAAACATTAGTGACGACATTCTGGTCTTTGCCAGGACGGAACTTGAACATCTGAAACGTCTGGCCAAGACCCTCGAGAGGCTGCAGTCGCTGGGGCTCACTCTCCACAAGGACAAGTGCGAGTTCCTCCGCCCGACCATTGAGTTCTTTGGTTTCATCTTCAAGGAGGGCGGTGTATCTCCGGACCCCAGGAAGGTCCAGGACATCAGGACCGCGCGCCCCCCTGAGTCGCCGTCAGATGTGCGGAGCTTCCTGGGTATGGTAACATACTGTGGGCGCTTCATCAGGAATCTCGCCTCGAGGTCGGAGCCTCTGAGGGCCCTGACGAAAAAGGATACCACCTGGCAGTGGGGCCCGTTGGAACAGTCGGCGTTCGAGGACATCAAAGGCGCCCTGACAGCAGATGATACCGTGTTTTTTTTTTACCCCGCCCTGGAGTCCGAGATTGTGGTGGACGCCAGCCCGTTTGGCCTCGGTGCTGTGCTCACCCAAGTGGGCAGAGATGGGGGGGTAAGGCCAGTGGCATATGCCAGCAAAGCCCTCTCCGAGACCGAACAGAGATACTCGCAGATCGAACGCGAGGCCCTGGCTGTCTTGTGGGGCTGTCGGCATTTTCGGCTTTATGTGCTGGGGAGACCCGTGACAGTGGTAACGGACCACAAGCCGCTGCTTCCGATCATGGCCGGATCATCTTCAAAACCACCAGCCAGAATCGAGAGGTGGATGTTGGCCCTTCTGGAGTATAGCGTCACCCTGATCTACCGGCCGGGTACCAACAATGCGGCTGACTACCTGTCCAGGCACCCGGTGGGCGGTGGAGGACCCGCACAAGACTCGTGTGCTGAGGAAGCCGATGACCACGTCAGGATGGTGGTGGAGGGTGCCACCCCCAACGCAATGCCGCTACCCGAACTGGAGAGTGCTGCGGCCAACGACGAGTGTTTCCGCATCTTGAGGAGCTCGATGCGGTCGGGGTCCTGGAAGTCCGTGCTGGAATTGGTGGCAGGGCGCACTCAAGAAGCTAAAGTGACCCTCGAGCAACTCTGGAAGGTGAAGGACGAACTGTCCTTCACGGAGTCGGGCCTGCTGCTGCGGGGCGATCGCCTGGTGGTGCCGGGCTCCAAGATCCATGAAGTCATCAACCTGGCACACCAGGGGCACCAAGGGGCCGCCAAGACGAAGGCGAGACTGAGGCTGAAGGTGTGGTTTCCCGAGCTAGAAAAAAAAGTGGACGACTTCGTAGCGGCCTGTGTGTGGTGCCAGGCGGCCTCCCCAGTCCAGCGGGAGCCTGAAATTGAAGTAATGCCACGTGGGACCCGGCCGTGGGAGGTCGTACATGCGGACGTCGGATCCACGGCCGTAGGCACTCACTTCCTGGCCATTGTGGATGAATACTCCCGATACCCTGAGGTGGAATTCGTCGAGTCGGTGGCATTTGAGCACGTGGTGGGCACTGTGGAGAAAATCTTTGCCACCCATGGGTTTCCTGTGACTCTGTGCTCAGACAATGGGTCCCCATTCCAGAGCGCTAGGTTCTCGGAATTTCTGGAGAGCTGTGGAGTGGCGCACCGGAAGGTGTCCCCGCTGTGGCCCCGTGCGAACGGGGACGCGGAGAGGCTGATGAGGACGTTGAACAAAACATTCCGGATTGCCCAGGGACAGGGCCAGCCCCTCCAGCGGGCGCTTTACCAGTTCTTGAGAGTGTACCGCACCACCCCACACGCCTCAACGGGGGTGGCCCCGGCTGAAGTCCTGTTCCGAAGGTGCCCCCGAGGTCTCCTCCCGGAGGTACATGAAAAGGAACCCGGCGTAATAGATGACCAACGGGTGGAAGCGGAGCGACAGGCAAGGACACATCAAGAGAACATACGGCGGGGTCTTCGTCCGCAGCGGCTGGAACCGGGCGACGAAGTGCTGATCAGGAATCGGCATCCCCACGGAAAACTCTCGCTCCCATATGAACCGGAGCCGCTGGACGTGGTGGCAGTAAATGGATCGATGGTAACGGCCTCGGACGGGAAGTCGGCTGTCACTCGGAATGTGAGCTTCTTTAAGAAACTAGGGGACTCTCGAGCTGAGCTCCCGCCTGACCCGGATGAGACTGTCCTCCCGGATGAAGATACCCCCCGGGGGGAACTCGTGGGGTCGCCAGAACGAGGCACTGGAGCAGCTGGGACTCCTGCGGCTGAGGTAGGCGGGAGGTACCCCCAGAGGGCTGGGCGAGGGAGACCTGCCTATCTCGGAGACTATGTCCTGGGGCCGATTGACTGTGTGCCGGAGTAAGGGGAACCGGGAGGCTGACATTAAAGGGGCATGGGCTCTGAGTTTGTAATTGTTATGTTGTGTGCAGTGCAATTTTTGGAAGTGTCTGTTGTTGTTGTTCCTCCCGGAAAAAGGAGGAGTGTGGCGTTGCCCCGTGAGGGAGACGCGCACGCGGCGACGTGACGTTGCACGTCGCCGCGTGCGTCTTAAATAAACGGGGCGTTCCCGGCCGCGTCAGAGCGACCGGGGAGCCCGAAGCACACAGACGTGTCCAGTCTGAGTCTGTGGGTGGAGGGGCTCACGGGCACGCGTGGGGGCACCCAGAGACCCCCAACAATGCCTTAGGTTCGAGTATATTTGTAGTTTTTTACTTGTGAGGTGCATAAGCCTGTCGTACACAGAAAGGGACAGCGTTGACTGGCAATAACATACTATGTATTGGCGAGAAGCGGTTACTGGAACAGTCAGCATATTAGCTTTTGCATACCCGCTTCTGCTCACAGGCAAGTGGGTCCTTCCTTGTCTATCACAAGCTTCAAGGCAGACATAATGACGTGGATATGTGAACACGTACCTAGAGTACGTTGGTTTACAATTTTTAAACACATGCTCTTTATAACTCCTTTCCCACACATATGTGTGCCCTAAACTGTGGCATCTGTGCCGTAGTACGCAACAGGTTATGAACGCAATGAATGGTGAAGCTAAATCATCCCCTGACGTCACTCATTTTTGACGTCATAAAACAGGTCCCTCTATATGGAACTGCAAACATCAAGGAAACATAGCGTGGGTGGCTTTGTTATACAAGTGGTGAGTTTGCTTCTCTGAGTGTTTATTAGAGACGCTGTCTCTTAGTTATGTAAGATATAACACTGTTTTTCCACACTTGCCTCGTAACATTTTTTTCCAATTTGTTTTTGCCACAGTGTTTTTAAGAGGTATGTTTGGGCATGCATTGTACGCATAGACCATTTTGACACTGGGAGTGTGGGGATCACCAGTGGTGGAGTAAAGGATTTGACACATGCTACATGGGCATTTTTGATCACAGCATATCCAATTAGGTTACTAGTACAGCTGACGATATTTAGACACTCACTAAAGAGTTCATTTTGTTTTCGTTCACACTTATGTTTGATGTTGTCAAATACATGTGTTACATCATAGTTAACAGGTGTTTACTGTTTTGAATGTTGGACTCCTCACCGTCAATTCAATCCCCGTGAATGAGTTACCATTTAATGAGGTAGATATTATTCATTTCCTTATCCATGAGCCAAAAGATGAGGACATTTATCACTTATAATAATAACTGCTTTTTTTTCTTTTCTCTTTCAGACTCGGGTCATCACTTATAATTCCCCTCTGTCGCCCTCACTCTGTAGCCGGGGCTCGTGCCCTCCAAATCATCCACTCTCAAGTTATCAGATTGCTTGTCTCTGCAGAGCCAGGTGCAAACTGAGGACAAACGACTATTAGCATATAGAACAGACTGTTTCCCAGTCTTCCTGACACAAACCTCCTAAAGTGGGAGAGTATTTTGGGGCCGATTCATGGAACAAACGTGCGCCGAAAATCTTCGCGCAAGCAGGCGCAAGCAGGCGCAAGCGGAAAAAAACAGCGATTCATGGAAGTCCCTGCGCGTGTTCACCGCGGGATGTGCGCCAAACCCATGCATGGCGCACAAGTCACTGCAACATCGCGAAAGGCGTGCGCGACGCGCACAGTGAAAGCGCACAACCTCAGCGGACACACCAGAAAGTGGGCGGGACATGGGGCGTAACGCGCGGAATGGGGAACAACACGGGAAAATAAGGGCGTAACTGGGGATGTACTGCAGGGAAGCAGACGGAACGCCCACACGCACTCGAACCACACGTATTCATGGAATCGAATAGGGCAAAGCCACGCACAGGCAAAGACACGCACAAGCTGAAACACGGCCGCCACACGAAGGCAGGCGGTAGAGTCCCAGCGCATCAAAAAAGTGGCGCGCGGAAAGTCAAATACGCGATTGAGCGGGGTACGTGGATCTCAGGGGTGCGCGAGAAATTCTACACGCAATTGGCCTGGGTACGTGTATTTCAGGGGTGCGCGTGAAGTTCCACACGCGAATGGGCTGGGTACGTGTATTACAGGGGTGCGCGAGAAAATCTACACGCGAATGGGCTGGGTACGTGTATTCCGGGGGTGCGCGTGAAGTTCCACACGCGAATAGCCTGGGCGCGTGTATTTCAGGGGTGCGCGTGAAGTTCCACACGCGATTTCAGCAGGGTACGTGTATTTCAGGGGTGCGCGAGAAAATCTACACGCGAATGGGCTGGGTACGTGGATTTCAGGGGTGCGCGAGAAATGCTACACGCGATTGGCCTGGGTGCGTGTATTACAGGGGTGCGCGAGAAATCCTACACGCGATTGGGCCTGTGCGAGTGGGGCAGTGTATTACGTGGGTGTGCGGGAAGTTGAAGAGGTGAATTGCCAGTGTGGGTCCTCCCAGGTCTCCCCTCTACCCCCTCCACGACCTCTGCAGGCAGCCCACACCACAGGGGACTAGCCTGCACCCCTGGTCATGTCCCGCAGGCAGCCCATCCACCATGGGCATGCCCCCCAGCCAAGCCACATGTCCCCCTGCACCCCCACCCCCCAGCACTGTGGGGCACCTGCCAGCAGGCCCCCAACCATGTCCCACTCATGTCCCCCTGCACCCCCACCCCCCAGCACTGTGGGGCACCTGCCAGCAGGCCCCCAACCATGTCCCACTCATGTCCCCCTGCACCCCCACCCCCCAGCACTGTGGGGCACCTGCCAGCAGGCCCCCAACCATGTCCCACTCATGTCCCCCTGCACCCCCACCCCCCAGCAGGCCCCCACTCATGTCCCCCTGCACCCCCACCCCCCAGCAGGCCCCCACTCATGTCCCCTTGCACCCCCACCCCCCAGCAGGCCCCCACTCATGTCCCCCTGCACCCCCACCCCCAGCAGGCCCCCACTCATGTCCCCTTGCACCCCCACCCCCCAGCACTGTGGGGCACCTGCCAGCAGGCCCCCAACCATGTCCCACTCATGTCCCCCTGCACCCCCACCCCCCAGCAGGCCCCCACTCATGTCCCCCTGCACCCCCACCCCCAGCAGGCCCCCACTCATGTCCCCTTGCACCCCCACCCCCCAGCAGGCCCCCACTCATGTCCCCCTGCACCCCCACCCCCCAGCAGGCCCCCACTCATGTCCCCTTGCACCCCCACCCCCCAGCACTGTGGGGCACCTGCCAGCAGGCCCCCAACCATGTCCCACTCATGTCCCCCTGCACCCCCACCCCCCAGCAGGCCCCCACTCATGTCCCCCTGCACCCCCACCCCCCAGCAGGCCCCCACTCATGTCCCCTTGCACCCCCACCCCCCAGCACTGTGGGGCACCTGCCAGCAGGCCCCCAACCATGTCCCACTCATGTCCCCCTGCACCCCCACCCCCCAGCACTGTGGGGCACCTGCCAGCAGGCCCCCAACCATGTCCCACTCATGTCCCCTTGCACCCCCACCCCCCAGCAGGCCCCCACTCATGTCCCCTTGCACCCCCACCCCCCAGCACTGTGGGGCACCTGCCAGCAGGCCCCCACCCATGTCCAACTCATGTCCCCCACCACCCCCACCCCCCAGCATTGCGGGGCACCCTCCACCAGGCCCTCGCCCATGTCCCATCCATGCCCCCCTGCACCTGGGTCCCAACAATCCCCAATCATGTCCGTAATGGCCATCCTCCCCTGCCAAAAGGCCCAACCAACTATCACATCCACCCACATATCAAAGGCAATTACATGTTACACACCCAATGTAAATAATGCAAATGAACACATGTCTGTCACACACAATGGCTGCAAGTGAATGTTAAAACACCCAACATGACATGCATGAAAGCAATGAGATGATACGACACATTGAAGGATGAAAGTAAAAATGTATTGAAAATCAACTAGAATGGAAATGAAATGAGAAAAACCACAAAGAAAAACAACAAAAAGAAGATGAATGTCCATGAAAAAAATCCAAACAATCAAAAAATCCATAGAAGAACCATTTACAAGACAATCCCGGGTCCATGAGCCCAACCAAATGAAACCTAACTATGTCAACTAACTAAAAACTGAACTATATACAAAAAAGTGGCGCATTGTCCAATCGCAACCAAATAAAAAAAAAAAATTCAAAGGAAACCTACCACTAACTATATAACTATATACAATGGCAGCGGGCAAGTCCTGCGGCTCACTCTGTGATGTTGCCGGCCAGGGCATCATCGAACTCCATGTCGATGTCCCGGAGGCGGGACTCTGTCCTGGCCCCGAGGTCTCGCAGGGTCAACCCCGTGTCCACCTCAAACTCCCTGCGAGCTTCCTCGAGGCACTCAGCCCGCCTCAACGCCCGACGCATGGAGAACTCCGCCCTGACCATGGTGAGCCGCTCCTCTTCCGCCCGCTGCCGCTCCGCACCTATCCGCTGGACCAACTGCTCCCACACGGAAGACACTGCCATCCCAGGGTTCTCCTGCCCTCCGGCCGATGCCTGCCCCTCTGATCTTGATGGCCCCGAGCCATGATGCCTCCCACGTCGAGCCTGCTGCTGCCTCCGACGCCACTGCCTCTGCCAGCACGACGGCATCCAGGCTGATGGAATCCACCGATGCCGTCGTGCACGTGCCCTGCCAGATGATGCCGGCACATCCTCCATCTGCAGGGGGACAGTTGCTGGTGTGTCCACCCCTGCTGGACCTTCGACTCCCGACTGTGGCAGGGATGGGGTCCCCACCGAGCTGGCTGCGTTGGTCGGGGCAGGTCCACAGGGGGCCCTGGTGGCATCTGGGCCGGAAGACGGCATGGAGCACGACTGGCGCATAGCCCCCACAGAGGAGGAGAGGGTCGCCAGAAGGCCACACACATGTAGGAAACCCCCGACCATGGCGGCTCCCAAATGGTTCACGTACGCACGGTGCTCTTCGTGATGATGTGCATGCTCCTCCCGGGAAGCATGCACCTCATCACGAATGCCAGCCGTGCGCAACGCGACACCAATCAGGACCCTCTCCACACGGCCAGGGGTCCCCTCGTCCGCAGGTAGAGGAGTGTCAGATGACATGGACATCTCCCCTACCTGCGGACGGGCCTGGGATGGGGCATCCCTGCTGGTGCATGGTGGTGCAGTCACAGTGTCAGGGACAGTGACATGCACAGGCACCTCCACGGCGACCTGTGCTGCCTCCTGCCCCTGGCCCTGGACTGCACCACTTGCACCAGCGGGGATGCCCCCACCAGGCCCCATGTGTGGCTCAGTAGCGGCCTCCTCCCCCTCTGTGGAAACCACCAACCTGGATGTCTCCACGCCGTCTTCCGCCGGTGCAAGCCCCTGTGGGGGCTCACCCACCCCTTCCGCTGCAGCCGTGGCGGCATCCCCGCCGCTCTGCTCCACAGCGCCTTCTCCGCCCTCTTCTTCACTTGCCACTGTGTAGAGGGAGACATAGAACACAAGCATCAGGGTACTGTACAATGGTCCCCTAGACAGGAAGCAACAGCAGATGAGTGGCACTGTCATACATCACTTTCATCATGTCCCTCCACAACACATGGGTCAGTGCAGGCAAAACACATACAGTAACAGGCATGGCGCATGCCATGGACATTGGCATACATGACCAAGGGACTCATGATTCATACAATGTTGGTTTTAAACTCACATGCATCATGGGTCTTGCCATCACATGCACACACCTCACCGTAGTTCCATCCATCTGGCCTCGTACACCACAGACGCAGTGGATACAAGGATGACTAGGCTGCATCAGTGAATCTGAACATTGTCACAGACATGTGTCATGCATCCATGGCATTTACAAGTCACAGACACGCAGGTCAGACACACACATGGACACCATACGTGTACATGGGACCAGCACCCATCCCTCACCCCCACCCATGTCCAGGAACAGAGACTGCCATGCTTCCATGTGTCCATTCCGCACAGAGCCCCCCATGTTGCAATAGAACACATCACTGTACTCACATGCCTGACCATGATGTCCCTGCACACACACATACGTACATGGCCTATGTCACACATACAGGCAGGTATCAGACAACCAGCACACTGCAACATGCCCTGTCTCACACAGCAATGCTTGGCCACTTACCGGCCAACTCCAGATGGGTCTGCCTCCGAAGGATCTGGGCGTGGAGCGCTGGGTCTACGCGTTCCAGGACCCTCATCTGGATGTCACTCAGGCGTGCCCGGCCCCCCTCCGCGAGGCGCCGGGCCTTATTGAGGGTCCTGGACCTCAAGTCCTCCCAGCGCTTCTTGATGTGCTTGATGTCGCGGGTTGCCACCCCCTCCGCGTTGATGGCAACCACTACATCGTCCCAGATCCTCTCCCGTCCTTCCTTGTTGGCGCGTGGTCTTCCGAAGAGGGCATCATAATGCCCCAGGACATGCTCCACCAGGACACCAACTTCCTTCTCACTGAAGCTGGTGGCCCTCTGCCTCTCTGGCTGGGGGTCGCCACTGGTCTCAGATGGTGCTTGCCCCGACATGGCGACCCCCGAGGCAGGCGTGGGTGGGCAACTGGGTCCTGGGGCTGGGCTGTGGAGCGATGGTTTCCCAGTCGGGAGTCTACTGTTCCAGCAGGGGTGGACACAGCAACTGGACCCATGCAGATGGCTGATGTGCAGGCACCAAATGGCAGGGCACGGTGGCAGCAGGCAGGCAGGCAGGCAGGCAGCAGCAGATGGCACGTGGGAGGCTGCTCGGGGCACTGGGGGGGCAGTGATTCGGCCTTCTGGGCAGGAGCGTGGTCTTCCGTGTGTATTCGCGTGGCCAGCTTGATACGGAGTGATTTGGCACGTGAAAAATCTGCACGTCAGCGTGTAATTCGAGGAAAGGCCCTTAGCGCGTAAGCGCGTCTGCACGCATACGCATTTTCATTGGACCAAAGGCCCTCAGCGCGTGAGCGCGTCTGTGACGTGACGTGCGAGGGTGTATCCCTCATTGCACGTGATGACAGAACACACGTGGATTTCAACCAATCGCGTGTGAAAGTTCACGGCACCCCGGAACACACGTACCCAGGCCAATCGCGTGTAGAATTACTCGCGCACCCCTGTAATACACGTACCCAGCCCAATCGCGTGTAGAATTACTCGCGCACCCCTGTAATACACGTACCCAGCCCAATCGCGTGTGGAACTACCCGCGCACCCGGAAACACACATACCCAGGCTAATCGCGTGTAGAATTACTCGCGCACCCCTGTAATACACGTACCCAGCCCAATCGCGTGTAGAATTACTCGCGCACCCCTGAAATACACGTACCCTGCTGAAATCGCGTGTGGAACTTCACGCGCACCCCTGAAATACACGTACCCAGCCCAATCGCGTGTGGAACTACCCGCGCACCCGGAAACACACATACCCAGGCTAATCGCGTGTGGAAAACTGCACGTCCACGTGTAATGCGCGTAATCGCGTGAAAAACTGCATGTCCGCATGTGACGTGATGCGCGCGTGCGTTTCCCTCAGCACGGGTTAAAGGTGAGCGGGCCCAGCAGTTCGCTGTACGTGCCTTCCGTGGAGACCGACGTGTGTTGCTGCTTCCAGTTGTTTCGCGCGCCATCTACTTCACAGCTCTCAAGGACGTATCTCTTCTTTTGGCGGGGGTATTGGCTACGCGTGTTTTTCTGCATCGCGCTAGTCAGACGGTGAGTCGCAAACGCTCCTTTTCCCACTGCGGGTGCCCCTGTGTATTGCACCCATTTTCGATGTCACCGTAGCCTGCGTGTCCCATGCGTACGCGTTATTCGTGTTACTGGGTGCCACCGCGTACTGCGGGAGGTTAAATCCACGCACGTAGGCTGCAGGGTTGCGTGCACGGTTTTACTGCAGTTTTGGGCTGCCTGAGCGTTGCGTGACCCGTCACCACATCACCGGGGTCACATACAGCCTTGCAGGTGCAGGGGGGCTGTTAACATCTTGCTTCCCACCCCCTTCACCCCAATTGCCCAGGTCAATTGTGCTGTACACCTCCCATTGGCACCACTCCATCTGTGCCAGCACTATTACATCTGTGCCATGGTTGGGAGGCCACCAAAGGTGAGGGGCGCCTCAGCTGGGCGTACTCCTCGTGGCGGGCGTGGTCGGGGATGTGGCTGTGGTGACTAGGGAGTAGGGGGACACCAGGGTGTCCAGGGCAGCCACAGAGGGGGAAGAGGCAGGGGTGCGCCACTTGAGCACAATGTTGTGCCATGTGTTGGTGCAGCCATGCCACCACCCCCTGTGGTTCCGGGGGATGCAGCGCCTGCATCTGGCACTGGCACCCGTATGACCCGGCAGTCCGTTCCATCGACTGCCACGGGCCCAAGGGCAGCGGTAGCTGCAGGTGCAGCTGTGGACACCGCCACCCAGGCTCAGGGTCTGCCAGCGCAGGCTGCGTTGGCACTTGAAGAGCCCTTGGTAGATCTCCAACAGGCCAGGGGGGAAACCATAGGGGCACGCCGGGCTGCTCAGACCAAGACACGTGTCCCTGGGGCAGTCATGTCATCTGCTGCCCCGAACAGCCGGGTGTTGGCAAGTGCAGGGGCAGATGCACCCAACAGCACCCCGGTTGTGAGTCTGCCAACCAGGACCGTTGCGGTCAATGACCCTGCCACAGCTGATGTTGCTGCGCAGGGTCCATTAGTGGGCACCCAGCTGCCACTGACACAAGTCAGGCCTTTGATCATCCCTCCACCTGCCACTCCCTCGGCTCAATCCACCGAACCCACTGGCCATACTGGTCAGGGCGGCATTAGCCAGCCAGGGTCTGCGCCACTGTCCAAGAGGAGGAAGGTTGCACCTGCAGCACAGGCTGGGACCCCACACACAGCCACGACCTCCTGCACGTCGAGGAAGAAGCCTTTCTGTAAGCAGGAACTGGACTTCCTCGTGGACTACGTGCGGGGACACAGCCGTGACATGCTAGTGGGTGCCAATAGTCAGACTACGGCTGCCCAACGTGACACCCACTGGAAGCATGTTGCGGAACATGTCAGTTCATTCGGCCATGAGGTGCGCACGGCGCAGGAGTGCAAAAAGCGCTGGAATGACATCAAGCGCAGCACTAAGGCTAAGCGTGCCTCAAATTACAACTTGACTCTGGTGACTGGCGGTGGGCCTGCACCAGAGGAGGAAGAACTCACTCCGCATGAGGCTCTCGTTGCGGAGTTCATACCACCAGAATTGGTCGAAGGTGTGGGAGAGATGCTGGACTTTGATGCCCAGTCCAGTGAGTGTTGATGCGTAGTTGTTGAGGACATGTGTGTTTCACTTGTGGGATGTGTTGTGCATGATTGCTGCTACATGTGACGTGTACATGGTTCTGATGTGTAAGTAATGCAATGCTACCGTCATGCATGTCTCCTCTGCCTGCATGCGGGACTCCATGTGGGCATGCTCCCTTGCCCCTCCTCCGCCACTCTGCACCCCAGTTCCACCTTTGCACTGGTCTGCTACATTCTTGCCAATGTGTAGTTTCTTGTTCATGTGTCCTGTGTAGATGCTAACTTGCAGCTCAGAAACTGCCAGACATATGCCGTGTGGTACAGCCTTAGTACTCGATGCAGGGTATCCCACTTGTACTGTGCATGGGTCAGATGTCCCTCAGGGACATGAGTGCCCATTCATGCTCCATGTGCATTGCACGCATGCCCCTATGTATCCTTGACTGGATGATCACTGTAATATGAGTCCTTGGTTACATACATTGCCTGCCATATTATCGGCATCCCCATGTCAACTGTGGCTCAGTCCTGCGTTGCACACATGTTTAGGCTCTGACAATCTGTGTGGCTCACAGGCCTCAGCCTGTTCAATGGCCAATGACTCAGTCCAACTCTTGTCGTGTCTTCTTGACACGTGGCCGGCCTCCGGATCTTCCATCATGTGTCCTGCCCACTGTCCCAGCATCATTTGCAGTGTTGTAATTTGAATCACATTAAGCTGTTGATGCCAGTCAACACTGCTTGTCAATACACAGGTGTATGGGCAGCCTTTTGATACCATGCTAGGCATCCCTGCTTTGGTAAAGGGGTGGAGGGGTGCTTGGCTGCTAGACATGGTACACATTGAATACACAATGCACGTGATGTCTGATTTTGACATTGCACTGCCTTCACATTTCCTGGCACACACCATGGAGTGCTTGTACATGTAGGTAGTGAGTGGCGTACACATTTTCAGCATTGCATAGACCCACTTCGATGCAAACTGCCACCTTTCAACAGGTCTGATCACAGTAGCTAATCAAAGTAGACCCAGCATGCATGCCAGGTCATATGTTGTGTGTCACATGTCTGCCGGATGCCTTTGCTGTCGGTGTGTGTGTGTGTTGTGTGCTTCTGACATGTGTAGTGACCTTTTCCTCTCTATTTTTCAGGTGATGACGCAATGGATGCAGAGGATGGTGTTGTCATGCCAGACACAGGGTTGGTAAGACCACATCAACCCGGCACTAGTGGGGGTCGTGGGGTGGTAGGCCACGAAAACCCCCCAGTGCTGCAGTCCATCCTGTCTCTGGCTGCCTATGGATCCAGCCTTGATGACGACTCTGACGTCCATGTTGAGTTGGATGAGCATCAAGTCCATGTGTCAGGGGTGAGTGATTCTGATGTGGACACTCCTCTGTCTGCGACACCTGCACTGAGGGATCAGACAGTCTTGGTTCCTCCGCCCGTGGTGGATCGGGACGCAGGGTCACCCTCCACACCAGTCACTGATGTGCCTGGGACATCACGTCGACGGGGGCATGTAGTCGTGCAGCCGCAGGCGGTGCCAACACAGCGAGGACCCCCGGTCCTTGGGTCCCGCAGGGGTCAAGCCCGGCAACGCGGTCGCCGCGCGCAACCGCTGTATACTGAGTGGGAGCAAGACATGACTGCCAATTCCGAACGGCAGGGGGCAGCAATGGAGAACATCGCTGACAGCATGGAGCGTGTGGCCCGATCTGTGCTCCCCCCTGCTAGGCAGGTGCTTCTCCAGCAGCAGGCGGCACGGTCCACGGCCCGCTCGCTCAGGCTGGGCATGGCGGCCTCAGACAGGGCACGCCAGGCTGAAATGTCGTCTCTGCGTCAAGCAATTGCTGCTCACGCAGAGGCGCACATGGATGCCCTGAGGGAGGAGTATGCCTCCCTCAGATCCACTCTGGGTGTCCTTATGATGTCCCAGAGGCAGCAGGCAGAGGAGAGGTTTGCACAGCTTGAGCGCACCATCTCGGCTGAGCTACAGGCTTGCCGGGAGGTGCAGCGGTTGTCCAGCCAGGCCTTGCAGGAGGAACTCCGTGTTACACGTGCTACCTTGCAAGAGGAAGCACGTGTATCACGTGAGGTTCTGCATGCAGACCTATGTAACATCGCCACACAGAACCAGGCTCACCTGTCCGGCAGACTTGCTGCCGACGAGGGGCAAGCTGCGGCTAGGCGTGGCCAGGCTACTGTGCCACGTCCTCCTTTCCAGGATGAGCCAGACTCGGACGACCAACTATCTCCCACATAGGTCGTGCTGTGCAGGCGTTGAGCCCATGGAGGTATTTTTTTTTGGCTCAGCATCATCGCATGTGGATGTTGAGCAGCACCCTGTACCTCCCCCCTCCTGGGTGCCTCCCCTCCCCCCCGGGTCGTATGTGGCCATTTTTGATTTTTCTTTTAGTTTAGTTAGTTAAGTTTCTGTTTGATAGTTAGTTTAAATAGGTAATGTAGGTTTTCCATAGTCAGTGTAATTAGTTAATAGTTGAGTTAGTTTAAAATTTGTAGTCTATTGTGCTTTCATGTGACAGTGCGGTGCCTTGTGGTTTTTGAAGGCATCCACTGTCTGTTCCAGCTGGGCCCTTCATGGTTGTCTTGTGTATGTGTTTGCTGCTTGGGTTCCTTGACTCACATATGCCACTCCTGCCTCCCTTATCCATGGGCTCGCAAGGATGGTTCGGTGTTACAGAATTTTACACAAGGGCTTTGGACTGTCATATCTGTGGCATGTCTGGTGCTTTGTGACTTGTGTTGACACCCCTAGTGGGGATGATTTGGGTGTAATTGTCCACTGTTCAGCTTTTGCTAGATGGGGTGTGTCATGATTAATGTGGACATTGATTGCTATGCATTGTGTATTATGTCTCATATCTTTCCTGTACACGTGCCTGTTGCAATTCATGCTGTAGATAGTGTTCCACACTTTGGAAGTCAAAGACGGGCTGATGGTGTGATTTGTGATGTGACTCTCTGACATGGTCAAGTAATGAGATGCCTGATGAGACACACACAGATCACTTTGATGCATTAATCATTTGTTTCATGCACTTTCTGCAGGGGGATGAGGCACCAGAGCACCTTTGGCAGCAGACATGGCCCATTGGACGACGGAATTCCTGACCCGTTTCTTGGTGCCCACATGCACATGTGTGCACGAGCAGAGCCACAGTGATTGCAGACCCACATCCTAGAACTGCTGACATGTTCCAAGGAACTCCTGGCAAGGTGAGCAGCACAGGGGGGCCACGACACAGCAAAGCTTGCACCAGGCAACTTGCACATGGGGGCTTAGTCACAGCACTGAGGGTGAGCTTAGACGAATATTGGTGTTGAAGCACACAATGCAGCTCAGATGTGTTTGTGGACTGATGGCTGTTGATAGTAGGGTTGTCTGGGACACATGCAGGGGCAGTGGCACATACCCTGCGGTACAACAAGGTTCATTGAGGCACTTGTATCAACCATGTAGCCTTCCGAGACATGGAAAGGGGCAGCTCACAGGGACATACAGCAAGGGACATTCTTGGGTGCAGTGCATGTCTATTCCACGTACTTCATGATAAATGCACTGCCAACTTTGTTTTGGTCATGGTGGTACGCAACTTGCTCTGTAGTCATGGCTTGCCATATGGGTCTGTCTGCTTACCCAGGGAACATTGCATGTTGTGTGAATTGTGACACATTGGTGTTCCATTTGCCACGCACCCACCAGCGCCTGACTTACTGCATTGACTGTGCATGACCCGTCACAGGGGTGATGTTATATATGGTTACGAAGCATCGAGCACTGATTGTCTGTTTGTAGAGTAGTTTGTTGCTATGGGGCATGTTTTGTGTTGTGTTTTAGTGTAATTGGCACATACAGGTTGTTGACTGCGTCTCTCTTTGCAGCATTGCAGTGCTCCTGTAACCGGCCCTGAGAGTGCGCAGGCAGGAGGCCAGCACTCAAAACCAGAGCTAAGTGTCTTGTTGTTTTCCTTACAAACTGCCCTGCATAGGCTTGCTGTGGAGTGTACTGATGCATGGATGTATGTGTGGTCCGATTTGGTATGTTTTTTTCCCTAATCACCCGTGATCCTATGCAATTATGAAACCTGTGCCCTCTACCCAGTGTTCCTGCTTCCCGTGCCTATCCAAGCAACGTTCCCTGACCCTCTTTCCCCACTGGGGTTGCGGATGCCTGTGTAAGCCCCGAACTTGCAGGCGCCAAAACCCTAGAGGGGGTGGTTGGTTCGTACCACTCCTGAGCCTGGACTACAGAAGGCCATGACAATGATGTCCAAGTTTGTTTGGATTGTGTATGTGTTCATGCAGGTTGTACATATTCGTGCATTCCCTAGTTTCATGTGTCATTCCTCCTCCCCTCACCTGCCACTCATTCCAGTCATCCAGTGTGTCTACACCTGTCCCGACTGCATATCCCTGAACCTCATTCCCCACCATGATCTCAGGGGCCTGTGTGAGTTTGACCTTGCAGGCACCCGGGACATGGTGTGGGTGGTTCTTTCATGAGACTCCCGCGCCTGTACAGGGGACCTGTAACAGTACACATCCATTCATGGTGCATCATCCTATGTCATGTACCACACATGTCTCACATCCTGTCGTGACATTGTTCTGCTGTGCTACCTTGGTTGTTGCATCATTGTGGTAGTACTTGGCGTTTGTGAGGTACTGCTTCGTCAAGTCATCTACTGGAGGGTGTTTGGGTTCGTTTTCATGCCTTGGATTTTGTGATTTTGGAAATGGTTGTGGATTCTGAGGGTTCAGGCATCTTTTTACACACAAGGTGGGAGATGGACACGAAGGGTAAAGGTGATCCTGTGGCCGGGTGGAAATGAGGGTTGGAGGCTCCATGACCCAGGTGCAGTTGTTCAGTGGGCCATGGTCATTTGCGCGGGAGGGGGGGGTTGTTGTTGATAGTTGCATTGCCCTGCAGTGTGATGGGAACTCTGACATTGTAATGTTGTTGTCCTATGTACATGTTGTGTTCTGCTGATCAATGCCTGTTCATGTGTTGTGTTTTCCTTTCAGGTGCGAGGGGATAGTTGTGGTTTGACATGCTGGGGTGTACACATGGTGGATGTTCACATGTGATGTGTAGGGAACACTGATGGTCACTTGAGTGCACATGCATATGTGGAGTGTATGTCCCTGCAGAACCACACACTTGCACTCGGATGCACTCCATGTACTCCCACCCTTGCATATCCACGTGTACACTGTTTGCCTTCTGGTGCCCACTGTGTCCCGGCAGCACATGTTCTGTGACCGATTATGGTTCCAGTACATGCCTAATTTGATGTTTGATGTAGTCTGTCACTTAGATGTGATGCTCAGGGTGTGCATCACATGCAATGGCTGTTCACTGTGCTGTGCGCTGAGCAGTGTGATTCAGGAGTGGGACACTGCACACATGAGCTGCAGGGTTGATTTTGCAATGCATAATGTGCATATAGACAGGCATTCATTGTGATGTTACGTCTACGACTGTTGCAATGCATTTGGAAAAAACTTATTTTGGGTGGGACATTTTGTTTGTCTGTCATTTCATCTGATTCCGGGTCAGGCATCATTGTCCGATGCCACTGTACATTTAGGACATGGCAATGTGTACCTTATCGTTACTGCGTCGGTGTATGGGTATTGCCTGCCATGTCATGTTGATGTTTGGGAGGGTTTGACTGACATGACAGTGATGGCCATGGCCTGTTTTGCAGGTGTGTGTGATGCACACCTTGCATGTCCAGGTCATCCGCTTCTCAGAGCAACTAGCTGGGGGTATGTTTCTCTCCGCAGCAGGGCCCTCCCCCTGGAACAGACTTCCTGCCTGACTTGAACTTGAGGGGAACCATCTCCAGTTCTGGAAGCACCTCAAGACCTTCCTCTTTGCTTCTGCTTACTCTCTGCCTCTCCCTTGCAGAATTCTTCACTGGAACTGCACAGGAGCTGCTACTGGGACACTCTCACCAACCTCGGTCCCTGGCCCAGCCACTGTCCACTTGCACTGCCACCCTGGCAACCCCTGCACTGCAGTACTGTCTCTCCATCCCTACAGCCTTCCCTTCCCAGCACTTGTCTGCACTTACCTTTGCAGTTGCCACCAGGCGACCTATGTATTATTTTTTTGGCCTACTTCCCCTGTACTGGACTCCCCCCCACCCTTCCCCTTGCACTTTTCCCTTCCCCCTACCCCTGCACTTGCACAATCTCAATGACACCTGGCCTAGTAGTACCGTTCTCTGTGTTCCCTTGTTCCCCCCCCCCCCGCCTCATTGCGCCTTGGAATACTTGTGTATGGCCCATGTCATCTCACATGTCATATGTGTGCATTTTGGTTGCACAGGATAGCTTGTGTTTAAGTAGCTAGGGATGCAGACGATGTGGCACTTCCATGGCAACTATCTCAGGGTGGTAGGGTTGTGACAGTTGACTGTCACTTTGTCATCATCGATTGTCACCTGGTATGTGCCAGGCCTGTGTGCACTCCGCAGGGGTGGGAGTTTAGGTGAAAAATGTGGCCACAAGCTGGGTCCGGGCTTCCTCGCCACGTGCCCTGTCCCCTCCCATGGGCAGCGCCTGTGCCTGTGGTTGGGGATGTGGGGGCACCACCATGTCCACCAGGACGCCCTGCCGTGTTGCAACATTGTGCAGGACACATGCTGCCACAATGATCCTGCACACTACTGGTGGTGCATAGAGTAGTTGCCCACCAGAGCGGTCAAGGGAGCGGAAACGTGACTTGAGCACTCCGAATGTGCGCTCCACTATGCCCCTGGTTGCAATATGGGCAGTGTTGTATCTTACCTGGGGTGGTGTGGTGGGGTTCCGGATTGGCGTCATCATGTGTTTGCTCAGAGGGTAGGCACTGTCCCCTGGGGAGGTGATAATAATTGAGATTATTAGGGTTTGGATATTTGTCTGTGTGTGACTTGCATGCATGTGCAAGGGCATTTGTACTCACCTAAGAGCCATGTGTCGCCATGCTGCCCAGCTTCCAGGGCCCGGCTCAGGGCGGACATTCTGTATATGAAACTGTCATGGTGGAGCCAGGGTAGTTTGCATAGACAGAGGTGATGATTCCCTTTGCATCGCATACCACCTGTACATTGATGGAATGCCAGTGCTTGCGGTTTCGGTAGATGTGCTCAGTGGCCCTAGGTGGACGTAGGGCCACATGGGTGCAATCTATGGCACCGAGCACTTTGGGGAAGTGTGCCACCCTGTAAAAATCCAGGACAACGGCCTGCCTTTCTGCGGGTGTTCTGGGCATGTATATGTGCCTGCGGACTGAGGGGTGCGCTGTCATGATTGCCAGTACCTGGTGTAGGCAGCGTGACTACGTGGCCTGTGAGACCCCCCCCACTATGGCAGTGGTCCGCTGAAACGACCCAGTGGCCAAAAAATGCAAGACATTGAGCACCTTCTCCAAGGGGCTCAATGCTTGGGAGCAAAGGGTGGGGGATGTGAGGTCATCTTCCCACTCCCTGACCAGGTCTAGGATGATATGGGGTGGAAACCTATACCTGCCGTAGACCTGGTCGTCAGGCATCCCAAAAAGGCTTGTCCGTGGTGCAAAAATGCGTGCCCTGGCTATTCTCCTCCTCCTGCGGTGTCCCACGATCAGTGCAGCAACAAATGGGGCATTCATCGTCGCTGTATATACGCGTTTGTTGTTTGCGCGCACTTTTATGCTGTCCGCGGGACGCCTCCGTGTGGGCGGACTCGTTGACGCCTGTGCACGTCTTTTGCCGTGCACGTGTTTCCCGTATTCGGGTGTCATCGCGTGTGATTGGAGGGGAGCGAGCGTACACGCGATTGGCCTGGGTACGTGTATTACAGGGGTGCGCGAGAAAATCTACACGCGAATGGGCTGGGTACGTGTATTCCGGGGGTGCGCGTGAAGTTCCACACGCAAATAGCCTGGGCGCGTGTATTTCAGGGGTGCGCGTGAAGTTCCACATGCGATTTCAGCAGGGTACGTGTATTTCAGGGGTGCGCGTGAAGTTCCACACGCGATTTCAGCAGGGTACGTGTATTTCAGGGGTGCGCGAGAAATTCTACATGCGATTGGGCTGGGTACGTGTATTACAGGGGTGCGCGAGTAATTCTACATGCGATTGGGCTGGGTACGTGTATTACAGGGGTGCGCAAGTAATTCTACACGCGATTGGGCTGGGTACGTGTATTACAGGGGTGCGCGAGTAATTCTACACGCGATTGGCCTGGGTACGTGTGTTCCGGGGTGCCGTGAACTTTCACACGCGATTGGTTGAAATCCACGTGTGTTCTGTCATCACTTGCAATGAGGGATACACCCTCGCACGTCACGTCACAGACGCGCTCACGCGGTGAGGGCCTTTGGTCCAATGAAAATGCGTATGCGTGCAGACGCGCTTACGCGCTAAGTGCCTTTCCTCGAATTACACGCTGACGTGCAGATTTTTCACGTGCCAAATCACTCCGTATCAAGCTGGCCACACGAATACACACGGAAGACCACGCTCCTGCCCAGAAGGCCGAATCACTGCCCCCCCAGTGCCCCGAGCAGCCTCCCACGTGCCATCTGCTGCTGCCTGCCTGCCTGCTGCCACCGTGCCCTGCCATTTGGTGCCTGCACATCAGCCATCTGCAGGGGTCCAGTTGCTGTGTCCACCCCTGCTGGAACAGTAGACTCCCGACTGGGATACCATCGCTCCACAGCCCAGCCCCAGGACCCAGTTGCCCACCCACGCCTGCCTCGGGGGTCGCCATGTCGGGGCAAGCACCATCTGAGACCAGTGGCGACCCCCAGCCAGAGAGGCAGAGGGCCACCAGCTTCAGTGAGAAGGAAGTTGGTGTCCTGGTGGAGCATGTCCTGGGGCATTATGATGCCCTCTTCGGAAGACCACGCGCCAACAAGGAAGGACGGGAGAGGATCTGGGACGATGTAGTGGTTGCCATCAACGCGGAGGGGGTGGCAACCCGCGACATCAAGCACATCAAGAAGCGCTGGGAGGACTTGAGGTCCAGGACCCTCAATAAGGCCCGGCGCCTCGCGAAGGGGGGCCGGGCACGCCTGAGTGACATCCAGATGAGGGTCCTGGAACGCGTAGACCCAGAGCTCCACGCCCAGATCCTTCGGAGGCAGACCCATCTGGAGTTGGCCGGTAAGTGGCCAAGCATTGCTGTGTGAGACAGGGCATGTTGCAGTGTGCTGGTTGTCTGATACCTGCCTGTATGTGTGACATAGGCCATGTACGTATGTGTGTGTGCAGGGACATCATGGTCAGGCATGTGAGTACAGTGATGTGTTCTATTGCAACATGGGGGGCTCTGTGCGGAATGGACACATGGAAGCATGGCAGTCTCTGTTCCTGGACATGGGTGGGGGTGAGGGATGGGTGCTGGTCCCATGTACACGTATGGTGTCCATGTGTGTGTGTCTGACCTGCGTGTCTGTGACTTGTAAATGCCATGGATGCATGACACATGTCTGTGACAATGTTCAGATTCACTGATGCAGCCTAGTCATCCTTGTATCCACTGCGTCTGTGGTGTACGAGGCCAGATGGATGGAACTACGGTGAGGTGTGTGCATGTGATGGCAAGACCCATGATGCATGTGAGTTTAAAACCAACATTGTATGAATCATGAGTCCCTTGGTCATGTATGCCAATGTCCATGGCATGCGCCATGCCTGTTACTGTATGTGTTTTGCCTGCACTGACCCATGTGTTGTGGAGGGACATGATGGAAGTGATGTATGACAGTGCCACTCATCTGCTGTTGCTTCCTGTCTAGGGGACCATTGTACAGTACCCTGATGCTTGTGTTCTATGTCTCCCTCTACACAGTGGCAAGTGAAGAAGAGGGCGGAGAAGGCGCTGTGGAGCAGAGCGGCGGGGATGCCGCCACGGCTGCAGCAGAAGGGGTGGGTGAGCCCCCACAGGGGCTTGCACCGGCGGAAGACGGCGTGGAGACATCCAGGTTGGTGGTTTCCACAGAGGGGGAGGAGGCCGCTACTGAGCCACACATGGGGCCTGGTGGGGGCATCCCCGCTGGTGCAAGTGGTGCAGTCCAGGGCCAGGGGCAGGAGGCAGCACAGGTCGCCGTGGAGGTGCCTGTGCATGTCACTGTCCCTGACACTGTGACTGCACCACCATGCACCAGCAGGGATGCCCCATCCCAGGCCCGTCCGCAGGTAGGGGAGATGTCCATGTCATCTGACCCTCCTCTACCTGCGGACGAGGGGACCCCTGGCCGTGTGGAGAGGGTCCTGATTGGTGTCGAGTTGCGCACGGCTGGCATTCGTGATGAGGTGCATGCTTCCCGGGAGGAGCATGCACATCATCACGAAGAGCACCGTGCGTACGTGAACCATTTGGGAGCCGCCATGGTCGGGGGTTTCCTACATGTGTGTGGCCTTCTGGCGACCCTCTCCTCCTCTGTGGGGGCTATGCGCCAGTCGTGCTCCATGCCGTCTTCCGGCCCAGATGCCACCAGGGCCCCCTGTGGACCTGCCCCGACCAACGCAGCCAGCTCGGTGGGGACCCCATCCCTGCCACAGTCGGGATTCGAAGGTCCAGCAGGGGTGGACACACCAGCAACTGTCCCCCTGCAGATGGAGGATGTGCCGGCATCATCTGGCAGGGCACGTGCACGACGGCATCGGTGGATTCCATCAGCCTGGATGCCGTCGTGCTGGTAGAGGCAGTGGCGTCGGAGGCAGCAGCAGGCTCGACGTGGGAGGCATCATGGCTCGGGGCCATCAAGATCAGAGGGGCAGGCATCGGCCGGAGGGCAGGAGAACCCTGGGATGGCAGTGTCTTCCATGTGGGAGCAGTTGGTCCAGCGGATAGGTGCGGAGCGGCAGCAGGCGGAAGAGGAGCGGCTCACCATGGTCAGGGCGGAGTTCTCCATGCGTCGGGCGTTGAGGCGGGCTGAGTGCCTCGAGGAAGCTCGCAGGGAGTTTGAGGTGGACACGGGGTTGACCCTGCGAGACCTCGGGGCCAGGACAGAGTCCCGCCTCCGGGACATCGACATGGAGTTCGATGATGCCCTGGCCGGCAACATCACAGAGTGAGCCGCAGGACTTGCCCGCTGCCATTGTATATAGTTATATAGTTAGTGGTAGGTTTCCTTTGAATTTTTTTTTTTTATTTGGTTGCGATTGGACAATGCGCCACTTTTTTGTATATAGTTCAGTTTTTAGTTAGTTGACATAGTTAGGTTTCATTTGGTTGGGCTCATGGACCCGGGATTGTCTTGTAAATGGTTCTTCTATGGATTTTTTGATTTTTTGGATTTTTTTCATGGACATTCATCTTCTTTTTGTTGTTTTTCTTTGTGGTTTTTCTCATTTCATTTCCATTCTAGTTGATTTTCAATACATTTTTACTTTCATCCTTCAATGTGTCGTATCATCTCATTGCTTTCATGCATGTCATGTTGGGTGTTTTAACATTCACTTGCAGCCATTGTGTGTGACAGACATGTGTTCATTTGCATTATTTACATTGGGTGTGTAACATGTAATTGCCTTTGATATGTGGGTGGATGTGATAGTTGGTTGGGCCTTTTGGCAGGGGAGGTTGGCCATTACGGACATGATTGGGGATTGTTGGGACCCAGGTGCAGGGGGGCATGGATGGGACATGGGCGAGGGCCTGGTGGAGGGTGCCCCGCAATGCTGGGGGTGGTGGGGGACATGAGTTGGACATGGGTGGGGGCCTGCTGGCAGGTGCCCCACAGTGCTGGGGGGTGGGGGTGCAAGGGGACATGAGTGGGGGCCTGCTGGGGGGTGGGGGTGCAAGGGGACATGAGTGGGACATGGTTGGGGGCCTGCTGGCAGGTGCCCCACAGTGCTGGGGGGTGGGGGTGCAGGGGGACATGAGTGGGACATGGTTGGGGGCCTGCTGGCAGGTGCCCCACAGTGCTGGGGGTGGGGGTGCAAGGGGACATGAGTGGGGGCCTGCTGGGGGGTGGGTGTGCAGGGGGACATGAGTGGGGGCCTGCTGGGGGGTGGGGGTGCAAGGGGACATGAGTGGGGGCCTGCTGGGGGGTGGGGGTGCAGGGGGACATGAGTGGGGGCCTGCTGGGGGGTGGGGGTGCAGGGGGACATGAGTGGGACATGGTTGGGGGCCTGCTGGCAGGTGCCCCACAGGCTGGGGGGTGGGGGTGCAAGGGGACATGAGTGGGGGCCTGCTGGGGGGTGGGGGTGCAGGGGGACATGAGTGGGGGCCTGCTGGGGGGTGGGGGTGCAGGGGGACATGAGTGGGGGCCTGCTGGGGGGTGGGGGTGCAGGGGGACATGAGTGGGACATGGTTGGGGGCCTGCTGGCAGGTGCCCCTCAGTGCTGGGGGGTGGGGGTGCAGGGGGACATGAGTGGGACATGGTTGGGGGCCTGCTGGCAGGTGCCCCACAGTGCTGGGGGGTGGGGGTGCAAGGGGACATGAGTGGGGGCCTGCTGGGGGGTGGGGGTGCAGGGGGACATGAGTGGGGGCCTGCTGGGGGGTGGGGGTGCAAGGGGACATGAGTGGGGGCCTGCTGGGGGGTGGGGGTGCAGGGGGACATGAGTGGGGGCCTGCTGGGGGGTGGGGGTGCAGGGGGACATGAGTGGGACATGGTTGGGGGCCTGCTGGCAGGTGCCCCACAGTGCTGGGGGGTGGGGGTGCAAGGGGACATGTGTGGGGGCCTGCTGGGGGGTGGGGGTGCAGGGGGACATGAGTGGGGGCCTGCTGGGGGGTGGGGGTGCAAGGGGACATGAGTGGGGGCCTGCTGGGGGGTGGGGGTGCAGGGGGACATGAGTGGGGGCCTGCTGGGGGGTGGGGGTGCAGGGGGACATGAGTGGGACATGGTTGGGGGCCTGCTGGCAGGTGCCCCACAGTGCTGGGGGGTGGGGGTGCAAGGGGACATGAGTGGGGGCCTGCTGGGGGGTGGGGGTGCAGGGGGACATGAGTGGGACATGGTTGGGGGCCTGCTGGCAGGTGCCCCACAGTGCTGGGGGGTGGGGGTGCAGGGGGACATGAGTGGGACATGGTTGGGGGCCTGCTGGCAGGTGCCCCACAGTGCTGGGGGGTGGGGGTGCAAGGGGACATGAGTGGGGGCCTGCTGGGGGGTGGGGGTTCAGGGGGACATGAGTGGGGGCCTGCTGGGGGGTGGGGGTGCAAGGGGACATGAGTGGGACATGGTTGGGGGCCTGCTGGCAGGTGCCCCACAGTGCTGGGGGGTGGGGGTGCAGGGGGACATGAGTGGGACATGGTTGGGGGCCTGCTGGCAGGTGCCCCACAGTGCTGGGGGGTGGGGGTGCAAGGGGACATGAGTGGGGGCCTGCTGGGGGGTGGGGGTGCAGGGGGACATGAGTGGGGGCCTGCTGGGGGGTGGGGGTGCAAGGGGACATGAGTGGGGGCCTGCTGGGGGGTGGGGGTGCAGGGGGACATGAGTGGGGGCCTGCTGGGGGGTGGGGGTGCAGGGGGACATGAGTGGGACATGGTTGGGGGCCTGCTGGCAGGTGCCCCACAGTGCTGGGGGGTGCAGGGGGACATGAGTGGGACATGGTTGGGGGCCTGCTGGCAGGTGCCCCACAGTGCTGGGGGGTGGGGGTGCAAGGGGACATGAGTGGGGGCCTGCTGGGGGGTGGGGGTGCAGGGGGACATGAGTGGGGGCCTGCTGGGGGGTGGGGGTGCAGGGGGACATGAGTGGGACATGGTTGGGGGCCTGCTGGCAGGTGCCCCACAGTGCTGGGGGGTGGGGGTGCAAGGGGACATGAGTGGGGGCCTGCTGGGGGGTGGGGGTGCAGGGGGACATGAGTGGGGGCCTGCTGGGGGGTGGGGGTGCAAGGGGACATAAGTGGGGGCCTGCTGGGGGGTGGGGGTGCAGGGGGACATGAGTGGGGGCCTGCTGGGGGGTGGGGGTGCAGGGGGACATGAGTGGGACATGGTTGGGGGCCTGCTGGCAGGTGCCCCACAGTGCTGGGGGGTGGGGGTGCAGGGGGACATGAGTGGGACATGGTTGGGGGCCTGCTGGCAGGTGCCCCACAGTGCTGGGGGTGGGGGTGCAAGGGGACATGAGTGGGGGCCTGCTGGGGGGTGGGGGTGCAGGGGGACATGAGTGGGGGCCTGCTGGGGGGTGGGGGTGCAGGGGGACATGAGTGGGACATGGTTGGGGGCCTGCTGGCAGGTGCCCCACAGTGCTGGGGGTGGGGGTGCAAGGGGACATGAGTGGGGGCCTGCTGGGGGGTGGGGGTGCAGGGGGACATGAGTGGGGGCCTGCTGGGGGGTGGGGGTGCAGGGGGACATGAGTGGGGGCCTGCTGGGGGGTGGGGGTGCAGGGGGACATGAGTGGGACATGGTTGGGGGCCTGCTGGCAGGTGCCCCACAGTGCTGGGGGGTGGGGGTGCAAGGGGACATGAGTGGGGGCCTGCTGGGGGGTGGGGGTGCAGGGGGACATGAGTGGGGGCCTGCTGGGGGGTGGGGGTGCAAGGGGACATGAGTGGGGGCCTGCTGGGGGGTGGGGGTGCAGGGGGACATGAGTGGGGGCCTGCTGGGGGGTGGGGGTGCAGGGGGACATGAGTGGGACATGGTTGGGGGCCTGCTGGCAGGTGCCCCACAGTGCTGGGGGGTGGGGGTGCAGGGGGACATGAGTGGGACATGGTTGGGGGCCTGCTGGCAGGTGCCCCACAGTGCTGGGGGGTGGGGGTGCAAGGGGATATGAGTGGGGGCCTGCTGGGGGGTGGGGGTGCAAGGGGACATTAGTGGGACATGGTTGGGGGCCTGCTGGCAGGTGCCCCACAGTGCTGGGGGGTGGGGGTGCAGGGGGACATGAGTGGGGGCCTGCTGGGGGGTGGGGGTGCAGGGGGACATGAGTGGGGGCCTGCTGGGGGGTGGGGGTGCAGGGGGACATGAGTGGGGGCCTGCTGGGGGGTGGGGGTGCAGGGGGACATGAGTGGGACATGGTTGGGGGCCTGCTGGCAGGTGCCCCACAGTGCTGGGGGGTGGGGGTGCAAGGGGACATGAGTGGGGGCCTGCTGGGGGTGGGGGTGCAGGGGGACATGAGTGGGGGCCTGCTGGGGGGTGGGGGTGCAAGGGGACATGAGTGGGGGCCTGCTGGGGGGTGGGGGTGCAGGGGGACATGAGTGGGGGCCTGCTGGGGGGTGGGGGTGCAGGGGGACATGAGTGGGACATGGTTGGGGGCCTGCTGGCAGGTGCCCCACAGTGCTGGGGGGTGGGGGTGCGGGGGGACATGAGTGGGACATGGTTGGGGGCCTGCTGGCAGGTGCCCCACAGTGCTGGGGGGTGGGGGTGCAAGGGGATATGAGTGGGGGCCTGCTGGGGGGTGGGGGTGCAAGGGGACATTAGTGGGACATGGTTGGGGGCCTGCTGGCAGGTGCCCCACAGTGCTGGGGGGTGGGGGTGCAGGGGGACATGAGTGGGGGCCTGCTGGGGGGTGGGGGTGCAAGGGGACATGAGTGGGACATGGTTGGGGGCCTGCTGGCAGGTGCCCCACAGTGCTGGGGGGTGGGGGTGCAGGGGGACATGAGTGGGACATGGTTGGGGGCCTGCTGGCAGGTGCCCCACAGTGCTGGGGGGTGGGGGTGCAAGGGGACATGAGTGGGGGCCTGCTGGGGGGTGGGGGTGCAAGGGGACATGGTTGGGGGCCTGCTGGCAGGTGCCCCACAGTGCTGGGGGGTGGGGGTGCAGGGGGACATGAGTGGGGGCCTGCTGGGGGGTGGGGGTGCAAGGGGACATGAGTGGGGGCCTGCTGGGGGGTGGGGGTGCAAGGGGACATGTGGCTTGGCTGGGGGGCATGCCCATGGTGGATGTGCTGCCTGCGGGACATGACCAGGGGTGCAGGCTAGTCCCCTGTGGTGTGGGCTGCCTGCAGAGGTCGTGGAGGGGGTAGAGGGGAGACCTGGGAGGACCCACACTGGCAATTCACCTCTTCAACTTCCCGCACACCCACGTAATACACTGCCCCACTCGTACAGGCCCAATCGCGTGTAGAATTTCTCGCGCACCCCTGAAATCCACGTACCCAGGCCAATCGCGTGTAGAATTTCTCGCGCACCCCTGAAATACACGTACCCTGCTGAAATCGCGTGTAGAATTTCTCGCGCACCCCTGAAATACACGTACCCTGCTGAAATCGCGTGTAGAATTTCTCGCGCACCCCTGAAATACACGCGCCCAGGCTATCCGCGTGTAGAATTTCTCGCGCACCCCTGAAATACACGCGCCCAGGCTATTCGCGTGTGGAACTTCACGCGAACCCCTGAAATACACGTAGCACGCTCCCCCAGGCCCGATCGCGTGAATCAGTTCACGCGAACCCCTGAAATACACGTAGCCCGCTCCCCCAGGCCCGATCGCGTGAATAAGTTCACGCGAACCCCTGAAATACACGTAGCCCGCTCCCCCAGGCCCGATCGCGTGAGTGACTTCACGTGAACCCCTGGAATACACGTAGCCCGCTTGCCGTGCTGGTACAGGGTTAGCGCAGCCCTTTGCGCTGGATTGGGGATTTTGATGGCTTTTCCCTGCGCGGAAGGCGTTCTTGGGGGCGTAACTGGCGCTGCTGCAAGGTCGCTGCGCCACTATGCGCCACGGCTGGTTTTGGTGGCTGGGATCCATGAATACGCTGTGCGCGGAAATGGGTTTTGGCGCACGCGGCTGGCGCAGGGATTCGCACGCGCACACTGTGCGCCAGCCGCGTGCGCCACTTGTGCGCCGAATTCTATGAATTGGCCCCTAAATCTCTTTAAAAGATAGCTTTTATCAGATTCTGCTCACAGGAGTCTGGGCCTAAAAATAAAAGTACATAACCCAAAACTGTTTATTCTCCGCTGTATGCTATTTTCAGTCTCTGGAAATACGGGTTCCTATTTAATACCAAAGTGTCCAACACTTGACTTTAGATTTGGTGACTCCGACCTCCTAAAGAGATGTACTTACACTGCTGTTTGAATGTGCTGATCCCATTTTAAATGTGTTGGTACTGAGAAGTCGGCAACCACGCGAGGTGCGCAGTAATTTGCTCAGGTCACATGCTGCAACACACCTTTCCTTTAACAGAATTCATCGCTGAGTGTCACTCAAACACAACCTTGCTAATGTTTCTCTTCCATAACGTCATAAATGACACGTTTACTGCTATATAAACCGGTGCTAGGGAGACATCAACACTAGGAAATCAACAAGACACTGCAGGCATAGAGAGCAATATCCCTGATTCACCAACACCTGTGATCGGCCCAGCTGAAGATAGTACTATACCAAGGGACTATGCCCTTGCACAGGATGGCAAAATGCTTGCGTGGGGCCGTTTTTTGGGTCAAAGTGTGCCACTGTTTTGGCCAATGTGGGCCAGTTTGATGAGTTACTTCACTATGCTGCTACTACTTGTGACCAGTTTTCTGAATAAATATTCTTTAAAATGCACAGTTTGCATCACATTTTATCAAAAAACTCCCCCTTGGGTACTATTCAAACAGTGTCACAAAAGGAATGAATTGGCATTTCCAACCGTGGCCCACTTTTTTATTGGTGCACGAGACAAATTTATGCCCCATTCCGACCATGCCCTTGCAAAACCTGAATTACATTAAATAGGCAGCTGGTACTACAAGCACCAACAATTTCCATGCAGCCCAAAATGCTCAGACCGTCTTCTTTGTTTGGGCCTCACTTTATCAGAAGGGTCTGGCCATGCTCATTCTCTAGGGATCACCACAGAGGAGCTGAATGTAATGGATTGCCATCTGGCATGGGTGTAAAGCTATGGCTTTTTTTATTTTTATTAATAAAATGATGTGGTTTATTCCAACTCTGAAAGAGTGATCTGCCATCAGCAGAGTCCGAGGATTCTCATTGTAAGTAAGTTAAGATGAGTATGAATGGTGCAGTAGAATACGATCCTTTCAAGAAAGTATATCGGTACGAGATATTTTCGGATAATGAAGACGGGTTAACTTTTTGTAGACACTGAAGCCGACCGCTCAGGAGTCACGCAGCGATTTTCGTCAGTGGAACTCTATTGGGGTAATTCATGGAATTTCGCACAAAAGTGGCGCACGCGGCTGGCGCACAGTGTTCCCGTGCGATAGACTGCGCCAGCCGCGTGCGATAAAATCCATTTCATCGCACAGCGTATTCATGGATTTTAGCCTCCAAAACCAGCCGTGGCGCAGAGTGGCGCAGCGACCCTTCAGCAGCGCCAGTTACGCCCCCAAGAACGCCCTCGCGCAAGGAAAATCCATCAAAATTCCCAATTCAGCGCAAAGGGCTGCGCTAACCCTGGAGAAGTTTACAGGGCTGCCAAATAGCAAACGCCAAGCGGGGAACGTGTATTTCAGGGGTGCGCGGGAAGTTCCACACGCGATTGGGCTGGGTCCGTGTATTCCAGGGGTGCGCGGGAAGTGCCACACGCGATTTCAGCAGGGTACGTGCATTTCGGGGTGCGCGGGAAGTTCCACATGCGATTGGGCTGGGTACGTGTATTTCAGGGGTGCGCGGGAAGTTCCACACGCGATTGGGCTGGGTCCGTGTATTCCAGGGGTGCGCGGGAAGTGCCACACGCAATTTCAGCAGGGTACGTGTATTTCGGGGTGTGTGGGGAGTTTCACACGCAATTGGGCTGGGTCCGTGTATTCCAGGGGTGCGCGGGAAGTGCCACATGCGATTTCAGCAGGGTACGTGTATTTCGGGGTGTGCGAGAAGTTTCACACGCGATTGTGCCGGGTACGTGTATTTCAGGGGTGCGCGGGAAGTTTCACACACGATTCCAGAAGGGTAAGTGTATTTCGGGGTGCATGGGAAGTTTCACACGCAATTGGGCTGGGTACGTGTATTTCAGGGGTGCGCGGGAAGTTTCTCACGCGATTGTGCTGGGTCCGTGTATTTCAGGGGTGCGTGGGAAGTGCCACACGCGATTTCAGCAGGGCACGTGCATTTCGGGGTGCGCGGGAAGTTCCACATGCGATTGGGCTGGGTACGTGTATAACAGGGCTGCGCGGGAAGTGCCACATGCGATTTCAGCAGGGTACGTGTATTTCGGGGTGTGCGAGAAGTTTCACACGCGATTGTGCCGGGTACGTGTATTTCAGGGGTGCGCGGGAAGTTTCACACACGATTCCAGAAGGGTAAGTGTATTTCGGGGTGCATGGGAAGTTTCACACGCAATTGGGCTGGGTACGCGTATTTCAGGGGTGCGCGGGAAGTTTCTCACGCGATTGTGCTGGGTCCGTGTATTTCAGGGGTGCGTGGGAAGTGCCACACGCGATTTCAGCAGGGCACGTGCATTTCGGGGGTGCGCGGGAAGTTCCACATGCGATTGGGCTGGGTACGTGTATATCAGGGGTGCACGGGAAGTTTCACACGCGATTGTGCTGGGTATGTGTATTTCAGGGGTGCGCGGGAAGTTTCACACGCGATTCCAGCAGGGTAAGTGTATTTCGGGGTGCGCGGGAAGTTTCACACGCGATTGTGCTGAGTACGTGTATTTCAGGGGTGCACGGGAATTTCCACACGCGATTGGGCTGGGTCTGTGTATTCCAGGGGTGCGCGGGAAGTGCCACACGTGATTTCAGCAGGGTACGTGTATTTCGGGGTGTGCGGGAAGTTTCACACACGATTGTGCCGGGTATGTGTATTTCAGGGGTGCGCAGGAAGTTTCACACACGATTCCAGAAGGGTAAGTGTATTTCGGGGTGCGCGGGAAGTTTCACATGCAATTGGGCTGGGTACGTGTATTTCAGGGGTGCGCTGGAAGTTTCACACGCGATTGTGCTGGGTCCGTGTATTTCAGGGTTGCGTGGGAAGTGCCACACGTGATTTCAGCAGGGCACGTGCATTTCGGGGTGCGCGGGAAGCTCCACACGCGATTGGGCTGGGTACGTGTATATCAGGGGTGCGCGGGAAGTTTCACACGCGATTGTGCTGGGTACGTGTATTTCAGGTGTGCGCGGGATGTTTCACACGTGATTCCAGAAGGGTAAGTGTATTTCGGGGTGCGCGGGAAGTTTCACACGCAATTGGGCTGGGTATGTATATTTCAGGGGTGCGCGGGAAGTTTCACACGCGATTGTGCTTGGTCCGTGTATTTCAGGGTTGCGCGGGAAGTTCCATACGCGATTGGGCTGGGTCCGTGTATTCCAGGGGTGCGCGGGAAGTGCCACACGTGATTTCAGCAGGGTACGTGTATTTCGGGGTGTGCGGGAAGTTTCACACACGATTGTGCCAGGTACGTGTATTTCAGGGGTGCGCGGGAAGTTTCACACACGATTCCAGAAGGGTAAGTGTATTTCGGGGTGCACGGGAAGTTTCACACGCAATTGGGCTGGGTACGTGTATTTCAGGGGTGCGCGGGAAGTTTCACACGCGATTGTGCTGGGTATGTGTATTTCAGGGGTGCGCGGGAAGTTTCACACGCGATTCCAGCAGGGTAGGTGTATTTCGGGGTGCGCGGGAAGTTTCACACGCGATTGTGCTGGGTACGTGTATTTCAGGGGTGCACGGGAAGTTCCACACGCGATTGGGCTGGGTCCGTGTATTCCAGGGGTGCGCGGTAAGTGCCACACATGATTTCAGCAGGGTACGTGTATTTCGGGGTGTGCGGGAAGTTTCACACACGATTGTGCCGGGTACGTGTATTTCAGGGGTGCGCAGGAAGTTTCACACACGATTCCAGAAGGGTAAGTGTATTTCGGGGTGCGCAGGAAGTTTCACATGCAATTGGGCTGGGTACGTGTATTTCAGGGGTGCGCTGGAAGTTTCACACGCGATTGTGCTGGGTCCGTGTATTTCAGGGGTGCGTGGGAAGTGCCACACGTGATTTCAGCAGGGCACGTGCATTTCGGGGTGCGCGGGAAGCTCCACACGCGATTGGGCTGGGTACGTGTATATCAGGGGTGCGCGGGAAGTTTCACACGCGATTGTGCTGGGTACGTGTATTTCAGGTGTGCGCGGGAAGTTTCACACGCGATTCCAGCAGGGTAAGTGTATTTCGGGGTGCGCGGGAAGTTTCACACGTGATTGTGCTGGGTACGTGTATTTCAGGGGTGCACGGGAAGTTCCACATGCGATTGGGTTGGGTCCGTGTATTCCAGGGGTGCGCGGGAAGTGCCACACGTGATTTCAGCAGGGTACGTGTATTTCGGGGTGTGCAGGAAGTTTCACACGCAATTGTACCGGGTACGTGTATTTCAGGGGTGCGCAGGAAGTTTCACACGCGATTGTGCTGGGTCCGTGTATTTCAGGGGTGCGTGGGAAGTGCCACACGTGATTTCAGCAGGGCACGTGCATTTCGGGGTGCGCGGGAAGCTCCACACGCGATTGGGCTGGGTACGTGTATATCAGGGGTGCGCGGGAAGTTTCACACGCGATTGTGCTGGGTATGTGTATTTCAGGTGTGGGCGGGAAGTTTCACACGCGATTCCAGCAGGGTAAGTGTATTTTGGGGTGCGCGGGAAGTTTCACACGTGATTGTGCTGGGTACGTGTATTTCAGGGGTGCACGGGAAGTTCCACACGCGATTGGGCTGGGTCCGTGTATTCCAGGGGTGCGCGGGAAGTGCCAAACGTGATTTCAGCAGGGTACGTGTATTTTGGGGTGTGCAGGAAGTTTCACACGCGATTGTGCCGGGTACCTGTATTTCAGGGGTGCGCAGGAAGTTTCACACACGATTCCAGAAGGGTAAGTGTATTTCGGGGTGCGCGGGAAGTTTCACACGGAATTGGGCTGGGTATGTATATTTCAGGGGTGCGCGGGAAGTTTCACACGCGATTGTGCTTGGTCTGTGTATTTCAGGGTTGCGCGGGAAGTTCCACACGCGATTGGGCTGGGTCCGTGTATTCCAGGGGTGCGCGGGAAGTGCCACACGTGATTTCAGGAGGGTACGTGTATTTCGGGGTGTGCGGGAAGTTTCACACGCGATTGTGCCGGGTATGTGTATTTCAGGGGTGCGCGGGAAGTTTCACACACGATTCCAGAAGGGTAAGTGTATTTCGGGGTGCACGGGAAGTTTCACACACAATTGGGCTGGGTACGTGTATTTCAGGGGTGCGCGGGAAGTTTCACACGCGATTGTGCTGGGTATGTGTATTTCAGGGGTGCGCGGGAAGTTTCACACGCGATTCCAGCAGGGTAAGTGTATTTCGGGGTGCGCGGGAAGTTTCACACGTGATTGTGCTGGGTACGTGTATTTCAGGGGTGCACGGGAAGTTCCACACGCGATTGGGCTGGGTCCGTGTATTCCAGGGGTGCGCGGGAAGTGCCACACATGATTTCAGTAGGGTACGTGTATTTCGGGGTGTGCGGGAAGTTTCACACACGATTGTGCCGGTTACGTGTATTTCAGGGGTGCGCAGGAAGTTTCACACACGATTCCAGAAGGGTAAGTGTATTTCGGGGTGCGCGGGAAGTTTCACATGCAATTGGGCTGGGTACGTGTATTTCAGGGGTGCGCTGGAAGTTTCACACGCGATTGTGCTGGGTCCGTGTATTTCAGGGGTGCGTGGGAAGTGCCACACGTGATTTCAGCAGGGCACGTGCATTTCGGGGTGCGCGGGAAGTTCCACATGCGATTGGGCTGGGTACGTGTATATCAGGGGTGCGCGGGAAGTTTCACACGCGATTCCAGCAGGGTAAGTGTATTTCGGGGTGCGCGGGAAGTTTCACACGCGATTGTGCTGAGTACGTGTATTTCAGGGGTGCACGGGAATTTCCACACGCGATTGGGCTGGGTCCGTGTATTCCAGGGGTGCGCGGGAAGTGCCACACGTGATTTCAGCAGGGTACGTGTATTTCGGGGTGTGCGGGAAGTTTCACACACGATTGTGCCGGGTATGTGTATTTCAGGGGTGCGCAGGAAGTTTCACACACGATTCCAGAAGGGTAAGTGTATTTCGGGGTGCGCGGGAAGTTTCACATGCAATTGGGCTGGGTACGTGTATTTCAGGGGTGCGCTGGAAGTTTCACACGCGATTGTGCTGGGTCCGTGTATTTCAGGGTTGCGTGGGAAGTGCCACACGTGATTTCAGCAGGGCACGTGCATTTCGGGGTGCGCGGGAAGCTCCACACGCGATTGGGCTGGGTACGTGTATATCAGGGGTGCGCGGGAAGTTTCACACGCGATTGTGCTGGGTACGTGTATTTCAGGTGTGCGCGGGATGTTTCACACGTGATTCCAGAAGGGTAAGTGTATTTCGGGGTGCGCGGGAAGTTTCACACGCAATTGGGCTGGGTATGTATATTTCAGGGGTGCGCGGGAAGTTTCACACGCGATTGTGCTTGGTCCGTGTATTTCAGGGTTGCGCGGGAAGTTCCATACGCGATTGGGCTGGGTCCGTGTATTCCAGGGGTGCGCGGGAAGTGCCACACGTGATTTCAGCAGGGTACGTGTATTTCGGGGTGTGCGGGAAGTTTCACACGCGATTGTGCCAGGTACGTGTATTTCAGGGGTGCGCGGGAAGTTTCACACACGATTCCAGAAGGGTAAGTCTATTTCGGGGTGCACGGGAAGTTTCACACGCAATTGGGCTGGGTACGTGTATTTCAGGGGTGCGCGGGAAGTTTCACATGCGATTGTGCTGGGTATGTGTATTTCAGGGGTGCGCTGGAAGTTTCACACGCGATTCCAGCAGGGTAGGTGTATTTCGGGGTGCGCGGGAAGTTTCACACGCGATTGTGCTGGGTCCGTGTATTCCAGGGGTGCTCGGTAAGTGCCACACATGATTTCAGCAGGGTACGTGTATTTCGGGGTGTGCGGGAAGTTTCACACACGATTGTGCCGGGTACGTGTATTTCAGGGGTGCGCAGGAAGTTTCACACACGATTCCAGAAGGGTAAGTGTATTTCGGGGTGCGCAGGAAGTTTCACATGCAATTGGGCTGGGTACGTGTATTTCAGGGGTGCGCTGGAAGTGTCACACGCGATTGTGCTGGGTCCGTGTATTTCAGGGGTGCGTGGGAAGTGCCACACGTGATTTCAGCAGGGCACGTGCATTTCGGGGTGCGCGGGAAGCTCCACACGCGATTGGGCTGGGTACGTGTATATCAGGGGTGCGCGGGAAGTTTCACACGCGATTGTGCTGGGTACGTGTATTTCAGGTGTGCGCGAGAAGTTTCACACGCGATTCCAGCAGGGTAAGTGTATTTCGGGGTGCGCGGGAAGTTTCACACGTGATTGTGCTGGGTACGTGTATTTCAGGGGTGCACGGGAAGTTCCACATGCGATTGGGTTGGGTCCGTGTATTCCAGGGGTGCGCGGGAAGTGCCACACGTGATTTCAGCAGGGTACGTGTATTTCGGGGTGTGCAGGAAGTTTCACACGCAATTGTACCGGGTACGTGTATTTCAGGGGTGCGCAGGAAGTTTCACACGCGATTGTGCTGGGTCCGTGTATTTCAGGGGTGCGTGGGAAGTGCCACACGTGATTTCAGCAGGGCACGTGCATTTCGGGGTGCGCGGGAAGCTCCACACGCGATTGGGCTGGGTACGTGTATATCAGGGGTGCGCGGGAAGTTTCACACGCGATTGTGCTGGGTATGTGTATTTCAGGTGTGCGCGGGAAGTTTCACACGCGATTCCAGCAGGGTAAGTGTATTTTGGGGTGCGCGGGAAGGTTCACACGTGATTGTGCTGGGTACGTGTATTTCAGGGGTGCACGGGAAGTTCCACACGCGATTGGGCTGGGTCCGTGTATTCCAGGGGTGCGCGGGAAGTGCCAAACGTGATTTCAGCAGGGTACGTGTATTTTGGGGTGTGCAGGAAGTTTCACACGCGATTGTGCCGGGTACCTGTATTTCAGGGGTGCGCAGGAAGTTTCACACACGATTCCAGAAGGGTAAGTGTATTTCGGGGTGCGCGGGAAGTTTCACACGCAATTGGGCTGGGTATGTATATTTCAGGGGTGCGCGGGAAGTTTCACACGCGATTGTGCTTGGTCTGTGTATTTCAGGGTTGCGCGGGAAGTTCCACACGCGATTGGGCTGGGTCCGTGTATTCCAGGGGTGCGCGGGAAGTGCCACACGTGATTTCAGGAGGGTACGTGTATTTCGGGGTGTGCGGGAAGTTTCACACGCGATTGTGCCGGGTACGTGTATTTCAGGGGTGCGCGGGAAGTTTCACACACGATTCCAGAAGGGTAAGTGTATTTCGGGGTGCACGGGAAGTTTCACACACAATTGGGCTGGGTACGTGTATTTCAGGGGTGCGCGGGAAGTTTCACACGCGATTGTGCTGGGTATGTGTATTTCAGGGGTGCGCGGGAAGTTTCACACGCGATTCCAGCAGGGTAAGTGTATTTCGGGGTGCGCGGGAAGTTTCACACGTGATTGTGCTGGGTACGTGTATTTCAGGGGTGCACGGGAAGTTCCACACGCGATTGGGCTGGGTCCGTGTATTCCAGGGGTGCGCGGGAAGTGCCACACATGATTTCAGTAGGGTACGTGTATTTCGGGGTGTGCGGGAAGTTTCACACACGATTGTGCCGGTTACGTGTATTTCAGGGGTGCGCAGGAAGTTTCACACACGATTCCAGAAGGGTAAGTGTATTTCGGGGTGCGCGGGAAGTTTCACATGCAATTGGGCTGGGTACGTGTATTTCAGGGGTGCGCTGGAAGTTTCACACGCGATTGTGCTGGGTCCGTGTATTTCAGGGGTGCGTGGGAAGTGCCACACGTGATTTCAGCAGGGCACGTGCATTTTGGGGTGCGCGGGAAGCTCCACACGCGATTGGGCTGGGTACGTGTATATCAGGGGTGCGCGGGAAGTGCCACACGCGATTTCAGCAGGGCACGTGCATTTCGGGGTGCGCGGGAAGTTCCACACGCGATTGGGCTGGGTACGTGTATTTCAGGGGTGCACGGGAAGTTTCACACGCGATTGTGCTGGGTATGTGTATTTCAGGGCTGCGCGGGAAGTTTCACACGCGATTCCAGCAGGGTAAGTGTATTTCGGGGTGCGCAGGAAGTTTCACACGCGATTGTGCTGGGTACGTGTATTTCAGGGGTGCACGGGAAGTTCCACACGCGATTGGGCTGGGTCCGTGTATTCCAGGGGTGCGCGGGAAGTGCCACACGTGATTTCAGCAGGGTACGTGTATTTCGGGGTGTGCGGGAAGTTTCACACACGATTGTGCCGGGTACGTGTATTTCAGGGGTGCGCAGGAAGTTTCACACACGATTCCAGAAGGGTAAGTGTATTTCGGGGTGCGCGGGAAGTTTCACATTTGATTGCGCTTGGTCCGTGTATTCCAGGGGTGCGCGGGAAGTGCCACACATGATTTCAGTAGGGTACGTGTATTTCGGGGTGTGCGGGAAGTTTCACACACGATTGTGCCGGTTACGTGTATTTCAGGGGTGCGCAGGAAGTTTCACACACGATTCCAGAAGGGTAAGTGTATTTCGGGGTGCGCGGGAAGTTTCACATGCAATTGGGCTGGGTACGTGTATTTCAGGGGTGCGCTGGAAGTTTCACACGCGATTGTGCTGGGTCCGTGTATTTCAGGGGTGCGTGGGAAGTGCCACACGTGATTTCAGCAGGGCACGTGCATTTTGGGGTGCGCGGGAAGCTCCACACGCGATTGGGCTGGGTACGTGTATATCAGGGGTGCGCGGGAAGTGCCACACGCGATTTCAGCAGGGCACGTGCATTTCGGGGTGCGCGGGAAGTTCCACACGCGATTGTGCTGGGTACGTGTATTTCAGGGGTGCGTGGGAAGTTTCACACGCGATTGTGCTGGGTATGTGTATTTCAGGGCTGCGCGGGAAGTTTCACACGCGATTCCAGCAGGGTAAGTGTATTTCGGGGTGCGCAGGAAGTTTCACACGCGATTGTGCTGGGTACGTGTATTTCAGGGGTGCACGGGAAGTTCCACACGCGATTGGGCTGGGTCCGTGTATTCCAGGGGTGCGCGGGAAGTGCCACACGTGATTTCAGCAGGGTACGTGTATTTCGGGGTGTGCGGGAAGTTTCACACACGATTGTGCCGGGTACGTGTATTTCAGGGGTGCGCAGGAAGTTTCACACACGATTCCAGAAGGGTAAGTGTATTTCGGGGTGCGCGGGAAGTTTCACATTTGATTGCGCTTGGTCCGTGTGTTTCAGGGGTGCGCGGGAAGTGCCACACGCAATTTCAGCAGGGCCCATGCATTTCGGGGTGCACGGGAAGTTTCACACGTGATTGTGCTGGGTACGTGTATTTCAGGGGTGCGCGGGAAGTTCCACACACGATTGGGCTGGGTCCGTGTATTCCAGGGGTGCGCGGGAAGTGCCACACACGATTTCAGCAGGGTACGTGTATTTCGGGGTGCGCGGGAAGTTTCACACGCGATTGTGCCAGGTACGTGTATTTCAGGGGTGCGCGGGAAGTTTCACACGCGATTGGGCTGGGTACGTGTATTTCAGGGGTGCGCGGGAAGTTTCACACGCAATTGTGCTGGGTGCGTGTATTTCAGGGGTGCGCGGGAAGTGGCACACGCAATTTCAGCAGGGTACGTGCATTTCGGGGTGCGTGGGAAGTTCCACACACGATTGGGCTGGGTACGTGTATTTCAGGGGTGCGCGGGAAGTTTCACACGCGATTGTGCTGGGTACGTGTATTTCAGGGGTGCGTGGAAGTTTCACACGTGATTGGGCTGGGTCCGTGTATTCCAGGGGTGCGCGGGAAGTGCCACACGTGATTTCAGCAGGGTCCGTGTATTTCGGGGTGCGCGGGAAGTTTCACACGCGATTGTGCCGGATATGTGTATTTCAGGGGTGCGCGGGAAGTTGCACACGCGATTCCAGCAGGGTAAGTGTATTTCGGGGTGCACGGGAAGTTTCACACGCGATTGTGCTGGGTACGTGTATTCCAGGGGTGCGCGGGAAGTGCCACACGTGATTTCAGCAGGGTGCGTGTATTTCGGGGTGCGCGGGAAGTTTCACACGCGATTGTGCCGGATATGTGTATTTCAGGGGTGCGCGGGAAGTTGCACACGCGATTCCAGCAGGGTAAGTGTATTTCGGGGTGCGCAGGAAGTTTCACACGCGATTGTGCTGGGTACGTGTATTTCAGGGGTGCACGGGAAGTTCCACACGCGATTGGGCTGGGTCCGTGTATTCCAGGGGTGCGCGGGAAGTGCCACACGTGATTTCAGCAGGGTACGTGTATTTCGGGGTGTGCGGGAAGTTTCACACACGATTGTGCCGGGTACGTGTATTTCAGGGGTGCGCAGGAAGTTTCACACACGATTCCAGAAGGGTAAGTGTATTTCGGGGTGCGCGGGAAGTTTCACACGCAATTGGGCTGGGTATGTGTATTTCAGGGGTGCGCGGGAAGTTTCACATTTGATTGCGCTTGGTCTGTGTGTTTCAGGGGTGCGCGGGAAGTGCCACACACAATTTCAGCAGGGCCCATGCATTTCGGGGTGCACGGGAAGTTCCACACGCGATTGGGCTGGGTACGTGTATATCAGGGGTGCGCGGGAAGTTTCACACGCGATTGTGCTGGGTATGTGTATTTCAGGGGTGCGCGGGAAGTTTCACACGCGATTCCATCAGGGTAAGTGTATTTCGGGGTGCGCGGGAAGTTTCACACGCGATTGGGCTGGGTACGTGTATTTCAGGGGTGCGCGGGAAGTTTCACACGCGATTGTGCTGGGTCCGTGTATTTCAGGGGTGCGCGGGAAGTGCCACACGTTATTTCAGCAGGGTACGTGCATTTTGTGGTGCGTGGGAAGCTCCACACGCGATTGGGCTGGGTATGTGTATATCAGGGGTGCGCGGGAAGTTTCACACGTGATTGTGCTGGGTACGTGTATTTCAGGGGTGCGCGGGAAGTTCACACGCGATTGTGCTGGGTGCGTGTATTTCAGGGGTGCGCGGGAAGTGCCACTCGCAATTTCAGCAGGGTACGTGCATTTCGGGGTGCATGGGAAGTTCCACACACGATTGGGCTGGGTACGTGTATTTCAGGGGTGCGCGGGAAGTTTCACACGCGATTGTGCTGGGTACGTGTATTTCAGGGGTGCGTGGAAGTTCCACACGTGATTGGGCTGGGTCCGTGTATTCCAGGGGTGCGCGGGAAGTGCCACACGTGATTTCAGCAGGGTACGTGTATTTCGGGGTGCGTGGGAAGTTTCACACGCGATTGTGCCGGATATGTGTATTTCAGGGGTGCGCGGGAAGTTGCACACGCGATTCCAGCAGGGTAAGTGTATTTCGGGGTGCACGGGAAGTTTCACACGCGATTGGGCTGGGTACGTGTATTTCAGGGGTGCGCAGGAAGTGCCACATGCGATTTCAGCAGGGTACGTGCATTTCGGGATGCGCAGGAAGTTCCACACGTGATTGGGCTGGGTACGTGTATTTCAGGGGTGCGCGGGAAGTTTCACACACGATTGTGCTGGGTACATGTATTGCAGGGGTGCGCAGGAAGTTCCACACGAGATTGGGCTGGGTCCGTGTATTCCAGAGGTGCGCGGGAAGCGCCACACGCGATTTCAGCAGGGTACGTGTAATTCGCGGTGCGTGGTAAGTTTCACACGCGATTGTGCCGGGTACGTGTATTTCAGGGGTGCGCAGGAAGTTTCACACGCGATTCCAGCAGGGTAAGTGTGTTTCGGGGTGCGCGGGAAGTTTCACACGCGATTGAGCTGGGTATGTGTATTTCAGGGGTGCGCGGGAAGTTTCACACGCGACTGGGCCTGGGAGAGCAGGCTACGTGTATTCCTGTGGTGGGCGGGAAGATTTACACGGTAGCCTACAACGCGCCAAAAAAGACGGTCCAATCGGGAAACACATACGCCAGCATGAAGCCGGCGTACATCGACTCGCAGGAAGCAGGCGTACGTCGACACGCACAGCATAAAGGTGCGCGCAAACAACAAACAAGCTCATACGCCAGGATGAATATACCGTTCCTAGCAGCAGTGGCCGTGGGATACCACAGGAGGAGGAGGAGGATAGTCAGGGCCAGAATCTTCACACCCAGAACCAGCCTTTTTGGGATGCCTGATGACCAGGTGTATGGGAGGTACAGGTTTCCACCTCACATAATACTCGACCTGGTCAGTGAGTGGGAGGATGACCTCACATCACCCACCCTCTGCTCCCAAGCACTCACCCCCCTGGAGAAGATCCTCAATGTACTGCACTTCTTGGCTACCGGATCATTTCAGCGGACAAGTGCCATAGTGGGGGGGTTGTCACAGGCCACGCAGTCACGGTGCCTACACCAGGTGTTGGCCATCATCACTGCACGCCCATCAGTCTGCAGGCACATATACCTGCCCAGAACACCTGCAGAAAGGCAGGCTGCCGCCCAGGATTTCTATGGGGTGCACAATTCCCCAAAGTGCTAGGTGCCATTGATTGCACCCATGTGGCTCTACGTCCCCCCAGGGCATCTGAGCACATCTATAGAAACCACAAGCACTGGCATTCCATCAACGTCCAGGTAGTATGTGATGCCAAGGGAATCATCACCTCAGTATATGCCAACTATCCAGGGTCCACCCACGACAGCTTCATTTACAGAATGTCAACCCTAAACCGGGACATGGAAGCTGGACGGCATGGCGACGCATGGCTGCTTGGTGAGTATAAATGCCACTGCACATGCATGCATGTCAGATACAGAGTAATGTCACTAACCCACTAATGATACCCATCACCGCCTCCCCAGGGGACAGTGCCTACCCTCTGAGCACCCACATGATGACGCCAATTCGGAACCCCATCACGCCTCCCGAGGTAAGATACAACACAGCCCATATTGCAACCTGAGGCATAGTGGAACGCACATTCGGAGTGCTCAAGTCATGCTTTCGCTCCCTTGACCGTTCTGGCAGGCAGCTGTTATACGCTCCCCCAGTAGTGTGCAGGATCATAGTGGCAGCATGTGTCCTGCACAATGTTGCAACACGCCGGGGCCTGGCTGTGGACATTATGGTGCCCCCACATCCCCAACCACATGCACGCCCACTGCGCATGGGAGGGGAAAGGGCACAGGGTGAGGCAGCCCGTACGCAGCTGGTGGCTAATTACTTCACATAGAAATCACACCCCTGTGGAGTGCACACAGCCCTGGCACATACCATCTGACAATCAATGATGCCTCAATCAGACAATGAGGATGAATGAAGGGACAGTCAACTGTCACAACCATAGCAGCCTGAGATTGTTCACCTGGAAGTGTTACAATGTGTGCATCCTTACCTACACACACACCACCAATGCAGTGTCATCAAAAGACACACTTCTATGCAGCAAAAATGAATACCCACTTGCAAAATACAACATGAGAACAGTGCCATGTCACCCCTCCCCGGCACCGCAACACAACACACCATGGCATGTCATGCAATGTGAGATCAAACAAAGTAATCCCCACAACATGACACAAGTGTCACAAAGTTCAGTGTCCCTAATGGAAACTAGTCACACATGAAATGCTCACAGTAATGCAGGACCAAAAACACACATGAGCAAATATTTAGCAATAATACAAATCAGCTACACAACCTCAAACCTACCATAAACATGACAGTACAAATTTTAAAAAATTGGTAGTCTCACCACCTGATAATGCCAGCACTTTGACCACTTCCAACTGTACAGTGTTGGCGCGATGCAAAAGTGTAGGTGCACTGCTTACAACATGGACTCCATCTCCAAAGTAGACGGCCTTGTGAAGAAATGAAGAATGGACCTGCAAATCAGGAGGATAAGATGGATGTAGAGGCACATATCAATACACCATGCAGTGTACAATACAACAACAATATGCACTAGGAATGTATACACAGTATTGACTACAGACTGCTCACACAGCACATGGGAGTCCAACGTCACTGTGTAAGTCAATGTCCCTTGGGCACACCCTTTGCAAGCCCATGGAAACGGGAAGCAGGAGGGGTGTGTGTCTCACAAACCCAAGCATCTAACCCAAATTCAGGACAAGCCTGCATGTGCCCAGCCACAATACAGCGGATGCCCACGGGAGCCACACAAGGCAACACACTGAAAAAAAATTCAAAAATAAAAAATAAAAAATCCAAAATAAAAAATAAAAAATTGGCCTTGTATGGGCCAGGGTGCGTGGGGGAGGCCACCCAGGAGGTCCGAGGACAGGGTGCACACCAAAACCCACCTGTGTGGAGTCTGCGAAAAAAAAACACCTCCATGGGCTCATGGCCTGCACGGCTACCCTATTGTGGGAGAATCGCTGCTGTCGCTCTCCCCACCCTCTGCAGCTGCATCAGGAGGTGGTGGCACTATGGGAGGCAGCCCACGCAAAGCCCTAGTCTGGTCCTCCATGGCAGCAAGCATGCGGGTGTGGAAGGTCTGGTTCTGGAGGATAATCGTGCGGAGGTCCCCATGCAACAACTCACGGGATGCCCGGACCTCCTCCCGAGTTGCCTCCATCTCAGCTGAGAGCGTACGTGTGAGACGCCCCAGCTGCCTTTCTGTCCTCGTGTCAGTTGAAGCCTCAAGCTCAACAAGAGTCACTCTGAGGTGACGGAGTTCCACCCTCAGGGCTTCCCTGTGGCCCTGGGACTCTATAGAAATGGCTTCCCGCAGAGTCTCCAGTGGCGCCCGTCTGTCCCTGTTGGACGCCAACATGTCCTCCCAGTGTGACTGGCAAATGGAGTCTGTTGCATGCTGTAGTTGCTCCATCAGCCTTTCTTGGGGGACAATGGAAGTGGCCACCCTATCCAGGGCCTGAGCCATCATCTCAGCTGATGCTGCCTGTTGGTTTGCCATACCGTATATGGATTGCTCCCATGCGGTATTGCCAGGTGGCGCACGGCCACCGCGTCGGCGGGCACCACACCTGTCTGGGGCAAGGCGAACTGCGCCTTGCTGTGCCGGCACTGCCTGAGGATGCAGGACTGCATTCCCCCTCTGATCTGCTAGCCCAGGAACAGGATCAGATGTTGCAGAGTGTGACCCTGCATCCGTAACCACCAAAGGCGGACCTACCAACACTGACATCCCCATTAGGGTTCTACCCCTGGTGCAGGTGGGTCGGACAGAACAGAATCCCTCCCAGAAACACTTACCTGCGACCGCACATAGGTCTCATCATCTGAATCGACACCTGAATAGAGCTCGGGGGAGGTGCACCCAGAGTCACCCCTTGAGAGAATGGTCTGCAGCAAGTGTGGGTTCTCACCCACCACCACACCACGTCCCTCACTGGTGCCCGGTCGGCCCTGAGACCCCTCCTGGGTCTGCACCATCTCCACAACCCCAGCAGTATCAAGTGTGTCATCCCCTGCAAAGACATGAAAGAAAAGAAATGGGAACAGGCATTAGCACCATGGCACACAATTAGGGCTGAGAAGCAACAGAACCAGTACTTCATTGACACATGTCCCACATGACTATAACCCTCTCATGCATGCACCATCACTGCGTATGAAGGGGAGGCAAATGGCACACATTGATGACACCAAGATGGAAGATGAACACATTTGCTGCATGCTGGCTAGCAGTGTCATCACACATTGGCCTGTGATTGGCATGTCCAATACACATACATGACACATGCCATCACACAGATGGCATGTACCATACCCATGTCACACATGTGACAATAGGACTGAGAAATGCCTAGTGAAAGTGGTGGAATGCAAACAATCAGCCTGAATGAACACAGAAAAATATGCAACAATGTTGTGGCAAGATGACACTTCAATGGCAACTGGCGTGATGTTGGGCTAAATGTCTACTGTTGCCAGAAGGGATACTGCAATACCCAAATCCTGGTGCGCAGAATGTATTGGATGAAGCACATGGGTGACCCAAACCACTCAGGCACACACATCCTCACCTGGCACTCAATCAGAATCCCTCACACCATGCACATGGATGACACACACATGCATGTGCACTCACCGGACAATGCCTCATAATCTGGCAGGTCTCCCACGCCTTGGATCTGTTCCTCCATGACGTAGGTCCCAGCAACATACTCATGTGGAGTGAGTTCAATGTCCTCTGCTGGAGACCCACCTCCAGTCACTAGAGTAGCGGTATGACTTGAGGCCAGCTTTTTCTTTGCCCTGCGCTTCAGGTCATTCCAGCGCTTGTAGCAATCATTAGCTGTGCGCCTCACGATTCCAAGGGCACTTATGATGTCCACGATCGTCTGCCAGTGTGCCTGACGTTGAGCAGGTGTCGTCTTGCACCCTGCAGTAATCAACATTTCCCGGTCATGTGCGGACACATACTCCACAAGTGCATCACGTTCGGCCTCACTAAAGCTAGGCTTCCTCGAGGTGCCGGACTGTGTAGCCGTGTCCGGGGCATCAGCCTGTACTGGACGAGCACTCTTCCTCTTCCGCTTGGAAGGTGGTGGGGATCCTGAGTGTCCTACGCCGCTCTGGACACTAGGGGCAGGAGCCCCGGTGGACTGTGTACTAGGAGTGTGGGAATGAACACTGAGGCATTAGCTGAAGTGTGATGTAGTCAGGGGGAACATCAGCAAGATGGACTTGGAGCGACACTGTCCTGGCTGGGTGAGTGAGAGCTGGGGTGGATGGTGCCGCAGCTGCCCCTGCAGCCTCCACACCCTGCCTACTTGGGGCAGCAGATGACATAGCTGCCCCTGATCCACGTGGCCTGGTGACACCAACGTGCACCGTCACACGTGGCCTAGACCTGCTGACCTGGATGTCAGCCTGGGAGTCACCCTGTGCCAGGTCTGGTGCCACAATGGGCTGGTCCAACAAGGGCTGAGCAGGGATGGTGCCAGCCACGTTACCCTCAACCAGGGGGGGGGCATGGGTGTCCCTGACTGGTCCTCCACACATGGGGGGCTAGGGGCACCCTTCAAGTCCTGGCCACGTCCCCTACCGTATCCACTACGCCCACCTCTTGAGGCTCGGCCACCTTTGCCACCCTTACCGTGTGCTCACCTCCCAACCATGGCACTGATGTTGTTGTGCGTATGGAAGTTGCAGTAAACTATTGTCCTGCGCATTTGGGGGTCAAAGGGGAAGGGTAATAGATGGAATTCGTACCCCAGTGCTCTAGCAAGGCTGTATGTGACCCCTGGGGAAAGTTACGGGTCACGCAACACACAGGCACCCCAAACAAGGGATATAATGTGCACGCAACCCCTCCTAGACCACGTGCGTGGAAAAATAAACCTGCACTACGCTGTGGCACCCAGAAACACAAGAATGAACGTATGCGTGTCACACACAGCCTAGAATGACCTCTGAAGGGGTACGCGACACACAGGGCAAGCACAGATGTTAAATACGTGCGCGACTCACCGTCTGCCTGGAAAAATAGCGTGAAAAAGATGCGCGTGTGCACACTGGCAACACCCCCGCCAAAAGAAGAATTGTACGCTGTCTTAAGAGACAGGACAACAGAAGAAGTGTACGCTGTTTGAGGAAACAGGCCCAGAAAAAAGACAAAAATAGAAAAAGCTGTCAGAGGTAACAGGGAGTACGAACTTGAAACGCTGTGAAGTAAATCGCGTGTGAACCGACAAGAAGAACAGATTTCACCCACTCGCTCTCCACGAAAAGCACGTACAAGGAAATGGCGTCCTACACGTGCCTTTTAAACATGCCCACACGTCCAGCGTCACTTCCGCGTGTACGCGCTAAGGCCCTATCCTCCAATTACACGAGCTGACACTCTGACGTGCAGTCATTGGATGTGTAACATGCACCCGTGTACAGGGTAACGGCCGCGCACGCACGTCACAGACGCGCATACGCGCTGAGGCCCTTTCCACCAATTACACGCTTTGACACTCGGACGTGCTTATTTTTTCCACACGCCATGGAAAACGCCCGTGCGCGTAACGTCATAGACGCGCCTACACGCTGGGGGCCTTTGGGCCAATTAATTCGCGTATGTGTGCTGACGCGCTTACGCGCTAAGGGCCTTTCCTCAAATTACACGCAGACGTGCTGGATTTTCATGTGCCAAATCACTCCGTATCAAGCTGGCCACGCGTAAGCACACGGAAGACCACGCTCCTGACCAGAAGGCCGAATCACTGCCCCCAGAGCCCCGAGCACGCTCCCACCTGCCATCTGCTGCTGCCAGACTGCCTGCTGCCACGTGCCCTGCCATTTGCTGCCTGCACATCAGCCAGGGGTGCTGTTGCTGTGACCACCCCTGCTGGAACCGAAGACTCCCGACTGGGATTCCATCGCTCCACAGCCCAGCCCCAGGACCCAGTTGCCCACCCACTCCTGCCTCTGGGGTTGCCATGTCGGGCACTACACCATCTGGCACCACTGGCAACCCCCAGCCAGAGAGGCAGAGGGGCACCAGCTTCACTGCCACCGAAGTTGGTGTCCTGGTGGAGCTAGCCCTGGGGCAGTATGATGCCCTCTTCGGAAGTTTGCCCGCCGACAAGGAAGGACGGACTCGGATCTGGACGGACATCGTGACTGCCATCAACGCGGAGGTGGTGGCAGTCCGACAATTCCATCATGTCAAGAAGCGCTGGGAGGACTTCAGGTCCAGGACCCTGTACAAGGTCCAGCGCCTCTTGAAGGCAGCGGATGCTAAGGGGCACCAGGGCCACTTGTCGGAAGATCAGATGAGGGTCCTGGAACGCATATCCCCAGCGCTCCATGTCCAGGTCCTTGAGAGGCAGACCCGTCTGGAGTCGAGCGGTAAGTGTACATGCATACTGATTGTAAGCTGTGCGTGTGGTGGTGTGCCAGTAGTGTGCAGGTTGCACATGTGGTTTTATGGGGCCAAGTATGGGGGTGTGTGTACAGGGCCGTGAGGCTAAGACATGCAAGGGCTCTCATGCGTGAGACATGGATGGTGCTTGTGTGTGTAGGCTTGCATGCCAAATGCAGATGTGTGTGCACACATGTTTGAATGAATGTGTATGTAAGTAGGCATGGCCGTGATGTCACACATGGATGTTGGTTTCAGCTGCATGTATCTGCACCGTGTACATGTGCATGTGTGTGTATTTGACAAGGGAGCAACAGTGATGCAACATGGATGCATGTGACACCGGGATGTGGAAGACCGATTGGCAGATGTGACATGGATGCCGATCTCAACACTGCGACAGTTGGCGGAGGTGTACACATGCATGCAAGTGTGGTGGTGTGTGTGCATGTGTAGTACAATCCCTGTGTTGCATGTGATGTCTGGCTCACCTTTGCCTGCTCATGCTGTTGTATGTGTATGGATGGTGCTGGCTGTTGCGATATGGCTGTGGTATAGCTCATGTGTGCGAGTTGAAATGACATGTGTGTTGGTGATTGTGATGCCATGTCTGAGGTTTGCCAATGCCACTCATGTACCACTGTCATGTGTGTATGAGTCCATTGTACAGTGCCCTGATGCCTGTGTTTTATTTCTCCCTGTCTGCAGCGTCAACTGATGAAGAGGGCGGAGAAGGTGCTGTGGAGCACAGCGGCAGGGATCGCACCGCCAGCCGGAGACGCAAGGCCCGGCTCCCCTCCCAGGTTGTCATCTCGTCGGGGAGTGAGGAGTCCGGTGCCGCATCCCAGGCCGCAGCTGCCAAGGGGAGGTCCAAGAGGCGGAGGTCGGAGTTGGACTCCTCGGCAGCAGAAGGGGCAGCTGGGACCCCACAGGGCCCAACGGGGGAAGATGGCACGGAGTCATCCAGGTTGGTGGGGGGTTTGGTGGAGGAGGAGGCCATGCAAGCGACAGAGACGGGGTCTGGAGGTGGGGATTCCACTGGTGCTAGTGGTGCAGTGCAGGACCAGGGACAGGAGGCAGCACAGGCCGCCGCGGAGGTGCCTGTGTGCAATCCTGTCCCTGATCCTGTCACTGCATCATCTTGCACCAGCAGGGATGCCTACGTCCAGACCAGTTTTCAGGCAGGGGATGAGCTTACAACAACTGGCCTTCCTCTGCCTGCGGACTTGGCTATCCAGGTACGGGTTGAGCCTGTCCTGACTGGTGTGGCTTTGCGTCAAAGGGCCATGCGAGGTGACCTGCAGTCTTTTCGTAAGGAGACTGCACGTCATCTCGAATGGCTCGTTGACCGCGTTGGCCTACTGGGACGGGTCACCCAGGCCGGATTCCTCCGTTTGCTGGAGCTTGTTCCGACCCCCTTCTCAACTGAACACCCTATGCGCCAGTCGTCCTCCGTGCCATCTTTCCACCCATTTGTCACCTGGGTGCCCTGTGGAGCAGCCTCTGACCATGCGGCCAGGCTGGTGGAGGACACATCCCTGCCACAGTCGGGAGTCGGATGTCCAGCAGGGGTGGCCACATCAACGACTGCACCCCAGCCGGAAGAGGATGTGCAGGCAGCAGGAGCACGGGCACAGGCACAGCAGCAGCAGCAACGAGGTGGGAGCCATAATGGCTCGGGGCCTTCGACATCGGAGGGGCAGGCATCGGCCAGAGGGCAGGAGGACCCAGGACGGGAAGTGTCTTCCGTGTGGCAGCGGTTGGGCCTGTTAGGCGGAAACCTGTGCAGTTCCCTCTGGGACCACTGCAAAAGATTTAGGACTACAGGCGTTGGCGGTGAACCCACTTGGTAGCAGTCTGTACCACACAGATTCACTTGGTAGCTGTGGCTGAGCAGTCAGACTTCTCTCAAGAAAAGTTGAGCAGTATGTGGAGTATACAAAATAGGGCAATTCTTCACAGCAAGACAAGCAAACACGCAACGAGGCTTAGTGTAAAGATATCAAGGTATTTATTTATAACACAACATCTATGGAAAACACTAAAGCAAATCACGGCAAACAAATCAAACACAATTACTCTACGAAGTAGAAAACGATCAATCCCCCTAGCAAAATATCGACAACTCTAGGTTCTACTGGTATCACTTATTTTCAGACAGAGGTGTATACCTCAACCTAGATGACACTCGAATATTAGTTAGGAAGGGAGAGAAAAAGATAGGCAGGTTATGAAATCAACACAGTTCAATCCTACGCGGGTAAAATGCAAGGCAGGAAGGCATGAATCACCCTAGATCATAAAGTTCAGAGGCCAGGCCCACTCGGAGAGAGGCAAGGCGCGATGTCCCAAAAAAGTCTCTAGTGGAGATGCATTCAAGTCTTTATAGCAAATTGTTATCGGCAGATTGAACCAGTTCAGAACAAAGAATGAGCAAAGCTTGGAGGCGACCCAGCGGAACGGGGAGGATTAAGACACCTCACTCGAACCGAACCAAAGGGAAGCCAGGCGGACACGGTACCTTGTTGTGGAGGGCAGCTCCGGCGGGGGCAGTTGTTCCTGGTGGTGGATGCACGTCGGGTCTTGGCTAAGAGTAGAGATGATCTCGTCGTCGAAGGAAAGTGAAGTCCGGTGCACCACCAGGGAAGAGACCAGCCGCGGAGTGCTCCGTCACAAGGCACCACCTTTTGGTCGCGGTACAGGGGTAGTGGCTATCCGGTTGCCGAGGTGCTCTGCACAGGCAATACGACCACTGCGTCCTGAGGCGAATAAAAAGCAAAGGGGACTGGTTGTTCCCACCAGTCAGGGGAAGAGACTCTCCGGCAGGGAGATCTCCTCTGTCATCGGGAAGTGGTGAGTCGGCTCAGCAGGGCTCCACCGGAGGTGTCGTCGTTGCAGGTCGGCTCAGCGTTACCCTCATCGGATTCTTAGGTCCTGTGGCGACTTCTGAAGATCCAGTCCCAAAAGCCCTGCTTTTATGCAGAAGACCCCCATTCATTCAGCCTAGCTGTCAATCAACACATGCTAAGTGGTGAGCGGGAAGGCTCACCACCTGGGCCAATCACTCCAGAGTGCGACCGGAGTTGGCAAGGCAACTCGGTCCAGGGTGCCTAAACCCCCTCCCACACCCCTGTGGTAACCCAGACAGAATGGCACCACTTTGGAGGGTCTCTGTACAGAGCCCGCCAAAAGTGGAACAAAGGGCTCGACCTTTGGCTTAGGAGTCACAGAGACGAACACAGATGCCATTTTAAAAACCGAGTTCTGGCAGAAAATACCACTCGATAAACTTATTTAAGATAAGTAGATCGGTGGTACGTCAGAGATTAATGAGAAAAAGTATCAATCTCCAACAATGGGACGAATCCCATAGGGTTATGTTCGGGGTCGAACATAACAAGTAGTTTCCACTGCCACCAGCCAAAACTCGATGAGGGGGGACGGGACAGTGCCCCCTCGAGTAACAGATCCAGGAGTAATCGAATTACCCCTACTAGTACGTCCACAATAAGATGGTTGGTACTAGTTCTGTTAGTAAATTTAGGTCTAGTAAAGCCAATGGTGACTTTACATGCCCGGGGAGACAGTAGTCAGTCCCCGGGTATGGAGTCTATGGTGGGGATCCGCTAGGGCGCCCCCGTGTTACGGCACGTAGGGTGCGGTGTAACACACATAGAAAAACATATGAGACCCTATGGAGTAAAAGACCCCATAGCCCATCGAACACATTGACATTTCAAAGGAATTACACACATACATGTCCAAGAGTGGGAGAAAAGAGTCTCACTCTTGGCAGGATGGAAAAAACCAACTCCAGAAATCCAGCAAAGCTGCTGGGGGACTCACTAGGTTAGGAAATTCAGCCTAAACAGAGAATTCTCCCTAACACTCGCCCCCCCCAGACTAAGGGACAGGAGGATTTAATCCACTCCTGGATGAATCTCATACCTCTAGTCGATGACATACATCCTAGAGAGACCATCAGCATTTTGGTGGTGACACCCTGACCTGTGCTCAATGGTGAAATCAAACCCTTGCAGGCAGATCGACCATCTCAATAGTTTTGGGTTTTCCCCTTTCATTTGCATTAACCATCTCAAGGGTTGGTGGTCAGTCTGAATAACAAAAGTAGAACCATACAAGTATGGCCTAAACTTCTTCAGAGCCCACACGATAGCAAAGCACTCTCTTTCGATTGTTGCCCACCTTGTTTCAGGATCCTTCAGCTTGCGGCTGATGAAGCAAACGGGGTGCTCCCTACCTTTCCCATCCAGTTGACTGAGTACGGCACCTATCCCTACATTGGAAGCGTCTGTCTGCACAATGAAGTGTTGGCGGTAATCAGGAGCTCTGAGTACTGGGGCTTGGCAAAGAGCCTGTTTCAGGTTTTCAAAAGCCTGATTGCACTCCTCGTTCCATTTAACCTTTTTAGGAAATTTGGGCGAGGAGATGACATTCAGTGGAGAAGCTATGGTCCCATAGTTCTCTATGAAATTCCTGTTATACCCAGTGAGGCCTAGGAAGGCTCTCACCTGGGTTTGAGTAGTCGGTGTTGTCCAATTTTGCACAGCTTCAATCTTACTGAGCAAAGGCCTTATTTCTCCACCGCCTACCTCATGCCCAAGATAGACTACCTTACTCTGTCCAATTTGGCATTTACTTGCCTTTATGGTCAGATTTGCTCGTCCAAGAGCCTGCAAAACATCTCTCAGGTGGATTACATGTTCTTCCCAGGAATTGCTGAACACTGCGATGTCATCCAAGTATGCCATGCAGAAGTCCTCCATCCCATTCAGAACCTGGTTTACCATCCGTTGAAACGTAGCAGGTGCATTCTTCAGTCCGAAAGGCATTACCTTAAACTGGTATAAGCCAACGGGGGTAAAAAATGCAGTTTTCTCCTTGGCATGGTCTGTCAGGGCTATTTGCCAATAGCCTGACGTCAAGTCAAATGTGCTGAGGAACTTGGCGGCGCCGAGTTTATCCACCAACTCATCTGTTCTTGGCAAAGGGTGGGCATCAGTCGTGGTGACTGCATTAAGAGCTCGATAATCCACGCAGAATCTAAGTTCTTTAGATCCGGCCTTTGGTACTAACACAACTGAGCTAGACCATGGACTAGTAGAGGGCTCTATTACCCCGAGATCAAGCATCTTGCTGACCTCACCTTTGATGTGGGTTCGTACGTTTTCTGACATGCGGTATCCTCTGCTTTTGACCGGCAGACAGTCACCAGTGAGTATGTCGTGCTGGCCCCAAGGGGTCAAGCCTGGTGAAAGCGAGAACAGAGAGGCAAACTGATTCAACATAGATTTGCACTCTTCTTGTTGCTCGGGTGTCAGATTGGAGGAGAGATTCACTCCTTCAATTTTTTCATCTAAAGGTAAGCCTCTGAGGAGATCCGGAAGAGCTTCACTCTCTTCTTCTTCCTCGGATGATGCTAGAAGCAACGCTCCTACATCAGGTCGCGAACATACGCCTTAAGTCGGTTGGTGTGAAAGACTGTCGGAGCCTCCTTGGGATTGCCCAAGTCCACCAGATAGTTAACCTCTCCGAGTTTACCCACTACTCGGTAGGGTCCCATCCACTTATCTTGCAAGGCCCTCTGCCTTGTTGGGATCATAACGAGAACGAGCTGGTCTTGAGCGAACTCAACCATGTTAGCCTTTTGATTGTGCCAGTGCTTGACCAATGCTTGTCCAGCTTTCGAGTTATCGCTTGCTTCCGTCATCATGTGCGACATTCTCCTCCGGAGACCTATCACGTAGTCAGTCACTCTGACTGGCTTGGGGGAAGGAGCACTCTCCAACCCCTCCTTAATCAGGGCCAATGGACCTCTGACGGGATGACCATAGAGTAGTTCGAAGGGAGAGTAACCTACTCCCTCCTGAGGGACCTCTCTATAAGCAAAGAGAAGGCATGGCAATAGAAGGTCCCACTTACGCTTAAGGGGTTCCTCTAAAGCACCTATCATGCTCTTCATGGTTCGGTTGAACCGTTCTACCAACCCATTGGTTTGTGGGTGGTAAGCCGTTGAGAACTTGTAAGTTACTCCGCAGGTTTTCCACATGGCTTTCATGTAGTGGGACATAAAGTTTGACCCCCTGTCAGAGATTACTTCCTTAGGAAACCCGACCCTGGTAAAAATACCAAGGAGGGCCTTAGCCACAGCCGGAGCTGTAACAGTCCTCATAGGAATTGCCTCAGGATACCTAGTAGCATGGTCTACTACAACAAGTATAAACCTGTTGCCTGAGAAGGTTGGAGGATCAAGGGGACCAACGATGTCAATCCCTACTCTCTCAAATGGAACTCCCACAACAGGGAGAGGCCCTAACGGTGCCACGTTCTTGGATCCAACCTTACCAGAGATCTGGCAGGTGTGGCAGCTCCTGCAGTGTTTTTCTACTTCGGCCCCCATCTTTGGCCAATAGAAGTAGAGCGAGAGCCTTTCCTTAGTCTTCTTGAAACTCAAGTGACCAGCCAAAGGAATCTCGTGGGCTAACTGCAAGAACTGTGGTCTGTTCTCTTGGGGTACTACAAGTCGTTTGTAGTCTCCAGGTGCAGACTCGGTCGGTTCACTGTAGAAGAGGCCATCTTCCCAGTGCAACCTGTATTTCCCAGGCTCTTGCCCTTCAGCCTGAGCTTCTGCCTGATGGCGAAGACCTTCCAGAGTTGGACATTCTCTCTGTCCCTTACTGAAGTTCGCCCTGCTGGGTCCACCTTCTGCCAGTAAAGACTACAGCTCAGGATGGTCAACAGGATCCAGATCTCCAATGAGTTCCTGGCCTTCCATTAGCTCTTCCTCAGAGTCTAATTCTACCACGCAGGGTTGTACCTCCCTCTCAGCCTCGGCTGGAGGTGGAGTTACGGGTGTGACGTTGGACAACCGCGGGGAAGTCCGTGTCGTCTGCACTGGAATGCTGGCGGCTGGTTTCGGGATAGAAGTCTTAGGTTTCCCCTTCGCTTCTGATTTCCTGGAGACAGCGGCCGACAATTCCAGTGGAGCAGGAGGGTTTTCTTTCTTCATCATCTCCTGGAGAGTACCGCGCATGGTCCTCTCTCGTGCGGGTCTGGTTAGCTCCTGTAACCGTTTACTAGGAGGTCTGGGAGTATGCGATACAACTCCGAGAGTTTTCAAATCGTTACCCAACAGTACGCGTCCTGGTACCTCACTCTGTATGCTGACAGGTATCTTCACAGTCATGTCATTACACTGGATGAGAACTGGTAATTGGGGAAGCATCTGCACAGGCCCTCCAGCTAACTTGGTGAGGCGTTTGGGTGCCTTAGCAACATCCTCAGCCTGAAAAAACGATTTATCCACCACAGTTATGCTGGCCCCAGTGTCCCTAATGGCAGGAGTCTCCTGACCATTCACCTGGACACTGTCCTTATAATACTCTTTAGTATTATCGGGGATATAATTATAGACATCTAAATTCTGTTGTTCCCACAACCCCAGAGATACTAAATAAACGCTGGCTGAGACTCCAATGGGTTCATCAGCTAGCAGTAGAAAGTTTCCACTTGCCATTTGGACTTCCTCCTCTGGAGCGAAGGCTAAGGAGACAAGCTGGACCCCTGAAGGTTTACCCTTACATCTGGGATCTCCTTTCACGTGGTCAGTCAAGCCACAAACAAAGCATTTACCGAATGCTTTCTGGAATGGTGGCTTGTTCTGACCTCCTTCCGGTTTGGCACCAGAAGACACACTATTCTGCTGTGGTTTTCCCGGTGGCTTACCCTTCTGGTTTTGTTTGGGGCCCTCTTTGGAATGTGAGTTATTCGAATTCTCTTTTGAGTCTTTTTTTTAGGCTGTTTTCCCTCATCCTTTTTCTGAGTTGCCCCAGAATCCTTATGAGTAGCCCTGTTGGCAACCCACAAGTCAGCAGCCTTAGCTAGTGCCCTGGAATCCAATTCCTTCGAATCAGCCAAGTGCTGTCTGAGCTCAGGAGAACAAGCATCATAAATAGACTCCAACATAAAAAGATTTCTCATACCCTCATAAGTGTTCACTTTGTAACCCTTAATCCATCCCTCTAAGTTTTTCAACCCTTCACTCACCCAGGTAGCCCAAGGGGTACCATCATGCTTTTTGAGGGTTCTAAACCTCTTAAGCTACTGGGAAGGGGTCTTCCCGAATCTAGCTATCAAAGCTAGTTTCACACTTTCGTAATCCGTTTTATCCGCCTCCCCCAATTCCATTACCACATCAGTCACAACAGGAGGGAGCCTAGAGAACAACCAGGGAAGCAACGCATTCCCGGTGATGTCCTGGAGCCCATGATTGTATTCAAACAGTTTCAACCAATCCAACACATCCAATCTCGGTTCATACATACCCACTAATTCCTTCGGCATCCGGGGTCTTTTGGGACTGGAGCTCCTAGAGGAACCAGAGGAGAGGGAAGCATTTTCCATAGACAACTTTTTCATCTCTAACTCGTGATTAAGTTCTATTTCTCTGAGTCTTAACTCAGCTTGCTTCTGCTCAGCCTGGGCATTCATCCATCTGAACTCGAGCTCTTGGTTTCGTTCAGATTGAGCCAAGAACCATTTATATTTTAATTCGAGCTTCATTTTTTCAAGTTCAAAATAAGCAGGGTTACTTGTGGGACCTGGTATAGGCCCCTTAGGCACAGCTGGTAAGGCAGGTAGAGGAGCGGGGGAGACAGTTTCGTTAGCCTCTCCATCCTCGTCAGCCTCTTCATCGCTATCATCAGAATTACGATTCAGATCAACACCATTACTGTCGTCTACATTCACTGGGGAGATTGGTGTAACGCTCACCTGATTCCCGTAGAGGCGCCGGTTTTGACTGGGCGTATACCGTATCTGCAAAGGTGATGTGTAACACACGGCTGGCTCTTTGGGCTGGACCTCTGTGCACTGTATGTCTGACTTGAAGGGTAAGATGTCTGCAGATAGAAAATATGGGATTAAGGAACTGGGTTATTGAATGTCTCTCTCTTCTTCCCTTTCTCTTCTCCTGTAGAACCCCAAAGGTTAACGCTCTCACCTTAGGTAAGTGAACGCCGTGCTCTCCATCTGCCTCGGGGCAGGGTGCTGTAACCAGTTTCTTCACTGGATAAGGGGAGCAGGCCTCTTGACTTCAGACGACTGCTGTCCGTCGTTTACTGCACGAACGGTAAGTTTCGAGTAATTCTAATGTCTTTAAAGTCTTTAGTAATGATGTTTCTCGTTTTGCAGGGTTCCGGCGATGGCGGATGACGGGCTGAAGTGAGTTGAAGATGGAGCCCGTGTGATGAATAGAAGCGCCTGGAAGCACGTAAGTAAGCGCTTGTTGCCTGCTTCACGATGCGCTCTAACTGTCTTTTTATTTTGCAGGTACAAGTTCGGAGCGGCTGCAGGGTGCCGGAATACCCACTGGGTTAGATGTGGAAAGGAGTAATGGCACGTGAGTATTAAAGTTCCCCAATGTCTTTAAACGCACCTTGTTTTGTCTTTCAGATGCGGGATGCAGCGCCGAAGGCCTCCGGAGCGTGCGAAGAGTTGGTAAGCTTTTGTCTTTCAGATGCCGGAATGCAGCGCGAGGCGTTGGTGACAGCCGATGGATCAGGTAAGTGAAGAGCTGTCACTGAAGACCGTAATGCTAACCTGTTCTTTCTTGTCTTTATAGGTGTTGCTGAAGACTGGATTCAGGATGGTAAGCCTTTTTCCTTAGGCCCAGGATCAGATGCAGAAGACACGATGAATGTTCTGCTGCAGAGGATGCAGAATAACGCAAAGCAAGATTCATCCATCGGGTGTGGTTTAAATAGCCTCCTGTAGTGCTTAGGTGTCTCCTTCCACAGCCACGCCTAGGTAAGAAAAGAGTTCCTGCTTTCCAGAAGAGTTCCAGTGTTCTGAATCTAGGGAGTGGCTCCTGCCCCACCCAACAGGAAAAGTAGTTCCAAACAGAAGAGGATCAGAGGCTCAACTGGCAGGCAAGTAAGCAGCATGGTCTGCTGCAGGTAAGTCCACCCAAGCATTATGAGCCCGGCGCTTCCAGCGCTGGGACTGGGAATATTTATGAGCCTGGTGCCACTGGCGCCAGGACTGGGTCCAAAAGCTCGCAATTGGGACTGGTTGGCACTCGGAACCTGGGTTATGGATCTGCTTCCAAGGGAGTTGGGAAAACCCTGACCTTTTGGAAGCAGAGATCATGACAGTACCCCCCCTCAAGGCCCCTCCCAAACCGGGCTTCTCCGGGGGTTTTGGCTTGTCAGGAAATGTTCGGTGAAATCTTTTGATTAGGCGAGGAGCGTGGACATATTCAGCAGGTTCCCAGGATCTCTCTTGGGGGCCGTAGCCTTTCCAGTCAATTAGGTAAAATAGTTTAGATTTGGAGATCTTGGAGTCCAGAATGCTTTTGACTTCAAACTCGAGTTCTCCATCAACTAGGATAGGTTTTGGAGATTTAGTTAGTCGGGTTTGAGGTTGCACGGGTTTTAATAGAGAGACGTGGAAGACGGATGTATCTTCATGTGCGGGGGCAAGTCCAACTTGACCGCTACTGGGTTTACTATGGTAGTGATGGAATAGGGACCAAGGTATCTTGGGTTGAATGTGCGTGGCCCTTTTAGAGGTAGATATTTGGTGGATAACCAGACTTGATCCCCTACTTGATATTGAGGGGCTTCCTTCCGATGTTGATCTGCTCCTTTCTTGTATTGTTCTTTAGCCCTTTGAAGGTGAGAAACAGCTTCCTTAAAGGCTTGGGTGATTGTAGAATGCAGGTAGTCTACTGCTGGTGTTTCAAGATCTTGGAGGGGATCCAACTCCGAGGTTCGAGGGTGACTGCCGTACAAAAGAAAAAACAGGGTTTTCCCAGTTCCCGAATGGACAGAGTTATTGTAGGCATATTCGGCTATCCAAAGGATGTCTTTCCAATTTTTTTCAGTTTGTTGCAGAATGCAGCGTAAATACTGTTCCAGAGTTTGATTGGTCCTCTCGGTTTGTCCGTCGGTCTGAGGGTGGTGACTGGTCGATAGTCTCACATCAATTTGAGCCGACCGACAGCAACTTCGCCAAAAATGCGAAATAAATTGACTACCTCGATCCGAAATTAGAACCGAAGGAAAACCGTGCAGTCGGACGATGTTTTCGAGAAATTCTCAGGCCAGAGTTGCTGCTGTTGGCAAGCCTTTGAGCGGAATGAAATGCGCCATCTTGGAGAATAAGTCCACGATTACTAGAATCGTATTGTATCCGGAGCATGGAGGTAGATCGGTGATGAAGTCCATAGAAAGCGTATGCCAAGGGCGAGGTGGGATGTCAATAGGGCGTAAGAGGCCTGCTGGTCTTTCCTTTTGACTCTTGTTTTGGGCGCATTCTCCACAGGACATTATAAAGTCTCTGATATCTTTTTTCCAAGACGGCCACCAGAAGTAGCGCTTGATCTTTTCTGAGGTCTTGGCCATACCGGGATGTCCTTCCATTAAAAAATCGTAATAACAAGAGATTACTTTTTTCTGTAAATCTGTGCTGGGTAGGTATAATAGTTCTTGGAAATACAATAAGTTGTCCTTTACTGCAAAGTCCTTTCCCTGCAGATGCCAATTCTGTATGTCTGCTGGAGTTACAAGTTGCCTGGCTTTATCCTTAACTTCCTCTATGGATTCTGTGGCGATTACACCCAGAATTCTTTGTTCGGGAATGATTGGTACAGGTTTAGGGTTGATCAAGTGTTCTTCCACTCCCATCCGAGAAAGGGCATCAGCTTTACCGTTCTGTGTACCAGGTCGATAGGTAATTATGAAGTCAAACTCGGCAAAGAATAATGCCCAACGGAGTTGTCTAGAGGATTGGGCTTTTGCGGTTTTCAAATATTGCAGGTTTCGGTGATCCGTAATCACAGTAACGGTGTGTCGGGCCCCCAGCAGATAATGCCGCCAAGCCTTAAAGGCAGACTTGATAGCCAGAAGTTCCTTGTCAGTAATCGTGTAATTGATTTCAGGAGGCGAGAATTTGCGGGACCAAAATGCCACGGGATGCAACTGATTGGTTACCGGGTCCTTTTGTGATAGAACTGCCCCCATGGCAAGGCTTGAAGCATCAGTTTCCACGATGTAGGGGAGTTCGGGGCGAGGGTGTTTTAAGATTGGTGCAGAGATAAATTTAGTCTTCAAATCCTGGAAAGCTTGTTCCGCCTCGGTAGACCATTCAAAACGTTTGTTTTTCTTTAACAAGGCAGTGATGGGCTGGACTATTCGAGAGAATTCGGGGATAAACCTGCGGTAAAAGTTAGCGAAGCCTAACATGCTTTGCACACCTTTTACGGAGGATGGTGATGGCCATTTGAGAACTGCATCGACCTTCTTTGAATCCATACGCACTCCGCCAGGTGATAATATGAATCCCAAGAATTCAACTTCAGTCACGTTGAAAACACATTTTTCCAACTTAGCGAAAAGTTTGTGTTGACGCAATCTTTCGAGGACCATTTTCACGTGTTTCCGATGTTCAGATTCCGATGAAGAATAAACGAGGATGTCGTCAATGTAAACAACAACACACACATCTATGAGCTCTCTGAGGACATCGTTCATAAAATATTGAAAGGCAGCCGGGGCATTGCAAAGTCCGAAGGGCATGACCTGATATTCAAATAGTCCATACTTGGTGCGGAAGGCCGTCTTCCATTCATCGCCCTCTTTTACTCGTACCAAGTGGTAAGCTCCTCTAAGATCCAGCTTTGTATATATGCATGCTTTTCTGACTTGGTCCAGGAGTTCAGGGATCAAAGGTAACGGATATCTATTCTTAACGGTGATCTGGTTCAGGGAGCGATAATCTATACAAGTTCTAAGGTCTCCTTCCTTTTTTGGAACGAAGAACAAAGCTGAAGAAGCAGGGGACTTGGAAGGACGAATAAACCCATTTGCCAGGTATTGATCCAGGTATTGTCGAAGGTGAAGGTTCTCAGGCTCGGTGAGGGCATAAATTCTACTACAAGGAGGAGTAGATCCAGGTATCAGGTCTATCTGGCAGTCATAAGACCTATGAGGAGGTAGAGAGTTAGCCTGATCCTTCCGGAAAACATCTTGGTATTCTAGGTATTCGGGAGGTAACTGGGGAGTCTCTGAAGAAATTGCTGCCAGTGCAACACCAGGTGGAGGGTGAAAAGTAGAGACACATTCTGGAAACTGGACCGTTCTTGCTCGCCAATCGATCAGAGGATTGTGTTTCTCTAACCAAGGTATTCCTAGTATAATCTGAAACTGAGGGGCCTTGATCACATCGAACACGATCTTCTCATGGTGTCCATCTTGACTTACTAGCGTCACCTCTTGAGTGGTATGCGTTACTGGCCCGGAGGCTATCTCCGTACCATCCACCGTAGTAATGACGTCCTTTACAGCCTTGGGACAAAGAGTTAGATTCATCCTCAAAACCATTTCATGATCCACATAATTGCCGATGGCACCGCTGTCGACGTAAGCTTCAATTGCATGTAATCGATCCGGATTATCAGGGCTAATGAGGACCATAGATATCACGAAATGCGAGGTCACGGAACTGGTTTTCACGCTCGGCAAGAGGACCTCTATTCTTGTCGGGCGAGGTCGTTTCCCTGCTCAGAGTTTGTAACTTTGGTAACTGCAGCTCCTACTGCCTTCTTGGCAGGTTTCACCGGACAGTCTCGAAGAAAGTGCCCTGAGTTTCCGCAATAGAGGCATAATTGCAACTGTTTTCTCCTTTCCCGCTCCTTTTGTGTTAGAGGACCTTTCAGACCCCCTATTTGCATGGGTTCCCCGGGGTCTACTCCTTTGGAAGGAGTTGGCGGTTTGGAAAATATTCGAGCATCAAACTTGGAACGATCGGCCTTCCTGTTCTGCAGTCTGTGATCTATTTGAGCGACTAAGTCTATATAGTCCGAACAATCTTGTGGGGGATTCACTACTTGGGCTAACACATCTTTGAGCTCTCCACGTAGACCTCTATAAAACAGCGTAATCCTTTTGTCCTCAGGCCATTGAGTTTCCACTATCAGTCTTTTGAAAGACGCAATATAAGCCAAAAGGTCTTGATTACCTTGTCGCAACGAAAGAAGCTCATTGTCCAAGGCCTGCCCCTGTGAATGTCTTGCGAACAGTTTTTCCATACTGAGCTGAAAAGCTTGAAAATCATGGAGGACCGGATCATCTTGATTTACTAGAGGGATCGACCAGTCTGCCGCATTGCCACTAAGGTACGAAAGCACGAAAGCTACTTTAGCTTGATCAGTTGGAAAGGCTGCTGGCCAGCATAAGAAATGCAACCGGCACTGATTGATAAATACTGCAAACCTCTTTGGGTCACCAGAAAATCGTTCGGGCGGAGCCAGAGGTACATTCCCAGGTAGGTTGATCTGCACTGGATTCATAGAGGATGTAGAAGGAAGATTTCCCCCAGATGCGGGTAACGCTCACCTGATTCCCGTAGAGGCGCCGGTCTTGACTGGGCGTATACCGTATCTGCAAAGGTGATGTGTAACACACGGCTGGCTCTTTGGGCTGGACCTCTGTGCACTGTATGTCTGACTTGAAGGGTAAGATGTCTGCAGATAGAAAATATGGGATTAAGGAACTGGGTTATTGAATGTCTCTCTCTTCTTCCCTTTCTCTTCTCCTGTAGAACCCCAAAGGTTAACGCTCTCACCTTAGGTAAGTGAACGCCGTGCTCTCCATCTGCCTCGGGGCAGGGTGCTGTAACCAGTTTCTTCACTGGATAAGGGGAGCAGGCCTCTTGACTTCAGACGACTGCTGTCCGTCGTTTACTGCACGAACGGTAAGTTTCGAGTAATTCTAATGTCTTTAAAGTCTTTAGTAATGATGTTTCTTGTTTTGCAGGGTTCCGGCGATGGCGGATGACGGGCTGAAGTGAGTTGAAGATGGAGCCCGTGTGATGAATAGAAGCGCCTGGAAGCACGTAAGTAAGCGCTTGTTGCCTGCTTCACGATGCGCTCTAACTGTCTTTTTATTTTGCAGGTACAAGTTCGGAGCGGCTGCAGGGTGCCGGAATACCCACTGGGTTAGATGTGGAAAGGAGTAATGGCACGTGAGTATTAAAGTTCCCCAATGTCTTTAAACGCACCTTGTTTTGTCTTTCAGATGCGGGATGCAGCGCCGAAGGCCTCCGGAGCGTGCGAAGAGTTGGTAAGCTTTTGTCTTTCAGATGCCGGAATGCAGTGTGAAGACCTCCGGAGCGCACGAAGAGTAGGTAAGCCTTTGTCTTTCAGATGCCGGAATGCAGCGCGAGGCGTTGGTCACAGCCGATGGATCAGGTAAGTGAAGAGCTGTCACTGAAGACCGTAATGCTAACCTGTTCTTTCTTGTCTTTATAGGTGTTGCTGAAGACTGGATTCAGGATGGTAAACCTTTTTCCTTAGGCCCAGGATCAGATGCAGAAGACACGATGAACGTTCTGCTGCAGAGGATGCAGAATAACGCAAAGCAAGATTCATCCATCGGGTGTGGTTTAAATAGCCTCCTGTAGTGCTTAGGTGTCTCCTTCCACAGCCACGCCTAGGTAAGAAAAGAGTTCCTGCTTTCCAGAAGAGTTCCAGTGTTCTGAATCTAGGGAGTGGCTCCTGCCCCACCCAACAGGAAAAGTAGTTCCAAACAGAAGAGGATCAGAGGCTCAACTGGCAGGCAAGTAAGCAGCATGGTCTGCTGCAGGTAAGTCCACCCAAGCATTATGAGCCCGGCGCTTCCAGCGCTGGGACTGGGCATATTTATGAGCCTGGTGCCACTGGCGCCAGGACTGGGTCCAAAAGGTCCCAATTGGGACTGGTTGGCACTCGGAACCTGGGTTATGGATCTGCTTCCAAGGGAGTTGGGAAAACCCTGACCTTTTGGAAGCAGAGATCATGACAATTGGTTCCTCTGAACCAGTACCCAGACTTTGGTTCGCCAGCAATCTCTCTATTAGTTCTAACTTCTTGCCTCATACAGAAAGATTCGCTTGCCTACAGAGAGCTCGCAAACTCTCAGTATTTTCACCTGACAAAGACTCTTGACTGTAAGTTTCCATCGTAGACATGTTTTTTGAAAGTTGCTTTTTGTGCAAAGTTTTGTGGTTAGTTATCCTACAGTGTCGAAAAGCACTCTAAACTGTATACTCGATACAAATCCCACCGCTGTACACCAGTGTTAGGCAGAAACCTGTGCAGTTCCCTCTGGGACCACTGCAAAAGATTTAGGACTACAGGCGTTGACGGTGAACCCACTTGGTAGCAGTCTGCACCACACAGATTCACTTGGTAGCTGTGGCTGAGCAGTCAGACTTCTCTCAAGAAAAGTTGAGCAGTATGTGGAGTATACAAAATAGGGCAATTCTTCACAGCAAGACAAGCAAACACGCAACGAGGCTTAGTGTAAAGATATCAAGGTATTTATTTATAACACAACATCTATGGAAAACACTAAAGCAAATCACGGCAAACAAATCAAACACAATTACTCTACGAAGTAGAAAACGATCAATCCCCCTAGCAAAATATCGACAACTCTAGGTTCTACTGGTATCACTTATTTTCAGACAGAGGTGTATACCTCAACCTAGATGACACTCGAATATTAGTTAGGAAGGGAGAGAAAAAGATAGGCAGATTATGAAATCAACACAGTTCAATCCTACGCGGATAAAATGCAAGGCAGGAAGGCATGAATCACCCTAGATCATAAAGTTCAGAGGCCAGGCCCACTCGGAGAGAGGCAAGGCGCGATGTCCCAAAAAAGTCTCTAGTGGAGATGCATTCAAGTCTTTATAGCAAATTGTTATCGACAGATTGAACCAGTTCAGAACAAAGAATGAGCAAAGCTTGGAGGCGACCCAGCGGAACGGGGAGGATTAAGACACCTCACTCGAACCGAACGAAAGGGAAGCCAGGCGGACACGGTACCTTGTTGTGGAGGGCAGCTCCGGCGGGGGCAGTTTTTCCTGGTGGTGGATGCACGTCGGGTCTTGGCTAAGAGTAGAGATGATCTCGTCGTCGAAGGAAAGTGAAGTCCGGTGCACCACCAGGGAAGAGACCAGCCGCGGAGTGCTCCGTCACAAGGCACCACCTTTTGGTCGCGGTACAGGGGTAGTGGCTATCCGGTTGCCGAGGTGCTCTGCACAGGCAATACGACCACTGCGTCCTGAGGCGAATAAAAAGCAAAGGGGACTGGTTGTTCCCACCAGTCAGGGGAAGAGACTCTCCGGCAGGGAGATCTCCTCTGTCATCGGGAAGTGGTGAGTCGGCTCAGCAGGGCTCCACCGGAGGTGTCGTCGTTGCAGGTCGGCTCAGCGTTACCCTCGTCGGATTCTTAGGTCCTGTGGCGACTTCTGAAGATCCAGTCCCAAAAGCCCTGCTTTTATGCAGAAGACCCCCATTCATTCAATCAACACATGCTAAGTGGTGAGCGGGAAGGCTCACCACCTGGGCCAATCACTCCAGAGTGCGACCGGAGTTGGCAAGGCAACTCGGTCCAGGGTGCCTAAACCCCCTCCAACACCCCTGTGGTAACCCAGACAGAATGGCACCACTTTGGAGGGTCTCTGTACAGAGCCCGCCAAAAGTGGAACAAAGGGCTCGACCTTTGGTTTAGGAGTCACAGAGACGAACACAGACGCCATTTTAAAAACCGAGTTCTGGCAGAAAATACCACTCGATAAACTTATTTAGGATAAGTAGATGGGTGGTACGTCAGAGATTAATGAGAAAAAGTATCAATCTCCAACAATGGGACGAATCCCATAGGGTTATGTTCGGGGTCGAACATAATAAGTAGTTTCCACTGCCACCAGCCAAAACTCGACGAGGGGGGACGGGACAGTGCCCCCTCGAGTAACAGATCCAGGAGTAAACGAATTACCCCTACTAGTACGTCCACAGTAAGATGGTTGGTACTAGTTCTGTTAGTAAATTTAGGTCTAGTAAAGCCAATGGTGACTTTACATGCCCGGGGAGACAGTAGTCAGTCCCCGGGTATGGAGTCTATGGTGGGGGATCCGCTAGGGCGCCCCCGTGTTACGGCACGTAGGGTGCGGTGTAACACACATAGAAAAACATATGAGACCCTATGGAGTAAAAGACCCCATAGCCCATCGAACACATTGACATTTCAAAGGAATTACACACATACATGTCCAAGAGTGGGAGAAAAGAGTCTCACTCTTGGCAGGATGGAAAAAAACCAACTCCAGAAATCCAGCAAAGCTGCTGGGGGACTCACTAGGTTAGGAAATTCAGCCTAAACAGAGAATTCTCCCTAACAGGGCCACACCATTGATGCAGAGCGGCAGCGGGCGGAAGAGGCACGGCTCACGATGGTCAGGGCGGAGAACTCCATGCGGAGGGCCCTGAGGCGGGCCGAGTGCCTCGAGGCAATCCGCAGGGAGTTGGAGGAGAACATGTCGTCGTCCCTGCGGACCCTCGGGGCCATGGAAGAGGACCGCCTCTGGGACATTGAGCAGGAGTTCGAAGATGCCCTTTCCCGGAACATCCAGAAGTGAGCCGTCGGACTAGCCCGCTGCCCTTGTAAATAGTTCTTTAGTGTTAAGTTTCCTTTTGTTTTTTTTTTTTTGGGGCGGTTGGACAATGGCCAAACTTCTTGTATATAGTTCTTCATTAGGTAGGGTTTTATTTCATAGGTTTCATTTTAAGGATTGGGCACATGGACCCTGGATGTTCACTTTGTAAATAGTTTGACAACAGATTTGGATTTTTTTTTTTTCATGGATCAATGGTTTTTTATTATTTTTGCACCTTGGATTTATTTTCTCAGACTAACACTTTGGAGACTTGCTTTTGGATTGCTTTTCATTTGGATTTCATGCATCTTTTTCATTTATTGGACATGCAGGATTTCATTTCTTATTTCCATTGTCTTCTGTTCCATTTCATTCCCTTGCTTTTCTGTTTAATACATTATCATTTGGTACTTCAATGTGTGGTATTCTCTCTTTGGTTTCATGCATGTCACAATGTGTGTTTTATCATTCACATGCTCCATTGTGTGGGTTTGACAGATATATGTGGATGTACAGACTAGCCATTTGGGATGCATCATGTGGTGGTGATTTCTTTGTGGGGTGGATGTCATACCTGGTGGTGTGTTCGGACTGTGGTGGCGTGGGGGGTGTATTGAGGGGGCATGGGGACCATGATTGTGGATTGTCATGAGGTGTTGGGGGGACATGTGTGGGGGCCTGCTGGCAGGTGCCCTGTACTGCTGGGGGGTGGGGGTGCAGGGGGACATGAGTGGGGGCCTGCTGGCAGGTGTCCCTGACTTCTGGGGGGTGGGGGTGCTGGGAGACATGTGTGGGACATGAGTGGGGGCCTGCTGGCAGGTGCCCTGCACTGCTGGGGGGTGGGGGTGCAGGGGGACATGTGTGGGACATGAGTGGGGGCCTGCTGGCAGGTGCCCTGCACTGCTGGGGGGGTGGGGGTGCAGGGGACATGTGTGGGACATGAGTGGGGGCCTGCTGGCAGGTGCCCTGCACTGCTGGGGGGTGGGGGTGCAGAGGGACATGAGTGGGGGCCTGCTGGCAGGTGTCCCTGACTGCTGGGGGGTGGGGGTGCTGGGAGACATGTGTGGGACATGAGTGGGGGCCTGCTGGCAGGTGCCCTGCACTGATGGGGGTGGGGGTGCAGGGGGACATGTGTGGGACATGAGTGGGGGCCTGCTGGCAGGAGCCCTGCACTGCTGGGGGGTGGGGGTGCAGGGGGACATGTGTGGGACATGAGTGGGGGTCTGCTGGCAGGTGCCCTGCACTGCTGGGGGGAGGGGGTGCAGGGGGACATGAGTGGGGGCCTGCTGGCAGGTGTCCCTGAATGCTGGGGCGTGGGGGTGCTGGGAGACATGTGTGGGACATGAGTGTGGGCCTGCTGGCAGGTGTCCCTGACTGCTGGGGGGGTGGGGGTGCTGGGAGACATGTGTGAGACATGAGTGGGGGCCTGCTGGCAGGTGCCCTGCACTGCTGGGGGGTGGGGGTGCAGGGGGACATGTGTGGGACATGAGTGGGGGCCTGATGGCAGGTGCCCTGCACTGCTGGGGGTTGGGGGTGCAGGGGGACATGTGTGGGACATGAGTGGGGGCCTGGTGGAGGGTGCCCCTGACTGCTGGAGGGTGGGGGTGCAGGGGGACATGAGTGGGGGCCTGGTGGAGGGTGCCCCTGACTGCTGGGGGGTGGGGGTGCAGGGGGACATGAGTGGAGGCCTGCTGGCAGGTGTCCCTGACTGCTGGGGGGTGGGGGTGCTGGGAGACATGAGTGGGGGCCTGGTGGAGGGTGCCCCTGACTGCTGGGGGGTGGGGGTGCAGGGGGACATGAGTGTGGGCCTGCTGGCAGGTGCCCTGCACTGCAGGGGGGTGGGGGTGCAGGTGGACATGTGTGGGACATGAGTGGGGGCCTGGTGGAGGGTGCCCCTGACTGCTGGGGCATGGGGGTCCAGGGGGACATGAGTGGGGGCCTGGTGGAGGCTGCCCCTGACTGCTGGGGGTGGGGATGCAGGGGGACATGCGTGGGACATGAGCGGGGGCCTGGTGGAGGGTGCCCCTGACTGCTGGGGGGTGGGGGTGCAGGGGGACATGAGTGGGGGCCTGGTGGAGGGTGCCCCTGACTGCTGGGGGGTGGGGGTGCAGGGGGACATGAGTGGGGGCCTGCTGGCAGGTGCCCTGCACTGCTGGGGGGTGGGGGTGCTGGGAGACATGCGTTGGTGATCAGTAGTGCAAGGTGACATGTGGGTTGGCTGGGGGGCATGGCCATGGCGGATTTGCTGCCTGCGGGACATGACCAGGGGTGCAGGGTAGTCCCCTGTGGTGTGGGCTGCCTGCAGGGGCCGTGGAGGGTGTAGAGGGAACACCTGGGAGGACCCACATGGCCAATTCACGTGTAGTACTCCCCGGCACCCCCGAAATACATGCACCCTGCTGAAAACGCATGTGGAACTTCCCACGCACCCCGGAATACACGGAGCCTGCTGTATTCGCGTGTGGAACTTCCCTCGCACCCCGGAATACACGTAGCCTGCTGTGATTGTGTGTGAAACTTCCCGCGCACCCAGAAGTACACGTACCCTGCTGTAATTGCGTGTGGACCTTCCCGCACACCCCGGAATACACGTAGCCTGCTGTGATCGCGTGTGAAACTTCCTGCGCACCCCGAAGTACACGTACCCTGCTGTGATCGCGTGTGGAACTTCACGCGCACCACAAAATACACGTACCCTGCTGAATTCGCGTGTGGAACTTCCTGCGCACCTTGAAATACACGTACCCTGCTGCATTCGCGTGTGACACTTCACGCACACCTTGAGATACACATACCCTGCTGCATTCGCGTGTGACACTTCATGCGCACCCCGAAATACACGTACCCAGGCCAATCGCGTGTGGTACTTCCCGCGCACCCCGAAATGCACGCACATGCTATTTTTCATGCAGAGGGTGTCTGTGTTTGTCGCGTACCCCTTTGCACGTCATTTGTCCTAGAGGGCCACAGTATGGGACATTCATCATAGCTGTATATAGGTGCTTTTTGTTAGCGCACATTTTGACGCACATTTATTTCAGGTGCAGGGACGCTACCGCCTGCATTCTTGTGGCGGACGTGTTTGGGCCTGTGCGCGTCTTTTCTTTGTGAGTGCGCTGGTTTGCCCTATTCGATTCCATGAATACGTGTTGTAGGCGAGCGTGTGGGCGTTCCGCACACTTGCCTCCTGTACTTCCCCCGTGATGCCCATATTTTCATGCGTTGTTCCCCATTCCGAGTGTTATGCCCCGTGTTCCGCCTACTTTTGTTATGTGCGCCGCGCTATGTGCGATTTCGCTGTGGCCGTGGCGCACGCCGTTAGATGACCTGTGCGCTGGCATGCACCGCGCACTTTTTCAGAGCACATCCAATATTTTTCTCGCGCACGGACTTCCATGAATCGATGTGCGATGGTTTCCCTGCGATTTTCGCACTTGCACTGCGATTTTCGCTCTTTCACTGCGAATCGCACGTTTTCGCACGTTTTCGCAAACATTTTCGGCGCACATTAATTCCATGAATCGACCTGTATGTTTGTCACAGCAGTAGCACTATTCACAGGTCAGTGATGCAGGCACAGGTACTTTTTTGGAGATAAAATGAATCTCATACGATTGATTAACTTAAATGAGTAATTATGCACTACATCCATTATGTTTGTACATTTTTCTTTCTTTTCCCTTTTATTCTGTTTCATCTTCGTGATTGTTGTTACACACGTTATATGACTGGACTTTGTGCAATGTATATCATTATGTGAATTTTAAAACGCGTGCCTTTATGTTTGTGCCACACACATTATGGATATGTTTTGGAATTGTGAATGCTGCAATACTAATGCGACTGCACTGTATGGTGGCGCTACCATTTTTGGATATTTTGTTGATGGCATTTATGTTTTGGCTGAGGCATTTTTGCATTTATACTGTTGATAATGTGACCAATGGACATATGAATATGTATAATCACAGGCCCCTAAGAAGGGTATTATTACCCGAAATGCATAGGTCATATATGTGATATATCTGCTACAAGAAGCAATTATTGAAGTTGATTGAAGACAAACATATTTTACCATCACGTTGAATTAAATTTTTGAAAAAGACACTCATTTCTGAGTAACTTGAATCATTGAATTAAACCACTTGATTGTGGTTTTAGGGTGTGCAGCCTGCACCGCTGGCCTCACGGCTAAGGTCCTTTTCTCTATTGATCATATTGTGCCACATCACAGAGGCACGTTATTTCAGTGGGTTTGCACCCCAAATTTAACAAGCCATATTGACTTAATTGAATGAAACCGTGTTTGAACATTTAAGGAGTGCACAGCTCACCAACATTTACTGCTGATCAGATTCCCCTTTCATAAACTCCATGCCAAAAACATAGTGTGTATCTGGGTCCTGCTGCATCGGTATCCTTATTCGAAGTACCCACTCTACCAGTGGCACAGAGCAGGTTCCAAGGTCAGAGTTGCCCTTTTGACAGCTGAAGTGACAGCCACGACTCTGTAGTGCAGGGGCTGAATTTAAGTTATGCACCCCTGTACCAAATCTATGATGATCATAAAGAGCCCATGATGGTGGCAGGGTAAACTCTAAAAATTAAGCTAGGCCTGAGTTAGGGCATGGTGCATGACACTTCTTATGATCATTGCAGCCACATCTAATTTCATATCACACTGTAGGCCCATTTGCGGAGGGTGATGTGTATTCTGTCAAGATGGGCTGAGCATGCCAAATGACAGGACAGGGACCTGAATGGCCATTCCTCTACTTTGATCTCTTTGTGAGGGTAGGTAGCACCCTCTGCCAATGACAGCCGACCACCAGGCAGCTACCCTGGAACCAGGCTTCAAAGGAGAACACCCATTCAATAGGAGTAGCCTCACACCAGGGTGCTGCATTTTTAAAAGAATTTGATCCTAATGAGAAGGGTAGCTGCGGGGTTAGAGTAGTCAAGGCGGCTCTGTACAGTGGAAGGAGACTTCCGCAATAGTGTTTCTCTCTGCCTCTCTCTCTCTCCTTCCTTTCCCCACCACATCCTCTAGAACAAAGCACTTTGGGTGTGATGTCAGAAGGGCAATGTCCATTTCTTTCAAGACAGGGATTGGACCACAAACACAATCTACCATTCGTCCAATCACCTGAAAAGAAGGGGTCTCCCACCACTTCTTTGATTCACTTCAGAACAACATCTGAGAAGGATTCACTGGACCTCTTTGGCAAAGTTGTACTTTCCAAAGGTCTCAAACACTGTGATGAAGAAGGAGCAGTCCAAGTCAGAGGAAAGGTCTGCTCTCTACCCACTCCCAGGGCAGATTGAGTGTGACTCTTGCCGTGGACCAGAGCCTGCCACTCTGCACCAGAATATCCTGAAGCTGGGAGAACAGACTCATCCTGTCCTCAAACCCCTGAAGTGGGTCTCACAGCATCTGGAGAACCACATCAGCTAAGGATCCATTCTGCCACCTCCACACCGGTTAAACTGATATCTATCTGCATCGACACCAAAGGACCCTGTCTGTGCTAACATCTGGCACTCCTCCAAACCTTTGGACAATTGCTTGCACATTGAGCCGCTTGACACTGCATTATGCCCTCGCTGAGCCCATCAACTAGGCTCAAGTTGATCGCTCGACAATGCTGGAGAGTCACCTGGCAACTCTTTCCAGGCATCACACCACGACTCGATCCGACTTGCAGAGAACTGCAGCTTTGATGAACAGCCCATCAGAACAACAAGATCACCATTTCGACAACCACTGCCTGCAGACTCGAACTGCTGGAATGTCACTCATCAACCCATCTGGGTAGTTACAATCTGAATCAGCCCGGACCAACCTCAAAGTGATCCTGGTGAGTACCCTGACCTGAACCACTGAGAGCAAATTTTGAGTCACACAAAGCTACTACATTTGAACCCATCCAACGCCCTCTTGCTGCTTGCACACCCATATTGTACCTGAACTGAGCTTGATACACTAATTGCTCGAAGAACCGAAACAAGTTACTATTGACCAATAACTGCCCCCTTGATCCATTTGCACCCTAGAGCCTGGTTGGGTCACTTTTGCATCTCTTTTAACCCAAAAGACATATCCTTGTGGTGGTTATTAATTTGCCTATCAACCCTGTATTCATACTCAAAATGCTACATTCTTGTATCCCATCCCAACAGGCCACATTCCCTATCAGTACTACTTGTCCTTTTACACACTTGTTAGGACATTGCAGCTGGCAGATTGCAAGGGCCATACTTTTCAATTGGAACCTATATTTAACTATATGTAAGAGGTTGTCTCTGGGGCTGACATCAAATAGCACGTGTCGCTTCCAGGAGATTGAATTCTCCAGACATCTCGATGAGTACCCTAGTCCCAGTTGCAACTGGCTCATGGGCCAGGAACAATCTCACTGGTTGGTGCTCATACACCTTTCACTGGACTGTTGGGTTTAAAGGTGCATGCTCTTCACTCACAGGACCACCATGCTGTACTTCCAGAGGTCTTGCCAGGGCCACAGGTCTTTCAGAGGCATTATTGAGGATTCTAGGCCAACCATTATGAAACATGTCTTCCTTGATGCTGAAGAGCTGGCCACTCCAGTAGTCTTGCACTTCTCTTCATGCAATGTCCCACACCATCTGCCTTCCTGCCATTAGAGTTCCTTTGATCAGCTGAAAAGTACAACTCATGCAATTTTGCTGAGTGTCCCAGTCGCATGAAGTTCTCCAATATTCATATCGGTATTAGTCAGGTTGTCATGAACCGTCGTCTGCGTCCCTTCTGGACTTCCTGGTCCCTGACCCATAGGGGATTGAATACAGTGATCCTTCCAACATGGTCGCTCGAAACGGAATGCTCCTGGCCAGTCTCTACACTCCATGCTGCACGCTCTACAAAACAGACACACCCATGTGGCTCTGCATGTCTCAACGCTACCGCTTGCTGTAGTCGGATGTGTGTTGCCAGAGTTCGCTCGGGGCTCTCTTTTGATTCCTGGTTCCCGGTTCCTTGAATCCCCCGTCTTTCCTCCATTCCTCTACCTTACCTCTGATCTTCCTGGATTTTCTTCCGCGCTCGGGTCACGGCGTTCTGTGCCTCCGAGTGCAAACTTCATTCCATCCTGGTATCCACCCTGGACTTCTGAACGCTCCCAGAAGTTGGATAGCGAACCTCACGCTGGAATCCGAGGACCAGCGTCGGGTTTGTACAAATCCCGGACCGTGAGAAAGAAGACATCACAGAAGGTCACAAGCAAACAACAAAAGCAGGTGAGAAGGGGAGAGACTTGTGACACAGGTGTTCTCCAGTTATAAGAGCCCTGTTGCTCTTTCTTTTTTTTTTTGTAAATTTGGTTTTATTAGTTTTACAGATACAAGTCATGCAAAGAAAGGATACATTAAGTACACAATTAACTATCTCATAATGGAGAAGCGAACCCTTAAATTTCGGCGTATTTGGTGCCTGTCCTGCAAACACCTTCTTCATACATAGGGTTCGTGCAAAAACATGACCTTGCCCCCCTCCCCCCTGGTCAGAACCTGTATTGCAGGTCAAGCAGCGTTCATCGTGTGGCGAGCAGAGTCAGTGCACAATTCCGAGATTGCGTTGGTTATGAGAGTGTTTGTTGTAAAGCTCAACTTATATGTTGCCTAGGTCAATTCTTGTCCCTCTATCGCCGTGGTAAGAGCATTGTTACGAGATAAGCCGGTGGGCAGGTATATACTTTTATATTCCATCCATAAGACTTCGGTCTGAGACAATTTTCCATGTAGCGATGCCATTATATGTTCCATTATGCATATATTAGTGGAAACATGGAGCCATTCGTTTTTCGTGGGAGTTGTAGGCGCTTTCCACCTCATTACTAGCGTTGCCCTAGCAGCTAATAGCAGTTGTGGTGCTAAATCCTTGATCTTGACCCAGTCATCCTCATATCCTCATCTTTCTCGAGGCCGAACAATATGAGGTAGGGAGTAGGTGTTCTGTTGATACCATCGACTTCTTTGATCCAGCCCAGGACCTCTGACCAGAACAATTGTATTCTGGGACATCCCCACCACATGTGCCAGTAGTCTGCTCTGTTTCCGCCTCCACGCCAGCATTCCGGGCTTGTAGTCTGAAACATTTTAGATAATCTGACTGGATCATATTGCCATCTATGCAATAATTTGATTGCATGGAGTTTGTATTGGTTCGAAATGGATATCCGTGTGGCTGCCTGGCATATGGTATCCCATAGGTCTGGAGTGAACTGTTTGGCGAAATCTGTTTCCCATCTGCTTTTTAATGAGTCCGTGGTCACCCCTCTCCTTCTATCAGTGTTTTGTACATATCAGATATTAGGCCTTTCATTACAGTTCTTGAATCCAGTATTTTCTCAAAAGCGGTGAGTTCTCTCATTAATTTGGGTTTCCACATGGCTCTTGTCAAAACCCCTTTTATCTGCAAGTATTGAAAGGTGGATAATGGGCCTATTCCGAGGGCTTCGGTTAGTTCAGGGAGCGAGATGAAGGAGTCTTTCCGTTGCAATTGCCCTACTCTCTCCAATCGAGCCTCATACCACGATTGGAACCTTCCGACTTCTGGGATATGGTCGTTGATTCCTGGGGACCATAAGTGGCTGAGGGGAGCCGGCCAGGTAGTAATGTTTTACATGTTCTTGCCATGTCTCCAGATATCCCAGATGGTCATTAGTATCGGGTGGTCTTTTAGTTTTCTACAGATTCTTTTTTTAGGTGCCCATAACCATTCAGATACTGTGGCTGGTGTAGAATAATGCTTGTCCATATTGACCCACTGGGTGTCTGTTTGATTACGCAGGTGTGGAATCAATAGTCTAAATTGGGAGGCTTCGTAATATTTTTGAAAATTGGGAAGCCCAACTCCACCTTTATCTTTTGGGAGCGTTAGGGTCTTATATGGAATTCTTGATTTTTTCCCTTGTCATAGGAATTGGACCATGGCCCTTTTGATCTTTTTGGAATCCTAATGGGTATCGCTTGGAAAGAATATAGGAACCGGGGAAGGGATATCATCTTAATTGCATTGAGCCGGCCTAGCCAGGATATTGTGAGCTTATCCCATCTTGTCAAGTCTAACCTGAATTGCTTCAATAGGGGAGGCAAGTTTGCTTCAAATAAGTCACTTAGATTCTTCGTTATTTGTATCCCCAGGTATTGTAGTTGTGAGTGTTCGATATTGAGACCGAATGGGGAGAATCTGATGGGAAAGAGTGTGGACTTTGTCTTATTTATTTTGAACCCTGAGAGTTTACCATATTCTTCTATCATGCAGAGAGCTCGGGGGATGGAGACGGAGGGGTTCGTGATGTGGAGGAGGATGTCGTCTGCGTAGAGGGCAATTTTGCATTCTGTTGTCCCCAGTCGAATACCTTCTAGTGTAGGGTCTGCCCTTATTGCAATTGCCAGGGGTTCTAAGGAGAGGGCAAAGAGAATCGCCAAGAGGGGGCATCCTTGTCGGGTTCCATGCTGCAGGTTGAACCACCGTGAGTATTCCCCGTTCACAAATATAGATGCTTTGGGGTCTGTATAAACTGCGTGTATCGCTCTCCTAAATCTAGTGCCCATTCCCACCTTTCGCAGTACTGCCTCAAGGAACCCCCATTCCACCCTATCAAAGGCCTTTTCCGCGTCAATGGAAAGTAGGGCCGGGTCATTCTCCATGGTCTGGGATGCGTGGATCAGGTGTAAGGTTTTGCGGGTTTGTGTCTGCCCCTTGTCTGCCCAGTATGAACCCGACCTGATCAGAGTGTATAAATTGAGGAATGAGGGTTTCGAGCCTCGCTGCCAAGATTCTGGTGTATATCTTTGCGTCAAGGTTGAGTAGTGAGATGGGGCGGTAAGAGGAACATTTGGTAGGATCCCTCCCAGCCTTGGGGATAACAGTGATCAGAGCCTTGGTAAAGGAGTCTGGGGGCTTCCCCGTGTCCATTATTTCATTGAAGAGAGTGTCAGGAAGGGGGCCAGAACGGTGATGAAGGTTTTATAAAATCCGGCAGTGTAGCCATCTTCGCCCAGGGACTTGCCCACTGTTAACCTTTTTATGGCGGCTTGGACCTCTAGTTCTGTAATAGGGGATTCTAGTGATTCGACCTCTAGGTCAGGAATACGGGTACATCTATTGAGGACAGATAGGACTCTGTCTGTGATCGCTCAGGGTCTACCTCAGAGGAATATAAAGTTTTGTAAAAGTCGGCAAAATGTTCTGGGATGGTGGTGTGGGCATGTGATGTAGGGGAGGAATCGTCTTTAATTTCTAATACTCTTCGCTCAGCTCTTTGTTCTCGCAGCCTGGCGGCGAGAAGTGCGTCGGCCTTATCGCCCTTCTCGTAGAATTTTTGTTTTAAAAATCTCAGTTTACGCACGACCTGTTCATGCTCCAGTAGTTTCAGTTCATTTCTTTTCTCTCTAGCTTTGCTCATTTTCTGAGAATTTACTTCTTCGCCTATTTTGGGTGTGCTTTCTAATTGGCAAATCTCAGTTCGAAGCCTCTGTTACGTTCTCTCTTCTTTGATGAGCCTTCCCTTACCAAAATCCCCCTCCAGGTGGCCTTCCCGGCCTCCCATACTGTTTGTTTGGATACCTCTCCATTGTCGTTTGTTTTGAAGAATTCAGAGATTGCTGTCTCCATTTCAGTTCTGAAAACGACATCCCTCCAAAGGCTCTCATTGCAGCGCCATTTCCCACTATTTTTAGGTAGGTCGGCCCGCTGAATGTCTGTGAGGACCATGTCGTGGTCGGACCAAGTGATCAGGGTTATCTTTGCCTGTGATGTTACCTCAGAGAGCTCTCTAGAGAGATACATGTAATCTAGGTGGGTGTACGTATTATGGGGAGCAGAATATAAAGTGTAGCCTTGTTCTTCCGGTTGAAGAGCTCTCCATGCGTCCACCATGTTATACAGTTCCATCATATGAGCTAGCTCAGTCAGTTCAGGTCTATTCTTATGAGCCGTGGTAGGGTTCCCAGGATTCCGGTCTGTGCCGGGTTCCCCCATTGATTAAAATCCCCCCCAAGATGATGTGCCCAGTGGCTTCCAGTAGTATCTTAGGGATTGTTCTGGAAAGAAATCTAGACTGGCCTGTGTTCGGAGAGTACAAGGTGGCAATTGTGACGTTCAGATTACCTAGTTGCCCATTTACTAACATTGCTCGTCCTTCAACATCTGACCATGTCTTGGTTAGCACAAACTCTATGCCTTTTTTAATGAGGATTCCCACCCCTCCCTTTCTGAGTGGGCCAGAGCCCCAAAATTCAGTTCCCACTCGATTCCCAAGGATCCGTCGTTCAACTCCTTTTATGTATTTTGTTTCCTGGAGTAGGAGAATATCTAATACGCTTCTACGAAATTCTCTGGCTACGAGGGACCGTTTTGTCGGTGAATTGAGCGCTTTAACATTGAGTGTTCCAACTCTTAAGGAGACTGGTTCCCTTATATTAATGTTCGTAGCCATAGTTCTTTCTCGCTGGGAGTTGTCTCTTTGTATACACTCGACGATGCTCTATGCTCACAAGTCACACGCTGCATTGATTGTTGTGGTTCATTATGTTTGCTGCTCTGACCTCATTTGTTTCCTTAACTTTTCCCTCCCCCACCCCTTTCCTTCTTCCTAATTGATGGCGTCCGATCGAGCCGGGTCTGTTGTTCCAGGTCAACATCGGACCACTTGCGGGGGTCGTTACTTCATGCCCCTTGACCAGAGTAAGTCATCTTAGTCCAGAATGAGTCCCCTGGTGGTTCCCCTCTAATTATCTTCATTAGACTCCAGGGAATGTGTGTGCGATAGTGCATCCATATAACATTATTTACATACTTTGATTGGAATTGTTTTACCGGTATCACCTGGTGTCAGTTGTCCGTTTCTGGGGAGAGATTGCCTCTCCTGAATTTTCGTGACCCCTTCACTCTCCGTCTCCCGGGGCCTTGGAGTCGCCATTCTCTTCCTTCCTTGTTTGTCGCTTCTTGATTAGCGTCTTCTCCTTGTGTTCCTAAGAGGTCAGATATGCACAATTGTATTTCTTTCTCTGATCGCAGTCTGAATCTGGTCCCCTCGTATTGGAACGTGAGGGAGAAGGGGTAACCCCATCTATATGGAACGTTCTTTTCCTTGAGCATCTTCGTCAGAGGACCGCACATTTTTCTGAGGGCTAGGGTCAAGGAGGAGAGATCTTGGTAAATGGAGATTTGTGCTCCAAATCGCGTAATCATCTCGCTCATCCTGGCTTTCTCAAGAATTCTAGCTTTGTCCCTGAATCGGTGAAATCAGGCGAGGACTGAGCGTGGTCCACTTGCTGGGCCTCCTGCTCTATGAATTCATTCTGTTACCGGTTCATCCACCTCATCATCCGTTGTCAGAAGTTTGATGATGTTGTGAAGTGTCTCCTTAAGGTCCGCTTCCGTTTCACCCTCTCTCTCAGGAATACCACCAAAAATGTGTATATTATTCCTCCTTTCTCTATTTTCCAAATCGAGTTTAAGTTTAAACTCGTATTCAAGTCATTCCAGTTCCGTCATTCTTTGGTCCAGTTTCCCTTCTAGTGTGTCAATGGAGGCCTGATTGTTTTCAACTCCCTCGAGTCTGTCCTCCATGCTATCGAGTCGTTGAGTGATCCTATCTATTTTGCCACCTATATTTGTTCCCAGGTTCTTAATCTCCGCCAGTAGGGCAGCTATGTCTCCTTTCGTAGCTGCCGCCAGGTCGTCTCCTGTAGTGGCGCAGTTTGCCATCTTGGCATCAGAGGTTGTAAGCGAGGTGGGGGTGTAGGTGAAGTGAGCTAGCTTATGGTTAGTACTCATACAGATCACAGATGGTGGGCCTGGGTAGAAACTTTGTGCGCTGTGATAATCCACGCCTCACTCGTTCTAAAGGTGGATGATGGCGGCCTACTCCCTCGAGTTGTGCTGTGGGTAGATTGCGGATGAGGCGGCGCAGGTTCTTGTGTGGGCCTGGGGTGGTGCTGTGGGCAGGCAGGGAGTCGTGCCGGGCAACCAGCCCCAAGGGGGGCTAGGCGCTGTCCCCTGTCGGGTCCGATTATGAATCCTGCCTCTGGTGGGGTTTGCGCACCATGTTCGGCCCAGACAACTCCGCTGTTGGGTTCACCCGGGAAGTCGCGGGTCTGTGAGGGCTCCACTCTGCGGCTTTCCCCAACGTCACTCCAGCACAAGTTGGTATGTTCGCGATCCGCAGTTCGCTTCTTCGTGCTGCACTTATTCGTGCTCACCGGGTCGGGTGGCTGATCTCATGTCCTCGTGTGAGGGTGTTTCACTTCGGGAGCCGAACACACGCCTTCCGGGCCTTCTAACGGCGAGAGATACGTAGTTGGTTTCGATTTCCACGTGTCTAGGAGGCCCCAATTTTCCCTTGTGTTTTCTGAGGCCGTGGAGGGCCAATTTACATCGGGATTTTTTCTCAGGGTGTGGGAGACATTCACACGGTGAAATCCCGTATTTGTTCAGCGGGGGGTTCCAAAAGATGGGGGCTCATTCCATCTTCCGTGGTGCTGGTTACGGAGCTCACAGGGAGAGCATGCTGATCTCTGCGCCCCCTGGTGGCCGTCCCCCCCTGCTGCTCTTTCTAATTGACCCAAACTGCCAGGCATTTATACATTGCCCAGGCTGTGAGGTCTGTGTTTGCTCCATTCCAACCCATGTCCAAAGCTTTCTTCTTACCCCTTTTGGCAAACATCTCCTGGAATTGCTGCTGCAACCTCATTTGTGCCGCTTCAGTATGGTTAGGAATCTGCACTGTGACCGGAAATGCATGCATGGATACAGAAAATATCATGGTACTTATCGTGGCATTGTAACAACATAACAAACCCCACCCCATGTTCACAGATTCAAAGTCTAATGTCCATAGAGGCACCAGGCGAATAGAGTCCTGGCATGACCAGGCATGTAAAGCAGCTAAAAGGGCATTGATCCAGTACCTGAAGACCTCCACGGGGCTCGAAAGAGACCTTTGGCGAGAGTTGAGAAGCACCTATAGGAACTTGGTGAAGACACAAAAAGGTGCATTTATGACAGTTAAGTGGGAAGCCATGTTGGAGGCTGTTAGGGAGGGTAATTTGGCTATGTTCTGGAAGCATGTCACTGATAGAGAACTAAAGGGGGACACAAGTGTACAACAGTGCATTACCACCAACATGTGGCTCGAACATTTAAGGGGCATGTACAAAACCCATGAAGACTTGGAGAGGGTGGTGCCATAAAATGCCCTTATGATAAGCAGAAGTATAATGCGAAGGGGCTCTAGTCTCGTACGCACTATGGGGAAGTGAAAGTAGCTATCAGGTCAAAGGCGGGTGGAAAAGCAGCAGGGCCAGATAAAGTCCCTGTATGGGTACCCATCCTATAGCGGGTAATCAACGCTGCCTTGTACTTGAATAAAATCACTGCAGCTTGGAAAAATGCTGAGATTGTGCCACTATTTTAAAAAAGGAGACCGATGAATACTTTCAAACTACCCCCACAATCTCACTCCTCGACACTGTATGGAAAACATTTTCAAAGACAGTGTTGAAACCCCTCCAGAGCTGGGTCGATATAGAATGCCCATTCAGCCATCTACCAGCCGCTTCCAAACTGGAAGGAGCATCCTTGATCAGGGGTTTTGGTTGCACCTAATAATTCAAAAGCATATAACCCTAACGAAAATTTAGCTGTTTGTGGTATTTATAGACCTAAAAACAGCCTTTGATAGTGTGCCAAGAGGGTTCTTATGGGAGATCTCTGTGGGCCAAAAATATACCACACAATATCCTGCAACCAATTTTGCTCCAATACTGTAACAATGAGGCAGCTGTTTCATGGAGCTTAGGTGGGGGGGATGTCAAACAACCATTTGAAGTAGTCAGGGGAGTTAGGCAGCGCTGTGTTCTGGACCCCTTTTATTTTGTATTCATATTGACTCCATTATTGAGCAGCAACTTGAGAAAGCTTCTGATGCTCCGAGGCTGGGAAATAATAAAATCCCAGCAGTCTTTTTCACAGATGACGCAGTACTCTTGTCCACAATCCCAGTTGGCCGGCTTGTAGCATGATTGAGTTTTGCTAGTAAATGTGAATGCATGGGCTTGTAAATTACTGCCAGGAAGACCAAATCTATGGTCTTCAGTACCAGAAATTCCAAATGTAAAGATTTGCATTCAAGCTTATGGGGAACCGAGCTAGAACAGGTGCCCTGGTACGACTATCTTGGCAGACGTGTTGCTGCATGCACATTTTGGTTGGGCGTATCAGTTGCTCAAAACTAAAATAGCATTGAAAAAATGGAGGCGCATTGGCAACATTTTATTTCAAGCATGGAGGGGGGTGCTATCAAACCAGTTTAAGAAATATACCAGATACAGGCAAATGCATCTGCCCGGTATGGTTCAGATATCTTGAGCTATGCCAACATGCGTCCTTCGTGTATAGTGGAAAATGCATTTTTAAAGAGAATAATCTTGCCTCAGAGCACACCAAGCGCGGCTATACGCTTGGAATTCGACACAAGTCCAATTGATGATGAGGCAAGGTTGAGACCTATGTACGTCTGGCTTCGAATCTGGGTAAACCCTGGTTTGAGCAAATTTTCCCTATATAGAAGGGCCCTAGCCCATCTATTGGCTATCGGGGGAGGAACGCAAATCCCCTGGTTTATACATGTTAAAAAATGGCTGGTACTACTCGGTCTGATTACTTACTGGGAAACCCCATTGCTTATAACCAGAGACTCAAAGCTAAGAGCAAAAACTACTTATTCCACTTACAAGAGGAACAAGATGGTGAACAAGTGCTCTCTTTTGGCTTATGGTCTTGTATACCTGAACCTTAAAACTATGTGTGGGTGTGAGAGATATCTTGATGTAATCACACTGGCTTATCCGCAAACTTTATTCATGACATTTTTAATTGGCTACCTACATTTGAGGTCTGTTTATTTGTGAAAGACTCAAATGGTAAAGAATCACTTACCTCAAATCGTTGTTTATTTTGCATGATATTATTACGACCCAAGAAGCCATGCAACTTTGTAAATCAACAGAATACTTGGACGTGGTTTACCATATTTCTAAGTGTGTGCACCAGGGATGGTTAAAGAGGACCATTTTAATGGCAAATCTATTGTAACATCTAAATTTTGTTTTTAGAATTATCTTGAATATTTATGTTATGACTATATTTTAAGTGCCCTAGTATTAATCGTGGAGTATCAATTGTATGCTGTGAATAGCTCATTTAATTGTGTGTTTGTTATGGATTTTATACGATGAAATTTTGCAAATATCAATCCGTTTTTTGTATTATTGCTGATCTATGATGTGTGTGTACCTATTGACTCTAAGTTGAATAAAGTAACAGTAATTATTTTTTCAATGAAACGCTGTGGTTCGTCTCTCATATTATGGAACTCTTTAGCTAGATTGCACAGGATACCCTTCCTCAGCTGTCGGCGCTCCCGGCACCTCTCTCAATGGTGCTTACAGTAGCATGGAACTGGCCCCATACTGCGTCCCTTCCCTTGTTACAGATGGGGTAGAGGGAGGTGCGGTTGGCATAAACAAAGTTCCAGGAGGACCTGAGGTTCTTGGCCCTGGTTGCACTTATGAAACAGAAGACAAATTTGCTGCGGCTCTGTGGGAGGCAACACCACAGCCTTCCTGCCTTCCTGGACCTGCAGCCTTCCCGGGATAAATTGACTTTTGTCCTGCTGGAGTACAAGGATGAGTAGAGGCTAAAGTGCCGACTCAGCCCTCACACTTCTACAAAGCAAGAGCCATCACAATCATAAAGGTAAAACACGCACAGTTAAGGGTTATATACATCCTTTGCCTTTTGTGATATCACGGGCCGAGGGAAGGCTATACTCTCGAGAGGGGTGTGAATGTGACCCAGTAGCGACCCAAACAGCGAAGTATGACAGTCCAAGATAAAAGAATGTGCAATCAAGGTTATATTAAAATATATACTTGAATCAAACACACCAGATTCAATGGTAACTAAACAGAAAACACTATGAAACCCCACCCCAGGGAAAGAGCCCAGAGTCAGCAAAGATAACAAGGTGCAGCACTTTGAGTAATTAATCAGAGGTGAAAGGCAATTAAAAGCCACAAGGTTCTTTAAAAGGATATGTTCTTCGGTGTAAAAGGATAAAAAGGACCTAACCATTCTCTAGGTGTCAGAAATGGACCAGGCTGCAATGAATAGTGCCTTTCTGGTGGGTCTTGAAGGTTCAACAGCATTGAACCAAGACTGGAGCTGTTGTGCAAGCAGTTTGAGCCAAGTTTCGGTGCAGTCATGTTGATCCAAGCAGTCGAGCTGGGCGAATATGGTAGCTCAGGGTGGTTTCAAAGGTGGCAATTGAGCAATGCAGGTTGGAGAGTCCAACAGGATCTATTCGCGTCTAGCCAGTTCGAGTCAGGGTTGTAACCTCTGGGTAGGGTTGGTGAGTGACATTCCCATGGTTTAAGTCGAGGTTGTGTGGCGGTTTGAATCAGTGATCCTGATTATCCAGCGTGTGGTTCGATGAAGTAACAATTTGAGTGTGAGCCCGGACAAGTTGTTTGTGTAATGGCTGGTTTGAGTCAGTGAATGACACTCAATCGGTTTGAGTCAGAGTCTGGCGATAAGCAGTTAATACGTGTCGAGCAGGTGATTGGCCATGCAAAGCATGATGCAGCGTCAAGCTGGTTCGAGATGGAAGAATGATGGTTCAAAGTGTTTGGTTAAGTGCCAGAGGCAACACCAGCAGGTCCTGTGGTTCGACATGCGGTGAACCATGTTCGAAAGCAGTTTGACAGGTTCAATGTGATGAAAACAGGGACCCTGGCTGTCTCGGCTTTCAGGATGCTGTGAGTCCCAAACCAGGGGCTCAAGGATAAGTGTAGTCTTTGTTCTTGGTCTACCAAACACGGGAGAGGCTGGCATCCAGCTGCAGAGGTCCTTCAACATGGTGAGGTCCTAGGTACTGTTTTATATGGCAGAGAAGCAGGTCTTGTCCTAACAGCAGTATCCCCTGCCCATGGTCCCTGGGCATGGTTAGGGGGCAGAGCTACCCTCTGCCTTGGACACTCAGTCCTCACCTTACTGGCACAGGACTTTGGAAAGCTCAACTCTCCCAACAGAGGTCCAATTAATTATTTCTCAGGTTTTTGTTCAAGAGTGAATCAAAGAAGGAGTAGGGGAACCCCTTCTTTTAAAAGGCAAGGAACCAGCTCTCTTTTCAGAAACTCTTTAAACCCTGCTTAATTGAATAATTGGTTCTGTCTGGTCTGTTAATTATTCATCTGCTCTGTGTCCTGTCTCTTTATGTTGTGCCTTGTGTGTTTGTGTGTGCTCTGATGCCTACGGCTATGGCGTGAAACAAATAAACAAATACATAAATAAATAAAAGCCCACGGGTGATTGGACTAAAACCAGTCTGGTTTAAGGACCTATTCCCTGTCTCTATAGAGCAAGTGGACTTTGCCTTCTGACATCACACCCAAAGTGATTTGTACTAAAGGAAGTGAAGGGGGAAGGAAAGAAAGATAGAGGCAGAGAGAAACTAACCTCGCCCTCTTCCCCTCTCAATTAAAACAAAGTGCTTTAGACATGAAGCAACTGTGCTATTTGCTTCTTTCACTCAGTACAACTTTCTGTGGAGTGGCTGTCTCTCTAGGAGGGTGTTACCTGCCCACATTTGATTGGCAGAGAGGAAGAGAGGCAGTGGAAGTGCAAGTTGCGTTCTGCCCTTTATCTCTGCCATACAAGTTAATGATAATGTCGTTTGGCATGAATAAAAGGTATAAAAGCCTTACGCAAGGCTTTTACATCTTTTATTCACGTTAATCCAATGATGAAAATGAGCTCCAATGTGTTTATATTGGCAGCTACTTGGAGGGGCAAAAGAGTAGGTATTGAACCAGGGGAAACAAGCACAGCTCTATTTGTAGCCCTATTAGTAGCCCAGTTGAAAGGGGATGGCTGAAGGTACTACAGAATATAATTTTTACTACCATAATTGTGTCAATTTTAGAAGTCAACAATGTATGTTCTAGACAAATACTAAGATTCTTGTTCCTGGCCATCGGGGGCTTACTAAAGGGCACTACAGGAACATCCGGGGTGCCTTTGAGAAATAACACTTGCCACTCGCTCAAAATGATGAGCTGTAACCCACTTTACAATCACTGCCTAAGAATCAGGGAGTCAAGCTTCTTTGTTGACCATGCTCATCTGTAGTCTGGTGCAATTTTATCTAACTACTCCTTTCTTTTTTAACATACAAAGATGTCGAAAGATGACTTTTAGAGTACTGAAGTAGATTATAAGGAACACCCTAGGAACACTGCATTTGCCAAGACAATACAGAATGTGGCTGTATGCTGGCTGCTGTTTTAAACACCTTGAAATGTATTTCCTGGTCCTCAAGGAGAGGATTCCGGCTCCCAAGGGCAGAAAGGCATCTGTCGTTTTGTATTATGCGATAACACAAGCTACCTGACAGCATATTCTTCATCTGTATTTTTGACCTTGCTCGGAGCAGCTCTCCTGTAAAAGTGAACAGTTGCAATGTTCTTACCTTGGACCATTCATAAATATGTGTGTGCATGCTACTGTTAGATCCAGTCTGAATGATAGAGCCCTGGAAGTCGGAATCCTGTATTAGTGCAGGTGTCTGTGGCCAGAAGGTGTTGGTTGAATACAGGGAGCCATTTACAGCATTGATGGAAGATGAGCATTTTCCCAGAGATGTGTACATTTTATGAGTTGTCCCAACCTTCTTCAAAGAGAGGTGTCCTTTCTATGTTTGTATTATGTGTTATTTGTTTGCAGCTAACAATACTTACTTGCATACCTACAGTACGTGTCGGCAAGTCACCTCCCACACGTCCCTTTTTTATTTTCACCTCGTCAATACGGCTCAAAACAAAAACAACCCTATGCCTTCACTTTCTCCATTATGTGGCAGTAGACCAACACAGTACCGCCCAGTCACAAGCAGAAGCCCATCAGACATTCTCACTCACCCCAGGGTAAGTCGCAGTACTAGAGTCTCTGACAGAACTGTTCATGAGCGGGCCAAGACCATTCCAAACATGGCGACTTTCCTCGCGCGTTGGCGTTGTCTATCGAGATACCGATGCGTGACAGCGCCATGGCATTTTAAACGTAAGCATTAGACGGCAAACATTTCAGAGGGAGACTGCTTGAATCAATGTTGGGTGGAACCCCGCTTAATATTTTTGGCTTTTGGTTTGGACAAGCTAAGAATATTTACAAACATAGTGGGCCGCATTTTTAAGTGTATTTCCTTTGGATTTTGGGTTTGGATTTGGATCACGGCAACTTTCCTGCCCCTTGCACATTAACTATGTTCACATTGTCTTGGTATCCCTTTATTGCAATGTGTGGTATGGGCTGGGAGAAATTTTTAATTTAATTTCTTACCTCTGAATTATAGCTTTAGGTGGCTATGAGATGAGGTCACTCCACCGAAATGGAGTTGTGTTCCACCTGCTGAGTTGCCAAATGTTTGGTGACGTGTGAGGGTGTGTGAACTCTCATCTACATTTCTAGGGGCCCTGTGTTTATGGCGTTGGTCGTTAAGTGGTTATGACATGGCACTCCAAACCGGGAGCACATGTGAGAGCTAGTTTCAAATAGGATATCCGCCAATGCCTTTTTTGAATTGCATCGTCTTCTTTTATTTAATTTTATGTTACTTGGTTTCATTTTGTTGCTTTTCTTTACCTGTTGACAAACGGAACCAAATCATAAATACTGTAGGCAGTATGAGGTCTAATATGGGTATGATTGGATCAGCAATTACGCTTGCAGCAATGTTGGTCTGGGAGGGGAAGGTGATAGTGTGATTTCACTAAATAGGTTTAAGTCATTCATTCATCAATCAAAGATCACAGGTTTGAAACCTCTTTACATTAAATGCTGTTTTTTGTTCTTTGTTTTCTCCCCAAAGTCACATTTTTTAATCTACACTCTTTTTTTAAATATTTTTGTTTCTTTTCGCATCTGCAAACAGTAAAGAAAATGACTAGACTATATGAAATAATTGAAACTCAGGGGCCAGAACAATCAATCTCCACACACATTCTATGATAGAGCTCTTTTCTCTCTCAACTGACACTGCTGCTACTTCTCTTTCTTCAGTTCTCCTCAATACTTTAGACAGTCTCTATCCTCTCCAACCTTTTTCTCCCAATTCATAGACCTCCCCAACCATAGTTGACTCCTTCACTTTCCTTTTATGCTGCATATTTTGCCGCATGAGCATCGTTTGCACAAAACGCAATCTCCTTATGATCTATCACTGTTATCATATGTTCGTTCTATCTATGACAGTCTACTTCTCCAAGTGAAACATCAATAATACTCAGAGTTACTTACAAGGTACTCTGCCCATCCATGCCAACTCTTTTGGGAATTTACTCACCTTCTTATTCCTGCTGTTGCTGCTCCATCTGAATCTTCTCTTTTTTCTTCCTTGGATTTTGCTTTGTATTTCACCTCTAAGTGCCTCCTCTTCTAGAGTCTGTCCTCTCTGACCCCCAGGTCTACTGTCAGAGCTAGTCCCCCTTCCCATTCTATTTATTATTTTACTGTAATTACAGACACTGGGCCTCATTACGAGGTTGGGCCTGCCGTGAGTTCCCTGGCCCCTACGGCACACTCCAAGTTTACTGGTCTGGAAAGGGTAAGGGTACGTTGCTACCAGCACCCTTATTTCCAGAGCAGCAAAATCATACTGAGGCCCACTAATAGCTCAATATTCATTGCTAGTGCCCATCCTACTACAGCACCCTCAGATTCCCTTCCTTCTTGTATCATCCCTCAAACTATTCCCCTTCTTATGCCGTATCTTACTCTTCTTTTCAACTCCTTTTTATCTTCTGCAGTTTTCCCATTGGATCTAAACATGCAACCATCATCCCCATCTTAAAGAAACCTTCATTTAATCCTTCTGTTCTGTCAAATTTCTGGTAGGTCTTTCTTCTTACTTTCATCTCTAAAATTCTCTCTCTAGAGAGAGAGTTGTCTGTGCTCAGGTATCCTGCTTTCTGAACTCACATTTCCTTCTTCCTCCACTTCAGTCTGGATTATGCCCCTTCCATTAGACAGAAGCAGCGTTGCTTATGTCACTGATTCTCTATTTTCTGTCCGTTTCATCAAAAAATCATCTCAGCTTATTCTACTTTGCCTATCCTGGCCGTTTGACACAGTGAATTATTATTATTCTTTTTTTAATTCACGAGAGTGAATCACCAAAGTGATTTTTACAAGTGACAAACAGTACAGTCATGAAATGAAGAAGTAAAAGTTAAAGTGAAGAAAGAAAAGAAAAATCAAGTTACAGTAAAAAAGACCTAAAGAATGCACTTCTTTTGAAGACAGTCCATAGTCACAAATCTTGCTAAGGTTTTGGTCTCGAGCAAGGACTCCATTACTTATTGATAAAAATCAGGTCCAAGATTTGTGCCTCGCCTATCTACATGATGGTCTGAGACCCCTATTAAATGTGCCCACCACAGCTCTTCTTCTGGCAAATGCCCTTTATTCAGATGGTAAGTTAAATACGGTGTTTTACAATGTCTGGTACCTGGGCAAGATAGTAAAAGATGTTGCAGCATTTCTAGGCTCGTATTTGTGTTGCAAAAGCGACAGCTGTTGGTCGATGAGTTTCCTCTTATATTTAGGATCTTGTTTGATGGCAATAAATTCAGCCTTGCACGCAGAAGAGTTGATCAAAGTTTTCTGTTCAGATGCTTCAATAGAAACGGTTGTAAATCATTTCGTTTTCTGGCCGTTGGGGGCAGATGCAGTGTCAGTTTGTAGTTCGCAGCTTTCTCGAAGGTGGAGATCCAGTCCGTCTCATCTAGACGTTTTTTCACTTTGGTTGGATTCAGTACTAGTTCTTCGATTGAGCTGCCACATTCAACCAAGTTTGCTTTACAGCTGCTTTCCCAAAAAGACAGCATTTTGCACTGTCCTAAGCTCATCTCCTCTTTTACTACAGTGCAGATTGCTGGGCTAGCTGGATCCATGATTTTTCGATATAGCATAGTGCTGTTTCGCTCTACAATTGCCTCGAGAGATGTTAAGGACAGTTCGCGTCTAATTAGCACTATGGGCGTGGATTTTGGAAGGTTGAGAATGGATCGCCAAAACAGGCTTTCTAATGTAGACCACAGAGCTTTCTGGAGAGACGGCATAACTTCTGCACCGTATGTGATTGTAGGAATCACTTTTGTCCAGTAAAACTTTATTATAGGGAGTAGTGTAAAACGGCCGTATTTTTTGTCCAGGATTTTGGCTTGAGAAATAAAGTTTTGCATCTTTGTATGCAGGTGTAGTTGCATTGCATTTTCTTTTTTGGAGGAGTCGATCAAGACCCCTAGATATTTAAAGTCCAAAACTTGTTCTACTTTCACACCTTCCAAATACCAGGTCGGTTTACCTTGTTTCTGGCTCTGTTTTTCTAATACCAGAATCTTTGTTTTAAGTTTGTTGATTTCAAGGTCGTTATCCGCAGTATATTTAGAGAGTGCAGTAATCTGTCGTTGCAGACCTATTGGTGTTTGATCCAGTTGGATTAAGTCGTCTGCATATAAAATCCTAGGGACTTTTACTTGGCCAATTGCTGGAGGGAAAGATCTTGTCCCAGCGTTAGCTTCCTTATAGTCACCAAAATAAGCCAAGAAGAGCACCAGGGCGAGTGGACAGCCCTGTTTGACTCCTCTGCCTGTTGGAATCTCAGACGATAGCAATCCTCTGGAGCTTAACAGGACTTGTATACTGATGTCTTTGTGCAAAGCTTGCAAGGGACCCAGAATATCCTGCGGGTAGTTCCATCTTACTAATTTCTTCCAAAGTTTGGATCTATTGACAAGGCCAAAGGCCCGAGTAAGGACTATGAAGGCCAAATAGATTTTCGGACTGCCTTCCAAGACCTTTGCTTTCAAAATGCTGAGTAGCATGATGCTGATGCTTGTGCCTAACCCCTTCTTGAACCCAGATTGAAAAGGGTCATCACAAGGGGCTTTTTTTGCCTGGGATTGAAAGTTTTTCAAGAGCAAGCTTCCATAGACTTTGCCAATAACATCAAGCAATGCCACAGGGTGAAAGTTCGTAGGATTGTCTTTACCACCCTTTTTAAAAATGGGTACGATCACCAATGTTGTCCACGATCGTGGAATTTTACTTTGATTACCACATCTTTCAAAAATTAGACTCAGCAGTTTAGCCCATTCCGCTGGAGAAGATTTCAAGTTCTCGTTGGTTAAGACGTCCGGCCCTGGAGCCCTTGAGTTTTTCAACTTTGATGTGGTTAATGTTATTTTGGTGATATCATGTAGGTCAACCGAAGGGGCCGTTGCCTGGACAGCTATAGGTGTTGACTTCGGGTCTGGAGATTTAAACAAGTTTGAGTACAATTGTATCCATGTAGACTCCCCGATGCTGTTGGTCAGGATTGTGTCAGTAGCTTTACCCAAAAGACTTACCAGCTTCCAGAACTCTCTGCAGTTACTATTGTTAACTTGTGTTAACATAGCCTCCGAGTCCTGTTGGTAAAGGGTCTGACGGTATGCTCCTAGCCATGACTTGCAGCTCTTTAAAGCCTCTTTTTCTCGAGCTCTGTTGATTCTGTGTTGTATCGTAGGGCTGTTCTTTTAGCTTTACGGACCATGTTGCGGTTGAACACCAGAAGGGCATCAAAAGTGTGAGTATGGCAAGACTCCTTGTTGGTATTCGTCGTAGAGGATGAGTTGGTGCTTCTAAATGTTTCGAGGAGTGGCTGGTAGTCAACTTTGGTAAAGTTTTTCGAGTTCCTATAGGATTGTGTTATGGCTTGGATGTTATTCTGAGTCAGCCGTAGGCGATTTCCATTGCCTGCTGGTTCGACATTTGCCGAGTAGTAAGAGTTATATGGCTTTGGAGATGACCATTCTAGATGCAGCAGGTTGTGATCATTTTGCGTTGTTTGGACGACATTTATTTCCTTTCAATTGAGAATGAAAGATTGAGAGGCAAAGATGTAATCAATCGTTGAGTGTAACAAGCCTCTCTTCTATGTCGGTGTCTTACAATTTTTTAGGTATCATTGCTTCTGTTCACAATTGGTTCCTTTCTTATCTTTCTGGACTCTCTTATTTTATTAAATGAGGCAGTGACTCTCCTGCCTCCTACCGACTTCGCTTAGCAGTCCCTCAGGGTTCTTGGCCCACTTCCTTTCAATCTTTATACTATTCCTCTAACTGCTATTAGCTCTTTTAATTTTGCTTACTACTTTTATGTGGATGAGTCTCAAATCTTTCTCTCATTTTAATCTTTTTCTGAGTCTTTGTTCCTCCATCTCTCAGCCTGTCTTCCTGGCATCGAATCTTAGATGACGGCTGTCTTTCTCCATTTAAATACTGCAACAACTGCGATCTTCCATTTTCTTCCCCATCCTATCTCCCCTTTCTGCATCAGCCCACTATTGTGGTGTCATCTTCAATCCTTCCTTGTAATTTTCTTCTCACATCTCGCAGTTGCTAAGACCTGCCATGTCCACTTATTTGCACCATGAAACATGTGTGTATAGGCACATTATAAATACCAAATAAATACAAGTAAATAAATAAATTTAACATGTGTAAAACCCACTCTTTCCCTACTTTTAATGCCACCAGAATTCGTCCTGGGCTACCTGCTTCTCATCTTGCTCCACTCCAATCTATATTTAATTCCTCTATCCGCCTCATTTGCCCCCTTTCTCCGCATGAATTTATTAGCGGTGCCCTCCATGATTTACAATGGTTAACTTTTGACCATCGCCTTAAATTCCATATTCTTTGTCTTGTTTTCAAATCTTTAAATGCTATGTTTATTTTTTTTTTTTCCTTGGATGCCTTTTGCATCCGCGCTCTGAGCGCGTTGTTGTGCCTGCTCTCCCCTCCCCTCCCACTTCCTGGTCCTCCTCTCCCTCCCGCCTCCCTGCCCGCCCACCCCCCCTCTGATTGGCTGTCCGGCTGCCTTCCTTCTGGGCTACTCGACGCCCGCTCCCCCTGCTCTCTTCTTTGTTGAGCTGAGCGTGGGTGAGCGGTCGCCGGTAGCCCTGCTGAAAGCATAGGCCTAGGAAGCCCTGCCTGGCCCTAGCGGGCCTCCGTGAGTAGCAAGTGTTTTTTTTTTTTTTTTTTCCTTGGATGCCTTTTGCATCCGCGCTCTGAGCGCGTTGTTGTGCCTGCTCTCCCCTCCCCTCCCACTTCCTGGTCCTCCTCTCCCTCCCGCCTCCCTGCCCGCCCACCCCCCCCCTCCCCCTCCCCTTCCTCTTCCTATAACCATTCCCTCCTGGGCAGCCCTCTGCCCGGCAGCCCCCTGTGGCTAAGGGCCCCTAGGCCAAGGGCGACTCCTACAGTTGCGGCTCTCTGTGTGTCTGCAGGTGTCCGCAGGGGACGCCAGGCGCCAGCATCACTTTCTATCTCCACCTTCTCCCGGCCCACCCCACCTACACTGGGCCACTACATTCGCATTGGTGTCTTCACCTCACTGTGTCCAACAGTTGTGGTTAACTAGGGTTTTTTCTCCCCTCACAGGATTCTCAAACTTAGGTGGGCTCTCCACTGTGTACCTAATACTCATTACTGCTGCTGTTTCTGAATTGTGCTAAACTAGGGTTTTTCTCCCCTCGCAGGATTCTCAAACTTAGGTGGCCTCTCCACTGTGTACCTAATACACATTACTGCTGTTGTCTCTGAATTGTGGTAAACCTGTGCCTGCCGCTCTATTCCTGTCTGCGGGCTCTCGCATCGTCTGTCTTCCCCCCCTCCACTCCCTCCTACTCCATGGTGCTCTCTATCTCGCCTATCTTCTCTAACTGCTTCTCCATCGACTATCCTGCTCTCCTCACTAAATCTGGTAGGAAAAAGTTTAAAAAGGACATCCTGGTCTCCAACCCAGGCCTCTCTATCGCTGACACCTATACCAGTGCCTGCTCCAAGGAAACTCTTACTGACATCCTCTTTTTTGTGCCTTCGCCTGACCTATGGACCCTTCATATGGTCTCTGTGCTCTCTCCTTTCTCCTCTTCTCCCATTAATGGTGGTACCCGTTGGGATGTCCTCCTGGCCCCCTTCTGCTCCTCTAAGGCCATCATTAATGTCTATGCAAATGGGACCGTCTTGGTCCAAGGTCCTCAGGCCAACCTTCACCTCTTTGATAGACGCTTCCCTCGCCTCATCAACTTCCTTTCCTCTCCCGCTGTCCCCCCTCCTCTGTCCTCGGCTACCTTGCCTCTACCCTCCCTCCCTGCCCCCTCTAGTGCTCCTTCTTCACCTCCTTCTTCTATACCTCCGCAGGGCGTACCTCTGATCTGTACCCCCCCCCGGAAGTCCTTCAAGGCTGGCAACCTTCTCCACATTGCCACTCTTAACTCTCGCTCTGCCATCAAGCATTCCTCTGATATCTGTCACCTTCTTGAGGAACTGGACCTTGACGTCCTCGGTCTCACTGAGACATGGTTCACAGCCAGCTCTGTCACCAGCTTTGACACACTCCTTCCTGACGGTTACAAGATCTTCTCCGTGCCCAGGCCCAACCGTGCAGGTGGGGGTGTTGCCCTTATCTTCCCTGAGTGGATTCCTGCCACTGTCACTCCTATGCAGACCTACTCCTCTTTTGAATGTCTTGTCTGCCGACTCTCTCTCTCTCCTAGCCATTCTCTTACTGTGGCTACTATCTATCGGCCACCTGGTCAAATTTCCTCCTTCCTCTCTGAGTGGGCTGACCTCTCCTCCTCACTCTTGTCCTCAACCACTCAACTCCTCTTTCTTGGAGACTTCAACATCCACCTTGATGCCTCCTGTCCCCCCACTGGACTCTTTCGTGACCTCTGCGACTCTCTCTCACTCTCTATTCTCCCGTCTGGGCCTACTCATTCTGCAGGGCACACTCTTGATGCTCTGATTTCTTCTGACCTTCCCCTCTCTGTCCCTCTCTCCACTCCTCTCTCCTGGAGTGATCACTTGCTCCTATCCTCCCACCTCACCCTCCCTACCCCACAGGCAAAGCCACCCTCATCATTGCCACTCACCTTCTCGGTCATCCGACCCATGAAACGTGTGTCAGTTGAGGCTTTCGCTGCCACCTTCTCGCCCCCCCCTCCCCCTTCGGCTGACTCCCACCCTGACACAGCCCTCTCCATGCTCCACTCTGCTATATCTGATACTCTTGATATCCTTGCCCCTGTCATGAGAATCCGCCTGAAGCCCAAAGCCAAATGTAACTCCTGGTATGATTCGGATCTCGTCACCCTAAAAACGCAAGTGCAGGGTGGCTGAGAGGAAATGGCGTGCTTCATGTTCATCCTCTGATAAACTGGCCTGCCGCCTGCTCCAAAGGCAATACCGTCTCTCCGTTCTCACCAAAAAGAGAGCCCTTATCCAAGCCCGCATCTCTGCGGCATCCAACAACTCGGCTGAACTCTTTAAAATCTGCAAGGAGCTTGCCAACCCTGCTGCAGTCTCTACCTCTCCTGTCCCCTCCCAGGCCCTCTGCACTGCACTGGCCTCTCACTTCATCTCAAAAACTCAGGACATCCTGTCCTCACTCTCCTCCTATCACCTCCCTCCCTCTCTTCCCGACTCTTCCTCTGGCCCTTCTGCAGCCACCCCTCCTCCCTCCTTCTCTGCCTTTCCACTTTTTCCTGATGACGAGGTTTCCAGACAAGTCCGATCTATGAAAGTCTCGTCTAAACAGGTTCACCCCTGTTCCTCCAAAACTATCAAGGACCACATCGACTCCCTGGCTCCTGCCCTGGCTGACTTTTGCAACCACTCCTTCGCCTCTGGAATCTTCCCTTCCCCCCTCAAGCACTCCCTTGTGCACCCTCTTCTTAAGAAACCCTCCTCCGACCCCTCCTGCCCGGCCAACTATCGCCCAGTCTCCATCACTCCCTTCCTTGGCAAGCTCCTGGAGAAACTGGCCATCTCCCAGCTTAACCTCCATGCCGAAACTGTTGGTAGTCTCCATGACCATCAATCTGGCTTCAGAGCGGCCAGAAGCACGGAAACTGCTCTCCTGAACATCCGTGAGGACCTGCTCTTGAACCTCGACTCCAACACTCTGTGTGTTCTCATTCTGCTCGATCTCTCTTCTGCCTTTGACACTGTCAACCATGCCATCCTGCTCAACCGTCTCCGTGATGACCTGGGTATCACTGGTCAGGCTCTGGCGTGGCTGACCTCTTTCCTTTCAAATCGACCCTCCCAGGTCCAACATGGGTCCTTCCTCTCTGACATCTTTTTCTCCACCTGTGGTGTTCCCCAGGGATCTAATCTCTCTCCCTGGCTGTTCAACCAGTATCTGGCACACCTTGCCCACCGCATCGCCGCTCTCTGCCCCTACTTTCAGTGCTATGCGGACGACACCCAGCTCATTTTCAGGCTACCCTCGGCCTCCTCCTTTCCTTCCCTCATCTCTGACTGTCTGTCTGCCATCCAGGAATGGTGTGCCGCCAATGACCTCTGCCTTAATGCTAGTAAGACTGAGATTCTACTCATCGGCACACCCACTCCCTCCTTCCCTGTAGCTCTCTGGCCATCCTCGCTTGGCCCTCCTCCTGCTCCTACCTGCAAGGCAAAAAACCTCGGGGTCATCCTCGACTCCACACTCTCCTTCTCCCCTCATATATCTGACGTCTCTAAGAAGTCACACTACCAGCTGCACCTCCTCAGAGGTATTCTTCCCTTCCTCTCCTTCCCCCAGAAGCTCACTGTCTCCCGAGCCCTGGTTCTCTCGAAGCTGGACTACTGTAACAGCCTCTATCTTAATCTGCCTGCCTCCACTCTCCGCCCCCTGCAACTCATCCAGAACAGAACTGCGAGACTTGTCCTTGGCCTCAAGCCCAGGGACCGTATCTCTCCAGGTCTGAAATCTCTACACTGGCTCCCAGTGGTTGCGAGGATTAAGTTCAAAACCCTCTGCATTGTCCACAAGGCCTTCTGGGGCCTGGGGCCTAAATACCTTCAACTCGCCCTTCCTAAATATCTTCCTTCCCGAGCCCTTCGCTCATCCATCTCCAACTCCCTCAGGGTCAGCCGCTTCTCGAAGCAACGAGTCGGGGGTCGATCTCTCGCCGTGGCAGGGTCCTCCCTCTGGAACAGCCTTCCTGCCTCCCTGAAACTTGAGGAGAACCATCTCCGGTTCCGGAAGCACTTCAAAACCTTCCTCTTTGCTTCTGCTTTCTCTCTCCCTCTCCCCTGCTAAAGTCTCGACATGAATCTGCACCGAATCTGCAACTGGGCCACTCTCACCGACCTCGGTCCTGGTCCCAGCCACTCTCCTCTTGCACTGCCTCCCTGGCAACCCCTGCACTGAGGGACTGTTCTCTGTATCCCTACAGCCCCCCTTTTCCCAGCACTTGTCTGCACTTACCTTGCACTTGCCACCAGCTGGCCCTATTTATTTACTTATTCTACTTACTTGTACTGCACTTCCCCCTTCCCCTTGCACTTTTCCCCCTCCCCTTCCCCTGCACTTGCACGGTCTGAATGTCACCTGGCCTAGTAGGATCGTTGTCTGTCTTCCCCTTGTTCCCCCCCCCCTGCCTCGTCGCGCCTTGAAACACTTGTGTATAGGCGCGTTACAAATGCCATATCATATCATATCATATCATATGGATCCTCCTTAATTATCATCCTTGATCCTTTGGTACCAGCCTCCTCGATCTTTACGCTGAGAAGTGAAATTCGTATTGGACAGTCCTCCTTCCCATTGTGGCCATTCACGCTTCTGCTCTTTTTCATTCTGGCTCCTAAACTATGAAATAATCTTCCTTTCTACATCGAGTCTATTATTCTTTCTGGCTCCTAAACTATGAAATAATCTTCCTTTCTACATCCGGTCTATTATTCTTTCTCCTCTTTTCATACTCAGTTAAAATCTCATTTACTTTCATCCTCATAATGGACATATATTGTAACTGACTCTTTTGATTGTTCTGTGTAGTTTTTTTTAAAGCGCTTAGATGTTAGGCACTATATAAATCTAATTAAAATACAAAATTTAATTCCTTACAACTTGCTTGATAAATAACAACGTCACGATAATCTTGGGGCACCCGGCTGATGGTGTAAGGGATTTAGTTATATTTAGCCTCCTGAAAAAGTTTGGGCACCTCTGCTCTTTTGGCATGGTTGTGCCTTGCAAGGGTGTGGATTCACATTGAGGGTGCTGATTTGCACTGAAGCAGCAAGGGTTTATTATGACCACCGATGTTCCAAAAACGGTACTGTAGGACTCGGCACTGGGCATTCTGTCAGTTGTGAATGGATGGAAAGGGGGCGGGGGCTAGCAAGGAGAGGGCAGCTGAACAACGTTTCTGAAAAAGCTGGCGCTGGGGAAGCTTAATAAGTGGAGTAAGCAAGCAAAGAATGCTGGTGCTGCGTACACTACATACCAGTATACCCCCATGCATTCTGGGACAAGCAGTCCTCTAATACTAAACAGAGATACAGCTGTAAGAGTCTGGATACCATACAGCACACCAATAACAATATTTACTGTAAAAACGGGAGGAGGCTTGACCATTGACACATGTAAAAGGACAACAACACATATTAAGAAGGTGCTCCCCATAGTCTTGGTGTGCCACTGGGCTGCGACCAATATGAATGTGTTACTACTCCAGTATTCCATTGGTTAAACTCATTTCTTTTATTGAATGAAAGCCTTTGCTGGAACCATTATTACCAATAAATACAATTAAAAACAGCACACTATATTGAAATGTATAGCAGTGTGTCCAATTCCTTTATTCAAGTGAGTGAAGCAGCACAGACTCTTAAAGAAATGTTGGCAGAATATGTATTGCTGAAGAAATAGCACAAATGTATCACAGTACTGTAAAGTGTATACAGTGCAGGGTTCAGAATACGGTACACAATGAGATTGTGCCATCTGGTAATTGGGCCAAGAGTTGTACAGTGGGAATGAATGATTGGCCGAACCTGTCAAATACATCAGGGGGGAATGTTAACAGCTCCGGGTGGACCAGCCTACGGTGAATACGTGATGGAGAATCTCTCGGGTACAGAGTGATATGTTAATGGTTACCACTGTACCAGCCACTGGTCAAGGCGACTAGGGGGAATAGTGGGCAGAGCAGGGGTAGTGAATGCCACCCAGGGTAGTGCATGGATACTTCAGGAAGAATTCATTTATTTGATTCTTACAAAGCTGGGTATGGGCAGTCTCAATCCTTGGTTCCATGTAATAATGTCCCTGCAAAAATGTCTCCTGACAAAAAAGTTGCAGTTTTTTGCAGAGACATTATTACATTGAACATGCGGGGGACACCCCTGCAACCCCCACATTCTTTTTTTATAAGGGAAGTAGGGGACATCCCCGCAACATGTCCCCATACATAATGTCACCATATATAATATCGCCAATGGCTTTTCCCGGTGACATTATGTATGGGGACATTATTACCTAATACCCAATCCTTGTGATGATTCTCAGCAAAAGGGGAAGGGCCTCCTTGTTATCATGTCTTTACAAGGTCACTTGGTTGCACTACTACCCAGACTTGACGATATGTGTATCGGTCACACAATCAGAGTGGATTTCACAAAACATACATCACTAGAACTTCACTTCACAACGATTTTATTGAGGAATGTGTAAATGGTTGGGCAAAAGAAAACTTTATGAAGCTCAGAAACAATCCTAGAAGCTACTTATCCTTCAAGTCTAACAAATGTCTGCTGGTTGATGGATTCACTCACAGCCTTATGGTTGAAGTATCTCCACACTTCTTTCTTGCTCTTCCTGATTTCTTGGCTCATTCGCAAATGCTTGCGTGTGGGGTGCCACCTCCTCAACTAGGCTAAATGTGGGCTGATTTTCATCAAGACCTACAGCTTCAACCATAGCAGACACCGCCTCCAGGTTTCCAAAGGTTTCTGACTACAGCACAGCCTTGGCTCCAGGCACTACAGCTCCACCAACATCTTTCCACCTTTCTCCTTGATGCCTCCTCCCCACATGGTTGTGCCTTAGGAAACGTCCTCTATTGCCGCTCACTTCTCTTCACTGTCCTCGTGCTTCTCCATGGGCGTGTTCCTTCACCTCTGCCAGGCTCACTCACTTTATGCTTGGAGCTTCCCTGTCTCTTTTCGCGTTGTCTTGCCCCAACCTCATTACTCTCTCCTTTCTTCCTATGATATTTTGTCTTACTCTCTCCTTCCTTCCTCTCACTAGTGGCCCTCCTCTCTTCTACTCCACCTATCCACGTCTTTCACCCTCCCTTTTCTTCTCAGTGATAGTTCTGTTCTCCTCCTGTCCACTTCTTTTACCGTCCTAATTCCTTTTTACTGATGGTTTGCTTAATCCTCTCGACTCCACAATAAAAACACACAAAAAATTTAAATTTGAAGTAATGATCGTGTTATCATTAACTCCGTACACAAACATCAACTTCATTTAATAGCACATATGAAATCCTAAAGTTAAATATCAATTCGGGTTAAATTTCATTAAAAATGTAAGTCTTCTATGATATTATAACATATTAGCAAAACAAAAATCAAGCTGTTAAATGCATTAACTATTAAACAACCATCTATTTGTTAGTTAGTTGCAGGAATTTCGTTTTTTCCGTAGCTAAGAATTAATTTGAAGAAATCACGTACTGCAAATACAATACTTCAGTGGTGTGCTGATCTAAAGACAGCAAGTGTAAGGATCTCGGGGGAGTAATTATTACTTGAAACATGGTTGCAGCGGGGGCGCTGTGCTTGAAAGTCCTTTAAGAAGTGGGCCTGGATATAACTGAGTAAGTCTCTCCCACACTTCTAGCCTGCACTGACTGCAGCACGTCCACTAGTTGCACTCGTTTCCTAATACCGCACACTGCCTACACACGATCGTGGTCATCTTTGCAGTTATACCACTCGGGCTGCACCAGCAGGTTTTGTGCAGGACAATCTTACCTTTTGTCACCCCGACCACTGTTGCCATTTTCTCCCATACATTTGTGTACCAATACTCACTCAATCCCACCAGGAATTGTTTTGGACCTTGCATCACTAGCACCGTCTAGGTCTAGGGTGAAAATGATGGTTTGTCAACCTTCTCTTTCACAGCTCCTAGACGCTCCAGGCCCAATCCTCCCACCTGAAGGACCCAATTTATCTCTGAGTCAGCCCATGCAAACTGTTGGCATGGTTTGTCATAGTCCGGCACTTCTTAAAGGACTTTCAAGCACAGCGCCCCCGCTGCAACCATAGCAGACGGTAAGCTGTACTTACAAATACACAACACTGTGTATTGAGGCACCAATCAGCCATTATTTAATAATGTTTCAAGTAATAATGACTTCCCCGAGATCCTTACAGCTATCCCTTCCCCCACAGATGACCTACACGGACAGTACCAAGATCAGCGTTCATCCTGATGAAGGCCACCACTACTTCGGGCTCTTATCCAGCTCCGCATGGCCGAAACACTCCAGTGTCGATGTTCCTTGACACAACCCCTTTGTATATGTGTTTATAGATAGTGTTGTGTACACCGTCTTGTTCAGCATCCCCGGACCTACTACAGTCTTGGGCAGCACCTTGTCAAAAATTCTTTGTTCTCACTTGTCTGTATTATATACTTGTGCATCACTTTGGAAATTGTACCTCGACAATAGAGAGGTTGATACTCACCTGTATTTCCTGTGTTCAAACAACATCTGTCCGTATACTTTCGTGCTTATCGAAAATCATGTAAATACTTAATTTTATCATCTGTGCAAAAATTGTTTTGGAGGCAAAATAAAATAGCATCCAAACCAGATCGCTGTCTACGTATCTCCCACCCTGATTTCTAGCATTTTGTATATAGTTATCTTTTTAGACATTTTACCAAATACATTATCTGAACCACTAGCAATGCTCTGGGCAACCGTCCACACCACCGTATTTTAGCCCGTCTGAACCATTGCAAAAGAGGAGGACCACATCTCTGAGCCTTTTATAGTTTATAGGATACAACATCTCAACTTGCTTCCTCCCGTTAAATCTCTCCTACCAAGATCCAATGACACATCTGTACAGAACCAATCCTCTAAGAGCTCCAACCCACTTGCACCCACAGATTAACTATCCCAGAATCCCTGTTTCCCTATGCCCTACCCTAATACTCCCAGTTATTTTCTGTCCCGTCCCTCTGATTATTATTTCTTGCACTCCCTACCTGCTCAGGCAAAATACTACTGTTCACAGTCCCTCTTGTTTGTTTCATGTCCTAGCTATTCCTGTTTACCTCACAAACCCTCCTACCCATTTCAAAACCCATCCAAAACCCACCGTTCCGAGTTTACCAAGAACCCCTCTAATACGAGGGTTGTAATCCCATATAGCACTGTTACCCCATTCTACACCGTAGAAAAATTTGACACTCTAACCTCCCTTTCCGACCCAAACACCTTTTCGCCCCACGAAAGACGACTGACTCATAAAGCTGTTTACCTGACATGTCCCGACACAAGAGTCAGGCAGAGTCAGGCCATTAATCAGAATCACACACACCTGATGGACCTTTACTTTCCCCACGGGGATAAAGAGTGGAGCAAGAGAGCACAGTACGAGCAAGGCAGACTGCACAACGAGACAGCTATCCAGACCAGGCAGTTCAAGAGGAGGAGAAAGGCAGCAAATATCGAGAGGGTGATAAGGAGAGACACGACCTTGCCCTTTTCGACAAAACCCTGTGAACCCTCCGCCGAAAGAAACTTAAAGGAATAGTGCGCTCAAAAATATTATTGTCCCGAGGGTTCGGACATGTGTTTTTAAGCATAAGTTGATCGATCGTACAAACATTTCCTATGCACCTTACCGTAGATTTCCCCATTTTTACACATGCGAAATTAGGCAGCAGGGCGCGGCCATCTTGTGCTAATCTTATCTTTTTCCGCATCGTCGTAAGGTGAACTGTCCTGGCGGCACTAAATCATATCCCACGCCCCTGTGGCTGACATCACTAAACGTGTACCGCCCATTTAACGTCTCGTGTAAACATTCTCTGCGCTTCAGCTAATGACGTGTCTCCATGCAAATGGCAGGACACCTCTTTGCTCAATACGTTTAAACAGACCGCTTCTCATCAGGCAACATCAGATTTGCTTTCTTATAATTTCACTATCTTTTTTTGTGTATCCTGTGCCTTGTTTCTGCTCTGTTCAGCTACCTTTGTTGCTCGTAGTCCGTGCAAACAGATACTAGAACTATCATTACTATCTATTTTTATTTTGTCGCATAATGGCAACAATACAGCCCTACCAGTACGAGCCAGAGTATTCTGAGGCGGAATTACTCAAAAGACAAAGATGCGGAAATGATGGTCTTCAGACGACAGTTGGGAGGACGAATCACCAGATCAAGAGCCTGAGCCTAGTCGCATGGACGACGTCTCCACCTGGTGTACCTGCAATCAGTGCGCGGTAATGCCAACCAAGGAGGAAAACTGCTGCTGCCGAGAAAACTCTGGATGCTTGTCCTATATATCGGAAGACGAGACACGGGTGCAATGCGTTACCGAGCTGAATGACTTCAGGGCAGCCTGCCTCACATGGTCCGTGTTGAGGATTATGATGGTGCTTATGCACGAACTTCGCGCAACAGTTCGCCCTTCCAATCCAAGTAACGAGTAAGTGTACTCGAGATGTGATGTCACTTAGGCCACTAACATTTCATGGTTGTCTCCTATATTGTCGTAACTTTGATCTATCACTGCCAAATTAATGTAGTCTTGCAATTCTATACATCAAGAAAGGTAGCAGACGCCCCTCTCTCAGAAGAACAGGGCATGATAACCTGTTCAGTCGTTGTTAACTACATTGAGAGTTTGCAGCCTTCTGCTTTTTGCTCACTGTACCTTTCACAGATTGGAAATATCCATTCGCATATCAGTCTTTGTCCCGCCCACATGGGCAGTCCAGCACCGAAATGCTATGCCAATTCCTCTCTGAACAAGAGTACCAACAGCAACCCCATACACGTGTTTCAGCCTTGTTGGGCATCATCACTGAGGTGAAGCTGAGCCTCTCTAAGCACAGTGAGCAGGGAGTCCACGTCTGGTTGCCCCCAGGTAACCTAGGTAGACCAACCCCAAGTTCCTTCAAAGTATTCAACAAAGGTAGCAGGTGCCCCTCTCTCAGAAGAACAAGGCATGATAACCTGTTCAGTGGTTGTTAACCACATTGAGAGTTCTCAGCCTTCTGCTTTTTGCTCACTGTACCTTTCACAGATGGGAAATATCCATTCTCATATCATTCTTTGTCCTGCCCACATTGGCAGTCCAGCACCAAAATGCTATGGCAATTCCTCTCTGAAGAAGAGTACCAACAGCAACCCCATACACGTGTTTCAGCCTTGTTGGGCATCATCAGTGAGATGAAGCTGAGCCTCTCTAAGCACAGTGAGCAGGGAGTCCACATCTGGTTGCCCCCAGGTAACCTAGGGTGACCAACCCCAAGTTCCTTCAAAGAATTCAACAATAGTAGCAGACGCCGCTCTCTCAGAAGAACAAGGCATGATAACCTGTTCAGTGGTTGTTAACCACATTGAGAGTTCGCAGCCTTCTGCTTTTTGCTCACTGTACCTTTCACAGATGGGAAATATCCATTCGCATATCAGTCTTTGTTCTGCCCACATGGGCAGTCCAGCACCGAAATGCTATGTCAATTCCTCTCTGAACAAGAGTACCAACAGCAACCCCATACATGTGTTTCAGCCTCCCCTCCCCGATGGATAACAGCATGAAAGAAACTTTGGGGTTCTGCAGTTGCCTTACCAAACATTTGTCCAAATAGCTGAATACGTGTCCCACAAAAGGAATGAGACCTAGGCTAGATAAGATACTTGGCACGCAAGAACTAGTGACTGTAAGCAAAACAGCGCACCAAACGGGACGTTGGTGAGAAATAGGTGCGTTCTGACCTATATTGTTATGGTGGCATGTGTTAGGGGTTGTTGCTAATGTAAGGAAGGAGGGGGTCAGTTGAGCCCCCATACATTCTACGCGAAAGGGACCACTTGCTCTTGCACTAGTGGGGGATGCCTCCTTTTCCCTTCTGCAGCCATGGGGAATAAGGCCCTGACATAAGCAGAGGTGGGTCAATTGCAAGACACACTTGGACTCCATTTTGTGTACCCTCGACTCCATCTTTGGACTAGGCCGCATTCTGGAATTGTGAAGTCCCGCCTCCCCTCAGCAGCACTGTGCACAGCGAGCACTGACAGCCCCCACTTTTTTCCTCCTGTGCCTCCCAAGTCCCTTTCTCACGGATGTGCTGAGACAAGATATTGCAAGCAAACAATGTATTAATTTCATTCTTCCTCTGAGATCACTGTCCTGTGTGTGACCGGGCCGAACCATGACTAGTAGTTCATCCATCTCAACAAACCTGCTCCTGAACCTCTCACCCCCGCTGTTGAAAAATTACTGCTTGCTCAACCTTGTGCCCCTCCAAAGCTATTCTTTTGATGTACCAGAAGTGTGACCCTTCCTTGATGACCACCCGAGAGTGCCCCCAATAAGACCAGACCCTTGTCACAGTATATTCTGTCCTAAACTAACATGTGTCACTCCACCCCCTTCTCGCTCTGATGTGCCAGACCTGACAGCTATCAATCCTGACCCCTGCAGGTTTCCTCAGGGCCAAGACCCTCACGCCCTTCACCTCGCTAGTGACCCAAAGCGGGATTTTATAAACACACGTGTGCAATTTATCGGCCTCTAATATATGCTTAAAAGGTACAGTGATGATAATTATTTAAAGCATGTCAATGATAAGTGTGTAGATCAGTTTAGCCAGAACCAGCCACCTCTCCTCACACGGACCGGTCCAGCTGAACCACGTGATGTCCAACCTCCCGCCAAGTCATCAGCCAATCCCGTGGAGACCGCACTTACAGAACTATATGTGAGCACACTCCCCAACCAATGGAACTGTAACTTGTAGACTGTATAGAAATCGTCACTGATGATACTGCAACCCTTTGAAACCTATTGTTTCTGCATTGTTTGCCAGAGCACTCTCAAGGCAGCAGAATTCGCTGGAAGCTGAATCTTATATAAAACTTTTGCAGAATCTCCATACCAATCTCTTGGTCTCATTCCTACTGGAATGTGTTTTTTATTCTGAGTTTTGTTGGTGATGTGGGGAGTGAGTGCCTTCACTATCGGATGCCTTATCACAGGGGCCGATCTTTGATTTGCAGCCATCGGAAATCTTACCATTTCAAACGCAGTGGGGGTAGGTGTCAGCGTTACCAGAATATATGAAAATATAAAAAAATAAAAAGTAAAGAGAGGTCTGCACCCAGAAGTGGGGGAACCAGGGGTGAAATCATCACCCAAGAAATACGTAGAACAGAATGTTGTGTTTGTTTGTTGTTTTGCTATTTGAAAACCTCTCAATCCCTTGGAACCAGGAGACACAACACAGAGGTCCTGATACTGAAAATGAGCTGTTTTGAGGAGGGAGATCGAAAGGGTGACAAAAATCACCCAACACCACAAGCAACAAGGGTCAGCGGCCAGAAGAGGGGGACCCAAGGGTGAAGAACCATCACCCTAAGTAAAAGCAGGAAACAAACTTTCATTTTGTTAATGAACATTTGTTTTTTTAGTTGAACACATCAGGCCCTCAAAGGCAAGAGACTTTGAAAGGAAACAAAAGTTGGCAATCGAGACTCCTGATAAACTGCAACAGAACTGTCGACTCAAAATACGTAGACCGGTACTTTGTGTTTGTTTGTTGTTTTTCATGATTATCCTATCAGGCCCATGGTATCAGGAAATCACAACCCCAAAGGCCTTGATATTTATAAGAACTTTTATGGGATCTAAAACCAGAAGAGGGAGATCCAACAGGTGAATATTGATCACCCAAGACACCAAGGAACAAGGGTCAGTCCCAGAACAGGGAGACCCACAGGGTACGAACTTTCATTTTGTTGATGAAACTTTTGTTTTGTTATTTGAACATATCAGGTCCTCGAAGGCAAGAGACTTTCAAGGAAACCAGACTTGGCCATCAACGGTCCTGATAGCTGCGAGTGGTACTGTCGATTCGTACCGGGAAAGCTCGAGTGTGTGCTGTGCTCCAAGATCCCACCTTACCCTGTGCTCAAAATGTGGGGAAGTGAGAGCCAAGCTGCCGCATCTTGACATATTTTTTGTGAACACTTTTTTCTTTTCTTGAAAACTATCCCACACCACTTTTTATATTAGTTGTAAGGTTTGGCAATAGGTTTCTTAGTATAGGCCCTTTTTATTTTGACATAACGCCACTAGGACTGCCTTATTTTAATTTGATGGTTGACGCTTGCTCCCATCTTAGATTTATGTTTAGATTAGGTGTTTTTCAAACCTAGATAAAGTTTAATAAAAACACTTGAACCATGTGATCCCTTGTGTCTGTCTTTACTGTTGCCACCATGAGTTCCTAACAAAGCCCAGAGGGCGAAAAGGGGACGACAGGGAGAAAGAAAGATAGAGACACATGATGGGATGAGGCACACAAAAGGGTGAGAGGAAATACTTAGCGGACATTGAGAAGAACACGCTACAACAAGTGGATGCATTATACAATGAAGCAGAGAAGGTGATAGACGAGGAGGTACAGTGGAAAAATAGAGAGAAAGGGGACAAGGGTATATGGTGTTGGGTAGGATCAAATTAGGACTGGACAATGTGGAACAAGAAAAAGGAGAGGAAGAGGCAGAAGGACGGGCGAGGATAGTGTGGCATCAGATGTTGTAGAAGCAGGTGGAGAATGTAGCAATGGAGAGGGCAACAAGTGTACCCCTGACAAAGTGAGGAGCAGGGGGGCAAAGGAGATGACAGGAACGCGAGGAGCCCTGTTGTGACTGGTCCACCTCCATTCGTAGTTGTAAGAAGAAGATAAAAGTAGGACTGGCTCAGGCAACAAAATGGGGAGGGGTGTAGGGTCATGGGCAAAGCAGATACTGGTGTTACAAAAGGAGAGAAGGGACGCACATTATGTACGGTGGCAGACAATGTACCGAGGCAACCTAATATGCAGCCTGCACTCCCTTGTCGCAGGGGCCAGAAAATGGATACAGCCGAGAAAATGACAGCTGGGGTGATGTTGGCAATGGGGTATTTGAAAAGCTTATTCACAGCCATAATAGGAGAGCAAGGCGACAAAATATGGGAGAAGGCAGGGTACAAGGGGGTGAAACTAAGCACTAACGCACACAATGGTGCCCCGTTCAAGAATTGCCGAGCACACGTATGGGAGTTCCTGAGAAGCAAGTACCCAGATACTTATGACTTAGCGACAGTAATGGCACATAAGATGAATCCTGACGAAGACTCCGTGGAATATATAAAGCAGGTCCAGGATCTCTGGACACAGGAAACACAAAGGTGGTGGGACGAGTGCATGCCCGTATTCTACTACATACTGGTCAAGGGACTGTGGACGGACGCCCAGGCGTCATTAGACAAGGTTGAAGGAATCAAAGTGAAGGGATGGCCCGAGATACAGGCAACAATAGTACATTACTATAAAAGGAAGCAAGAGAGCGAGAGACAGGTGGCAGAAAATACTGCAAAGGTAGAAAAAAAACTGGTGCAAAAGAAACTGGTATGGTATTCAATGGAAGGGGCAATGCTTATACCTGATGCTGCCACAGTGGTATCCACCCAACAGGGAGGGTTTCCTGTGGGGAACACATCGCCGCCTGGGGGATTATGGGCAGCCATAGTATATGTCACAGTGGGGAGCATCACAGCAGGGGAATTCCATACAGGGTACTTTTCATTCGGGAGAGGGTATCCGCAATGAGGGAGAGGAGGTGGATACAGGGGTGCAGGATACAGGGGTTTTGGGCCATGCTTTATGTGTGGAACATGAGACATTTCGCATGCACATGCTCTTTCGGACAAAAAGCTCAGACACAAGTGATCCAAATGGCACAACAGCAAAGATTTATCACAGCACAGCACCAGTGGCAGAAGGTGCAGCCCCACCCAGCCCAGCTGTAGCAGGGGCAGCGGTCCCAGCAGCAGGAGCTGCAGCAGGCCCAAGGTGGGTCGACAGATGGTGGAATGACACATCCAAATGTGACAAATTCCAGCACCAGCTGCGGGAGGTACAGTGGTGTTAGGACAGAACATGGTACCCCACTACACTGTGGTGAGCGCTGTCGGAGGAAATTCTTTCCCTTTCTCACAGAGTAACACACAACAATAGGGGACCTGCAGAAAGATTGAGTGTGTCCAGTACTAGCATTAACTGATGCCCCCTAATAGGAACCTGTGGTAGCAGTGAAAATAGGACCAAGGAAGTTTTCATTCCTCATAGATACAGGAGCCACCAAATCTTTCAAAAGGGAAAGGGGATACACACTCTCAAACAAAGTGATGGATATGCAGGGCTTCTCTGAGGCAGTAGTGACAGTTCCAGTAACAAAAGACTCACCACTAAAAATAGGGACATAGCACATTGTAGCACCACTATTGTATTGCAAAGACACCCCCATCAATAGACTTGCTCAGCAAACTGAATGCCAAAATATCATTCACAGAAAAGGGCATGACATGCTCAACTCCAGGCATCTATTACACATGAGTGACTGTGCTCCTTCTCGCAGCGCATACTCTAAGCACACTTCGAGGCCAACCCATGTACCTTATCATGTTTTTGTATAGGGTTGAGATACTGCTGGGGTGGGTCCAAGGGATACGAGGGAAGGTGTTCTGATTTGCATCAGAATTCTTGGTCCAATCACAGTGCCAAAAGCAAGACACGAAAGACACCACGGTAGTGCTACAGCTCGAAGAGGTAGTGATACGCCAAGACATGGTAATTCTATGCGGGACGGACAAAGACACCATGGAATGGCGTACAGTATTATGTATCGACCCAACACTGACAGTAACCGGAGTAACAGACGAGCAACTGTTCTTCGATGGGGAGGAGGAGGGAGAGGTGGTACTCCAGCTACAAGTACCCTGCCCAGTAAAAGTAGTAGAAAAGCTGGTGCAACTACTCACACAACTGGTAAGGTGGGAAAGCAGACACACAGATGAAGATCTCAAAAGGGTTCCAAATAAACTATGGACAAAAGGGCCCTATGATGTAGGGGTAGGGGCTGTAATGATAAAGATAAAAGAAGGGGCACTGCTGCCCCGAGCAAAACAATACCTATTGTCCAGAGAAGCAGATGAGGGGATTTACTCTACCCTACATGCACTGTGGCAGTAGGGCATAGTACAGACATCCACATTGCCCTGCAGCACGGCTATATACCCAATAATGGAATCAAAGGGTGGGTCATGGAGATTTATACAAGATTTACGGCCTCTTAACGATATAGTTGAAGCAGAATGTCGCCTGGTACCGAACCCCACTACAATACTGTACAATATCTCAATGAAGGCAAAGTACTTTACAGTCATCCACATGAAGAATGCCTTCTTTTCCATCCCACTTCACCCAGACTCTAGATATCTGACAGCATTCACATATCGTGGAACCCATTTTAAGCATACTAGGGTGCCACAAGGGTACTGCAAATCGGCTAGCATCTTTAACAGAGTGATACAAATGGACCCAAGCAATTTACAAATGTCGAGCACAGTGATACAATATGTTGATGATTTGTTAGTGTACAGCGAGATTGAGGAACAGTGTAAGACTAATTCAGTGCATCTCTTGACACTACTAGCAGACAAAGGGTATAATGTAATAAGGAAAAGCTGCAATACTGCCAGGAGGAGGTTGTGTACTTGGGACAAATAATATCTATTGAAGGACGCAAAATAATACAGGAAAGGGTAGAGGCAATTCACCTGACTGCACATCCACACAGAGTGAAGGAGATGCCGAAGTTTCTGCGTTCTTTAATTACTGCAGGGTGTGGGTTTTCAATTACTCTACATTTACAAAACCCATGCAGCAGGCCTTTAAGGAGGTGCAAAAAGAGAAAAGGGAAAAAAGTTGACATCAGAAATTAATGAGAATTTCACTGAACTAAAAGAAGCATTGGCCCATGCGTCAGTGTTGGAAACCCCTAACTACAAAGAGAAGTGTTACTTGTTCTCCCACTCAGATGGCTCAGTGATGACGGCTGTGCTAATTAAAAGAAGCCACAGGGGCGCAAACCATTGGCTTACTAGAGTGGTGCTCTAGACCCAGTGATGCAGGGGCATTTCCCCTGCGAACACATGCTTGCGGGTGCAGCATTTGCAATAAAAAAGGCAGCAACAAGTACCATGGATTGCCCCATGGTATTGTACATGGAGCATTCATTTTTTGCCATTTTGGAGAAATCTAAAAGTACGCTAACAACACAGAGGGCATTCGGGTATGAAATAATACTGACAACCCCAGTCATTGTGGTAAATCCTTCAACATTCATAGCAGAACCCGCAGAGTAATGAGATTACATGCATGACTGTGTGGCACATATGGACAGAATGGAAGGGAACATAAGGGTCAAAGAAGACAAAATAGAAGGGGCAGACAGGGTCTTCATTGATGGGTTGTCAAGTATAGATGCCAATACGGGAGGGAGACATATTGTGGTTGTATAGTGCGCTTCAAGAATGGGGACTATGTAATAGAATTCCAGCAGAGGTTACCATTGCATTATTCAGCATAGGCAGCTGGGCCACTGACCATGATAAGTGCATTGAACATAATGGAAGGGCATGCAGCTAACATATTTTCATATGGCATCCGCAATACATTCAGAATTAGCGCAATGGAGAGAAGGGGTTTCGGAGGAGTGATGGATCCCCAGTACAACATGCTAAGTTGCTTGGGCAACTGATTTAAGCATTAAATTAAAACTGCCAGTGGAGGTGGCCATAATAAAATGTGACACCCACACAGGTGAGCAGGACCTGACATCTTTAGGGAACGAGGAGGCCAACAGAGCAGCCAAGGAAGCAGCCTATTTACCTGACGGAACTATAAGATTGTACCCAGGTGCGAAAGGAAGAATGCAAATAATGCTGGTAGAGAGAAGAAAGGGCCAAGAGCAAGAAATGGGGGAAAGTTTTAACACAATACTGATAGTACAGATAATAGAGCTGCAAGGAGAGGCTTGGCAGGAGGAAACGGATTTGCGGATACAAAGAGGTTGTTTCCTATCACCCACAGATTTGATATGGAGGCAAAACAGCACAAGGAAACAGGTAATGCCGAAAAGGCTGTTAAATGTAGCACTAGAACAGTTGCATTTCCCTGCCCATGTGTCCAAAGAAAATATAGCGGCAGAAATAAAAAGGGGTGGTACATTCCAAATTTATACTAGTAAGTGGCAGAATATACAGGGAATTGTGTGGTGTGTCAGCAGTTTTTGTCCGGCCATACTTTAAAAACAGTGAAGTGGACATTGTTGCGACCAGAAGGGAGCTTCCGGCACTTGCATATGGACTATGTTGACATGCAAGACAGGTGGACCTCTTATAGGTGCATGCTTGTTGTTGTCTGTCCATTTTCACGTTGGATTGAGGCGGGACCCTGTGCTAAAAACAATGCAAAGTCAGCCGCAAAGTTCCTAGTGTGGGAGGTGTTTTCAAGGTGGGGATATGTGATGAGATAAGGTCTGATAATGGGAATAAAAAACAGGCTAGGCACACCCAGTGCAGATCACCACTTGATTCCACACAAAATGCACGTTCAATTTAGGACGCTAATACCACAGCACAGGTTTTGGGAGAAGAGCTGCAAACGTAATTAACTGAAATGACAAATGCCCTCAAATACATTATCCCGCCAGGTTCAACGTTCAACATGTCAGCCGACCAACGCTGAACAAAAGACAAGTGCGCACAGAGAGGAAGAATTCCCACAAGCAGAGCTCCTCTATCCAGGGGACAAGGTACTTGTCCATAACGTTGGAGGTGGCAGGGTCCAAGGTTCACTGGCCCTTACAAAGTTATGTATGCAACACCCACAGCTGTGAAAATAAATGAAAGGAAGTCATGGACTCACGTTTCCAATGTCCAGAAGCTCAACAACAGCACCACGGAAGGAGAAGAGAGAAACACAACTAAATGGGAAATATTACACAATTATCATGGACTTTCTTCGCAGCTATAAGACTTTACAGAAAGTCCACAAGTAGAGAAGGAGGTGGGCAGGATACAAGTTGGAGGAATGGAAGAAAGTATAAATATGATGTGAAAATTGTAGGGATAGGATTGTTTTGTCTTTCTCTTGTTCCTAATTTCCTCTTCTTCTTCTGGTTTGTATTGTATAAAGAAAGTAGGGGTGTGCCCACCAACAATGGAAAGGGGGCAAATACCAAGAGAAGTATCTTTACTACTGAGAGGTTCTATGACTCCCTTGGGGTTGGGGGAGACACGGCATCTGGAAACTATGGTTCAGCAAGATAAAAAAAAAGGGTGGGGCGAGAGAGCACTAATGGCAGTTGCTATGTGTACTGGCTAATCCCACACATTACAGGGACACCAAAACAACTCTTGCAACAAGAAAACGGCAGCAGAGAAGGGAGCATGTCTCATGCACTTGTCCTTATGTAGAACTCGGGGCCTGTTTCAAGGACATACAGTTGAAGTGCAATGGATAGATGGAGGAGAGGATGCATATGCAGATCTTTTTATACAGCTTGAAAGAATGGCCAGGGAAGAGGTAACAAAGCATGTAATACTGGAATACAAGGTAGAAGGAGCACAAAAGGGGAGGGGGGGACAATTGGACACTAACCACAGGAGCATATATTGCAAAAACTCAACAAAGCATGATATTCTGTGGTGCCACACCAGACCCCTGATGCAAATAGGTGGTTCAGTGTTTCGCAATGGGAAATGTGAATAGGGGATGGTGCAGTGCTGCACAGAAGGGCCGGTGGGATATGAAGAAGGAGTGGTAAAGAAAATAAACAACAAATGCAGGGGAATATGGAATGTCAATATACATGCTTTGACATGTATAGACGAGAAACACTATCCAGTGCACATAAAGCCACTAACGCAGCATTCGTTGTGTTTCAGAGCAACAGGGACAAATTGACGGGGATGAACACTGGCTGTGAGAAGACGATGAGCATCCCACCATTGCAGAAGGGGACGGTGGCAGTGATGAATTACTGGTGGGCATGTGAATCTAAAGCCTATGCTCAGCTGCCTCCAGACTGGGGAGGGTTGTGCACACTTGTGACCCTCCACAACCCTGCATTTATTTATTTATTTATTTATTTTATTTATATAGCACACAGACAGCCCAGGGGCATTAAGGCGCTGTTACTTGTAAGAGCTTAGTTAGGGAGGTACAGGAATGGTAGCAGTCGTTGGTATATTATAAATACTACAGACATAATTCTATCATTACAGCTTATGCAATTGGTCCTTACATTACAGCTTATGAATGGGTCATATGTATAGTATTCATGCTGATGCAAGGGATACCAGAGCAGACCGGCTACCTCTCAATGAACTTCCTAAATCACCCAGAGGAAAAAGGAAAAAGAGCAGAAGGCAGTGAGAGATGAACAAAGGCAAGTGGCAAGAAAGAAAAGGAGTAGAAATTACATCTCTGCCGAATCATCACAGAATTTGGATGCAATCCCACAGCACTTAAGGCTTTTCAACAAGGCATTGTTTTCCTTCACATCCCTACTCCTTCCTGGGGTAAAAGCAGCCACAAATTCCAAGTGGATGTAGATTACTCACTACAAAGTTCCACAGTTGGTGAATGCGACCGAAAAAGGACTGAACGCAGTGTGTGAAAATCTCTGGGCCCTGCACCTGGTGGCCCTCCAGAATCGATTCATTCTTGATCTAATGACTGCAATGGAGGGTAGGTCAGCCATAAAATTGCGAGCAGCTGTTGTACAGCAATACCCGCCAACAATGCTGTCAATGGAACACTCACAGAAGCTGTGGAGGAGATATGTACACGATGTACTAAATGGTGTCTAAACCAAAGGGTAAACTAACACACAATAAATGAAATATCTAATATCCAATCATCATTTATTGCATGTTAGTTTACCTTTTGGTTTGGACACCATTTAGTACATCTTTTTTCAGAAAATATATCTTGCCCATGTGGTAAGAAGCGTACGATGCCGATAGCATGGTTCATGCCGTTTGAGAATAATGGAGATATGTACACTGCACGACAAAAATTATAAAGGAAACACATGATACCGCCTCGGACAATTGACTGGACTCACTATTTGCCTGGGTACCAGTGTGGCTAGTGGCTATGTTCAAAATAACCGTGCCTGTGTTCGTTGTGGTGCTTGTTGCCTTATGTGTCAGACAGTGCAAGCAGTGTATTTGTTTCAGGGGAAAAGTATGGTATATAATGTCTGCTAATATAATTGGTGATAAAGGTAGCAAATTAGAGAGGCAAACCCCAGGATGAATAAGAGGGAGGATGGAGTGCGTGTGGTTTTTGCCGTACCCCCACCAAATGAAGAAGACTATGATGCCTTTTGGGTAGCATGTTTCCTAGATGGATGGGATTGCCTAATGATTGGGGACACGCTGGAAGGGTATGTGCTCTAGCACCTTGAAGCGTCCTTTGTGCTAAATGGAATTACAATAATAGAACTTCGACCAAATAACCAGACAGACTCAAAGAATATGTCAAAGTACCACTTTATTGCCAGTATAATGCAGCAGAGCCATCTGGCAGACATTGGACTGATGTTTGCACACTCACACAGTAACCTGATTACATAGAGGTCTTATACCCCAATATACGTCATCTATGACATCATTCTACGTAGCAAAATACAAAACCTATCGAAGGGAGTGATTGGTTAAGGGAACATAGCTACTGTAAAATATATAAGTATTAGTTCTTCATTGGCTTCCCTTTGTCTGTAGGGCACACCTTGAACTGCCTCTAAATGCATACAGTATTGATTATGATGGCCAACACATCAGGGGATTAGCTCTTGCAAAGTTGTATGTTAGGTTGTCCCCCAATCCCACAGATTGGTTGGCATAGTATGCCAACCTTGGACTTTCGGCTCCTTAGCAGCATGTACATGAAATGGAACTTAGGTGTTTGAATCTCATCGGACTACTCCCCATTTATTTCCCAATTAGACCATCATCTGTCATGAGTAGGCCATCAGCCAAAGTCTTCTGTTTGTAGTTGACCTTGTTGCTGGTCACTGTTCTGGAACATTCGAGGGAGAATGAGCACACCACTATCTTAGCTTAAAGCTCTAATGAATGGTCTTTGTTTTTGACTTCTGGGTCACGTGTGAGTTGACCACGAATTTGACAATTTCAGCCTTTCATTTAATGCTATTTGATTTAAATATGCAAGGTGCTGTTGCTCCTCTTGGCCTCTAGAGACTTGCTCATTCTATCTCATATGAACTTTATGCAATTTTAATTGACCAGCAGTATGGCTTCCACAGATGTTTCGTCTTTCTTCATCTAAGAAGAATGTCTCACGTTCAAACCTTATCCATGTACTCCCTTTGTGCTCTGTACTTAACCTTTAAAAATAGACTCTTCACTCTGGGCCAATCTTGATTTATCGTCAGGTCTGCTTACGGGGCCGTCTTTTTAATGCCTTCTGATTCTTGCAGCTTTGGCTTTTTTCTGAGGTAGCTTGGTTACATTCAATGTGAACTGTCATCAGTTTTCCTAATATGGCCGTCCTTGCCATGTTATACATTCCTCTATAGCGAGCTTCTATACGTTGTCGTTCTACCTTTCGTTACTGCGTATTTACAGTTATTGGTCAATAAGTAAATTAATTTCTTTTTACATTATTGATCACTTTAACTTCAAATTAATGTTACTCTGAGTACTTCAGTTATGTCATTACTTAGTATTTTCATATTGTTTGAGCGTAGGTTCATATATCTTCTTCATGACATCACTTTGTCCTTGTCAGATTTCATTTAACGTCCATCTATAATATTCATTAATGCAGTGAGACATCTTGGCAGGCCACATCCTTCCATGTAACATTCTTCCATGCGACATCCTTTCACACTTTCAGTGCAAGGGTACATTCTGTATGGCTGTCTGAGTGAATAACACCACTCATGCACTCGATGCTGTATGGGAACGATACAGGGGTTCCCATCTATAGCTCTTCTATGACTGTTCCAAATTTGACAGTGGCAAGGGGGTGGGGACTGGCAGGATAGCGCCTACCTGATCCTCTACAGGTACGAGGAAGAAGGAGGGGACATGGACAGGATTACACGGCTATAGATGCCCAAGGAACAAGTAGGGAAATGATGGGGAAGAAGGTGTCGATTGAAAAATCGATCAAAGGGGAATGCAATGAAGGAGCTTTTTCAGTGCCAGACAGGGGGGCACACCTACCAATTGCGGGAATAAGGTGGGTGGGCCGGGACACGCCCTACAATGCAAACCAGGGGGTCTCTGGAAGCTGTAGCCAGCCCCAGGGACCAAGCCTGGGGGGAACAAGGATAGACACAACATGGGCACAAGGGAACCTGCCGCATAAAGGCAAATGAGGCAAAACCACAGGTAAGTGCACTCCATGGGGGCACCGCAGGTGGGCCTCACCCAGTAGGCCAGCTTTGAACCCACAACCCCTACGCTGTGGCTGAGGGCGTGTTACCCTCACCTGGTCTCTGCGGGGGCGTTGGGGCATGGTTGGAGCCCTCCCAGGAGTTGACTCCCTCGGATCACTTCTCTCCCTCAACTGCTGCTTTATCGTGGACCCGGAAGGATGGAACTGTTCCTGAGAGAAGATGAGAGGCAGTGAGGATTGCGTGATGGAGTCACGGTTCCCCTCGACCCTTTCATGCCAAAATGTATTACGCAGGAGTTTGCCCATGCAAGCTCACCTGTTTTTATGTAAGGATGAGCTCTCCGTCCTGCTTCCTTCAGCAGTGGCGCTGTGGATGGACCTAGTTGCGTCACTGGTCCAGATCGCGGCGGCCCAGGCCGGCTGCGACCTTTCCGTCTTGAAGGTAAGTGTTTATAACTATGTCTATTGTCTGTATTCTTCATGTTAATTCTTCCCCAATGATTATTGTTTGTAACCATGTATTGTTCTCTCTTCCCCTTAGTGATGAAGATGGCTCAGGAGCGCGTAATGGTAGAAAAGTCTATTCTGGACGACCCACTGATGGTAAGTGGACAGTTCTAGAAGTCGCACCAAGTTCGTGAGTGGCGCTGCTTTAATGTGTTCATGTCGGAAGTGGAAGCGATAACGGTGCTTCTTCGGGCAGTGGCGTGGCTGAATCCAGGTAAGATTTGCACGGCGACTGCAGAGTGGGAAGCTGATGGCAGAGCTTCCAGCGATGGTGAGGCTTCAAGGTAAGATGCACGCGACGGATGCAGAGTGGGAAGCTAATGGCGGAGCTTCCAGCGATGGTGAGGCTTCAAGGTAAGATGCGCGCAATGGCTGCAGAGTGGAAAGCTGATGGCGGTGCTTCCCGTGATGGTGTGAATGCATCCAGGTAAGGTACTGGAGGTTTCCAAAGACTGGGGGTGCATGTGCTGGACCAGGTAAGATGCTGGAAGGATCCGGAGACTGAAGACGCACGTGCTGAACCAGGTAAGGGTCTTCTGGATGGCAGTAAGCCATCCAGAAGACCTTAGCAGAACATAAGTTCTTAGCAGACTAACGCGAAGCGCCAGTATGCGGGTGGGGCCGGCTTATATAGCCTGGTGTTATGCTCACCTGGTATCCACGGGGACGCCACCCAGCCCTGGTTGGATGATTTGCACTCTCAAGCCCTCTGGTTAAAGATGGGCCGCAATATAGGAGAGATGGATTCAATACCAGATTGTCTTTATGTTTTCCCACCTCCATTGGCCTCAACTCCTTCCTCCCCCTTGGGCCCTCTCCTCACTTTAATATTGTAAAAGGTGGATTCTCCATCTGCTCCTCGTGGCAAGGGTGCATAGATGTGGGGGGCGAGCGGCGATCAAGTTACTTCACTGGTACAAGCCTCCCCTGTGGTAATCCAAGCCTGCTGTGACTCCATAGGTTTGCTGCTTTACAGTCTTTATATACAGTCTTATGTTCTTCTTAGTTCGAATAATAATGCCTTGCTTCTTTCCTTTTAGGTATGGAAAGGTATTTTGGTGTTGTCATGCAGTTTAAAGATGAGCATGGGCCGGTAGGCGAAAGCGTGGTGTGCGCGATGCTGTCCGGTGAGTAATGTGCGATGCGCAGCACTGTTTCACCTTTTATATTGCTAACCTGTGTCTTTTCTCTCCTTGCAGGTTGCGATGTTCTTCGCCGAACGCCGTAATTTTCCAGCAATGATACTGACCAGGAGATGACTACCCAGGTAAGAATTGTGTAACTTTCTTCATTCGGGAGGAAACGTGAGTAAACCCTTACCAATGCTGTCTTTCTTTCTCCTCTTTCCAGGTTATGGTATTCCAGGATGCATGCAGTGCCGGGTGATTGGGTTCGTACCTTCATGTGAGTGGAACTGAAGGTGGCGATGGATTGAAGACAGGATACGTTTCGTAGTGTTCTTTCTCTCGCTGCAGGTCCTTGGTTTCAGGTAAACTGACATCAAAGAGCTGGACACGGTGAGCGTTATGTTGCCCACAGCAGAATAACGCAAAGCATGTTCTGCTGTTTGGGTGCGGTTTAAATAGTCTCAGGTAAAGTAGTCCAGGTAAAATATTCCCAGGCCTGCCACACCCAAAGTAGTCCAGGTAAAGTAGTCCCAGGCCTGCCACACCCAAAAGACTAGACTGCATAGTTCAGTTCCTTGTAACTGAGCTATGTGTGTGTCTCCATGTTGGCTGAACCCCCCCCCCCAAGTTTAATAGTCCCAAATAAATAGTCCCATTCTAATGTTGGTCTTCATGATGGTTATGAGCCTGGCGCCAAAGGCGCTAGGACTGACTCCAAGAGAGTCTTGGATGAGGTTTTAAGGCCTTTGACCTGGCCCTAACTGGAAGGCTGACTTGCCAGTGAGAGCCAGGGGCAAGGGTCATGACACCTGGCCCCAGCCACTCCCCTTAGAGCCCACCTTGCTCCTCCTCCTGTCTTCTGCACGTGCCTTGCCTGGTACTAATAGAGCCCCGCCCGGCCTTGTTGCACGTGCCTTCTGTGTTCTGTGTGCTAAGCACACTTTGTAGAGAGCTTGGTGCCATAGGCGCCAAGACTGGGTCCATTGGGACCCTGCAAGAAGTGAAGTACTGGGCCCTTGCCCAGTAGCAATGACAGGGAGAGGGGAAGCTTAATTCATGCTGCTCGTCTCCAGCAGACCACAATCAAGGTCGGCGAGCCAGTCCTGCAGCTGCTCGTGGGAGCTGGGGAAATCGGCCTAATCCAGAGAGACACTTGCACAGCACCAAGGCGGTTTCAAATCACTCCTTGGCCAACAGGCATGGGAACAAGGATGTGGAATGGAGGGGCTCTCCAAGAAGAGTCAATCAGGGTGTCCCTGGAAAGTAAAAAGCCCACAGGGTGTCCACAATAGTGTTGGTGAAGGTTATCATCAGGCAGGTGCTGTGTGACTGTTTCCCTTCCCACTAGTTCAGGGTGTCTTGTGTTCCTTCCTTACTGCTGCTGGCCAATGGCAGATGACTAAAGACCCAGAGGTCAGCATAATTATGTTATTAATAATTGCAAACTGTTTGCAGGGTAGAGCAGAAAGCAATGTGGTGCCACGCGGGGAGGGGATGAGCCAGGAGAGGGCAGGTCCGTTTGCTCCAATTATGTCTTACTAACTTATCTATAGCTATAGGGGTATGACGTATTCTAACCAGTCAGCTTCAGGGGAACTGAGAGGATGTGAAGTTTGAAGTCCAACTGTTTCTAACTGTATACACATTGTATAAAAGTGTTGTCCGCTGTGAGACAGTTTGTCAGCTCTCATAAGCCAGTTCTGTTCCACTGTGTTGTTTGATTTGTGCACGCCCAGCTGTAATTTACTGTGTTACTTCTTGCCTGGTGTGCACTCCTTTTTGGACTAGTACTGGTAACGTATCAATTACAAGCCTGAGGGGATCCCTAATAAACTCTTGAGCACAACTCTTGGTGGCTCAGGTACAGTAGGGAGGCTCCCCTCCAGTGGTCTATGTTTTGGAGCTTGGTTGTCCAATGAGCTGTTCAAGACATTGAGTCTAGATTTGCTCACACTGGAAGACTGAGGACATCGAGCATGACAGAGGCTAACTAATGGTTTTCCTCTGTTCTACACCTGGCCTCTCGCCACCTCCCTAGTTCTGGGCTCTGGCTCTCTCTCCTCTTCAAGCCTTGCTACATGAACATATGTGTGGGGTTGGGGGGGTCTTTTCCCATGCATCCTCCTTGCCTCCTAGTTTCCCCTTAACTTCCTTGGTGTTTTCACAGATGCTTGTTCCAGCCCCCACCCTGACTCACACTTTTCAACTTAGTGTTTGTCACATTCTCTCCCTCCATTGTTCTACAGTTGTCTTCTCCCTTTCTCTAGCTCTTGCTTCCCCAACCTCCTCTTACATTTCTACTTACTTTTCTTCTCCACCAACCTCCTTTCACTCCTCTCCTCCGGTATCCTCCTGATATTTACTGTCTTTCCCTGATGTTCTCTTTCATCACCTCCTTTCGACTGACACTCCCTCCAACCACCACATGATATTTTTAGCATTTTTGTCACCTCTCTGTTCTAAACCACCTCGAGGCCCTAATCAGTGGATCTGCCCTAATCCTTGCGGTGAGCCACTCTGCACCTTCAAATCTGTTGGGAAATCCGCTGTAACAGCCAACGCTGTTGTTTTCAGATCAGCTGTTTTTAGATCCAAAGCCACGCCTGTCCCCAAAATGGCCGGTGCAACGCGGCCTCAAACCGAGGCTTGCATTTGTGTTAGGCCAGGGAAAAAGGCCTTGTTTGCCGTTGTTGGCCGGTGAGCGCCACTTGCCGCCTGGTCCTTTTATTAAGGTATTTGATACTGAACTCATTCTCTCACACTTAAACCGTCCTGGACAATCTTGTGCACTAATCATCCATGCTACAAGCCAGCCTATCTTGTATTGTGCTACTGAAATGGTGAGCACTCTATTGCTAATATGCTGTTGCCTAGTAGATCCTTGCATTATCCTTTTACAATGTTTAAACCGCGAAACTGCCTGCAGTAGATGCTGGCTTGCACAAGTCACCCCTGCCTTAAGCAAGCCTGTTACCAACTGCTGAGCGCCATTGCTGACATCTTGCCCACTGTGCTATATTCTGAATCGGCCTATTGCTGACATTCTACCCACTGTGCTGAATCAGCCTACTGCTGATATTTTGCCCACTGTGCTTTATTCTGAATCAGCCTACTGCTGTTGTGCTGAATCAGCCTACTTCTGGTATTTTGCCCACTGTGCTCTATTCTGAACCACCCTACTGCTGATATTTTGCCTACTGTATTATTTTTCCCATTGTGTCAACTACTGATTCAGCCTTAGCTTGCCTATTGACACACCCCATGTCCTCATTCCACAGAGCTACTTTTGCCTTGGCCTCATTCCTTCCTCTAGTTCATTCAGTCACCCCATCTTACTTTCTACCACCTCTTCTTCCCACACTCAATCACAGACCAACCAGCATAGTACCCTCAAACATAACAACCAGTGACCCACTCAGCCCTCTCGAATGGCTATAGCACTTCACTACAACACCAACACCACTTATCCCACTCTCAGTCCACACCAGGAACCAGAGACTAGGCTCTTGTTTCCCAAACCACAAAGTCACTTTTAAGTCCAAAATCCACCAACACAACACCAGTAGTAACACAGCTTGCCCTCTCTCCTAGAACCTCATGCCCACACCTCACAACACCACCTCACCATCCACCAACATTAAAGGAGCCCTTATTAATGCTCGCTCCCTTGTCGCCCAGGCCTCAGAGATTGCTGATCTTATTATCTCACACAGCCTAGATTTCCTGGCTGTTACAGAAACCTGGTTACACCAGGCAGCAGGCCCAGCACTCTCCTTAGCCCTACCAGAAAGTTACAACATTATCAGGGTCGACCGAACTTCAGACAAAGGTGGAGGAGTGGCCTTCATCGCTAAAACACACCTAGCCCTCAGAGCTGCGATTTACACACAGAATCACACACCCATCCACTCCAAAGGCAGAACGCTGGACTGGGTGTCAGACCTTAACTGCTCCATCTCCATTATCCAAAATGAACCTGTAGCCTGGTCAGATCATCACCTCATCTTGTTCTCCATACCCGGATCCTCTCCCGCCAAAGCTACATTAGCTCCCCCCTCACTTTTAAGAAATTGTCGCAACATCACCATAGACAGCCTCCAGCCTCTCATTAGCAATATCCTTAGCAAGACTAAATTCAACAAGTTCGATTCTCCCAACTTGGTAGACCTCTACAACAATACTCTTAAAAAGGCATTAGCCATCACAGCCCCTCTGAAACTCAGGAAAGCTAAACCTCTGGCACACCTCAACAAGTGGTTCACCCCTGAACTAAAGAGCCTCAGAAACATTAAAAGATCAGGTGAATCCACCTGGCGTAAATCTCCCTCCATTACCAACAAAACTGCATTCATGTCAGCCTCTGCTATTTACAAAGCGGCTATCCTCTCTGCTAAAAAAGAAACCTATAATTCCAGAATCCACAATGCCAAATCCAGTAATAAGGAACTATTCAGCATCCTAAAAGAGCTTGAATCCCCGGTACCGCCTACACAAGACTGCATCAAAGATGCAGTATGGTGTATTAAAATCCAGCAAGCCCTCGCAGATAAAATCACGCTACTCCAAAATAATATCGAAGCTAAGAAGGCAAGATTTACCAGCGGCACCCGTCTGCCCCTGAGCCTGCTATAGCCCCTCACCCTTGCACTCCCTTCTCCTTCTCTCAAGTAACCTCAAAGGAAGTTGAAGACATCATAAAAAGCCTACAACCATCCCACTGCCAAGGGGACATCTGCCCATCCACCATCATTAAAGAGGTAGCTAAAAACCTAGCCCCCTTCATCACCACCCTGATAAATTCTACTTTCGCTCCAATCAGGTACCTAATAACCTCAAGGAAGCTTGGGTTATGCCTTTAAAAAAAAAAAAAAACTAGATCCTAACGTCCCCACAATCTATAGGCCCATCACCACCGTCCTGTTCCTTCTAAAAATCCTGGATTGGGTGGCCTATCTGCAAATCCAGAAGTACCTAGAGGAAAATGAACTCCTAGGATTTAGACAATCAGGCTTCAGACCCAGACATGGAACTGAAACAGCCCTCCTAGACGTAAAGATCCAAATGGATGAGGCGAAGGACAAAGGTAAGTTAGCAGTCCTCCTGCTCCTCAACCTATTTGCAGCCTTCGACCTCGTCGACCACCAAATTCTCAACAAGCAACTAAACACAGCGGCAGCATTTTCCACTAACGGATCTGACTGGGTTAAATCCTTCCTATAAATCCGGACCACCAGAGTCTTCTCCCCTTCGGCCTCAGCAGATCCCACACTGATACTCTGTGGTGACCCTCAGGGATCTTGTGTGTCACCCACATTATACAACATATTTACGAAGCTGCTCTTCGACCGCCTGGACAACTTGGGTGTCATCTACACTAACTATGCAGATGACACTCAAGTCCTCATCCCCCTCACTGGCTATTATGACCATGATTCCAAACTGCTCAACAGCATTTACCTTGAAATCCAAGCCTGGATGGCCACCAACAGTCTTTGTCTCAATGACAATAAAACAGAGTTAATGATTGTGGGTACTCAGGCATGCCTGAATAAACTCGACACCAGATACACTTCTTTCATCATTGACAGTAACATAACCAAAGTCTCTAAAGAGATAAAAACACTGGGGGTCTACCTCGAAGCAACTCTTTCTCTCAAAAAACAGGTCAGCAGTGTGGCCTCTTCCACGGCCTACACTAATAAAATGATCTACTGCTGTAAATCTTACTTATCTACAAGCAGCTGTCTAACGCTAGCTAGAGCACTCGCTTTATCTAAAGCTGACTACTGCAATACAATATCCCTTGACTCTTCTGAACACAATCTAAATAAACTCCATGTACTCCAAAATAACTCTCTAGTCTCCCCAGATCCTGCCATATATCCATTCACAGACATCACGCCAATTGGCTGCCCATCCGTGACAGAATCACACTACGCACCCTGGCCATCACTCATAAATGCTTCACAAATGCAGCCCCGAAATATCTGGTGGACAAAATTTGTAAACACCAACCTACTCGCACTACTAGATCTTCTAACTCCCACAACTGGCTGGTACCAAGGTTCAATTTAAAAACAGCCGGAGGAGCCAGCTTCCCTGTCCAAACTGCCAAACGATGGAACTCCATTTCCATCCCGCTTAGAGAGGAACCCTCCTTCCTCACCTTTAAAGCTAGGAAAAAAACTGGCTGAGCAACAAGCCTCATCACTAAGACGCCATCACCATGTTATCTGATCACTGTCTATTTATGTTACTATGCATCGTCTTTTGTTTAGTTATAATACTGTATATTATCTCCGGTCTACTGACCCACCTGTTACCAGGGTCCCACTTGCTGTCCCATACTTGATTGTAAATTGCCTACTTATTATGTATGTAACCTCTAAGTTTTCAAGCGCACAGCTACCTCAGGGTTTGGTGCGTGATATAAACAATAAACAAATACAAATACCCACACTCAATCCTCTGACCCAGCACCTTTAATCCTGTGCCCAATCCAGTAATTTGGGTTTCACTGTGCATGCCTTATTCGGCGCGTGTCTGATTGGTTAAGGGTGTTTTGACCAACCAGTTTATCAGATGTGGACAGTGGGGTGGGACTTACTCCCGCAGACCTTCTTGCAGGAGGACAGTTGTATAAAGAGGTGGTGAAACCTTCTTGGCCTCCACCATTCACCTATATCCTGTTAGTGTCCTTAATCCTCCCATAGGTAAAGCTGTGTTCAACCAGGTCTCTGGTGAGGACATCTGCAAAGCTCGCCATTTGAAGAACCCATATTTTGATCTGATGCCTGGCCATGGCCCTAACTATCACCTTGCTCCTCCCAAGCTACATGTGCCATTGTCAAATTGACACAGCTTAAAAGTGCATTTCTATCAAATGGTAATCACCACTTTTTAGAAACAAACAAGAGAAGCGTAAAGAAGATTAAGGATGTTAATTTTAGACCTCTCACTTAACCCAACTGAAACAAAGATAGTTTAACTGCACAACTATCAAAACCCTCACAAACAATATATTATCGTTCAGCACAAGACGAGGGAATGATGCAAGGGGTCACTTCCTTGGTTGTATGCTTACGTGGAAGACTCAATACACGGTTTCAGCGGAAAGGTGAGTTCTTTCATGTACCTTTTCTTAACAGAAATATTTGCAGAGGGCCATTGCAAGGGTTATGTCACCTCCAATTGCAGGGTCCCGGGTACACCCATCTGTTGAGCGGGCAGGAGCCCCCACCGGACACCGAGGCCCAGCCAGAAGCCCAGCTGCCCTTCTGCGTCGTGGGACTATCCCGTGCGCCTACCTGAACGAGTACCCCATCCGGAGGGGGGAATCCAACAGGATCCTCACCCTGCGCCCCTCCTGGGCTCCACCCTGCACTTCTCTGTGCATATTATACTTATTTTGCCTGCTCTCGGCCTCCGGTCCGCACGCGCCGACATTTCTGAAAAACAAAATGTCGGGTGCGATGCGGCCTGAAAGCGAGGCTCTGCCTCGGCCTCGTTGCTAGGCAACGTGTGTTTGTTGTCCTATTTGAACAAACACTTCCGCCGGCAGGCGGAATAGCCGGCGGCCACCCCAACACCACTATAAGGCAAAGCTGCCCTGTTTGTCCATGTTCGCCGCTGACCAACGCAAGGCGCATCTCTTTATCCAAACTTTACCCCATGGACATGCATCTACCACAGGCACCTACCTGATGTAAGTACTACAGTAACTTGTAACGTAGCCTACTATTGGTACCCACCACCCACTCTCATAATATCATAGCCAGCCTCCTCCCACTCCGCCCAAACAGCGTTCTAACTACCTATGTCTTCTACCTATGCTTGCTGATCCATTGCTCATGTCATCTATATTAACTGTTAATTGTGTCAAACCAAATGCACCTACCGACTATCCCTAGGTGGCCCCTATCTGTCTGCTGCACTCAACCGTCATGCTGCCTACCATTTGTTTGCTGCATCCAGCCCTATGCTGCCCACTATTTGATTATTGCATATGTTGCCCACTATTTGACTGATGCACCTAGCCTCATGCTGCCCACTATTTGATTATTGCATATGTTGCCCACTATCTGATTATTGCATATGTTGCCCACTATTTGACTGATGCACTTAGCCTCATGCTGCCCACTATTTGATTATTGCATATGTTGCCCACTATCTGATTATTGCATATGTTGCACACTGTCTGATTATTGCATATGTTGCCCACTATTTGAGTATTGCATATGTTGGCCACTATCTGATTATTGCACTTAGCAATATGCTGTAGCCTGACCTGCCTAGCTCGTTTTCTACTTAGTACCACTGTCTACATCACCATGCCTTCTGAACTGCCCCTAGAGAACGCAGGAGCCCTTTCTAGGCAACCGATTCTTAAATCCCCATGCAACACAGTACAGAGAAATCTCAAACTCTGTGCATGACTAACCAAGATATTCGAACCCCTCAATAAGTATAATATCAACCTAGATCACCTTCGATTTAAAAATCTTCCGTCCCCCAATGGAAGCCACCCCACTTCCCAGCCCTAAGCCGCACTCTAAAAGAAACAAGACCACCGTTAACCCACATGCCACCTCTAACTAAGGCCTAATGCCACAGTCAGAACCTGACCTTAAAGGTGCATTAATAAATGCTGGATCCTTAGTCGCCCATGCTACAGACATAGCAGAGACCATTCTGAAAAATGACCTTGACTTTATCGCCATCACGGAATCCTGGGTCCACGAGGCAGCAGGCCCAGCACTAACGCTAGCAGTCCCAGACAATTATACTATCCTTATAGCTGATAGACCAGATTCACGAGGTGGAGGATTAGCGATTATTGCCAAAACTAATCTCTCCATGAGAACTACCGCCACAGCTAACCTAGAATCTTGTGAGTCAATCTCCATTAAAATGCCTACCGCCAACTCCCAAACGTTAAATATCCATCTCCTTTACAGACCCCCAAGCCCGATGAATAACTTTAATGAAGACATTACCCCTATTATCTCAGAGAAACTAAAAGACTCTTCACAAACCCTAGTGCTAGGATATTTTAACCTAGGGTATGATGATATTAATCATCACCAGGCTACTGCCATATCTAACATTTTGACAGAATTAGGCTTCACTCAGAAAGTGAACACCGCCACCCATACCAAAGGGAGAATTCTCGATTGGATTGCAAGTCACAATTGCAACCTCTATCACATCCATCTCTCCCCAAATATGGACTGACCATCACCTAATCTCCTTTACTCTCAATACTAAAAGACCTGTTGCACCTATACCTCCCCCGCCATACCCACATTAACCAGAAACAAGACAAATATCACAGCTGACAACATCTTACCCTATATCCTACGCAATCTCAACTCCCTACCAGACCATACAGACCTAAGCCTACTAGTGGAAGAATCTAATAAGGCTATGAATACCGCCCTTGACAGCATTGCTCCGCTAAAACTTAGGAACAGCAAACCCAAAAAGCATCTCAACTCTTGGTTTATACCCCACCTAAAAAACCTAAGATTATAGAAAAGAAAATGTGAAACGGCATGGAAACTACATCCCACTATAGAAAATAAAACCAATCTAATAATTATCTCAATGCAATATAAAAAGGATATCATCATGGCTAAACAAGAAACATATAACAACAGGATTACACAAGCTAACTCTAGCATGAAGGAGCTCTTCTCTATTTTAAAAGAATTGGAAACCCCAATTGCAGTACAGGATGACTCTATTAAAGACACAACCTGGTGTACTGACATCCAGTTAGCACTAACTAACAAAGTGGCCAATCTCCAAAACAAAATAGCCCTAAAGAAAGCTTTACTCTCAGCTCAAACTCAAACTCCCCCACACAAAACACTGCAGTTTAAACCCAAAGAACACACCCAATTTAACTTTTCTAAGGTATCAGTTATTGAGGTAGAGAATACGATTCTTGCGCTTAAACCTTCCAATTGCAAAGGTGACCTATGACCAGCACAACTGACCAAGGACGCTGCTAGAGATCTATCCCCTTTCATCACCAAACTTATCAACGCCTACTTCACTACTGGCACCATCCCGCGCAATCTAAAGGAATCCTGGGTACTCCCTCTTTTGAAAAAACAAACATTGGACCCCAACATACCCACCAACTACAGGCCCATCACCACGGTGCCATTTCTAAAAATCTTAGATAAGGTAGCATACACCCAAATTCAAAACTTCCTTGAGGTGAACCTACTCTTAGGCTCTCGCCAATCTGGTTTCCGGCCACAACATGGCACAGAGACAGCCCTTATCGATTTAAAGGCCCAAATAGATGCACTAAGAAATGAGGGGAAATTAGCACTTCTCCTCCTACTAGACCTATCAGCTGCCTTTGACTTGGTGGACCATAAAGTCCTGTGCAGTCACCTGGACACAGCGGCCCACTTCTCAAAGGAGGCTATAGTCTGGATACAGTCTTTCCTTAGTGACAGGACTATGAGGGTCTTCTCCCCATCGGCCGCAGCAGACACAATACCTATTTCTTGTGGAGTGCCTCAGGGATCATATGTCTCACCAGCACTCTATAATATCTTCACCAAGCCACTGTTTGACGATCTTGACAATCTGGGTATCACCTATACCAATTACGCAGACGATACCCAGATTCTCCTACCACTTACTGGGGATTATGGGCAAGATCTGGCTTTGGTGAACAGAGTTTAGAGCATCATTCAGGCATGGATGGCCGGTATTAGCCAAATTGACCTTTTACAATTGACCTTTTGCACAATTGACCTAATTATAGTGGTCCAAATTGACCTTCTGCACAATTGATCTTTATATTATTTTAGATATTTTATATATGTATTGGGATGATTTTGGATTATAAATAATATAAAGGGATTGGGTGGGGTGTTGCAGGGGGTTTTGGATTGGGTGGGGGTTTCCCCCTGCATATATGTCCTAATTGACCTTCTAAATTAGGTCACTTCTCCCGAGGTCAATTCTCCCGAGGTCAATTGTGAAAAAGTCAATTAGTATACAACCGGATGGCCAACCATGGCCTGTGTCTGGACGATGACAATCTTGGGCACTGCAGCTCGCATCTCAAAACTCAACCTTAATTACTCAGCATTCATTATTGATGGGAATACTATCAAGGTCGCCAGAGAAGTAAAAACCTTAGGTTTCTACCTCGACTCAACCTTATCCCTTACCAAGCAGGTAAACTCTTTGGCTTCCTCTACGGCCTACACATGTAAATTAATACGAGCCGGAAAACAATTCCTGTCAGCTGACAGCTGCTTAATCCTAACCAGAGCCCTCATCCTATCAAAACTTGATTATTGTAATGCTCTCTACATAGGGGCAAATAAACAAACCATCAACAGAATTCAAGTGCTCCAAAATAATGGTCTTAGGGCCGCCTTAAGCATGACCAGAAGAGCACACATCTCTGAAATAAGAAGGAAACACAAATGGCTTTCCACCCAAGAAAAAATGTATCTCAAATCGGCTTCCCTCATCCACTAATTCCTAAATAACAAAGCCCCTCGCTACCTAATACAACAATTTATCAGAAAAAACTCCATCAGACCTCCAAGAATAGCTAACCCTAACTGTCTTCAAGTGCCAAGATTTAAACTGTCCACCATTGGAGGGTCCAGTTTCCCAGTTAGGGCAGCACAATTGTGGAACTCCTTACCACATACACTTAGATCCGACCAAACGTTTATCAAATTCAGAAAGAACACAATCAAATGGCTCATAGAAAAAGATATATAACCCACACTACCCTACTGCACTAACTCAGCCCTTGCCTGCTTGTAATGTATTTTGATATAGATCTGCTAACATGTAAATATCTGTTAACTATGACATGTTGTCTACACCTGTACGCCGCTATACATGTACTTTGCTGTTTGTACCCACATCATGTAACGCCGAGGAAATCCGTTTTTACCTCTGCTCTGTAACATCTGTAACCAAGCTGTAAGTTATCTTTTCACCTGCGCCCTGATACCTCTTCGTCCGGCGCGCATAATAAATGAATAACCAAACAAACAAACCAGTGCCTCAGTTGCAGTAGGCCTTACCCACACAGCAGTTTTAGCGCACATTTGTCCTTGGGATTGGTAGAGAGAAGAACTTTCCTCTTGTTTGTAGCCTTCTGTCTTCACCTCTCTGAAAGAGGACTTTGGAATTGATTGCATCCCCAAGAGAGTTCTAGGTGAATTCGTCCTGCCTTTACGTCCAAAGATGAACTATCTTATGGAAAGGGCCTGCTTAAATATGCAAAATGCTACACCGGATTGGTCTTCAGCCAGCATGTGTTTAAGCTGAAACACATCGGGCCCATCTGAGGAGACATACTGTGAGTTTTTGATAGATATTACTCACATTCTCAGCCTGGGTTAGTGGTTTAACCGTTTGTAGGTTGAGCACCTCGAGTCCTGGAGCAACACTTGTGTCGGGTGTTGTTGGTGACGGTGGTTTGGTTAGGAATGCTCCCACTTACATGGTGCATTTGTCCAGGTCCTTTAGTTAGGTCCACATGATTTTTTTAGTGGTAAAGGGAATGTATGGGTATTAATAACCCTTAGTGCTACTCCCCGCCCAGTTTTGGCGTGGTGGCAGTAAAGATCAATCTAGAAATATTAGCGTAATGCATGATTGATGGTGTTTTCATGTTTTCACTTAGGTGAGTTACTGGTGCAGTCTGCCTTTTTCCAGTTTCATTGATGTCCCATCTGACAAACGTCGGTCTACAGTACCCTTGAAGAATTTCTGTTAGAATTAATGTTTTACAGAAAGAAACATGTCGGGTTTGGGAGTACACTGTCAATTGTACACAGTTTTGAGAAATAACAGCCTGAGCTCATTTTTGCTAAAAGAGGACTAACAATTAACGTCGGCTCAGCGGAGCTCAATGGTTGGCTCATTGTTGCAGTAAATATAAACTTGCATTGTAGGATTTTAGTGTGACGATTTTTATAGTGATTAACTAAATGTTTGGCTAGAATGAATTGTTGTATGGTATGAGTATGAATAAAGTATGGTTGACGTGTGGATTGTTGTGGTTTTAGATGGTCGGGATGAATTCATTAATTGTATTATTCATTAGTTTGTTCAACCAATGTACACATCGATTATGATATGTATGGTTGTTTTTTTCATGACACAGAGATGGTTTTTACAAAACATTTTTATATGTCTTTTCTATTTGTTAATAACATTGATTGAATACTGTAATAGTGTCTAAGGGGTTCAATTAAATGCTTTCTATCCTATTATATGATTAATGTAGGACGCCTTTGTTTAATTTTTTGCTTGTTCATGAAATACACAGAGTCATGATACATGCAGATAGGCAGACTTCACTGGCACACACTGCATGGAAACACCAAGTATTATGATCTCTTAGGTTTTTATAGATTCATTGGTGGCTTATCCAGGATAGATTGTAGTACCTAGATATTCCTGGTATCCCCTGTTACTTCTGTTTTTGAGTGCTGAAACACACGTCCTTTGCCTGCTGCCCTGTCTACAGGAAGTAGGGAGGGGACAGGAAGCTGGGGAGCCCGAGCAAAATACAATATTATGGAACCCCTCTCCAGAGTAAACCTCTCCTTTGGGTACCCTCACTCCACCCCATTCCTCTGTCTGCCTACTTCAAAACGACTCCACTAATCAATACCGTGGCGTGAGTGAGCTGTGGTCATATCAGGACAGTCTGTGAATCATCGATTCCCAGGGGACCTACAAGGAGAGTTCCACTCTCCTGGAGGAAGATGTCAACCCCCTCCCCCTCAGGGGAATCAAAGCGAGCTTCCTTGAGAGGGTCCTATGTGGTTCTTATGAGTAATCATGGGAATGCGTCCCTTCTCCCCAAAGGGGAGAACCCCCTTTGAGGCTTGGTAGGCTAGGGAGGTGAGCCTGCTGAGCAATACCCTTCCTAGGGGTAGAGGCAAGTAGGACATCACTGGGAGAGACTCCCCCTTTGGGGACAAGGACTACCAATCCCAGGAGGAACTCCCTAGAGGACCTTGCAAAATAACATCTTTCAACCTTTCCGATGACAATATCTGTGAAGAGAAAGTCAATATCGTTTTTGCCAAAACAAAATGGAAAACCTCCTTCTAAGCTCCCATTCCACCAACATGAAAAGTAAAACCTCCTTCTAAGCACCCATTCCAGTGGGACGAAGAAGAGGACATATGGATGAGAAGAGGCGCCACAAGAGAAAGAGAAAGAGAAAAAGGAACAGAGATGTGCACCAGGGAAGCCCCACGGCTATGTCAATCCAAAAGGGCTAGTAGCCTGGGGAAATGAAGGAAGAGCCAATGGGCTTCATTACAAGGTTGCCAGTCCAGTAATAATGATGCCGGTAAAGGAATACCGGCATAGTTTACTAGACCAGTGCATTACTACCCGTGATGCCGGTGCTACCAGCATCTGCAGGGACCCGTTGTAAATGGGTAGCACCTTCGCGGAATGGGCGCGGGCACGCGGCAGCCGTGCCAGTAACAGTGGCATGCCGTAAGGAAGTGCACATTACAAGGTCCACAGACATGCACTTACCGGCATCCACATTCCGGTATGAATGGGTACCATGATGCCGTTAACACCAGCATCGTTGGGAAACCGTTAATAGCAATCTGCTGTGTTGAAACCTGTCACAGGTGCGCACAGTCAGCACAGGTGGAGGCAATGGACTCTGGCACAAAAGGAGCACACCCACACACCACACCCCTTCCAAAACCAAAATGCTACCATTAGCAGTTGAAATACTGGGGCTGAAGGACATGCCTGCACTGCTACTACTCCAGCAGGCATTGAACCAGGGAATGCAGCAGAGGCGCAGGAGGAGAAGGAGGGTGAGTCAGGGCCAGCACATAACACCAGGACAGGCAGTTGTACCCCGCAGGCAGCCACCAATACCTCGCCTAAGGGCCAGTCCATTTGACCTAACCCCTGCACAGATCCACACCCTGTACCACCTGGACAGGGACACCATATGCACAATAGTGGACCTCATCCATGACGGCCTGGCAAGCCTCATCAACATCCGGACCGGCATCCCCTCCCTTGCTGAAGGTAGTGTCTGTGCTGCACTTCCTTGCCACAGGAACCTACCAGCACACAGTGGGCCAGCTGCATGGCATCTCACAACCATGTTTCTCCTGTGTACTCAACCAGGTGCTAGATGCCCTCCTGGAATGATGCACTGGCAGGAATGCCAAACGTAATCGGTGCCATCAACTGCACCCATGTGGAGCTGGTAGTCCAGCATGCCAAGGAGGTAGTGTACCACAACAGAAAGCTCTACCATTCCCTGAATGTCCAGATGGTGTGGGATGCAAGGCAATTAATTACGCATTGCTGTGCAAGATTCCCAGGATCCACACATGATGCCATGATGCTGCGCAACCCCACGCTTCCCCGCCACATGGCAGGAAACACTGCACAACGTACCTGGCTGCTGGGTAAGTCCAACAACAGGGCAATCAGGGGTTTTGCCTGGGCAGGGGGACCACAAGCATAGGCAACCTGTCTACTGGTTGGGGTTTGAGGGGTGTTGTTCGGGGAGTGGGTGAACCCAGCGACCAGGGTGGCAAAACTGTGACCCCCAATTACCTCGACAGAATGTTTGACACAGGATGCAGATGTGGCATGCCTACACAGCTGTGTGTTAATGTAAGCAACATAGACAGCGCCCACCCCAGCACATGCACCTTGAACACCATCAGATATGAACCACGGGTACCACGATGCCCCACCCTGCAGACACAATGCCTGAAATACATGAGCGGAGCAAAGTCCATCACGGGACATACAGCCACGCCTGGGGCAAATCCAACTGCCACACATGAAAATCACTGTCACTGCACCCACCCCACAGGTACACCACAGACCAGTATACCGGCCTAGGCATCTCAAGTGATACTTACAATTGCAATGGAGCAAGCAAGGAAGCTAATGTAATCACTGATCAGTTACCACCACTAACATATGAGCGAGTGGTGCAGGACCCATCCACAGCACCTCTGCTCCACCATGCCAGTACACACCCAGCTCCCTCACAGAAATGTCATCACTGGCAGACCATACCACCATTGCCATTGGGCCTAGGTCATATGGGGGACGGCAATGATGGACAAATACATGGTGACATCAAGTAGTCGTAAACATGATTAGCAAACCTCTGTGTACCATGAAGCACATCAGGCAAATATGTCATGATACTTGTTCCCCCCCCCCTCCAGCACTATCAGAAATGTCATCAGGCCTTGTACGGCAGTCGCCTGTCTGTTTCCCATTTCCTTCCTATCTGTGTTTTAGCTCTTGCACTATCTGAAATGTCGTCAGGATGAGTATAATAGTTAATTTCACATTCTTGTTGTTCATGGCCTGTAAGAATGTCATTGTATTTTCCCTTTCTCCTTCCCTTGCTGTGAAGCGCTTTGAAACACTTTGTATATAGGCACTATATAAATAAACTATCATATCATATCATATCATAATGCACTCCACAGGTATAGTACAAATTTCAAATGCAACACACTCATCACATGTCAGCAGATCATGGTCTTTATCAACTCATTTGTGTGAGTGCTGTACCTGATGGAAAGGTCCCTAAGACGTGAACGGCACACAAACCCCCAAGCATGGATCATCCCTAAGTACACTTACCTGGGTCTTACTATAAGGAAATGTCAAGTGCAGTCATGATGAATCTGTGGCATGTGACCATGAACATTGTAAAGGCATTGCACACAAGGAATGACAACAATGTTCACAAATACACTTTCCATTGCTCCTGTGCAGGTGATGGCAGGTATCCCCTGAAGCCGTGGCTCCTAACCCCCATCAGGCAACCAGTCAACATGCACAAGGAGGACTACAACTGTGCACATTTATGCACTCGTGTCACTATTGAGCAGACTTTTGGCCTGTTGAAGGCCTGTTTTTGCTGCCTCAGCAGGTCGGGTGGGGCACTCATATACAGGCCTGAGAAGGTGGGCAAGATAGTGTTGGCATGTGCCATGCTGCACAGCATGTGCATCCGGCGCAATGTACCCCTGCCCCCTGACACGGACCAAATTCCACCAGAAGATGAGGAGGATGATGGTCAAGGAGATGCATATCGACCACGGCACAATGTGAATGAAGGACGTGTTGTACGGTAAACTTTGATTGCACACTACTTTTGATGGAATGGGTGTCACAAGGCACTCATAATGGGGGGACACTGAGCACTGGGCACTGTTAAGAAATAAATTGACACACACTCAAGAAGCAATGTCCAGTCATGTGTTTTTCTTATGCACACCAGGTGTATTAAATGAATTAAAACTATGTACAGTGAACAGGAACCAACGTGGACCTCTACCCCTCAATATACAACAAACTAACCCCCATCCACCACCTGCCCAAACATCCCCACCCCCCTGCACCCATTTCAAGTTCAAATGGACCCACTCCTGACATGTCAATGTGTCAGGCTACTGACGCATCCTTTTATGGTGGAGGGGGTTGTTCGTCTGGCCGGCGCATACTGCGCAGTGACCTCCGCACCAGGCTTGTCTGCGTAGAACTCGCCGGGGTTGAGCTGGTCGATGGTGGGGGTTGTGGGTCGGCCTCTGCATCACGATGTAGGGCCATGGTGGTAACCAACTAAGTGACAGCCTGTGTCATTGCTGCCATGCCCTCACGCACATGCTGGGCCACACGGTAGACAGCACGGCGTATTGTCCTGGTGTTCTCTTGCATGGCCAGGCATGTGGCTTCCCCTTCCACAATCTATTGCTTGACCATGTCATGCACGGCGTGCTGGTGCTCCTCCGTGTGGGTCAACCGCTCCTCCAAGTCCCGGATGGATTGCGCAGCTGGTGGTTCCACGGGAGGTGGTGGTGTCTGCATGGTTCTGGGGCTGCGTGCTACTACAGGCATGTCCTCCGCAGAGCTGCATCCATCAGAGCCATGATCGGAGGAGAACTGTAGTGTAGGCAGCATGGGTAGGGTGTGTGGCATTTTCTCAAGCATGCAATACCCTGCGGTGTCTGCCTCCTCCAGTTCCTGCTCCTCTATGTTGCGTCGTTTGTGACGTCTCACCGAGGTCATGTCATGATGCCTACCTCCAAGGAGCCAGGTCCGACCCAGCAACCCCAGAGGCAGGCATCATTTCCCCCAGGGGAGTGCCAGCGGGCCCAAGCTGGGGCGCCAGGCTCATGTTGGACCTCTGTCCTGGCGCCTTAGGCGCCAGGCTCATAAAGCTAGACATGTGTTCAAGTGTTTTAATGTGCACTTACCTGATGCAGACCATGCTGCCACATCCAGGCCCTCTTGAGGCCTGAATGGAACTACTTTACCTGTGGGACTACTTTCCACCCGGGTGTGGTCGGGGAAGGATACATACCTGATCGGAGGAAGGATACACACTTGGAACTTCTTCCAAAGCTATTTAAACCACACCCGATCAGCAACTCATGCTTCGCGTTGTTCTGCTCCTCGCAGCTGGACGCTCACCGTGTCAGCTCCTGCATCTGGACTTCAGCCACGCCTGTCAGCATCCTGGGTCACCTGCAAAGGGAGACAAGAGACCTTACCAGCTAAATCTGCACCACGGAGACATCACACCGACGATCCTGAAAAGGAAGACATCATTTTTAAAAGCATTTCGTTACGATCGCTGCAGCGCTGCATTTCACTCACCTTTCCTGGGTGCCTCCATCTTCAGCAGCGATCATCCGTATACACAGCCACTTCCCAGAGCCTAGAGAAAAAGACAAGAATAAGAGGTGAGAGAAGGAAGGGAATAAGACTTACCTGTTGGGTCATTCCCATTTCATTTCGGGTCTTGCCGCTTCCAGGCATTTTCCGGACCCCGGCCCCTATGGGGAAAAAAGACAAAGACATTGAATGAGCGTATGCAAAGACAGTTCCCGAGCGCTCATCCAGAACTAACCTGCCATTTACTGGAACTGGAACTGCACGTTTCACTTCGGGTCGGCGCCATATCTCCGGCATTCCGAACCCCGGCCCCTAAGGGGAAAAAAGACATAAGCATTAGCGCTTGCTGCAATAAGACAATAAACATTATTATTAAGCTTGGACTTTTGAACTTGCAACAGAACTTTTACAGAGCCTTACCTGAATAGTCAAGTTTACCTGAACTCCCATCAATCCTCAATCCAGTGAAGTAACTGGGTTTCAACGCGCCCCTGCATCTGAAGCAGGATGGAGAGCTCATCCTTCCTGGCCCTAAGGTGAGACTTCACGGGGAATCGTGGAAGGGTATCGTGGAGGGTTGAAAGAGAGTGGGAGGCTTGAGCATAACTCAGTCAGTAGGTAATACTCCCTTTTCACGCACAGGGGAATATTCCTGCGAGCCGGAGAAGCCAGAGTAGAGGGCCCTTCCTGTCCATCTTCAGAGTCCTGCGCTTCACCATTGAAGAAGCATCAGCACTCGAAGCCAGACCTGCGCCTCCGTGGGAATCAGGTGAACGTTACAGGTCACTTGTGGCCGTTGAGTGTGGCCCCTCCACCTCACTGTCCGCTGGTGATCCCTCCTCATCCACCCGAGGTGTTTGGTGTAGGGCAGGAGTTCTTTTGGATGTGACCTTTGTGGCAGGTGTGCCTTTTGGCATGGGTGCCTTTATGGCAGCAGAGTGTTCTTGCTGGGGCTCCTACCTAGGTGTTTGAGCTAGCTGCTCGTCTGGTTATCCAGCCTGTGCACCCTGTTGGCTGGGGGTGGTGGCTTGGGAGCGGTGGTTTACCTCTGGCCAGCCCTTAATGTCGACGGCCTGGAGGCGTCGGCGGTCCCTCTGCTCAGGCGTGATGGTGTTTTCTTTGGTGTTGCGGTGTGTTCCGCCTTGCTGTCTGATCCCGTGCCTGTGGGGCACAGAGAGGCACGGCATCAGTCATGGGTGAACATACATCATATATACATCAATGCTAGTACATTTAGAGTCCTGTGCATTGTCGTGTACATGTTGGAGGGGTGGCCATGGTGCTTACAGGAGTTGGGGGGGAGGTGCAGTGTTTGGGCATCCTTCTGGTGCAGCCATGATGGGCATGGTGTCCGTTGGGTGGGCTACAGGTGCATTGTAGCTTGCGTGCTGTAGCCATGCCTCAGGGGCTGTGTGCCATGTGCTGTTAGGATGTGGGTCAAGTGTACAATCGGTAGTGGAGATGTGTGCACCATGCAATGAGATGGCATAGTGGTCAGGCCTGTATTTTTACGGTGATGAATATGTGTGTGTGTGCAGACAGATGGTTCTTGTGTTTGCAATTGGGGACTCATGTGGTTTGTGTCAGTGGGGTTAGTTGTGTGTTTTCATGGCAGGGATGTTGCGGTTTGTAGGGGCTGACTTTAGGTGGGAGGTGATGGGCCATGTGTTTGCTGTCACCGACTTGCCATTTGGACACCACCATTGTACTTGGGGTATTGGGTGTGTGTGGTGACTTTTGTATTACGCTAAGGGTCACTCACCGTCATCCGCTGATGATGGGACTCCCATCTCAGAATGGCCAACACCCTCGATGGCCTCCATGTCTATGACAGAGCTGCAGGTTTCCTCCCAACGTGCCAGCTTTATAGGGGATGATGCTCCACCACCTGTTGCCTGGGCTTGGCTGCAGTTTGCTGAGAGGATGTTGTGGACACAGAGCTGCAGATCGTCCCAGTGTTTCCTGCAGTCTTTCATGCGCCACCTCATCCCACCTCCTCCCAGATGTTTCTCATATTTGTGGCACACGGCACAGGTATTCACAGAACATGACATGTGCATGCTCAACCAGTGTGTGGGCGAGCATGTTGAGTCCCTTGTCACTAAAACGTGGCTTTTGCAGCCACATTGTGCCTTTTTGTGTTGCCTTGGCCGTCTCCTTGCTAACACTCTCCAAGGTTTTCCAATCCTGGTGCTGTAGGCAGAGGATTGCAATGGATTGTGTTTTAAAAGACGGCCACCGGAGCATTTCCCGTTCCGGCGCGATGACATTGCTTCCGGTACCGGAATTCCGGATGCCGGTGCCCATGTCTGCGGCATGGATGATGCCGCTATCAGGGGTTTGGAGGGCCTTACCGGCATGCCGGTATGCACGTGCACACTGACTCGGAATCAACCGTTGATTGCAGCAGCAGTGCTACACGGACACGGTTGCACCGGCATGCCAGTAATTCGTTTTTTTTTACTGGCCAACTCATAAGGCCCAATGAGTTTCAAAAGGACACACACACGCTGACTCCGAAGCAAAGCAGAGGTGACACACGCAGCAACCTGCAGACGTGAGAGACAGAGCGCTGACAGGTGTGCTACCGTTGGTAGCCAGGAAGCAGGGAGAACTGAAGTTGGATGCATGGCATACAGAAGCCGAGATAGAGAAAGAAGCCAAGACTGGTGGCATGAACACGGGAGGGCCTTGCTGGACCAGAGGTCTTCGTAACAAAGTCAAACCATTCTGACATGGCCGACTCAGGACAAGCCAATACCCGAGATACAGGATCGCCATCCATGATGAACGGAGGATAGAGAAGCTGGCGAAAGGACACAAGATGCCAGATTAGGAGGATAGGAAGCTGATCCTCAATTAATGAAAACCCGGGTGACGTTAGCCCTAAGAATGGAAGGTAATAGGGATAACAAGCGACCCGGTGGAGTGAATGAAAACCAGTATTATTGGAACACTCATACTCATCATAGTCAAGAGAGAGAACATAACGAAAATGAATGAGAATTGTTATTTAAAAAATGCTCATACTCATCACAGTCAAGAGAAAGACAACATAACGGAAGTGAATGAAAATCATTGTAGCAATGCTCATACTCGTCTCAGTTTAGAAGGAAGTGTTGTACAGTCAGTACAAAGAGAAACAAAAGAGAAATATTCTCGGAGTGACCCTATTCGTAATAATTCAAACCAAGAAGGCCTAAAGGAAATAGCAGGTTATAAAAGAGAAACCTGAGAACAAGTTGGCCAAATATAGCCAAAGAACAAAAGGAAATCAAAGACTATGAACTATTCAGTAATCAGAAATAGTGCAGAAGAAAAAAAGATAATTGTTGGATACACTTACCAGGGGATGGGGAAAAGATCACCCCTTATAGAAGAAAACAAGAGGTGAAACAACAGTCCAAATCAATAATAAATGAACTGTACAAACTGATAAAAGTGATCACTAGAGAATATCTGATGATCACCTATTGAAAAATGGCTGAAAGATAAGTCAACAAACCTCGGGAGAAGGGAGACATTCTCCTGACTTTGAGTTGTTAAAAATAGTGGTTGGTTCAGATAGGTTAGAGTCGGACGGTGGACAAGTTCCTTTATAGACATTCACTGACGCCTGACAAGCACCTTAGCTAGATTTGTTAGGTGGGGATGCCTTATAGAATAGGGAAAGAAAGACATTTTTCCATTTTATTTAATAAACGTACCAGTGAAATATCTAATCAGAGTTTGTGTCCTTCTTCTGACCCACGACAACACCCAGACTAGACATCTAATACAATCCAAGCCATAAAATGAATGAGTCCAGCTGACATAAACATGGCATCCAACATATTGTGTCATCTCAATAGTCACAATGCTATCCTCTGACATGGCCTACAATTTGATATGAATCTGCCAACAGATTGCTGCGGTATGCAATTATAAGAATTGAATCAGAGGTTCAGTGAATTTAAATGCTATCTCTGCCCGTTGGAAGTGTTCCAACAGCTGTTCAGGAATGCACATGTGACCTCTGAACCTGAGGATATCAGGAGATGGTCAAAGCAAAGGTGCATGGGTGCACCATGTTTTTGGCATAGAGCATTCTGAAAGGGGGGGAGGGGTCTGATTAGCAGAATTATCAACATTATTTAATTATTCAAGTTTTGAGAAACTCAGGCTATCCCACCCTACCCAGGTGCAACCCCATCAGTGAACAATACATTTGTCCCAGTAAGTCACTGTATCCGGCTTGCTTTCCTCATAAATCCCATGCCCATCCCAATGTTAGTGCAACTGATAGTCATGTGGCAATCAGCAGGGCCTCTTGTTGTCCGCGTTGAGCAACCTTCAAAGGTTCCTCTACTCCTCAACCCTACCAAACACCACTGTGCACAGTGGGAACATAATTGATTAGTTTGGAAAGCCACATGTTAATATTACTTCATGTTATTAGGATTGGTAGTGTAAATCGCTGCCATTTGCTGGGTATTCAGGCACCCTGGTGGATCTGAACGAGAAGAGGGGGTTGTGATGCTGGAAATGCATCAGAGGGACAGGGCCTCTGAATCCTTGTCCTTTACTGCTTTTTATCGTGTGTTCTGTCATGTTTTCTGCCCAGGAGTCCATGTGGGACTCCTGGCAGTGCAGCTCTCTCTTTTGGTTTGGTGAACAGACCCATGGGATACCCTTATGGCACCCATGGGTAGGGGTACAACCCTGTGCCCCTAGTGTATGTTTTTGGACACCTGTGGGTGGCCCACAGAGCAGGGTATGGGCTGGTGGCAGCTCCATGCTGAATTTGACAGGTGCTCTGGGTGTCCTCCATTTTGGGATACCCAGGCCCTGCCATTGGGATCAGTTGATTCCTGATAGGAAACCAGATGGCCCCTGTGGCCTCTTGCTTTCTATTGCCTGTTACCTTGTTTTCCCAAAGTCCTGGGAAGCCCTGACTCTGTCCCTTCCCCCTGACTGGCTGTTGGGTGGAAGTTCCATATATGGTGTTGTTGTGAAGGCCCAGCTAGACTGACTGGAGCCTTCCCAGTGACTGTATGTTGTGGGTACCTCCTGTGGGTGGGACCTGGGTGAATGGAGTGTGTGACCAATATACACTCCTTGTTGTGGTTGTCTGGTTTCTGGCATGAGAGACAAAGACTGAGACAGCCCTGCCCGAAACTGGCCTGAATGCAGTGTGTAGTGTTGAATGGCTGGGTACTTGTCCCAATCCACATTCCTTGTTGTGAGTGTCTGAAAGGGAGGAGTGTGGCCTGAATGCACTGTGTGCCTGATTGGCTGACTGACTGCATGAATGCCCTTCTGTATGATTGGCTGCTGAGTGTGTGCCAGCAGTGTGGATGAGAGACAGAATAGTATATCTGGGGACCTCTCACCACTGGTAATTGGTTCAGAGGGGTTCAGGGAACGTTCAGAAGCGTTCAGAAGCGTTCTGGAGCTGAGTCTCCACTCTAAGAGTAACTGGAACTGCTGATCCTCGACAACCAGCTGGAAGAAGAAGACTTGCTGTGGCATTTGCTTCGACCGATCCGAAGGCTGCCGAAATCGTCGAAGACTGACCCGAGAGAGGACCTGGTAAGGCGCCCTCTTCCCGTGCTCCGAGGGACCATCGAGCACCGCTCCATCTTCGCCGAAGCGCCCTGGAAGACAGACCCTCGAAAGGCTGCCGACCCGAGACGGGACCGCCGAGGAGATCGAAGGAAGCACCCGGACAACGACGCCGTCGAAGTCAATTGCCGTCGAGCAGGGTTCGCAGGTTTGTGTAACCGCTGGAGGCCCGTCGAAGTTGTGTTGCCCAGCCGTGGGAACCACTTGACGCCGTGCCGCAGACGACCGGAGCCGTCTGCTCCTTTGCCTAAGAACATTCGAATCGAAGGACTCTCTCGACCGCACCGTCGACCACTTTGTCCTGCCGGAGAAAGTCGAGGACGACCAATGCGCCGAGGAGAAACCTGCCGGTGGGTTTCCCGCCACCCGAAGACCACAAAGACTCAAACGACTCGACGCCCTTGCTGGGCCTCCGTCTCCACAATCGTTGCGGTCCAGAACTATTGTCACCGAGGTGCCCCGCACGCCTCTGCCTTGCAGGACGCCGACGCTCCGACGCCGACGAGCACCGCTCGGACGAAGCTGCCGCCTCATCGACGCCGTTCTACTCTGTTTGTCGACGGACGTTCGACGCCCCGTGTCTCCCGCTTGAAAGGGAAGGCATTCAAGAAGGGCCGTTGATTCCCCGTCGCCGAACACCGAGTTCCTCGACGCTTCTTGACGCCTCTCGACGATCCGTGACTCCCACTTGAAAGGGGGTCGCTCAAGAAGGATCTGTCGACGCCTCTTCGAAGAACTTGACTCCACCAGGTACATTGGGGGGGTAAAAACATTATAGGAGGGAATAAGACTTGCAGAACAATATATGGACTGGGCTTGGGCTATATGTTTATTTTACAGGTTGCCCAGGTGGGGGGATCTCCACACAGAACTGTGCCTAGTGGTAGGGGCCAGTATTCTGCCTATTGCTCAACCATCTTATTTTCTCTCCTCTCTCTATTGCTGGTTTCACTCTATTGATCTGTGTGACATTGTTACAGTATTGTTGATGCACTTTAATAAGATCTAATACAAAGGGTGGTACCACTTTAGAATTGTATATATTTGCCATTGTTGATTTTCCTGAGTACAAAGTGAGTTATTATGATAAGTGTACATAACCTTGAATATTGATTATATAAAGACTGTGTTCTAACCAATACAGTGTGTGGACATTCCTTTGTGGGGGCTTGGGGTACACTGTACTTAAGAACCAGTCTGCATCACCTCCTGAGAAGCTAGGCCTTGATTGCTCGTCCATTGCTACCGTATTAGAGAATCTTGGCCGGGGTCCTCTGTGCCTCTCCTCTACCATATAGAGAGCAGGAGTACAGACACCCCCCACCGGTCGTTTTGTTTTTCTCTTCACAGGGGTATAGTGTGGAGAGGGGGAAATGACTCTATGCTGCAGGATCCACCTTTGGCGCTGTAGGTAGATCCAAGAGAGTTAATTAATTCAATTTAGATAACAAACACCTTGTCTTGCAGGTGAATCCTAGAAATGCAAATATAAACTTTGGAATATTATTGTGATTGAAGTAACTGGTGACTTGTTGAGTGCAAACAACTACGGTATTGTTGGGACTCCTTCCATTTCTTTTGCAGATTGTGGAGTCAGTCCGGTTTTCCATTCAATCACGTTCTACATTAACCATTTGCCCGCTGTTCATCTTCTCCTCCCATTCTACCAGGGCCCAGACTTCCAGGAATTTAATGATTCCATGTCAAGACCGGAGGTTTCCTTTTATGAATTCTTCTACTTAATTTTCTTCCTCTGCTCAAACAGCAGCAAAGAAACATATATATGTTGTGTGGGTGTCACAGGATGAAATAGAGAGGGTATTAGAGGCAGGAAGGTAGAAAAGGATACAGGCAGGGGATTTCTCAGAGCAGAATATTAGAAGGTAGTTGGAGGACAGAGAAAGGAGAGGAGGGATGGAGAGTGGTAAAACCAGGAAGCGGAGTACAGGGAGAGGGGAGAGGACAGTTTGGGTGGTGGAGATAGGAGAGAACAATAAAACCAGCGGACAGACTTTGGTGAGAGAGACAAAGAGGGGATGTGAGAGAAGAAAGTAGACAGGCGAGTGTGAAGAAACTGAGGAGTCGGCCATCCGGTGAAGCGAGAGAACAAGCAGATTACCCTTTTAGGTCCCTTAGGAAGTCCATGAGTGAGGTAGACAGATAATGGTAAAGCTTTTGAGCCTCTCTAGGCTGAGGGATACAGATAGTAGGGATACCCTGGCTGTGATTAACAATCTGACAGAAATGCTGTGGCAGGGTTTGGATCCTAGGCCAGGGAGGTGGGACCAGTAGAATGCTGATGAAAGATGAAGGGACCACACCTATGCTGGGAACCCCAATTACCTTGCAATTATGTTCCTAATAATTGCAAGGTAATTGGGGTTCCCACCATTCAAGGCCCTGGTAGAAGGGGTGGAGATGAAGGTCGGTACAAGAACAACTGTGCCAATAGGGGTGAAGAAGCAGTGACGAAGGGCGCCCTGGGGATTGAGACTGGGAGGATACAGATCAAAGGTGATTATGGAAGGGATTGAAGAAATCTTAATAGAAGAGTGGGAAAGGAAGTGAAAGGAGATACATGTCAAGAAGGAATAGAAAGGTAGAGGAAGTGCCACAAGACAAGGATGAACTGCTAGAATCTAAGAGGGTCTGAAGAGGAATCTTGAGAAATAGAGTGTCTTAAAGAAGTTGAAAAGGGCAAGATGGAGGCAAGGTCCATGGGGGTAAAGGTAGTCATTGTTATTGACTGGGGATGCTACAGGATAGATGGCATTCCTTGCACTCTACCACATCGTGAACTTTATGAGTTGCTATGCTCACCACCCAGGTCTCTTGTCTCTTGGATTCAGCCCAATGTTCCCATCAAGGCAGATTATCTTGAGGAACAAACAATGGGAAACCCAGGTAAGTGAAAGAAGCCAGCGACCAACAATGTAAAAACACTCAGATAAAGGAGGAAAGGGGAGATGTGCCTGTGACCCCACTGCTTACTGGGGACTGCCCCAAAGCCCAGGACAACGTAAGTCACAGAGATTGTGAAGCTAAAGACTTGTTACTAGAGGCTTTTGTTTTGTACATACTGGACTATTGACCCAACGAGGGAACCCCAGAACTCTGTGAGACTGGAGCAAAGCCACATTAAGTTGGATGTTGTCCTACATTCCACCTGGAAGAGCCCACCAGAATTATCCCAACACTAATATTACATGTTATACCTACCCATTTAATATTTTGCCCACTAACTGTACAGGTTCCCAAATAAAATACCTTTGTCTGTTCATTTTGTCCCTGGCACAGATGTGAAAGGGACCTTAGCTTAGCAGGGGGGCGGGGGGGCTTAATTCAGAAAGCAGTTAACACAGTTTGAGCCCAACCAATCAGGTGGTGAAAACAGTTATGGCTATCAGTTGAGCCCATACCACAAGGGCTGAGGGAGAAAGTACAAAAGAAAACAGTGAGCACAGACAGTAGTGGTGTGTACACAAACAGGGAATGCTAATTGTGCACGTAAGGTTGCAGAAGACATGAGGTGTGGTAGGTCAGAAGGAGACAGACCAGTGTTTGGCATTCTTGCAAATGTGTTATTGAAATAATAAGTAAAAATGTCTCACTATCCATAATCTGTGGATTTCCTTGTATAACAAAACTAACTAGGGTGCTCATCGACGGTTTTGAAGTCCAAAGCAAACAGGCTGTTCTTTGTCCAACATACCATTAAAACAAAACAACTAAAGCCCAGGAGAATGACTCCTTTCTCCTGAATAGGCTTCCACAGCCTTAGTATCTAATTCTTAGATAGTTTGTGGTTTAGCTTGTTCCCCTTTCACTTGACTTTGTAGATTTCTCCTCCTCAGCAATCTTGGCCTTTGACTTTCTCTTATTATGTTGTTCTCAAGTGTCTCTGAAAGTCTCTCTTTCTCTATAATCTCTGGGGAAATAGAATCCCTCTTTATGTTGCCCCTGTTCTCCGTATTCCTATAGTTCTTTAGCTCCTCATAAGTAAGATATCCAATATCAGGATTCTCCTTTTCTGGTTTACTGATTTTCTCTTTGGAGCAAGTATGATAGACCCAATAGTTATTCTTATTCTAATGGCCGCTTCATATATTACTAAAATGAGTGGAATGAGTCCAGTAATGATTCTTACTCTCCTGGTTCTCTTTCGTGTCACAGTGATAAGTAGGATAAGTGCTGCAATAAGTCTCACTCGCTCTGCTCTTTCTCGTATCATTGGGAAGAGTAGGATGAGTCCCTTGATGGGTTTCACTCTCCCCATTCTTTCTCGTATCACTGGGACGAGTAGGATAAGTCCGGTGATGGGCTTCACTCTCTAGGTTCTTTCTCATATCACTGAGACAAGTAGGATAAGTCCCGTGATTGGTTTCACTCTCCCGGTTCTTTCTTGTATCCCTGGGACAAGTAGGATACTGATACCTGTTATACTCGCGGGTCTCCCACTGCCTCTGTTGCGTTTATTCCCACAGGTGGACATCACCGGGCCTGCATGCAAGATAGGGACTCTCTTTGTTTGGTCAGGGCGGCTTCTGCTCTCCCTCCGACTCGCTCTGCTTTTTGTCTGTGGTTCCATAGGGTCTTCATTACAGCAGTCTGTGCATCATTGCCAGACTGCACAGTCCACCTCTCAAAGGTCATGCCACCACTCATGACTGGCTCTCACTCTTGGGGGTTTCTTCCCCAGATTACCTCTGCTTTCAGCTCTCATGGTGTTTCTGCGCACACCAGCTGGTTGCGTCCTCCCTGTGTAGGATCTCAGTTAGCTTCCACGGTACTGCTGATTTGAAACACCTGGGTTTCAGTTCTCTGTGACAGCGGTCCTACTTCTCTTTTTATGATTCATTGCTGGGCCCTCCCTAGTGGAGGATTATAGTCCATGTTTTCATCCAGTTGAGCACTCTCCATTACTCGCTGATTTCTCCTCATAACAGTATTGCTGGTTTGTAACCACTGAGTGATCGGTATTACTCGCTCACTCGTCTTCTTCTTCATTGTAGTTCTATCAGATATTACTTCAGGTGGGAACTTGGATCTTATGGCACAATAACAAACAGTGGCTTGGTCTGCTATGTCTTTCTGAAGCCTTGGTGTTACTGTTGGCCCAAGAGAGAGGATCTTTAGGGAGTTCCTCTGCAGAACGGAAGTCCTTGTCACCGGTGTTAGGACAGTTTTTCTGAAGTCCAACTAAGGGCTTAGTAAAACCATTCAACTGAGGTAGTACAAGACTCCACTCTTAGTATAAGACTGTACCACTGTACATGGCAGCGTAGGCAGAGCAGCCAGGCTTATTTTAGGAGGGAGAGAGGGCAGTAGACACAGTACAAGTGAAATTGTAAAACAAATGATCCAAAGAAACACTGAAACACTATGTATTCTAAAAATAAAGGCTTTATTTAAATACAGGTAGGTCCAGATAAATCTAGGGCCTAATCTAGTAAGTACTAACACATTATATGAAATCACAATATAAAACCCAGCACTATACTTGAAAGCCCACAGACCCAAGTATAAACCTTATTTGGAACACCTAACAGTAGTTCTAGGGAAGTCAAAACCCTGTTATACACATTTAGTATAGGTCAAGCCTATTCTTTGGGAGTAAAAGACCAATGATTACTTTCAGATTACATTCAGTAATACAAGGGCAGTGGGCCCTTCCAGTTGTACAGTGAATCTTGGCACAAATCACATAAACAGTCAACTGGACAATATACTTTTGTTGAATAGTGAAACACTTATCCTAGGTGCAGTAAAAACATATAACTACTTTTGTCATAATACATAGTTATACAAGGTGAGTAAAACCTAAGGATGTAATATACAATTACAGATGCTTTTGAAATCAGGGAACCCCAGATTGAGGTAAGCAATAACTTTGGTAACTTATTTGGGATGACACACAGCTAACACAAGGTAAGTAAACCCCACATACTTTAACTTCACAATAAAGGGGAAGGTAAAACCCAATGTCACACTTTACTGATTTCTAGGTAGGCAACAACCTAATGTAGACTTATTATGGACAGACTAGCAGCAAGTCAGGGGAAGCAAGACCCAGTTGGGGACACTCATACAGTTATCCTAACAGGACTAACCTGGGGATACCAACAGTTGGAGGACACTCATACAATTAACCTACTGGAATAATCTGGTGAAACCAACACATTACTTTTGTAAAGAGGCACAACCTAATCACAGGAGAGTAAAATACCTTCACATCTACTTTCTATTAGACTGGCAAAACAGTGGCTACGGGAGAAAAAGATGTTAACCATACTTTTAAGAATAGTGCATCACACATTCAAGATCAGTAAGAACGTTTGTAACTGTTCACTCTTTGAGTTACAGTTACCAACCAACTATTTAAAAGTAAGTTAAACACTTGATTTCTTTTCTAGGCAGAAGTCCCATCCCTTCGAAATCTATCCCTTATTCTTGGAGCATGAGTGTTCTCAGTGGCAGAAGGGGGGTGACTAGGATTAGTGACCAACAGGCAGTGTTAGAATAGGTTCTTTAGTAGCAAATGTCAAAGTTCCTTAGGTAAACTGGGCAAACAGGTGAGTACTTTACTTCTAGGGTTAGAAGAGAGTCCAGGGGCATCACAGAAGACACCCCAGCAGGATTCTAGCAGTGGTACTGGGTGCACTGGATGAGGGACCTCTCAATCACAGAAAACATCCCAGGACTACACAGAAATCCCAACAGGCTTAAGGTAAGTATATAACCAAGCCAACACAGTACCTCAGCAATGAAAAAGAGATTGCAGCAGGAGAACTTCAGGGACTGCAGCCAAATACCCGATCAGTGGATTCCTTGTCCTGGAGACTGAACACAAGACCTCAGAAGGGACTTTGCAGCAGGGATCGATGAAGAAGGCTCTAGGCAAGATTTCTCTCGTGGCTGAATGCGGTTCTGCGTTTTTGGCACCTTTTCAAGGAGCACAGAAGAAAACAGAAAATCGATTCATGTCTTTGGAGATACACCAAGATGATCACAAAGTTTCAACGAGATTCGTAATTCAGAAGACCATGCACCGCACAGTGGCTGGAGGTCCTAGGGTATTGAGGTATTGCTAGAAGGCAAGGTCGCAGCAACCCATGGGATGGCTCAAAATGCAGGTCATCTTGAGTTTTGTGGGTTGCACCAGGCTCTGGGTACAGGTCCTCATTTTCAGAGTCCCCAGGTCGATTGGAACGAAGGGCTGCAGCAGGCTCGGGTTACACCGCAGGCTCTTCGGTCGCTGGAAATTGTCTCTGCCTCTTTTCCTTCGTCATCCTCTTTGGTTTTATGTTCCAGTGGTCAACATGACTTCAGCTTCTAGGTTTCCAGTATTTATCAGGAACTACAGCACAACCTCTGCATTCTCTCCCCGCATTTTACAAGAAAGGGGCGTCTGGTTGTCCAATCAGGACATCAAGTTTTACGTGAGCTGCAATAATCCTCTTTTTAGGGGCTGAGTGGGTGAGGATAATGAAACACAAATTAAAGAAAATCCCACAAATCAGCTTCCTTCCCTTGCCGCTCAGAGTGAGCCGACCTAGATGTATGTGTACTTAATTCTTTGCATTCTTTAACCCAAACAAAGGGCACTTCACCATGTGATTATCGAAAAATACACATATTTTAATATTTATCACAACATGTTATCAATTCAAATGTACAATGTTAAAACTCCACATCAATTTGTTCCAAACACATACTCAACCACATATCTTTGTGTGTACATATTTCGTCATTTCAACTGAAAGCATAGAAATATATGCTTAGAAAATCTTTCCTATGCCTTTCTATGGTGTATTCTCCTCTTAGAACCACCACTATTATTTATGCCCTTCCCAATTTCTCCAGGCAAGTCCGTTTTGCCCGGAGAAATTGGGAAGGGCATAAATAATAGTGGTGGTTCTAAGAGGAGAATACACCATAGAAAGGCATAGAAAAGGTTTTCTAAGCATATATTCCTATGCTTTCAGTTGAAATGAAGAAATATGTACACACAAAGATATGTGGTTGAGTATGTGTTTGGAACAAATTGATGTGGAGTTTTAACATTGTACATTTGAATTGATAACATGTTGTGATAAATATTAAAATATGTGTATTTTTCGATAATCACATGGTGAAGTGCCCTTTGTTTGGGTTAAAGAATGCAAAGAATTAAGTACACATACATCTAGGTCGGCTCGCTCTGAGCGGCAAGGGAAGGAACTGATTTGTGGGATTTTCTTTAATTTGTGTCCAATCAGGACAGCCAGCCCCCGCACTGGGATTTGTCCCAGTTGAGGCAAGGCATAAGACAAAGGATGGGGAAGTTTTGGACTTCTCCCCCACTTCCTGTGCTTAAAGACTGACTGAAGCCTGGGAGGGGTGTCCAGGGGACTCCCGCCAAAGACAAAATTCACACAAAGGAATTTCCTCCCCTGGATGTCAGGGGAAGGAAAAAGAAATGACAAGAAACACTAAAATGGCAGAAAAAGAAGACTGGGGCCATTATCGTAAAATGAGCACCCTTAGGTGCCTTTACTGCAGCTGTGATCACAGCCCGCGGTAAAGGTGCACCAAATTAGTAAAAGGTATCACTGCCACCAGCCATTAAAGGTAAGCTTGTAACTGTAACAGAACTGTTACAGTTTTAATGTGAAAAGGGGATACATTGTATTCCCCAGCACTCCACATAAGGTGGGGTGTGCTGGTTTCACAGAGTAAATGTAAAAGGGATCCAAAGATCCTTTCTACCCTTGGGAACTGTAGTTCACTCAAGGTTAGCACAAGAAAGTTAAATGGGGAGCCCCTATGGCAACCCAGCAACAGCAGGCACTTATTGCCAATACGTTGTTAAACATGATAACTTTAAAAAGACACTATGGAGAGTCTTGAAAATGACACCCATAAAAAGAGTTAAAGATTAGGTGAGTGTGGAAAAAGGTTCCCACTCACTGAGGTATTAATGAAAAATATCCCACTAGAAAAGCAAAACGTTCTTGGGTTGAACCAGGAAAGGAAGATTTACCAGATTTGTGGAAATCTTACCTAACCCCCGGCCAAAGGGGGGGTCTCACCCTGTGTGGTCCCGCTTGCCGCCACCCCTGGGGGGAATATTGCATAGTGGGCTCACCTCCCAAGCCTCAAAAGAAAAGGCTCCCCCTTGAAGAGAAGTGACTGAATCCTGTGATTCATCACATACCCTTTCCCTTATGAGTTTGGCTTCCCTTTCTTCCTTGTTTTGGGTCTTAGCTCCAGGCTTAGGAAGATCTTTTTCTTGATTTACGACATTTCTACCAATGTTCCAATTCCATATAGGTAGTTCTAAATGATCTAGACCTCCCTCCCAAGTATCATGGGCTGACTAGTTAGATCTGTAATAGTTAGGGGTTTTGGAATGTTCTTGTTGGGCTACCGAGTTGCAGGAAGTTGTAAAATTGGTGTTTTCCCTAGCTTCTTCAAGTAACATTGGCATTATCATACATTCTTGGGCTATCTTAGCAACCACTGATGTACTTGTGGAAGATTGTTACCCAGGACTACATCTTTGGGTAGGTTAGGTATAACTGCTCCCTCAATATCTAGGATTTCCCAAAAATGGTAACAGATATTGAAGTAAAGGGAAGATTTTCAATGTCCCCATAAATGCAATGTAAGATTTTGTACTCATGTTATAGATCTGAATGGACAGATCCAATGAGACCTTTTTTATTTACATTCATATTGATCTTTTCTTCTTTAGTCTATTCCGACATATTTTATTCCAATTACACACAGTCTTCACACATTCTTTGTTTACATTTACAATTATATCAGGCTTACATTCAATGACTTCTCTTCTAACATGGCAGCACTAGTAAAACACATTGGGCCCACATTTCAGGACTCACATTTGCCCTCAACACTAGCATGTCAGTTCGCCTTCTATGTCTACATCGAGATGTACAGCACTTACTGTAAAGTCACAGAGAAACATGCGCCAAATTATACTTTACTGTCTGTTGCCTTGACACTGACAGTGACTTCAGGAATTTAGTTCCGTGTAAACGAGCTGCACCGGCAGCTTCCATGACCTGTGCTGGTTTTTGGATACTCATTAAGCATTCATTTCAGCTTTTCCTGTCCAATTTAGGTCTCTCGTTTGGGCGTACAACACGGCTGCTTTTCAAACACTTATCGGCTCGTGAATGTGCCTTTTTTCCACAGTCCTGAAACACAAAATGGAGACTTAGTGGTGTCATACACCACACCCTGGATTTTGCATTTACCAAGACCAGTGTAAAGGTACAATGTAGTCAGTTGCCCCACACACATTTTCATTTGTATATTGGCACTTAAGCTAAATTATTCTTGACACTTCTGTTGTATGTTTTACACCTTTCTCCCTGCTTTCCTTTAACACCTTTCTTGTCTGATTCTGTTTCGTCACCCTTCCAGGTGTTCCCATTTCTCACCAGTCTGGTGACACACTGTGGACAGCAATTACTGGTTCATCCAGTTGGGAAACCCATTTGTGACCCTTCGAAGACCACAGTAAGTGCTCAATTATAGTTTCTGTGCACTCGTTCTTCTTGAATTACAGAACAGGCCATTAACAATGTAAACTTTCTTTACATCTTTTTATTTTTCTGAATTTGTTTTGATCACTTTACTTTCACAACTTTTCAAAAGAATTTCAAATAGTTACATCTCCTCCTGTCCTGAAGAAGGCTGGGCCTGCCATACAACAAATAGAGTCTTTTAGCCAAAATCCCTATAAATGGATTGACAACATCATGCTGTTCTTTTCTGTTTATATATATGACCTGTTTTCCTGATCTTTTCTTGAGGTTTTACACATTTTGTGGAAAAAATGTGTTCAATATAATCTGATTAAAAAACCTTAACACATCAATGCAAACTGTATATTAATAATTGTTTAGTTATTATTTTGTTATACTCTGTACATGGTTTGTTTGTTTGTTTGTTTGTTTGTTTGTTTGGATATTGTTTAATTCTGATTGCCATAATGTGGCTGCTTTGTTGATTAAGTTGTGGCATGTGTTTATTGTTATTATTCACATTAAATCAGCATTTCATTTCGAATATAGTAAAAAGAGATAGCATTGATCTCTTTCTTTTGTCTAGGGTCTTCCTTTGGCATATCAAAGGTACAAAGCAGCTTCCCAGCTGCTGGAGGGATGGAGAAGAACTCTAACCCTTAAAATGGCCTCTTCAATAATATTCCATCCCAAACTTATTAGAGACAGAGTTTCTCTGAAAGAACTGAGAGTGTCAGAGAAGAGAAAACCCTGTGACACAAGACCTTAGACGAAGTGGAGTTGAGATGGAGAGTCCAGTTTGTAGATACGGCCAGAGGGGGAAGTGCACTTGGCCCCACAAGAAAGCGCAAACCCAGTGGGATTACAGTATCCTAGGCCAATGCATTGTTATTAGGAGGATGGCAAGCACAAGCACATCCAGGATGACCAATGACTCAAGCTGAAGATACAACTGCAATGCAAGAAAGAAAGAACTGAGGGATACAAACTTTGTTTCCAGAGGAAGGACAGACTTTAGTGAGGGTCCTAGAGGGAGGATGATACCGTCTTAAGTCTCAGCCATCAGCTAACAGTAACAACTTCAGTTGTCCTTCCACAAAACAATTGGAGTTGTCCCAGTATCAACTTAAATGAACACACTAGTAAACAAACCATAGACCCCTGTTGAGTTGTCTGTCTATTCCTGGCCATGATCATGCTTTTCAGTAGATAGAAATGAATATGATAGGATATGATATTTATAATGTGCCAATACACAAGTGTTTCAAGGCGCGACGTGGCAAGGGAGGGGGAACAGAGGGAGGACAAACAGCGATCCTACTGGGCCAGGTGTCATTCAGATCGCACAAGTGCATGGGAAGGGAAAGGGGGAAAGTGCAAGGGAGAGGGGGAGGGGAGAGTGCAGTACATGGGATAATAGACTAATAACATAATAAGTATGGCCAGCTGGTGGCAAGTGCAAGGGTAAGTGCAGACATCCGGTGTCAAGTGCTGGTAGAGGTTGCACCGAGCAGGAGAGCACTCTCATGGACTAAGGTGGTACACACAAGTTACAATGCAGACACATAGTCATTCTTATTACCTTAAAAAGGTGCACTGAGACCTGAGAACTCTTGCAGATCCCAGGCCTGTGGACGTCAGCTCTAGCCAATCGCAGTTTTGTACCCTTGGGGTAGGTAGCAACGGGCAAGAACCAATGGTAAGCCAACCCCACTGCAACATTGTTATAGATAAGTTGGGGATGGATCAGGCCAGCCACCCGACATTGTGAGAGCCAGTAGAATAACATGTATAGTGTCCACTATAGGTGGTAAGGTGCTCAACACACAATTGTGGAGCCTGATAGGTTTTCTGGACAAGGGCCCAGGTTGTGATGTCACTCTGATGTAATTGTAGTGTAAAACCGGCCTGCGGGTCAAGGAAGAGTGAGTTGTGCATGGATTTCCGTTGTCCCTGTGCGGATCCCTGTTGACTTTGTCTTGCCGTTTGAGCACTCTGGTGTGAAGAGGTCAATGTGATGACAGGACTTTTCTTTAAAGCACTGGTCCCCTTACCTCCCATGGAGGGTTCTTATTCCCTGGAGTAAGGTGTCAAACCTCCTTAGGTAGATTGAGGAGAAGCTTCCTGGGCTGGACCCAACATAGTAGTGTGGGTATACCCAGGTTAGATGGCTAATATATATCAAGTACTTTCATGAAAGAGTCACTGTTCACCATGAGGACAATAAATGACATCAAATGTTTGTAAATGTATAATTGTGTAACATCAGCAGCCACCATATCAACACTAGACATGGGGTATATATTTAGATATTAATAACCGGCACCAGGCTGCAGAGCTACTCGATAGTTTGACCAGATGTCCCAGTTTTGCCAGAATGTGTGAAGACTGTCAGGGTAATTCATAGAATTTCGCAGAAAAGTGTAGCAAGCGGCTGGCGCAGAGTGTCCGCGTGCGATTGTCTGCGCCAGGCACGTGCGCTAAAACCGATTTCCGCGCACAGCGTATTCATGGATTTTAGGCTCCCAAACCAGCCGTGGCGCAGAGAATCGCAGCGACCCTGCAGCAGCGCCAGTAACGCCCCCAAGAACGCCCTCGCGCAAGGAAAAGCCATCAAAATCGCTAAATCATCGCAAAGGGCTGCGCTAACCCTGGACCAGTTCACCGGGCTGGCAAACAGCAAACGCCAAGCGGGGAACGTGTATTTCAGGGGTGCGCGGGAAGTTCCACACGCGATTGGCCCCGTGCAAGCAGGGTACGTGTATTTCAGGGGTGCGCGGGAAGTTCCACACGCGATTTCATCAGGGTACGTGTATTTCAGGGGTGCGCGGGAAGTTCCACACGTGATTGGCCCCGTGCAAGCAGGGTACGTGTATTTCAGGGGTGCGCGGGAAGTTCCACACGCGATTTCATCAGGGTACGTGTATTTCAGGGGTGCGCGGGAAGTTCCACACGCGATTGGCCCAGTGCGAGCAGGGTACGTGTATTTCAGGGGTGCGCGGGAAGTTCCACACGCTATTGGACCAGTGCGAGCAGGGTACGTGTATTTCAGGGGTGCGCGGGAAGTTCCACACGCGATTGGCCCAGTGCGAGCAGGGTATGTGTATTTCAGGGGTGCGCGGGAAGTTCCACACGCGATTGGCCCAGTGCGAGCAGGGTATGTGTATTTCAGGGGTGCGCGGGAAGTTCCACACGCGATTGGCCCCGTGCAAGCAGGGTACGTGTATTTCAGGGGTGCGCGGGAAGTTCCACACGCGATTTCATCAGGGTACGTGTATTTCAGGGGTGCGCGGGAAGTTCCACACGCGATTGGCCCAGTGCGAGCAGGGTACGTGTATTTCAGGGGTGCGCGGGAAGTTCCACACGCGATTGGCCCAGTGCGAGCAGGTCACGTGTATTTCAGGGGTGCGCGGGAAGTTCCACACGCGATTGGCCCAGTGCGAGCAGGGTACGTGTATTTCAGGGGTGCGCGGGAAGTTCCACACGCGATTGGCCCAGTGCGAGCAGGGTACGTGTATTTCAGGGGTGCGCGGGAAGTTCCACACGCGATTGGCCCAGTGCGAGCAGGGTACGTGTATTTCAGGGGTGCGCGGGAAGTTCCACACGCGATTGGCCCAGTGCGAGCAGGGTATGTGTATTTCAGGGGTGCGCGGGAAGTTCCACACGCGATTGGCCCAGTGCGAGCAGGGTATGTGTATTTCAGGGGTGCGCGGGAAGTTCCACACGCGATTGGCCCCGTGCAAGCAGGGTACGTGTATTTCAGGGGTGCGCGGGAAGTTCCACACGCGATTTCATCAGGGTACGTGTATTTCAGGGGTGCGCGGGAAGTTCCACACGCGATTGGCCCAGTGCGAGCAGGGTACGTGTATTTCAGGGGTGCGCGGGAAGTTCCACACGCGATTGGCCCAGTGCGAGCAGGTCACGTGTATTTCAGGGGTGCGCGGGAAGTTCCACACGCGATTGGCCCAGTGCGAGCAGGGTACGTGTATTTCAGGGGTGCGCGGGAAGTTCCACACGCGATTGGCCCAGTGCGAGCAGGGTACGTGTATTTCAGGGGTGCGCGGGAAGTTCCACACGCGATTGGCCCAGTGCGAGCAGGGTACGTGTATTTCAGGGGTGCGCGGGAAGTTCCACACGCGATTGGCCCAGTGCGAGCAGGGTATGTGTATTTCAGGGGTGCGCGGGAAGTTCCACACGCGATTGGCCCAGTGCGAGCAGGGTATGTGTATTTCAGGGGTGCGCAGGAAGTTCCACACGCGATTGGCCCCGTGCAAGCAGGGTACGTGTATTTCAGGGGTGCGCGGGAAGTTCCACACGCGATTTCATCAGGGTACGTGTATTTCAGGGGTGCGCGGGAAGTTCCACACGCGATTGGCCCAGTGCGAGCAGGGTACGTGTATTTCAGGGGTGCGCGGGAAGTTCCACACGCGATTGGCCCAGTGCGAGCAGGGTACGTGTATTTCAGGGGTGCGCGGGAAGTTCCACACGCGATTGGCCCAGTGCGAGCAGGTCACGTGTATTTCAGGGGTGCGCGGGAAGTTCCACACGCGATTTCAGCAGGCTACGTGTATTTCAGGGGTTCTGGGGAGTACTACACGTGAATTGGCCGTGTGGGTCCTCCCAGGTGTACGCTCCACAACCTCCACGGCCCCTGCAGGCAGCCCACACCACGGGGGACTACCCTGCACCCCTGCTCATGTCCCGCAGGCAGCCCATCCACCATGGGCATGCCCCCCAGCCAACCCACATGTCACCTTGCACTACTGATCAACAATGCATGTCTCCCACCACCCCCACCCCCCAGCAGTGCAGGGGCAGCCTCCACCAGGCCCCCACTCATGTCTCCCACCACCCCCACCCCCCAGCAGTGCAGGGGCACCCTCCACCAAGCCCCCACTCATGTCTCCCACCACCCCCACCCCCCCAGCCACCAGGGGCACCCTCCACCAGGCCCCCACTCATGTCTCCCACCACCCCCACCACCCAGCAGTGCAGGGGCACCCTCCACCAGGCCCCCACTCATGTCTCCCACCACCCCTAGCCCCCAGCCACCAGGGGCAGCCTCCACCAGGCCCCCACCCATGTCTCCCACCACCCCCACCCCCCAGCAGTGCAGGGGCACCCTCCACCAGGCCCCCACTCATGTCTCCCACCACTCCCACCCCCCAGCAATGCAGGGGCACCCTCCACCAGGCCCCCACTCATGTCTCACACCACCTCCACCCCCAAGCCACCAGGGGCACCCTCCACCAGGCCCCCACTCATGTCTCACACCACCCCCACCCCCCAGCCACCAGGGGCACCCTCCACCAGGCCCCCACTCATGTCTCCCACCATCCCCACCCCCCAGCCACCAGGGGCAGCCTCCACCAGGCCCCCACTCATGTCTCCCACCACCCCACCCCCCAGCCACCAGGGGCAGCCTCCACCAGGCCCCCACTCATGTCTCCCACCACCCCCACCCCCCAGCCACCAGGGGCAGCCTCCACCAGGCCCCCACCCATGTCTCCCACCACCCCCACCCCCCAGCCACCAGGGGCAGCCTCCACCAGGCCCCCACTCATGTCTCCCACCACCCCCACCCCCCCGCCACCAGGGGCAGCCTCCACCAGGCCACCACCCATGTTTCCCACCACCCCCACCCCCCAGCCACCAGGGGCAGCCTCCATCAGGCCCCCACTCATGTCTCCCACCACCCCCACCCCCCAGCCACCAGGGGCAGGCTCCACCAGGCCCCCACCCATGTCCCCTATCACCACCCCCCCAGCAGTGCAGGGGCACCCTCCACCAGGCCCCCACTCATGTCTCCCACCACCCCCACCCCCCAGCAGTGCAGGGGCACCCTCCACCAGGCCCCCACTCATGTCTCCCACCACCCCCACCCCCCAGCAGTGCAGGGGCACCCTTCACCAGGCCCCCACTCATGTCTCCCACCACCCCTACCCCCCAGCAGTGCAGGGGCACCCTCCACCAGGCCCCCACTCATGTCTCCCACCCACCCCTACCCCCCAGCCACCAGGGGCAGCCTCCACCAGGCCACCACCCATGTCTCGCACCACCCCCACCCCCCAGACACCAGGGGCAGTCTCCACTAGGCCCCCACTCATGTCTCCCACCACCCCCACCCCCCAGCCACCAGGGGCAGCGTCCACCAGGCCCCCACCCATGTCCCCTATCACCACCCCCCCAGCAGTGCAGGGGCACCCTCCACCAGGCCCCCACTCATGTCTCCCACCACCCCCACCCCCCAGCCACCAGGGGCAGCCTCCACCAGGCCCCCACTCATGTCTCCCACCACCCCCACCCCCCCGCCACCAGGGGCAGCCTCCACCAGGCCACCACCCATGTTTCCCACCACCCCCACCCCCCAGCCACCAGGGGCAGCCTCCACCAGGCCCCCACTCATGTCTCCCACCACCCCCACCCCCCAGCCACCAGGGGCAGCCTCCACCAGGCCCCCACCCATGTCCCCTATCGCCACCCCCCCAGCAGTGCAGGGGCACCCTCCACCAGGCCCCCACTCATGTCTCCCACCACCCCCACCCCCACCCCCCAGCAGTGCAGGGGCACCCTCCACCAGGCCCCCACTCATGTCTCCCACCACCCCCACCCCCCAGCAGTGCAGGGGCACCCTCCACCAGGCCCCCACTCATGTCTCCCACCACCCCCACCCCCCAGCAGTGCAGGGGCACCCTCCACCAGGCCCCCACTCATGTCTCCCACCCACCCCCACCCCCCAGCCACCAGGGGCAGCTTCCACCAGGCCACCACCCATGTCTCCCACCACCCCTACCCCCCAGACACCAGGGGCAGTCTCCACTAGGCCCCCACTCATGTCTCCCACCACCCCCACCCCCCAGCCACCAGGGGCAGCCTCCACCAGGCCCCCACCCATGTCCCCTATCACCACCCCCCCAGCAGTGCAGGGGCACCCTCCACCAGGCCCCCACTCATGTCTCCCACCACCCCCACCCCCAGCAGTGCAGGGGCACCCTCCACCAGGCCCCCACTCATGTCTCCCACCACCCCCACCCCCCGGCAGTGCAGGGGCACCCTCCACCAGGCCCCCACTCATGTCTCCCACCACCCCCACCCCCCAGCAGTGCAGGGGCAGCCTCCACCGGCCCCCACTCATGTCTCCCACCACCCCCACCCCCCGGCAGTGCAGGGGCACCCTCCTCCAGGCCCCCACTCATGTCTCCCACCATCCCCACCCCCCAGCAGTGCAGGGGCACCCACCACCAGGCCCCCACCCATGTCTCCCAGGACCCCCACCCCCCAGCCACCAGGGGCACCCTCCACCAGGCCCCCACCCATGTCTCCCACCCACCCCCACCCCCCAGCCACCATGGGCAGCCCCCACCAGGTCCTCACAATCCCCAATCATGTGCGTTATGGTGAGCCTCCACAGCCAAAAAGCCCTACCAAGTAACCCATTCACCCACATGGAAATGGAAATTACATGTTACACCCCCAATGTTCATAAAGCTAATGAACCCATGTCCGTCACACACAATGGTTGCATTTGAATGGGAAAACACCCAACATGACATGCATGAAACCAATGAGATGATACCACACAGTGAAGTATGAAAACAAAATTGTATTAAAAAAAGAAAAGAATGCAAAAGAAATGAAACAAACTACAATGTGAATGAAAAAAAGATAAGCTGCATGTCCGTTTAAAAAAAAAAAGAACACCAAATCCTAATCCAAGAAAATGTTGTCCAAAGTCAAATGAAAAATAAAATCAATCCAATGAAGAACTATGTACAAAACATCCAAGGGTCCATGAGCCCAACTGAACAAAGGAAACCTACAAAAAAACCTAACTAAAATGCAACTATATACAAAAAGTGGAGCAGTGTCCGTCGACTCCAAATCATAAGAACAAACACAGGAAACCTAAAACTAAAGAACTATATACAAAGGCGGCGGGCAAGTCCAGCGGCTCACTCCGTGGTGCTCCGGGCCAGGGCATCATCGAACTCCTGTTCGATGTCCCGGAGGCGGTCCTGTTCCATGGCCCCGAGGGTCCGCAGGGACGACGCCGTGTCCTCCTCCAACCCCCTGCGGATTGCCTCGAGGCACTCGGCCCGCCTCAGGGCCCTCCGCATGGAGTTCTCCGCCCTGACCATTGTGAGCCGCGCCTCTTCCGCCCGCCGCCGCTCCGCACCTATGGCGTGGCCCAACCGCTGCCACACGGAAGACACTCTCTGTCCTGGGTCCTCCTGCCCTCCGGCCGATGCCTGCCCCTCCGATGTCGAAGGCCCCGAGCCTTCATGGCTCCCACCATGTTGCTGCTGCTGCTCTGCCTCTGTCCGTGCACTGCCTCCTGCTGCCTGCAGATCCTCCGCCGGCTGGGGTGCAGTCGTAGATGTGGCCACCCCTGCTGGACGTCCGAATCCCGACTGTGGCAGGGATGCCTCCTCCACCAGCCTGGCCGCACCGTCAGAGGCAGCACCACAGGGCACCCAGGTGACTGATGGGTGGGAAGATGGCACAGAGGACGACTGGCGCGTAGGGGGTCCAGTTGAGGAGGGGGTCGGAGCAAGCCCCATCAGACGGAGGAATCCGGCCTGGGTGACCTGTCCCAGCAGGCTGACGTGGTCAACGAGCCATTCGAGATGACGTGCAGTCTCTCCATGAAAAGACTGCAGGTCACCTCGCATGGCCCGTTGACGCAACGCCACACCAGCCAGGACAGGCTCAACCCGGACCTGGATGGCCACGTCCGCAGGCAGAGGAAGGCCAGTTGACGTCAGCTCATCCCCTGCCTGAAAACGGGTCTGGACGTAGGCATCCCTGCTGGTGCAAGATGATGCAGGGACAGGATCGGGGACATGAGTGCACACAGGCACCTCCGCGGCGGCCTGTGCTGCCTCCTGTCCCTGGTCCTGCACTGCACCACTAGCACCAGTGGGATCCCCACCTCCAGACCCCGTCTCTGGTGCTTGCACGGCCTCCTCCTCCACCAAACCCCCCACCAACCTGGATGACTCCGTGCCATCTTCCCCTGTTGGGCCCTGTGGGGTCCCAGCTGCCCCTTCTGCTGCCGAGGAGTCCAACTCCAACCTCCGCCTCTTGGACCTCCCCCCGGCAGCTGCGGCCTGGGACGCGGCACTGGACTCCTCACTCCCCGACGAGATGACAACACGGGAGGGGAGCCGGGCCTTGCGTCTCCGGCTGGCGGTGGGAACCCCGCCGCTGTGCTCCACAGCACCTTCTCCGCCCTCTTCATCAGTTGACGCTGCAGACAGGGAGAAACAAAACACAGGCATCAGGGCACTGTACAATGGACACATAGACACATGACAGTTGCACATGAGTGGCATTGGCAAACCTCAGACATGTCATCACAATCCCCAACACACATGTCATTACAACTCGCACACATGAGCCATACCACAGCCATATCGCAACTGCCACCACCATCCCTACACATACAACAGCATGAGCAGCCAAAGGTGAGCGAGACATCACATACAACACAGGAAGTGCACCAAACATGTACACACACCACCACACTTGCATGCATGTGTACGCCTCTGCCAAGTGTCGCACTGTTCAGACGGGCATCCATGTCACATCTGCCAATCAGGCTTCCACATACCGCTGTCACATGCATCCATGTTGCATCACTGTTGCACCCTTGTCAAATACACACACATGTACATGTACACAGTGCTCATACATGCAGCCGAAAACAACATACATGCGTGACATCACGGACATGTCTACTTACATACACATTCATCCAAACATGTGTGCCCACACAACTGCATTTGGCATGCAAGCCTACACACACAAGCACCATCCATGTCTCACACATTACAGCCCTTGCATGTGTCAGCCCCACGGCCCTGTACACCCCCACCCATACTTGACCCCATACAAACAGATGTGCAACCTCCACACTACCGAATAATCACCACACGCACTGCTCACAATCAGGATGCATGTACACTCACCGCTCGACTCCAGACGGGTCTGCTTCTCTAGGACCTGGACGTGGAGTGCTGGGGATATGCGTTCCAGGACCCTCATCTGTTCTTCCGACAAGTGGCCCCGGCGCCCCGTGGCATCCGCTGCCTTCAAGAGGCGCCGGGCATTGTTCAGGGTCCTGGACCTGAAGTCCTCCCAGCGCTTCCTGACATGTGGTAAGTCGCGGACTGCCACCCCCACCGCGTTGATGGCAGTCACGATGTCAGTCCAGATCCGAGTCCGTCCTTCCTTGTCGGCGCGGGAACTTCCGAAGAGGGCATCATACTGCCCCAGGACTTGCTCCACCAGGACACCAACTTCGGTGGCACTGAAGCTGGTGCCCCTCTGCCTCTCTGGCCGGGGGTTGTCAGTGGTCACAGATGGTGTTTGCCCCGACATGACAACCCCAGAGGCAGGAGTGGGTGGGCAACTGGGTCCTGGGGCTGGGCTGTGGAGCGATGGAATCCCAGTCGGGAGTCTTCAGTTTCAGCAGGGGTGGTCACAGCAACAGCACACCTGGCTGATGTGCAGGCAGCAAATGGCAGTGCACGTGGGCAGCAGGCAGTCAGGCAGCAACAGATGGCAGGTGGGAGCGTGCTCGGGGCTCTGGGGGGCAGTAGTTCGGCCTTCTGGGCAGGAGCGTGGTCTTCCGTGTGCTTACGTGTGGCCAGCTTGATACGGAGTGATTTGGCACGTGAAAATCCTTCACGTCAGCGTGAAAATCGAGGAAAGGCCCTTAGCGCGTAAGCGCGTCAGCACGCATACGCGATTCTATTGGACCAAAGGCACTCAGCGCGTAAACGCGTCGCCAGCGTATGCGCGTCTATGAAGTCACATGCACGTTGAATTGGGCACACGTTTGAAAATGTTGCGCGTGAAAAAAATGAAAGACACGTCCGAGTGTCAAAGCGTGTAATTGGTGGGAATGGGCCTAGCGCGTACACGCGGCAGTGACATAGCGTGTAATAGGTGGAAATGGCCCTACACGCAGAAGTGACAAAGCGTGTAATTGGTGGAAATGGCCCTACATGCAGAAGTGACAAAGCGTGTAATTGGTGGAAATGGCCCTAGCGCGTACACGCCGTGTAAGTGACGCTGGACGTGTGGGCCTGTATAAAAGGTACGTGTAGAACACCATTTCCTTGTACGTGCTTTTCGTGGAGAGCGAGTGGGTGAATTCTGTACTTCTTGTCGTTTCACACGCGATTTACTTCACGGCGTTTCAAGTTCGTATTCCCTGTTACCTCCGACAGCTTTTTCTCTTTTTTCTCTTTTACTGGTTTACCTGGGCCTGTTCCCTCAAACAGTGTTCCCTTCTACTGTTGTCCTGTCTCCTCAGACAGCGTACAAATCTTCTTTTGGCGGGGGTGTTGCCAACCAAACGCGCTCCTTTTTCACGCTCTTTTACCTGGCAGACGGTGAGTCACGCACGTATCTAACATCTGTGCTTGCCCCGTGTGTAGCCTACCCCTTCAGAGGTCATTCTAGGCTGCGTGTGACACGCATACGTTCATTCTTGTGTTACTGGGTGCCACAGCGTAGTGCAGGTTTTTCTTTCTGCACACGTGGTCTAGGAGGGGTTGCGTGCACGTCATCTCCTTTTTTGGGGCTCCTGTGCGTAGCGTGACCCGTCATCTTTCCCCAGGGGTTACATTCAGCCTTGCTAGAGCACTAGGGTACAATTACCATCTGGTACCCAACCCCTTTGACCCCCAATTGCCCAGGACAATAGTTTACAGCCACTCCCATACGCACATTAACATCAGTGCCATGGCTGGGAGGCGAGGATACCGTAAGGGTGGCAAAGGTGGAAGAGCCACAAGTGGTGGCCGTGGTGGATCCGGTAGGGGACGTGGTCGTTACTTGCAGGGTGAGCCTGTCCCCCCATGTGTGGAGGACCAGTCAAGGGCACCCATAATCCCCCCCCCCTCCCGTTGAGGCTGATGTGGCTGACACCATCCATGCTCAGCCCTTGTTGGACCAGCCCATTGTGGCACCAGACCTGGCTGACTCCATGGCTGACTTCCAGGTCAGCAGGCCTATGACACGTGCGCTGGTGCACGTTGATGTCATCATGCCACGTGCATCTGGGGCAGCAAGGTCATCTGCTGCCCCAAGTAGGCAGGGCGTAGAGGCTGCAGGGGCAGCTGCGGCTCCATCCACCCCAGCTCTCACACACCCAGCCAGGACAGTGTCGGTCCTAGTCCATCCTGCTGACATTCCCCCTGACACCATTACACTTGAGCCAATGCCTGCACCAACTCCCATGCTGAGTGTGCAATCCGACACTCCTGATACAGAGTCCACCGGGGCTCCTGCCCCTAGTGTCCAGAGCGGTGCTGGACACTCAGGATCACCACCACCTTCCAAGCGGAAGAGGAAGAGTGCACGTCCGGCACAGGCTGATGCCCCAGACACGGCTACACAGTCCGGCCCGTCCAGGAAGCCCAGCTTCACGGATGACGAACTGAATGCACTTGTCGAGTATGTGTCCGCACATGATAACGAGATGGTCATTGTTGCAGGATCCAAGACCACACCTGCACAACGCCAGGCACACTGGCAGACCGTTGCGGACATCGTAAGTCGCCTTGGAATCGTGAGGCGCACAGCCAATGATTGCTATAAGCGCTGGAATGACCTAAAGCGCAGGGCAAAGAGCAAGCTGGCCTCAAGTCATGCCGCAACTCTAGTGACTGGAGGTGGGTCTCCAGTAGTAGACATGGAACTCACTCCACATGAGTCAGTCGCTGGGACCTACGTCACGGAGGAACAGATCCAAGGCGTGGGAGATCTGCCTGACTACGAGGCATTGTCCGGTGAGTGCACATGCATGTGTGTCATCCATGTGCATGGTGTGTGTGTGAGGGCTTCCGTTTGTGTGCCAGGTGAGAGTGTGTGCGCCTGAGTCGTATGGGTCAGCCATGTGCTTCATGCAATACATCCTGCGCAGCTGCATTAGGCCATAGCAGTATCCCTTCTGCCAACAGTAGACATCTAGCCCAACTGCACGCCAGTTGCCCTTGAGGTGTCACCTTGCCACAACATTGTTGCTTATTTTTCACTGTTCATTCAGGCAGATTGTTTGCATTCCACCACTTTTACTAGGCATTTCTCAGTCCTCTAGTCACATGTCTGACATGGCTATGGTAAAGTGGAGTGACTTTGTTACCTGGATATCATTTGTTCACACATGTCCCTGTGCAATTGGACCATTTTGGACTGGCAGCTCCAGGTGAAAAATCTGACCTGTTTGAATTAGAAAAGCTATTACATGCGGGAACTGGACTGAATGAATAGGTGCTGCCCTCCTCTCCATCTTCACTCAATAGCAATGGTACATACCATCTGTGTGATGGCATGTGTGTTTCACCTGGCAATCACAGGCCAATGTGTGATGCCACTGCCAGGCAGCATGCAGAAAATGTGTTCATCTTCCATCTTGGTGTCATCAGTGTGTGCCATTTGCCTGCCCTTCATATGCAGTGAGGGTGCATGCATGGGAGGGTTTTAGTCATGTGGGACATGTGTCAATCAAGTACTGGTTCTCTTGCTTCTCAGCCCTCATTGTGTGCCATGGTGCTAATGCCTGTTTCCATTTCTTTGTTTTTATGTCTTTGCAGGGGAAGACGCACCTGATACTGCTGGGGTTGTGGAGATGGTGCAGACCCAGGAGGGGTCCGAGGGCCGACCAACCACCAGTGAGGGACGTGGTGTGGTGGTGGGTGAGAACCCACAAGTGCTGCAGGTCGTGCTCTCAAGGGGTGTCTCTGGCTGCACCTCCCCCGAGCTGTACTCAGGTGTTGATTCGGATGATGAGACCTACGTGCCGTCGCAGGTGAGTGTTCCAGGGAGGGATTCTGTTCTGTCCCACCCACCTGCACCAGGGTCAGAACCCTCAATGGGGATGTCAGTGTTGGCAGCTACGCCTTTGGTGGTTACGGATGCAGGGTCACACTCCGCGACATCTGATCCTGTTCCTGGGCCAGCAGATCAGAGGGGGAATGCAGTCCTGCAGCCTCAGGCAGTGCCGGCACAGCAAGGCGCACTTCGCCTTGCCCCAGACAGGTGTGGTGCCCGCCGACGTGGTGGCCGTACGCCACCTGGCAATACCGCATGGGAGCAATCCATTTACGGTATGGCAACCCAACAGGCAGCATCATCCGAGATGATGGCTCAGGCCATGGATAGGGTGGCCACTTCCATTGTCCCCCCTGAAAGGCTGATGGAGCGACTACAGCAGGCAACCGACTCCATATGCCAGTCACACAGGGAGGACATGTTGGCGTCCAACAGGGACAGGCGGGCGGCACTGGCGACTCTGCAGGAGGCCATCTCCATAGAGTCCCAGGGCCACAGGGAAGCCCTGAGGCAGGAGCTCCTTCACCTCAGGACAACTCTTGTTGAGCTTGAGGCTTCAACACACCAAAGGACAGAACAGCAGCTGGAGCGTCTCACCCGTTCGCTCTCAGCTGAGATGCAGGCAACGAGGGCGGAGGTCCGGACATCCCGTGAGTTGTTGCATGGGGACCTCCGCACACTCATCCTCCAGAACCAGACCTACCACACCCGCATGCTTGCAGCCATGGAGGAGCAGACTAGGGCCTTGCGTGGGCTGCCTCCCATAGTGCAACCACCTCCGGATGCAGCTGCACAGGGTGATAATAGCGACAGCAGTGATACTCCCACAATAGGGTAGCCGTGTGGGCCATGAGCCCATGGAGGTGTTTTTTTTTCCCAGGATCCACACAGGTGGGTTTTGGTGTGCACCCTGTCCTCGGACCTCCTGGGTGGCCTCCCAAACCCCCCCGGCCCATCAATGGCCATTTTTGATTTTTATTTTGATTTTTATTTTTGATTTTTATTTTTATTTTTATTTTCATTTTTTAATTTATTTTTCCCAATTTTTTTGGGACAATTTGTTGCCTTCCGTGGTTCCTGTGGGCATACGCTGCATTGTGGCTGGGCACATGCAGGCTTGTCATGTATTTGGTTCAGATGCTTAGGTTTGAGTCACACACACCCCTCCTACTTCCCGTTTCCATGGGCTTGCAAAGGGTGTGCCCAAGTGACATTGACATACATGGTGACATTGGACTCCCACTACATGTGTGGGTAGTCTAGTCAATACTGTGTATACATTCCTAGTGCATATTGCTGTTGTGTTGTACACTGCATGTTGCATTGATGTGTAACTCATCATCTGTGTCTACCTCCCAATTTTCAGGTCCCTTCCTCATGTCTACACAAGGCCCTCTAGTTTGGAGATGGGGTCCATGTTGGCAGCAGTGCACCTACTACTCTACATGGCGCCAACACTGCACAGTTGGTAGTGGTGGGAGTGCAGGCATTTCCAGGTGGTGAGACTACTAATTTATTACATTTGTGATGTCATGTTAATGGTAGTACCTGCTCAAGTTTGTTGTTGGTCCTGCATTACTGTGAGCATTTCAGGTGTTGCAAGTTTAAATTAGGGACACTGTACATTGTGACACTAGTGTCATGTTGTGGGGATTACTTTGTTTACCTGCAAATGGCATGACATGGCACGGTGTGTCGTGTGGCGGTGCTGGGGATGGGCTGGCTGACATGGCACTGTCCTCTTGTTGCATTTTGCAAGTGGGTATTCATTTTAGCTGCTTGGATGTGTTTCTTCACAAAACTGCATTGGTGGTGTCTGTGTGGGTAGGGATGCACACATTGTAACACTTCCAGGTGAACAATCTCAGGCTGATATGGTTTTCACGGTTGATTCTCCAGACATTCAGGATCAGTGTCAGGTTGAGTCATCATTGATTGTCAGATGGAATGTGCCAGGGCAGTGTGCACTCCACAGGGGTGTGATTACTATGTGAAGTAATTAGCCACTAGCTGTGTACGGGCTGCCTCCCCCCGTGCCCTTTCCCCTCCCATGCGCAGCGGCTGTGCATGTGGTTGGGGATGTGGGGCCACCATGTCCACGGCCAGGCCCCGGCGTGTTGCAACGTTGTGCAGGACACATGCTGCCACTATGATCCTGCACACTACTGGGGGAGCGTACAACAGCTGCCCGCCAGAACGGTCAAGGGAGCGAAAGCGTGACTTTAGCACTCCGAATGTGCGCTCCACTATGCCCCAGGTTGTAATGTGGGCTGTGTTATATCTTACCTGGGGTGGCGTGGTGGGGTTCCGAATTGGCGTCATCATGTGGGGGCTGAGAGGGTAGGCACTGTCCGCTGTGGAGGTGGTGATTGGTATCATTGGTGGGCTTGTGACCTTGCTCAGTATCTGACATGCATGCATGTGCAGTGGCATTCATACTCACCAAGCAGCCATGTATCGCCATGCCGCCCAGCTTCTAGGTCCCGGCTTAGGGTGGACATTCGGTAAATGAAGCTGTCGTGGGTGGACCCGGGATAGTTGGCATATACTGAGGTGATGATTCCCTTGGCATTACATACTACCTGCATGTTGATGGAATGCCAGTGCTTGCGGTTCCTATAGATGTGCTCTGATGCCCTGGGGGGACGTAGAGCCACATGGGTGCAGTCGATGGCACCTAGCACTTTGGGGAATCGTGCCACACCGTAAAAATCCAGGGCGGCAGCATGCCTTTCTGCAGGTGTTCTGGGCAGGTATATGTGCCTGCGGACTGATGGGCGTGCAGTGATGATGTTCAAGACCTGGTGTAGGCAGCGTGACTGGGTGGCCTGTGATACCCCACCCACTATGGCACTTGTCCGCTGAAATGATCCAGTGGCTAAGAAGTGCAGTACATTGAGGACCTTCTCCAGGGGGCTGAGTGCTTGGGAGCACAGGGTGGGTGATGTGAGGTCATCCTCCCACTCACTCACCAGGTCCAGTATTATGTGTGGTGGAAACCTGTACCTCCCATACACCTGGTCATCAGGCATCCCGAAAAGGCTGGTTCTGGGTGTGAATATTCTGGCCCTGACTATCCTCCTCCTCCTCCTTTGGTAGCCCACGCCCACTGCTGCTAGGAACGGTATGTTCATCCTGGGTCTGAGCTTGTTATTTTGTTAGCGCGCAAATTTATGCGTTGCGCGTGTTGTAGGCGAGCGTGTGACACGCGCACCCCTGAAATCCAGTACCCAGTCCAATAGCGTGTGGAAATTCCCGCGCACCCTGGGATACAGGTGCGCTGACGTACTTGCGTGTGTAAGTGCCCGCGCACCCCTGATATACACGTACATAGGCCAATTACACGCAATGACACTCTGACGTGCTGTCCAATTACACGCGATGACACTCTGACGTGCAGTCTTTCCACGTGTGCTCTGTTATCACGTGCTGTGTGGGAAACACCCGTGCGGGTCACGTCACAGACGCGCTTACGCGCTGAGGGCCTTTGGTCCAATAGAATCGCGTATGCCTGCTGACGCGCTTACGCGCTAAGGGCCTTTCCTCGAATTACACGCTGACATGCAGACTTTTCACGTGCCAAATCACTCCGTATCAAGCTGGCCACGCGTATGCACACGGAAGACCACGCTCCTGCCCAGAAGGCTGAACTACTGCCCCCCAGAGCCCCGAGCACGCTCCCACCTGCCATCTGCTGCTGCCTGACTGCCTGCTGCCCACGTGCACTGCCATTTGCTGCCTGCACATCAGCCAGGGGTGCTGTTGCTGTGACCACCCCTGCTGGAACCGTAGACTCCCGACTGGGATTCCATCGCTCCACAGCCCAGCCCCAGGACCCAGTTGCCCACCCACTCCTGCCTCTGGGGTTGTCATGTCGGGGCAAACACCATCTGTGACCACTGACAACCCCCGGCCAGAGAGGCAGAGGGGCACCAGCTTCAGTGCCACCGAAGTTGGTGTCCTGGTGGAGCAAGTCCTGGGGCAGTATGATGCCCTCTTCGGAAGTTCCCGCGCCGACAAGGAAGGACGGACTCGGATCTGGACTGACATCGTGACTGCCATCAACGCGGAGGGGGTGGCAGTCCGCGACTTACCACATGTCAGGAAGCGCTGGGAGGACTTCAGGTCCAGGACCCTGAACAAGGCCCGGCGCCTCTTGAAGGCAGCGGATGCCAAGGGGCGCCGGGGCCACTTGTCGGAAGAACAGATGAGGGTCCTGGAACGCATATCCCCAGCGCTCCACGTCCAGGTCCTAGAGAAGCAGACCCGTCTGGAGTCGAGCGGTGAGTGTACATGCATCCTGATTGTGAGCAGTGCGTGTGGTGATTATTCGGTAGTGTGCAGGTTGCACATCTGTTTGTATGGGGTCGAGTATGGGTGGGGGTGTACAGGGCCGTGGGGCTGACACATGCAAGGGCTGTAATGTGTGAGACATGGATGGTGCTTGTGTGTGTAGGCTTGCATGCCAAATGCAGTTGTGTGGGCACACATGTTTGGATGAATGTGTATGTAAGTAGACATGTCCGTGATGTCACGCATGTATGTTGTTTTCGGCTGCATGTATGAGCACTGTGTACATGTGCATGTGTGTGTATTTGACAAGGGTGCAACAGTGATGCAACATGGATGCATGTGACAGCGGTATGTGGAAGCCTGATTGGCAGATGTGACATGGATGCCCATCTGAACAGTGCGACACTTGGCAGAGGTGTACACATGCATGCAAGTGTGGTGGTGTGTGTACATGTGTGGTGCACTTCCTGTGTTGCATGTGATGTCTGGCTCACCTTTGGCTGCTCATGCTGTTGTATGTGTAGGGATGGTGGTGGCAGTTGCGATATGGCTGTGGTATGGCTCATGTGTGCGAGTTGTAATGACATGTGTGTTGGGGATTGTGATGACATGTATGAGGTTTGCCAATGCCACTCATGTGCAACTGTCATGTGTGTGTATGTGTCCATTGTACAGTGCCCTGATGCCTGTGTTTTGTTTCTCCCTGTCTGCAGCGTCAACTGATGAAGAGGGCAGAGAAGGTGCTGTGGAGCACAGCGGCGGGGATCCCACCGCCAGCCGGAGACGCAAGGCCCGGCTCCCCTCCCGTGTTGTCATCTCGTCGGGGAGTGAGGAGTCCGGTGCCGCGTCCCAGGCCGCAGCTGCCGGGGGGAGGTCCAAGAGGCGGAGGTTGGAGTTGGACTCCTCGGCAGCAGAAGGGGCAGCTGGGACCCAACAGGGGAAGATGGCACGGAGTCATCCAGGTTGGTGGGGGGTTTGGTGGAGGAGGAGGCCGTGCAAGCTCCGAGACGGGGTCTGGAGGTGGGGATCCCACTGGTGCTAGTGGTGCAGTGCAGGACCAGGGACAGGAGGCAGCACAGGCCGCCGCGGAGGTGCCTGTGTGCAATCCTGTCCCCGATCCTGTCCCTGCATCATCTTGCACCAGCAGGGATGCCTACGTCCAGACCCGTTTTCAGGCAGGGGATGAGCTGACGTCAACTGGCCTTCCTCTGCCTGCGGACGTGGCCATCCAGGTCCGGGTTGAGCCTGTCCTGGCTGGTGTGGCGTTGTGTCAACGGGCCATGCGAGGTGACCTGCAGTCTTTTCATGGAGAGACTGCACGTCATCTCGAATGGCTCGTTGACCACGTCAGCCTGCTGGGACAGGTCACCCAGGCCGGATTCCTCCGTCTGATGGGGCTTGCTCCGACCCCCTCCTCAACTGGACCCCCTACGCGCCAGTCGTCCTCTGTGCCATCTTCCCACCCATCAGTCACCTGGGTGCCCTGTGGTGCTGCCTCTGACGGTGCGGCCAGGCTGGTGGAGGAGGCATCCCTGCCACAGTCGGGAGTCGGACGTCCAGCAGGGGTGGCCACATCTACGACTGCACCCCAGCCGGCGGAGGATGTGCAGGCAGCAGGAGGCAGTGCACGGGCAGAGGCAGAGCAGCAGCAGCAACATGGTGGGAGCCATGAAGGCTCGGGGCCTTCGACATCGGAGGGGCAGGCATCGGCCAGAGGGCAGGAGGACCCAGGACAGAGAGTGTCTTCCGTGTGGCAGCGGTTGGGCCACGCCATAGGTGCGGAGCGGCGGCGGGCGGAAGAGGCGCGGCTCACAATGGTCAGGGCGGAGAACTCCATGCGGAGGGCCCTGAGGCGGGCCGAGTGCCTCGAGGCAATCCGCAGGGGGTTGGAGGAGGACACGGCGTCGTCCCTGCGGACCCTCGGGGCCATGGAACAGGACCGCCTCCGGGACATCGAACAGGAGTTCGATGCTGCCCTGGCCCGGAACACCACGGAGTGAGCCGCTGGACTTGCCCGCCGCCTTTGTATATAGTTCTTTAGTTTTAGGTTTCCTTTGTTTGTTCTTATGATTTGGAGTCGACGGACACTGCTCCACTTTTTGTATATAGTTTAGTTAGGGTTTTTTGTAGGTTTCCTTTGTTCAGTTGGGCTCATGGACCCTTGGATGTTTTGTACATAGTTCTTCATTGGATTGATTTTATTTTTCATTTGACTTTGGACAACATTTTTTTGGATTAGGATTAGGATTTGGTGTCATGCAGCTTATCTTTTTTTCATTCCCATTGTAGTTTGTTTCATTTCTTTTGCATTCTTTTCTTTTTTTAATACAATTTTGTTTTCATACTTCACTGTGTGGTATCATCTCATTGGTTTCATGCATGTCATGTTGGGTGTTTTCCCATTCAATTGCAACCATTGTGTGTGACGGACATGGGTTCATTAGCTTTATGAACATTGGGGGTGTAACATGTAATTTCCATTTCCATGTGGGTGAATGGGTTACTTGGTAGGGCTTTTTGGCTGTGGAGGCTGACCATAACGCACATGATTGCGGATTGTGAGGACCTGGTGGGGGCTGCCCATGGTGGCTGGGGGGTGGGTGGGAGACATGGGTAGGGGCCTGGTGGAGGGTGCCCCTGCACTGCTGGGGGGTGGGGGGGTGGGAGACATGAGTGGGGGCCTGGTGGAGGGTGCCCCTGCACTGCTGGGGGGTGGGGGTGGTGGGAGACATGGGTGGGGGCCTGGTGGAGGGTGCCCCTGCACTGCTGGGGGGTGGGGGTGGTGGGAGACATGAGTGGGGGCCTGGTGGAGGCTGCCCCTGGTGGCTGGGGGGTGGGGGTGGTGGGAGACATGGGTGGGGCCTGGTGGAGGGTGCCCCTGCACTGCTGGGGGGGGTGGGGGTGGTGGGAGACATGAGTGGGGGCCTGGTGGAGGCTGCCCCTGGATGCTGGGGGGTGGGGTGCAGGGGGACATGAGTGGGGGCCTGGTGGAGGGTGCCCCACACTGCTGGGGGGTGGGGGTGGTGGGTGACATGAGTGGTGGCCTGGTGGGGGCTGCCCATGGTGGCTGGGGGGTGGGGGTGGGTGGGAGACATGAGTGGGGGCCTGGTGGGGGCTGCCCCTGGTGGCTGGGGGGTGGGGGTGCAGGGGGGCATGAGTGGGGGCCTGGTGGAGGCTGCCCCTGGTGGCTGGGGATGGTGGGAGACATGGGTGGGGGCCTGGTGGAGGGTGCCCCTGCACTGCTGGGGGGTGGGGGTGGTGGGAGACATGAGTGGGGGCCTGGTGGAGGCTGCCCCTGCACTGCTGGGGGGTGGGGGTGGGTGGGAGACATGAGTGGGGGCCTGGTGGAGGGTGCCCCTGCACTGCTGGGGGGTGGGGTGGTGGGAGACATGAGTGGGGGCCTGGTGGAGGCTGCCCCTGGATGCTGGGGGTGGGGGTGCAGGGGGACATGAGTGGGGGCCTGGTGGAGGCTGCCCCTGGTGGCTGGGGGGTGGGGGTGGTGGGAGACATGGGTGGGGGCCTGGTGGAGGGTGCCCCTGCACTGCTGGGGGGTGGGGGTGGTGGGAGACATGGGTGGGGGCCTGGTGGAGGGTGGCCCTGCACTGCTGGGGGGTGGGAGACATGAGTGGGGGCCTGGTGGAGGGTGCCCCTGCACTGCTGGGGGGTGGGGGTGGTGGGAGACATGGGTGGGGGCCTGGTGGAGGGTGCCCCTGCACTATTGGGGGGTGGGGGTGGTGGGAGACATGAGTGGGGGCCTGGTGGAGGGTGCCCCTGGTGGCTGGGGGGTGGGGGTGGTGGGAGACATGGGTGGGGGCCTGGTGGAGGGTGCCCCTGCACTGCTGGGGGGGTGGGGGTGGTGGGAGACATGAGTGGGGGCCTGGTGGATGCTGCCCCTGGATGCTGGGGGGTGGGGGTGCAGGGGGACATGAGTGGGGGCCTGGTGGAGGCTGCCCCTGGTGGCTGGGGGGTGGGGGTGGTGGGAGACATGAGTGGGGGCCTGGTGGAGGGTGCCCCTGCACTGCTGGGGGGGTGGGGGTGGTGGGAGACATGGGTGGGGGCCTGGTGGGGGCTGCCCATGGTGGCTGGGGGGTGGGGGTGGGTGGGAGACATGAGTGGGGGCCTGGTGGAGGCTTCCCCTGGATGCTGGGGGGTGGGGGTGGTGGGAGACGTGGGTGGGGGCCTGGTGGAGGGTGCCCCTGCACTGCTGGGGGGGTGGGGGTGGTGGGAGACATGAGTGGGGGCCTGGTGGAGGCTGCCCCTGGGTGCTGGGGGGTGGGGGTGCAGGGGGACATGAGTGGGGGCCTGGTGGAGGGTGCCCCACACTGCTGGGGGGTGGGGGTGGTGGGAGACATGAGTGGGGGCCTGGTGGGGGCTGCCCCTGGTGGCTGGGGGGTGGGGGTGCAGGGGGACATGAGTGGGGGCCTGGTGGAGGCTGTCCCTGGTGGCTGGGGGGGGGGTGGTGGGAGACATGGGTGGGGGCCTGGTGGAGGGTGCCCCGGCACTGCTGGGGGGTGGGGGTGGTGGGAGACATGAGTGGGGGCCTGGTGGAGGCTGCCCCTGCACTGCTGGGGGGTGGGGGTGGGTGGGGGACATGAGTGGGGGCCTGGTGGAGGGTGCCCATGCACTGCTGGGGGGTGGGGTGGTGGGAGACATGAGTGGGGGCCTGGTGGAGGCTGCCCCTGGATGCTGGGGGGTGGGGGTGCAGGGGGACATGAGTGGGGGCCTGGTGGAGGCTGCCCCTGGTGGCTGGGGGGTGGGGGTGGTGGGAGACATGGGTGGGGGCCTGGTGGAGGGTGCCCCTGCACTGCTGGGGGGGTGGGGGTGGTGGGAGACATGAGTGGGGGCCTGGTGGAGGCTGCCCCTGGATGCTGGGGGGTGGGGGTGCAGGGGGACATGAGTGGGGGCCTGTTGGAGGGTGCCCCTGGATGCTGGGGGGTGGGGGGGTGGGAGACATGAGTGGGGGCCTGGTGGGGGCTGCCCATGGTGGCTGGGGGGTGGGGGTGGGTGGGAGACATGGGTGGGGGCCTGGTGGAGGGTGCCCCACACTGCTGGGGGGTGGGGGTGCTGGGTGACATGAGCAGGTGTGCAGGGTAGTCCCCTGTGGTGTGGGCTGCCTGCAGGAGCTGTGGAGGGTGTACAGGGAATACCTGGGAGCACACAGCCAAATCGCGTGTTGAATTTCCCGCGTAGCCTGAAATACACGTACCCAGCCAAATCGCGTGTGGAAATTCCCATGCACGTACCCGGCCAAATCGCGTGTGGGACTTCCCGCGCACCCCTGAGATCCACGTACCCAGCCAAGTCGCGTGTGCAAATTCCCGCGCACGTACCCGGCCAAATCGCGTGTGGAACTTCCCGCGCACCCCTGAAATCCACGTACCCTTCCAAATCGCGTGTGAGACTTCCCGCGCACCCCTGAGATCCACGTACCCAGCCAAATCGCGTGTGGGAATTCCCGCGCACGTACCCGGCCAAATCGCGTGGGCAACTTCCTGCGCACCCCTGAAATCCACGTACCCTGCCAAATCGCGTGTGGGACTTCCCGTGCACCCCTGAGATCCACGTACCCAGCCAAATCGCGTGTGGAAATTCCCGCGCACGTACCCTGCCAAATCGCGTGTGCAACTTCCCGCGCACCCCTGAAATCCACGTACCCTGCCAAATCGCGTGTGGGACTTCCCGCACACCCCTGAGATCCACGTACCCAGCCAAATCGTGTGTGGAAATTCCCACGCACGTACCCGGCCAAATCGCGTGTGGAACTTCCCGCGCACCCCTGAAATACACATACCCTGCTGAAATCGCGTGTGGAACTTCCCGCGCACCCATGGAATACACGTACCCTGCTCGCACTGGGACAATCGCGTGTGGAACTTCCCGCGCACCCCTGAAATCCACGTACCCTGCCAAATCGCGTGTGAGACTTCCCGCGCACCCCGGTATACACGCACACATATTTTTTGTCAGCGGGTGTCCGTGTTTGTGGGTACCCCTTTGCACGTCATTTGTCCTGGAGGGCCACAGTATAGGACATTCATCATGGCTGTATATAGGTGCTATTTGTTGGCGCACCTTTTGGCGCACATTTCTTCCAGGCGCAGAGACGCTACCGCCTGCTTTCTTGTGGCGGTCGTGTTTGTGCCTGTGCGCTGGTTTGAGCGTGCGCTTTTTTGCCCTATTCTATTCCATGAATACGTGTTGTAGGCGAGCGTGTGGGCGTTCCGCGCACTTTTACCCTGTACTTCCCCCGTGACGCCCACATTTTGGCAAGTTGTTCCCCATTCCGAGTGTTACGCCCCGTGTTCCGCCTACTTTTGTTGCGTGCGCCGCGCTATGTGCGATTTTCGCTGTGGCCTGTGCGATTTTCGCTGTGACCTGGCGCACGCAGTTAGATGGCCTGTGCGCCGCGCACTTTTTTATCGCACATCCGATGGTTTTCTCGCGCACGGCCTTCCATGAATCGATGTGCGCTGCTTTTCGTGCGATTTTTTTTGCGCCGCGCTAATTATTCCATGAATCGGCCTGTGTGTGTTATTGAATAAAATATGTTGGAATAGACTAAAGAAGAAAAGATCAATATGAATGTCAATAAAAAAAGGTTTCATTGGATCTGTCCATTCAGACCTACAACACGAGTACAAAATATTGCATTGCATTGCATTCATGGTGAAATTGAAAATCATCCCTTGCTGTAGGTAAATGCACCAATTTAACACCCATTTTCAGGCACAATTAGCACAGCGCTATTAGCGGGCACTAATTGCGCCGAAAATGGCCCAATGGGGAATGGGGAATACCCATTACCGCACAACCCTTGATCCGGCGCTAATAGCGCCGGACCGGTTGGCGGTAGTGCTATTAGTCAGGGCGGTATCCCAGTGGTAATACTGCCAGGAGACCCCTCCCAACACGTGATGAGGCCCTATGTCTTTAAAAACTTCAATCATGTAGAAACATACACCCAGTATTCTTTCTTTGGTGAGACCATGCAATAATTCCATTGAACATCATCACAGACTATCCTGTCACCTTAATTAATCCATCAAGACAGGAGAAAATCAGGTGTAATTGGTCCAATATGGCCTGGGAGACATTTATTAAGACACTCCCATTTTCTCAGATTGCAATAATTACGCAATGCTTTTGCGCACCTGCTATGGGAAAGTCTCAAGTGTTGTTAATCGTCTAACCCCATTAGACAATCATACATTTACAAAAAAGGCTCAAACAGGCTAAAGGGTCCTACTATACTGATTGGATTATTAACAGCTATTAACAGCAGCAAGGGACTTAAGCATACTCAGGGTATTGTGTTGTCCTCTGGCTTTAACCAGACTGATGACTCCTTCTCAAAACCCGCACAAAGAACTTCCTCAGTTCTTTGAAGAGGTTAGAATGATCAGAGACCACCTCACCCCATTATTTCCTTGTGGGGATGCAGATCATTTCTACATTGACAGTGTTGGTAGCCAGGTTCCAGTTAAAATCCTAGATTATTTCAACAAGGACGTATCACTGCTAAAACTCACACGCAACCAGAATGCCATGGGTTCTACTTATGATCCTTGCCCCCACATGGCTTCTGAAGAACTACAGCCATGTGTAGTACGAGAGCTAGGGCATAGTAATAATTAGCAGCAGTGACTGCTCTACTCAAAAAGCCCACTCTTAACTTCGTCAGATCTGCAGAGTTACCATCCAATTTCCCCTATCCAAGTAACCTAATAAAAGCCTTCGTAACAGCCCAGTTACAAGTTTTCTCCAAATCGATTCAATGACTCGATGCACAAGCTGGCTTCAGGCTAGAATTGAACACAATATCAGTACTGTTGTCCGGATTGGATGATGTAAAGTTATGGGGGTTTGTAGAATTAGTGCCCTTTTTTTGTTGGATCTTTCAGCGACTTTTGACACTAGATATCACAAATTTTGTTGGAAGTCCGTTTAAAATGGGTAAAAGAGGTAAGGCCTAGTACTAGCTGAATTCATTCCTGACATGCCAGGGCCAAACAGTGGCTCTTGCGTCATTTTACACATTCCGGTGATATAGCACTTGCTGAGTTCCACAAGTCACCTCCCTAAGCCCATTGCTTTTTAACCTATATATGAAGCCTCTGGCTGGCTTAACCTGTAAGGCAGGAATGGATTTCTAAATGTATGTTGATGATACGGAGATGATCCTTCAACTTGGACAGTCAGAATGGAAATCCGTATCTGCTACAACAGCGTCCTTTCTCAAACAAATACTCTTACAGCTACCATCTCCAGTACTTTTCTTGGCTTCCATAACTGGTGTAAGAACTACTGGCCCTCTCCACAACGACCACTTCCTACGCCAACAAAAGTTGTTCAGTATCTAGGAGTATGGTTTGATTTTGATCTCTCCATGGATATACAGATAATTTAAGGGTGCAGAAGGAGAAGACTGACAAACTGGTGGCATGAGTCTTGGCATACACTTTTATTGTCTTAAATATCAAAAGAAAACCTATCTTGCCCTATCTCTAAGAGGGGTTTCCCTGCCTCAACGTAATACTTAGGATTCAGTCAGGATGTCTGCGTAACTCAAAGGTCCACTGTCCTGGCTCTAAACCTTACTTCTATCCCTTACACATATAACTAAATTAATAAGGTGGTGGATCTTTTCGGTCCAGAAGGATAACTCCCTTCTTCTGGACAATGGATTGTAAAAGTGGCCAGGGGACTATTAGCAGCCTCCTCATCTACATGCAAGAGGAACTGGGCCTTGGAAATCCCCTGCACCAAGAATGGAAGACCCAGCCATAGGACAAAGTTCAACTGTCTTTATTACACCTTCAAATGATAGGGATTGCAGCATGACCAATGTAGCATTCTCCACACGCTCACAGTGGATAGGCAGTTGACAGGCGTTTTTGTTAGTGTGTGACATCACAAAACATGGTTACATCCCAAAAACCTAACATGGGAAGGCATTGGTTAGTGAGGTAACTACATATATGTTCTATAAGGGATAAGTACATTCATTGGGAAAAGCATATCTGGTGGCTAAACCGGAGACCACCTCCAAAAGTATCAAATATGAAGTTACAGGTTAGTGAAAGGTGGTTGGCCAATGCAACATAGTGTGGGCTTATCATAAACAGTGAATAGGGATTGGACAGAAAGGGTCTTCTCAGCCTTGGAGCCTTGGACAGATGCCAAGCCAAGTGTAACAACACAAGGTAGTGGGAACGGCCCTAAAGTTACTGCATGTTCCCAATAAGTAACCTTCTCTGATCTCCCAAGCCGTGAGACAGAACATTCCTCTTTGAACCTGTGTTACATTTGTATTCCCCTGCCTTTAGTCTGATGGGAACAGTCATCGCTTTCTGGCTTGAATGCATAGGCACTGTCTGCAGATTCAGGTCACATGTGTAGGGACAACGAAATGGATCTCTCTTGCCTGTAATTATGAGAATGTTCAGCTTGAGTTCCCTGCAGATACTCTGTCCTTTCTGCTATCTGGAAAGGGTCCTTCTCCCTGCGTCCTTGGCTGTCTGTGTACAGTAGCCACGCTGGAAGCCTGTTCTGCCAGCTGCGACTGGATCGCACTGTCAGCCTTCTCTGTTTCGAGTTCTCTAAGCTTCTCCCATTTACTCCAATGTACATGTGGCATCCATTTTTATCTGCATGGCCGTTCTTGTTAGTTGCGTTAAGCATCAGCAAGCCGTTCCTATGTATTCTCATGCATCTTGAGGTTATCTGCTCAGCAAAAAGTATACGTGTGTTAGTCCTCTAGCTATGTGAGTTATAAGCATATCCTTTGTGTCTATCAGCAATAAACTAAAACATCTGCATAACTTTGTGCAGGGATGCTTATGTGCTTCATGTCTAACGTATCTATATCATGATGTCAGTCATGATCTCATTGGCTCTCTGTGACTGCAGTCAATCAACTTGCTCTATCGAATGCAAACTCATCTCCTCTGTGACATCATCAGGGTATGGCCTGACTGGCTGTCTGAGTGAATAACGTTTCTTACACATGTGATACATCAATGATGAATGGAAGGAGTGGGCCATGCGCGATGTACATCTCTTGTTTCTCTATCAACAAGCTGAGAGCGGCATGGGTGCAACAAGGGCTATGTTTAGGTCACCCTCTTCAGGATCACAGCTCCCTTTGTGGACAGAATCTTGGTCTGAGGGATTGGCTTCTTTCCCCATGTTTCAATCCATTCCCGGGGTAGCAAGCAAGGTTGTGGGCTAAAAGGTCATTAAGTAGCAGTGTTCTCAGTTCTACCCAAAAGGATAAAAGTTCCAGCTCCAACTCAAACACCATTCCTTGTTGCCCACAGTTTTCTTCACTATTGGGTTCCTGGAGAATCTCTCCCTTCTCCACATATCTTGATCTCAGTACGTTCACACTTCCTGGGGAATGACTACCTTCTCCTGGACTCTCTTTTCACAAGACCAGGGAAATGTTTCCCTTCCCCTGGTGTTGTTCTCACCCTCTGTGGGTTTTTACTCTCACAGTTAACCAGACCAGGGGGAATGCCTTCCTTCCCCTGGCCGTTTTCAGGTTTCTTGTCACAGTTCACAACCTTAGGGGGAATGTCTCCCTTCCCCTACCCTTCCTCTGGCTTCTTGTAACAACTCTCAGGACCAGAGGGAGTCTGTCCCTTCCTCTGGCCTTTCTCATCATCTCTCAGGGCCTTGGGGAGTTTTCCTTTTCCTCAAAGGTTACCAACTTGGTTTACTCGCCTGCCAGTTATGGCTTGCCCTGAATGAATGTTTCTCTTCACGTTATGAGGGCCACCCTAATATGACACAGTTCACAGGACCCAAGGGAATCTTTACTTACTTCTGGCTTGCCTTTTTCCCTCATGATCTTGGAGTATTTCTCCTTCTCCAAGTTCCACCAACTTAATTTACTCTCCTGCTAAGTATGGTTGGTTTCTCTCAGTAACTTTTCACTGAGATGACATCTCACCCAGCATCTTTCATTCTTCAGGATGTGCTATGTCCCACTGGGACGAGAAAGATCTCTCCACTCTTTCTCCCTCAGTTATCCATAGCCCTTCTCAAGCACCCTCTGTGTACCTTGTAGCTTGGTCTGCTGGGTTTCCCTTCTCCTCTGGCATCTCTGGTTCGCCTTGGCTTCCCCGTTGGCTCTTGCGGTCGGTTCTCACGCTGCGGCGGCTTTGCCACATTGGTCTCTCCCCAGACGTCGGGTCTCCATAAGATTGCTCGGTTCCCAGCTCTCCTTGAACCAGACGTCAGGTTCTACAGCCCTAAGGTAATTCTCTGTTTCTTCCTTCTTCTTCCGATGCTGAGTGCCTGCCGCAAGCATGCTGGTCTGCACCATCTTCCGTCAGTGCTGCTCCGCTTCCCTGCTCGAAGCTCCTCCAGGGTTGTACGGACACTAGAGGTTGTCCGTTCTTGCTTTTTACCTTGAGATTTGTGCTGGCTTTCTCTGAGCGAATAGCACACTCGCTGCAGGTGTTTCCCACTTTCATCTTCAGGGCTCTGTGCTTCTTTGTTGTCTCAGTATTATTAATGTGTTTCTCCATTGGGTCACATGAATTCTTCTTCGTCCCAGTCCTTGACAAATATCAGTGTGGGGTGTTGAAGTGACCTATGTATGATATGAGGGTGAGGGGGTGTGTGATGGAGTATGGGAATACCGCGTCTCCCTCGGATGATCATCCCTTCTCCCAGAGGGGGAAGACTCTCCCTATGAGATCCTCCAACTGTGTACCACCACCAGGGTGAGTATCAGGTATCGGCCTCACCTCCCTGGCCTCATGGGAAGGTTCTTACAAAGAACCTGTTTCTTACAATTAAGATCTTTGAAAAGAGTTGAGGAGAATGTTATCTTTACAGCAAAATTTCAAATGATGAATGTGTTTGTCGACAGCAGCTTACACTACTGTAATTTAGTATATCTGGTTCTCCCTAAAAGGCTGTCGATAAAATCCACTATACCTTAATGTGTTAGATCTACCCCATACTGCAATGATGTCATTTTTAAATGTGAAATGACCAACATACATGTATTATATATCATTTTTTTCTCTGTGCCTTTTCGTTTATACATTGTTGTCCTACGTGAATTCCTTCTATGCTTTCAAACATACAGACTAACACAGCTTATTTAGTAATCGAAAACGTTTTTACTCTTCAAACCAAATAATGTCATCTAAATCTTTATAACACCATAAAGTCATCAAATCCGAATTTCAAAAAAACAAACATATGCCCTTTCCAAATCGTGTTCAAAGCTCTACTCAAATAATAATTTGAGAACATACAATGTCTGTGCCATAAGCCAATGCCTACACGTGTTTTACCCACCAGCCATATCAAATTATGTGGCACATAAATGAGCTTCTTCGGGGCTTATCTCTTTTTAATGAATACTAAAATTCCAATGTTAGTGCTCCCTTACCATCCAATTGGGAGAACCTGGTTTAACAATATACTCCTCTTGTGCCGGTCTCTTGTTTCTGTTCTTTCTTGTAAATCGGTGTATACATTTTTCTGACATCTGCATTCTGCTTTGATTGTTTTAGTTCTGGAATGCCCACACGGCAATGGAAGCCCTTTTTTGATTCATTTGGGGAGTTTTGCAAATACGACTAATGGCATAGAAGAAGCCGGCTATTCTCCCTTACTAATATTGTACGTGCAATGATAGTGAAATTGTGGCAAGAAAATGTTTCACGCATAGTTAGGCAATGGTGATAATTCAACACATCATGCATGAACAAGGACATTAAAATGGGAGGGCCTAAGGACAGATCAGCAGAAGAGGTCCAATGTTTGGGGCCAGTTATAATGGTTACGAGGAGAACATGATCTACAAAGACATTTCTATATGCAAGAAATAGAAGGGGACTTCGATTTAAAAAATAACCTAAAAACACCCACCCACTGATGTTTTATATAAGAAATAAAACCCCCCCAAGTTTCCAGGAGTATCTGTAGGTGTCTTACAACGGACACAAGTTTAACCATTGACAGTATGGCAAAGCAGCTACTAATGTCTCGGGAGGATAGCTCAGGGGCAACGTGCTCCCCTTGGAAGCAAGACGACACAGAGCAACACAGGTTCCCCGGGTACGCACTTAGAGACCTCTGTGTATTAAACACATTATTTAGAGAAATAACTTATCGTATCATACCAATGTGTCACTCAAGATCACTGTGTATTTTCTTGTAGCACGTTTTTAATGGGTGTGATGCCCAATGGGTACATAGTCATTTTTAGCTGCTTTGTCATTTGCAGTAAACCGAGATAGAATCAGTTACATTGCACATGCTGGAATCCGAATGCTGTGCTGCCATGATTTGCCTGACCAGTACATGTCCATTGGACAGGAAGTATCCACCTGCTACCTATATGTCCAGATGTGGCTACTTGTGTGTGGTGCGTGATTATGTACATTTCAGTCTAGCAGGAACGGGCTGAAAGTGTGATTTGGAGGGACATCCTGTAATGTTGTCATTTTCTACAACCTTTAATATCATGCAGATATAATGACAACTGTACTTTTTGGGACGTGAAGACTGCATTCATAGTTCTGTATGTAATATCAGTTTTTGATGTGTTTTCGACTTGCATTACATTTTTCCAAATTCATTTTTGTGGCGGATTTTACAATACCACTATTTATTACCCTTTCTGCCATGTTTAAAGTGAGAGATGTTTTACTTCTAAAGGCAGAGGGGAAGGATGAAGCAATGATCTTGTGCCATTGCCTTGGAGAAAACAAACAAGAAAGAATTCTGAAAGTCATAAATATGTAAGGTGGAAGTAAAAATGTTTGCCCTGCTCCATGAACAGCTGTGACTAGGTGCAACAAAACAATGCCTAGAAGTCTTTACTTTGTCCGCTAGTTGGACCAGGGCTGTGGCTTGCTCTCATAACTCTGCTAAAATGCATGTCCATTGACCCATGTAAGATACAGGAGTACTGCTGAGAATTACAGGACAGTCCTACTGTATCATTCCCACCAACAGGCTCATTTTTAGCTTGGTACATTTTGAGATTTTCCAGGCACAGCGATTTTGGCTGGGAAATCTCAGCAACTGCACATTCCTTGGTTCATTAAGGACCGCTAAACATACATCGACACTGCACACATGCAGTGGCTTTCTCTCTGGAGAATACTATGTTAGGTTGCATTACTTATGAGTTCAAAAGTACAATTCTGTCATATAAACAACCTTGTGCTGCTGATAATCATCTTATAAAGAAAATGCGTTGGTATATTTGTATGTACATCTTAAGGTAGCTGAGTGGATCTTCATGACAGAGGATCTGAAACCTAACAGCCCTCGGCATCACCATCCATTCTGGGGGTGTTGAGGTAAAGTGTGTGTGTGCCTGTTTGGTTCCTGCCTGATGGTATTAGACATGGGTCCTGGGTTCTAGTGGGATCTACCTCCCCATATGCTCATAGGAGTGGGAGGGTGTAGGTCAGAGGAATACAAAAATAGTCTTGGCAGGGGCGTGTAACCTTCTGCAGTATCTATTGCGTGCCTCTATGTTATGGTGAATGTCTGAGTGGTTAGTAAGATAAGAGGCCTAGTCAAGATGCATATCTGAGGTGTAGTTGGAAGTGTAAGATACACTTTGGTCAATGTTTGGCTTCTACACTAAGTGGGCCCCCTGATCTAATGGTCCCTAATATACACTCCCACTCCACAATTCTGGGCAAGCAACATGTGGTTTGATCAAATAAATGAATGAATTCGAAAGGTGTTACCCAAGCTTAATACGGGGTAGATCACTGGAATATTAGAAAATCACAGGCACATTGTCCACAAACATCCATTTATCTAGTCAATTATTTATATATATATAAACTCTGAATAAAAATAAGCTTTCTAATTTCACTTCTGCTGCTTGTTGGTTAATATGTCAAAACTTCCTTTGCATCAGAACATTTCCAAATTACACATGAAGTAAACTTTTCAAATGATACAAAGAACTTGTCTTTCCAAAATAACACCATTTCATGCTAGAATCAAAGAATTGTTTCATGTTTCATACTTCCCGTGTAAATATAGTGCTGTGGGTTGCTAACATACATGTGCAGTTTAAAATATACTTACAATAACTTGCATTCGAATTCTGCAGGTGTTAGGGTAGGGAAGCTGTGTTATCAATTCACAAAGCATTGAATTTTGGTTCCCCTGTCAACCTGTGAGAATGGTTTTCAGAATTTTATTGAAACAGGTATACATGTTCCTCCCCTTTTATTTTGCAGATTAAGGCCCACTGGAGCTAGATTATTATTCTGTACTATGCCTTCAGAGTGAGAAGATTGCATGCGATTTAGATTCTTATAATTTTCTTTGGGAGTAGAAATGACAATACCACAATTGCTCTGATTTGCCAGCCCTTATTAAGTAGCTATGGCCTTCACAGAACACACATTATCATCCTGATCTTCATTAGGTTGTGGTACACATCTACATAGCTCAACATAATGCAACTATTTATTATTTATGTGAAAACACTTTGGGTACAATTTAACAAGGGTATAATTTAAAAAGAGCTGCATGTCGACTTTTTAAATGTGATATCTGTATCATTGCACACACAGCTCAAAATGTACTGTGGGTTGGATTGAAATGGCATCTCACTTAGATGCAGTCCGAATGCACTGACATTTTATTCATATCACTTCCCAAACCACCGCAGTTTCTGGGAATAAGCAGAAAAGGAAATCAATAGCTAGAGAGCAGGTACTTTATTTTGGGGATTTCTCCAGGGACATCATTTGGGGGTTTCCAGGGGTTGGGGTTGTAGCTGCAATCCCTGCTGTCGCAGCTTTGACCCCTGCCCTGCCCTGTTCACAACAGCAATCTATTGCCTGGTGGCAGACACGCGGCACGCTTCATCTGGGCAACTGTGTCGCCTGGTGTTTTGTAGAATCTCTGTTATTGTCCGAGCCAATGGGAGCCGAGCAGAGCTCAGTCTTCATCAGCCTGCAGTCTCTGCTGCAGTGCACACCATTGTACATCTTCAGTCGAGTTGAAGAAGCAAGTCTTGCAGCGTCTCCATGGCCCGAATCAGACTTGCCCACAAGTCCACTGGGGGCAAGGCACCTCGCAAGCTTGCACCCGACCCTCCATCGCTAGCATTATGCATGAGCCACTGATGGCAGCAATAGATCTGTCTTTTCTCCCACAGCCTAGGAAACCAGCCACTGAGGATGCAGTATCCAGCACTTGTTATGGTGGACGCAGATGGAGATATCACCCACCCCAGCACCCTCACCTGGCAGGGAATGATGCATGGGAAGAGATGGGCTCCCCCTGCAACAGTGCGCTGACAACACCATCACCTTTATGGTAATACTCTGGGTAGCTGGGAATATCAGTGTTTTCTATTGCTTTTTCTTTAAGTGCACCCAGTCTTGCCGGGTAAGTGAACTGTGGTCCGGAGAGATTATTATGTGATGTGCCCAGGGGTACACTGGCCTAGTAGTGAAGCCAGGTCTAAAGCCCAGTCTCTTGCTCGACAGTCTGCATGATGCCAGCGTACAGGGCTGAGGGTGAATTAGGAGTGCCAGGCACCATGGCTGGCATTTACAAAATGATGTTTTTTCAAAGTTGATCCATTTTGACTTTTTTATACAACTCTCACCTATTTCGCTTCAGTAGCCCCCCTGGATATTATGTTATTTTAGTTACATTTGTAGTGTGCACGTACAACCATAGGCATCTTGGCACAAGGATAGCACACAGGATAACAACAACCTACCTGAGCTTAGAATAGCAGGGTTTTAAGGGGACTACGGAACTGTATATGATATTTGGTACGTCTCAAACTGGCCAGGAGACCATTCCAAAGCTTGCTTGCAGCCACCGAAAAAGCCTGCCCCAACCTTACAAAGGCAGAATTTGGGAACCACAACCAGACACTCATTGCTGGAGTGGAGAGCTCTGCCTGGAATGTAGGGTAAAAACTTGAAAATCTGCTCCCAACTTATAGTATGCCTGATGAACCAAATAAAAAGATTTGAAGACTATCCTTTTTTCCACTGCAAGCCAATGCAGATATCTGAGGACCGGACTAATCTGGGAACCATAAGGGGTGGCACTAGCCACCCGTGCCGTGAGATTCTGCAACAACTGAAGACGATGAATCAGGCCGATGGGCTGGGCCAAACAAAGAGCGTGGAACTAATCCAAATGATTGTGACATGCGAGGCATCACTTCTGGATGTAGGTGAGCAGGCAGAAAAGGCAAGACCCTACGAAGTACCTTCAGCGAAAATGGCCTGTTTTCCACACTGTGCTCACCTGAGGAGCCATAGAGAGAGAGGATGAAAGATAGACACCAACATCTTTCACTACCATCACTTGAATGGGAAAATCACACAATGAAACTGCACAGAAAGAAGAAGACCAAGAACTTAGAAAAAGCACCCAACACCAGGAGCTCAGTCTTGTCACTGTTAGGTTTGAGCCAATTGTTGCTTACCCAGCCCTTCATGGCCCCCAGGCCCTCACGCAAATGGGACAACACCTCTCCCTGGTCAAGATCTAAATCGACCAGGATCTGAGTGTCGTCCGCGTAAGAGTAACACCTGAAGCCATGGGCGCAAATGAGACCAACTAAAGATTGAACATAGATGATAAATAACATTAGGGACAAGGCAGAGCCCTATGGACCACCACAAGAAAGCATACACCAGGATGCAAGAAAAGGAGGTAATGATAATGATCAGCCCCTGTCAATCAAAAAAAGGGTAAACCAAGCCAGGATAGGACCAGAGGTGCCAGCTGAGGCCAGGCGGGACAGTAGTATGGAGTGGTCGACAGTGTTGAAGGCGATTGACAGATAGAGCAATATCAGGGACCTAACCCCTCAGCCCCCATCGAACAACCTGGCCAGTCATCCACAACGAATACCAGGACACTCTCTGTGCCTCTCCCGGAACGGAACCCAGATTGAAAGGGGTCAAGCAAGTAGCAAGATTCCAGAAAGTATTCCAGAAAGGTGGAAAGTGGAGATACCAAAGCCTCTAGGATTTTCATGAAAAAAAGAAGCAAAGAGATAGGACAAATGTTCACCAGGACAGAAGTGTACAGTGACTGCTTTTTTAAAAGGGGAACCACAATAGCTTGCTTAAGCTCTTACTGGATATGTCCCGAGATATGTATGGACCTTCAAATGTTCCCTGGATGCCACATTTTGCAACACAGGGTACTCGGACTCAGGTGTTTGGTGCAGACTAGATCTCTTGGCCATTCTTCTGCAGCTGCATGGTGGAGGAAGGGACATCAAGAATGGAGACGTGAGGCAGGTATTAATCACCATATTATTGTCATGGTTTTCTCACCTATAAGCTTAGATGGCACTTGTATTAAGTGAGCTCCTTCACATGCTGCCAGACTGCCAGTCACTAGTCAACTTACTGACCCACCATTACGTCCCTCAGTGAGCCGGCAGGTTTCCATGTTTGACACACACATTACAGATCCCTCACTGGATGTCTCTTTAAGTAGTATAACAGTGCCTTTGTCTTTGGCCCAAGATGCTTCTAAAGCAACTAGGAATTAAGATCTAACTTCAGTTTGGGTAATATCCTTCATACATTTTCTCTTACAATTATTTGGTGGTTCATCATTTAATTCTTTTTGCAGGCTTATTTCCCACTGGTCTTCAAAGTATAATTTCGAATACGAATAGCAAATTCGTATGTTTCATTTTAAGATATGTTCACTTACTGTGCATATATTAATGGGTGGCAGCTTTTGATTTTTGCTGCGGGGCAGAGATTCCCACACTGAGTTATGCAAGGGAGCTGCTCCTATTCCCAGATCGATATAAATTTTACAACACATTTTGCAGCAGGAATAGAAAAAAAGCTATAGGATTGAAACACTCTGAGCTATGCAATTGTGACGCAATATGCTGTAGAATCAATTGTACAGTTAAAACAAAACATTTATGAGGATATCTACTAACCACAAACCTCATGGGTGCTTTTAAAAAGAAAATAGCACTACAATTATCCCGTTTACTAGTGCTGCATGACATAGCCCTGCTACTTCTAAGCTCTTTCATAATAAGTGTTATGTTAATAAGAAATGTAACCCGTGCAGCCAACACATTACCAAATGCTGTGGTATGCACATTTAAGGATAAATAGTTGGTAAGATAGCTTGGTGCTCACTGCAGGGGTCTTTGTGTGTTCTGCCAGTCCTAGGTTTGAATCCTAGCAAGGTCTACTAAACCATATATGCCACTGACCATATAGATCAGACATGTATGGTTATGTATAGATCATGTATAGATCAGACATGTATGGACATGTATGGTTAATAACATAAGGTCAGCAGGAGTATAATGTAGGAGTACAATGCCTTGATGTCAGCCTCTTGGTCTGCCTGATGATAAACCATGTATGTATTCTCCTTCAGTGTGTGTATGAACTTTTGATTTAAAATTGTTTTGGTTATATTGCCTCTACAAACTTGACCTTAATATTTTCTTGACAGCATTGTTTTTTCAAAATACCCTACCAAATGCCAGGTAATTGCAGATAGTCAAGATTTGCTGTTGCTTTTGCCGCATGCTGGTTTGCCTCTTTTTTTTTGTTAGATGCCCGTTGCATTACTTTAAGTGTAATTGTCCACCCTGACCATGCGTTGCCATTTTCTTCTATGCCAGGTTTCCGCATCCTGTGGCACAGTACTGGGAGGACGGCTGGAGCACACCAACACCAAGCAGGATCAGCTTGTATTGCCTTGTCTGGAACCTTGAAGGCTGTGCCCCCTTTCTGCTGTTCTCTACCTGCACCCAATGTGACTCACTTCACCAGCTACTGTACTGTCGTGCTGCTCCTCCTGGGACCTTCAAAGTCTGTTGATTGTATGAAATTTTTTTTTAGCTGTGCACCCTTTCTGCTTAGGAAGTGACTGTATGAAAATTGTTTTTAGCTGTGCCCCCATTCTGCTCAGGAAGTGCCTGTTGTAGGAAAAGCGTTTTTAGCTGTGCCCCCTTTCTGCTTAGGAAGTGCCTGTTTGTATGAAATCGTGTTTAGCTGTGCCCCCTTTCTGTTATGAAGTGCCTGTTTGTATGAAAAACGTTTTCAGCTGTGCCCCTTTCTGCTTAGGAAGAGCATGCTTGTATTAAAATAGTTTTTTGTTGTGCCCCCTTTCTGCTAACAAGTGCCTGCTTTTATGAAAATCCCTTTCAGTTGCTGCATAGAAAGTTCCTGTTTGCCTGAAACTCCCCCCTTGGCACCCTCTGTTCCCTACACTCATCGTCTTTCCCCATACATGTATCCTAGTGCATCAGCCTGGTAAGCGCCCTCCTCAGCACTGCAGATAGCTATGTCACTTTCGATGTCTCCTATCTTCTCTAACTGCTTATCTATTACCTATCCCTCTCCTATCACTAAATCTGGCCAGAAGAAACTTAAGAAGGGCAGACTGGGCTCCAACCCAGGCCTCCCTGTTGCAGACACCTATGTAACGGCTTCCGCCAGACTCTCACAGGCATCCTCTTTGTCGTTCCCTCACCCGACCTATGGACCTGGTTCATGGTTGACTTTCTCTCTCCTATTGCCTCTTCTCCTATTAATGGTGGCATCCGCTTGGAGGTCCTCCTCAACCTCTTCGCCATTTGCTAGTTCACAAGTGCCTACGTGGAAAAGCTCCAGCATACCTGAAATCAAAGATTACCCAATACTTGCCAGCACGTTCACTCAGGTCAGAAGCACTAGGACTCATCATCGTTGGAAAACCACACAAGAAGGCTAACGGCCTAGGCAGAGTCTTTCCGATCCATGCATCCACAAGCTGGAATGGCCTGCCCCTAAACCTAAGATTAGAGACAAATCACCTTGTTTTCAGAAAAAAGATGAAAACACTCCTGTTAAATAAATTAAACTACGAGACAGTTAGTAAGATAAACTGAATGTACCACTGTTTGGACGTCCTCCACTGACCAAGTGTCCTGTTTCTATTGTCCTGTCCCCTCAGTCCTGTCTCTATGTTGGCACCCCGATGCCTTCGGGCTTTCAGCGCCTTACAAATAAATAAATAAAAATGTGGAGGGTCATCATCAATGTTTATCTAAATTTAATGTCATGGTTCAGGGTCCTCAACCCAGCCTTCTTCTCTTTGAGAGGCTGCTATCTCACCTCTCAAACCTTACCTCTCCACCTGAACAGGCTCCCTTGCCTACTGCGCCTCCCCCCGCCTCTGCACAGGCCCCCTTGCCTTCTGTGCCTTCCTCCAACTCTGCACAGGCTCCCTTGCCTGATGTGCCTTCCTCCTCCTCTGCACATGGTCCCTTGCCTGCTGTGCCTTCCTCCTCCTCTGCACTGGCTCCCTTGCCTGATGTGCCTTCCTCCTCCCTTGGCTCCTCTGACATCCTCCACTATTCCTCTTGCTCTCCTGCCACCCTCGGTGGGGGGCCACAGTCCCCTGCGCCCCCCCTCGGAAGACCCTCAAAGACGGCAAGCTGCTCCATATTGCCACGCTAATCTTTCGCTCTGCCATCAAACACTCATCCGACATCTGCAATTTCCTTGAACACATGGATAATGATGTGCTTGCCATCACAGACACATGGTTCAAGGATAGCTCTGTCACAAGCTTTGACACACTCCTCCCTGAAGGATACAAGATCCTCTCTGTCCCCAGGCCCAAGGGGATAGGATGGGACCCAGAATGGATACCTGTGTCCATCATCCCCACTAAGGCCTACTCCTCTTTTGAATGCCTTGTATGCAGGCTCTCACGGTCTTCTAAATCCTCTCTCCTTATGGCCACCTTCTACTGGCCACTAGGACAATCCACTCTCTTTCTCCCGAAATGTGCTGACCAAACCTCCTCTCTACTCTGCTCGTCCTCTCAACTCCTCCTGCTGGGTGACCTCAATATCCACCTGGACTCTCCCAATTCCTCAGGACCTTTTTTCTGCAACCTATGCGATTCCCTCTATCTCTCCATCTTACCTTCTGGGTCTACGCACACAGTGTGCCACACTTTGAATGCCCTAAACTCTACCAACATCCCTCTTTCTATCCCTCTCACTAGCTCTCTCTCTTGGACAGACCACTCTCTTCTCTCTTCACATGTGAAGCTCTCCTCTCCTCTTGCATCAGCACACCCGGCGCAGCCATTCGGATTCAAAGTCACCAGACTCATGAAAAGAGTGACAGTGGCTGCCTTTGCCTCCACCTACTCTGTGCCTCCTACTCCCGTGGCGGACTCCCACTCTGAAACAAGCCCTTGCCAACTTCAATCTCTCTATCTCCAGCACCCTTGACTCTCTTGCCCCAGTCATGAGGGTCCGACTGAAGTCTTCCAAAAAGTGCAACTCTTGGTAAGACTCTGATCTGGCTGCCCTCAAATGCAAGTGTAGGGCAGCTGAGCAGAAATGGAATGCATCAGGCGGACACTCTGACAAACTGGCCTGCTGCCTCCTTCAAAGGCAAAATCGACTGCATCCACAGCAAGAAGAGTCGTCATTCATGCCTGCATTGCTGTGGCATCAAACCACACAGCCAAACTTTTCAAAGTCTGTAAGGAACTGGCCAATCCTGCAGCAGCCTCCTCTTCTGTCACACCCACCCAGGAACTCTGCTCGGCCCTGGCTTCTCACTTCAAGGGCAAACACCCATGACACCATTTCCTTTCTCACTTACACACCTCATCATACACCAACACCCTTGGGGCCTCCCTTGGCCCCTTCACCATGTTTCCTCTCTTCTCTCAAGCCCATCCCACCTGACAGGGTCGCCAGTAAATCCGGTCTATCAAGGCCTCATCCAAATAGGTGGACCCCTCCTACTGAAAAACCATTAAGGACAACATTGACTCTCTTGGCTGATCTCTGCAATCTCTCTTTTGCCACTGGAGTTTTACCAACTTCTCTCAAGCACTTCCTTGTGCATCCTCTGCTTAAGAAACTCTCAGCCGACCTCCCAATTCCGGAAAACTACTGCCCCATCTCCGTCACCCTTTCCTGGGCAAACTCCTGGAGACACTGGCTATCACTCAGCTCACCCTCCACACTGAATCGGCTTTAGAGCATCCAGAGGCATGGAAACTGCTCTTCCAAACACCTGTGACGACCTGCTCTGAAATCTTGACACTACCTCCCTCTGTCCTCATTCTTCTTGACCTCTCCTCTGCCTTTGACACGGTAAACCACAACATCACGATCGTACGTCTCTGTGACACCCTGGGAATTACAGGTCAGGCTCTGGCATGGTTAACGTCCTCCCTTTCCGACTGTCCATCCCAGGTAGAACTTGGGTCCTTTCTCTCTACTATCACCCTTTCAACCTGCGGCATCCCCCAGGGGTCTAACCTACCCCTGGTTCTTCAATGTCTACATGGCTGCCCTGGCATGTGTGATTGCTAGCTTCACCTCTAACTTCCAGTGTTATGCGGATGACACACAACTCTCCTTCAGGCTACCCTCAGCCACCTCCTCTACCTTGCTCATATCTGACTGTCTGTCCCCATTTCAGTCATGGTGTGCTGCAAACGACCTCCGTCTCAATGCCAATAAGACTGAGATCGTTTGCATTGGGACTCCTGCTCCTGCTTTCTCACCCTGGCCGGCCGCCCCTGCCCCTGCGCCCGCACCACCTGTGAGGCAAAAAACATTGGGGTCATCTTTGACTCCACTCTCTCTTTCTCCACTCATATTTCAGACATCTCTAAAAAGTCCAACTACCATCTGCACTTCCTCAGAGGTACTCTTCCTTTTCTCACTTTCCCCCAGAGGCTCACTGTCTCCAGAGACCTGGTTCTCTCAAGACTGGACTACTGCAACAGGCTTTTTCACAACCTCCCTGCTTCTGCCTTGCCCTCTGCAACTCATCCAGAACAGAACCGCAAGACTTATCCTTGGCCTCAAGCCCAGGGATGCATCTCTGTGGTGCTGAAATTCCTCCACTTGCTCCCTGTGTCTGCAAGGATCAAGTTCAAGACCCTCTGCATTGGAAGAAAATCACATCCTAGGAAAAAGACAACCAGGCTTCCGTCCAGGACACAGAACTGAGTCTGCCTTACTCAATCTCAAAATACAACTCAGCGACATCATGGACAAAGGTAAACCGGCACTTCTTCTCCTGCTGAATCTGTCAGCTGCCTTTGACCTGGTCAACCACGACATCCTAGGCATGCAACTGAAAAACGAAGCCCACTTCTCTCCCCAAGCCATCTCCTGGGTTACCTCCTTCCTCAAAGTTCAACTCATGAAAGTCTTCTCAGACTCTGCTTGTGCCACCCCAACCACCATCCACTGTGGAGTCCCACAAGGCTCATGCACAGCTCCCACCCTGTATAATATATTCACTCTCCCACTTTACATTGATCTGGATCGTTGAGACATAGCATACACCAACTATGTCGACGACACCCAAGTCCTACTCCCCCTCACAGGCATCTATGAACAAGACGCTGCGGCACAAACTAAGATCTACACAGCCATCCAAACCTGGATGGCAGCCAACTCTTCTGTTTAAACAGAGATAAAAGAGAGATCCTCATAGTTGGCACTAAGGAAACACTGAACAAACTCCCACCTCAATACAAAACCTTTAATATTGACAACTCCACCATTAGAGTCTCCTCAGCAGTAAATACATTAGGAGCATACCTTGACTCAACGCTGTCGATATCACGTCAGGTCAATACCATAGCCTAGCCTCCTCCGCCGCACTCACCACAAAGGTAATCAACGCGGTTAAAACTTTCCTCTCTGCCAAAAACTGCCTATCAATAGCCAGAGCCACAGTAGGCCCCAAACTGGACTACTGCAATGCCCTATTCATGGGCACCTCTGTAAAAAATCTAAACAAAATGCAAATCACACCGAACAATGCCCTGAGAGCTGCACAGAGTATTCCCAAAAGGGAACACATCTCTCAGGCCCGGAAAGAGGCCCATTGGCTTCCAGTAAAAGAAGGCATCCTTTTCAAAACCAAGGCCATCACACAGAGATGCCTCTCCTCTGGCACCCTTCGATACCTATCCGAAAGGATCACCCTAAACTCATCCACCAGACCCACTAGATCACATCTGAGCAACCAGATCCATGTACCCACTTTCAAAAGAACCAAAGCCGACAGGTCCAGCTTTCAACACCTTGCACCAAAGAGCTGGAACGCCCTATCTACTGCACTAAGAAACAAAAAATCTTACACCACATTCTGCAAACAGCTGAAAAAAAAAAAATATATATATATATATATATATATATATATATATATATTTTTATTGCATATAATCAACTTGTGATTTTTACAAAGACGAGTAGGTATGTTGTGAATTGATCTTCATAAAAATAGAAGTATACGCGATGGAAAGGAGATGGTAATGGAAAGGAACTTGATTATTCTGTTTGTTTCGACCTTCCCTCTTTTAAGTTATACTTTCCTTCATTTTGTCAAATGCGATTGTCAGAAGCTTTGTTGTCACAATAGACCATTTGGTCTTTTCTCCCGACATTAGTCTGTTCCACCAGATGTCTTTGTTTAAAACTGAGGCCGGGATCCCACGAGGCGAAAAATAGGCGCTTCTTTCTTGACACAGCGCCTCACAGTGTAGCAGCAAGTGCTTCAAATTTTACGGTTCCTTTAATGTTTTACATAGTATACATTCTGTAGACGAAGACTGGAGTCTAATATTGAGAATTTCACATGTGGGCATTAAATTCAGACAAGCTCTCAAAAGTGTTTGCATTCGTTTTTTATCCGGAAATTTCGAACACTATGGCAGAGGTACCTTCAGTTGATTAAAGGTTGGGGGCAGATGTGTGGTCAATTTGTTAGCTCGGGCTTTGTCAACTGTATTAATCCAGTCCAAGAGGTCCATTTTTCGTTTTATTCTCTGGGGGTTTCCAATCAGTTCTTCTTCGGTGCAGGCTATTTCATCCAGTTTTGCCTTTTGTTTTTGCAACCATTTTTTTAAGATGTTAAGACGGCCAGTTGCAAGCTCTTCTGCTATCAGCTTGAATATCGAAAGGGTTTCCGGCATGATGATTTTTCTATAAATTTGCACTGCGTTCTGGTCAACCGCTGAGAGTAAGGTTTGTAGGCCTAACTCGTGCCTGATATTTGCAATTGCGGCCGAGTTTGGGAGGCCCAGAACTGAGTGCCAAAGTAAGCCTTCGAGGTTTGGCCAGATTGCAGTCGGCATTGATAGGGTTGCACCCATTCCGTACGTTAAGGCCGGGACAACTTTGCCTCTGTAGAATTGGATTACAGGCTCCAGAAAAAATTTGCCATATCTCTTATCGATTGATCTCATCTGTGCTGCTAAATTCCTGGTTTTGCCCCATAGCATCAATTGCATGGTTGTCTCCTGTATCGAGTTGTCCATTGTTACTCCCAGGTATTTATAGCATTCAACTGTTTCAATCTTGGTATTTTCTAGGAACCATCCTCTATGACGTTTCTTGTGGGACTTATTTTTCGCTAGGATCGGAATTTTTGTTTTGGATTTGTTGATTTCCAAGTTATTGGATTTTATGTAGTTTGCCAAGTTAGTCAATTGGCGTTGTAAACCAACCTCTGTCTGATCTAGAAAAATTAAGTCATCTGCATACAGCAGGCGGGATGTGTTCGTGTTGCCTATTTTCGGCGGAAAGGCTCGAACTGAGCTTTCGGTGTCCTTGAAGTCTCTGAGAAAGCTGATGAAGAGTGCTGGTGCTAAAGGGCACCCTTGTTTCACCCTGCGCTCTGTTGGAATCTCATTTGATAGGGTTCCGTGATTGTTCAGTCGAACTCGCAGTTTGTTATCAGTATGTAACGCTTTGATGGGATTCAGCGGTTCAGTTGGTCAATTCCAGTTATGTAGTTTGGACCAAAGCAAGCTCCTGTCCACTTTATCGAAAGCCTGCGAGAGGTCAATAAAGGCCAGAAAAACTAGTGGCGCGCCCTGCTTTACTTTTGCTTTAATTAGATTTAACAGCAAAATGTTTACAGAAGTTCCGCCATTTTTAAGGAAACCCATCTGAAAGGGGTCAAGTGCTGGAGAGTCCTTTGCCCAGGATTGGAACTGTTTGAGCAGTAATGTTGCGAATATTTTACCAATAATGTCCAACAGGACAAATCGGTCTATAGTTCTGTGGTTCTTCCCTGTTTCCGCGTTTGAACAGCGGGACAATTATTGAGTGAGTTCATGTTGTTGGAATAGTTCTGAGTGATTCACAGTGTTGAGATATGATACTTAGGTATCTTGCCCATGCTTCCGGATGTTGCTTGAGATCTATGTTGCTTAGACCATCCGGACCGGGGCTCTCGAAGATTTAAGATGTTTGATGACGTTGATGATGTCTTCTTCTGTCACTTGTCTTTTCTGGTTGGCTTTCAAGCAAACCGTTTGGTGCCGTGAACATGGTTCTAAAATAGTTGGTCCAGTTTTCTTCTGTGACAGAGTTCACCAGTTCCCTTTCCCGGCCATTCGTTGCCGTATTAATAAGGGGCCAAAAGTCGCTGGATTTCTTAGTGCTTAATGTCCTGAGCATCTTTTCCGCATCGTTTTGATACATCGATCTCCTGCGACTCGTTAGCCAGGATTTATAGATGTTAATTTCCACTATGCATTCAGCCTTGACTAAGTCAGATTGTTCGATTCCTACTTTTCTTTTAGCCTTCCTCAAAATGTTTCTTCTGTCCACTAGGGCTTGGTCAAACATGTGCCTGTGTTTTCGGATTTGGCCTTTGTTGATCTTGAGGTCTGATCTAAACTGTAGTAAAAATGGGAGGTAATCTGGTCTCTCGCCCTCCGTTGAGTTCCCTTCAATACGTTTTCCGTAATTATCAGTAATCTCCATGATGCTTTTGGCAGTTAAGAGCAGTCTGGTACGCTGAGTGTTTGCTTCTATTGCAGGAAGAGAAAGTTTGCTTACGTAATGTGATGATGACCATGTTATTTCAAGCAAGTTGTGGTCACTCTCTTTTGTCCTTACAACTTTAAATGATTTCACCAGAGGCAGTAAGTTGTTTGATGTGAAGATATGATCGAGTGTGGCCCGAGAGTTTTCCCGTTCCCAAGTAGGGATGATGTTTTCCCAAGATTTAAGCCATGCTAAATTGTGGAAATTCCTTTAATTCATGGCAATCATCCAGGCTTTTCCTCTCTCTTCAGACGACCGTTGGTGTCTGGACATACTGCCAAATCTCGAATGCATGTTGCGTTTAGGTCTCCACATATGATCACATGTTCCGTGTTTGAGTCGATTCTGATGTTATCGATCACCTCAGTCACTTCCTTACAGAAGTTTAGTGTTGATGATTGTTGGGGATTCCAATACAGGTTGACTATTGCCAGGTCAACTGTGTTGTTTTTTTTGGACCTTAGATCCCGATATGTCCATGACGTAAGAACTTCCAACATTCCGTAGCTCTCTGCTAGTTTTTTTAGGATTTTAATTCCTGAACCAATTCTTACTGCAAGCAGCAGACCAGATGACGGTCGCCCAAATAGGCCTTGCTTAGTGGCTGAATGTTCAATCTCATAGCCATCCAATGAGGGCTTCTCCGTAAGCCAGGTTTCCTGGAGGCAGATGATGTCGAAGCCTACCAGGGTCTGATTATTACTGTCTGTTAAATGTAGATGGCACCTGGTGTTCCATGAGGCCATGGAGAGGGTACAAATCTCAGATGAATCCTGGGCTAGTGTGTTATTAGCCCAACCTAGTTGCTATCTACGTGACTTCCCATTTACTGCAGTCATGAGCCATTCCCATGGGCCTTTTGGGTATCGAGATGAGTCACGACTTGGAGATAGTTCTTTATGATGGATAAAGGTGGCGTTTCTGCTCAGTTTTGCTTGATCTGTATGATGAAGAGCTCTCAGAGGTTTCCACGAAACCCTTGAATTATTAGATGGCGTGCGTTCTGTGTGGAGGTCTCTGCGTGATCTTAGTTGGGTTCTTGCTCTAGTTGATTTCATTTCTCCGTTATTTATGTTATGCAGATCTTTAGCTTTCTGAAGATAAGACGACTTGTGGATCTGTTATCCTCCCTGTTGGATTTCTCCAACATCAATTTTCTACTTTCTAGTTCAGTTAGCGGGAGGCCAGTTTGACTGAGCTCTTTGTACGCCTCTTCCATGCCTGTTTGTAGAGCCTGTGCTTTTATATGCAAATATGCCTTTGCCCTCTGTTCTCTATGGTAGGGCTCAATTAAACGGAAGTCTCCCGTGGTTAGGGATCTAAGTGATTTGGTTTTGCTCAAGATTTTTAGCACCGTTTTCCTGTTCAGGATCATATATCACGATTTATGTGAAGTTTGTTCCAACTTGAAAATTCGGGTGCCTTGCGTAGAGCTGTTGGAGTTTCATCTTGGAGACTCAGCTTGCATTTTTTGTTTGATTTCCTCGTCTTGATAACTTCAGTGCTTTGTCTTCACAGGTTCATCCGTCAATAGTTTTATCAGGTGCGACGTTTGCGTGCTTCTTGTCTTTTGATCCACTACGACTTCGAGATTTACTCCTAGTAGGGAAAGGTCTCAGTTCGTGGTAATTTTCACAGTTGGCGCTTGAGGCTGTTTTTGGGCTGTTCTGTATCGTCGCAGTCTGCGGGGGATCTTCTGCGTCTAAATGTTGAGTCAGATCCATGAGACTGCTTGAAGCCTGAAAATCGGCTGTTGACTGAGGTGAATTGCTTAAGTCAATCAATACTTGGCCTGCAGTAAGATCACCCGGTTGAGAAAGCTTATGTTGTCGATTTTTGGGCGATTCTTGATCCTCTTTGTTGGCCTGTTTGTTTTGCGCCAATTTCTTTTGATTTAAAGGAGAAGTTGAAACCTTGCTTGCCAGTTTGAAAGCAGGGTTTAGTTTTCTCGAGAGACCCGTATATATTTTTGTTTCCGCTGAGCTAGTTGCAGGAGTCGAAATCTCGCTCAGAGGGTTTCTTTGAGGTTTCTGGAAAAGTGGCGCAACGTTATCGAACTTGTTGAGCTCTTTTGCTTGAGATATTTTTTCAATCGTTGTTGGTTTTTCCTTGTTGATAATTGGACTTTTAGTTAGCTGTTTTTATATCCAAGCTAACTTTTCTTCCAAGATTATCTGTTTTGCCGCCTCTTTGATTTCAATCGCCGTTATATAACCTTCTAGAAAAGTTAATTTTGACTGAATTGTTGCCAAAATTGAGGTGTTGTCTTTGGCGGTGTCATTTAATGATTCGTAAAGTTTTCAAAAGGGTGAGAGAGCGATGGTGAGGGCATACATTACAGAAGTCAGGTCCGGCCTTTTCTTGGGCGACCCTTTGCTTGAGTCTACTGACGTTTCTGATGATAACCTTTTTTTTAACGTCGGGTCCCTTTGATCCCTCGGTTGGGGTTGAATCTCGGGTACATTTTCGATTTGAAAGGAATGGCAATACGGAGGTTTTTGAATTTTTGGTGACATTTGCAGGTCGTCACGGCTGGAGTTAAAGGAGCCAAAGTTTGAGTACGCTGGTAGTGACAACCTGCCCAAACGGTGATTATCCAGGTGGATGTTGGCCCATGGTTGTGAACTCATTTGAGTGATTGGTCGTTCCTCTTCATGGAGTTTATGCAATGAGCTCTGGGCCGTAACATCAGACGTCTCTTCCGCAGAGGAGCTGCTAAGGTTTATGATTGATCGATCCTTGTTATTAACTATGCGCCCCGTCAGAACTTTTTCCTTTACGAGGTGCTCTGAAAATGCTTATCTGGATGTTTCTTATTCTGCTCCGGCGGCTTGGATTGCTCCGGCAGGACGGAGTCTATCAGTATCTTTGGACTTGATTTTTCGAGTTGCTGGGCCCCCAAGCCCAGATTACATGGCATGGTGGGCTGGGAAGGACCAGACGGGTTTTGTGTTAAAGCATTTTCTGCGGGAGCTGCAGGTGGTTGGATCAGATGTTTCAGTGAAGCCCCTTTGCGCAACGGGATACTTATTAGAGGGATCTCTGCGGGGACTATATATGTTTGAGTTGGAGATTTCTCTGAACATCTTATGTCATTTGCAGCCAAATTGCTTGCCTTTGAATCTAGAATTTCTGCATCTGACAGTTCCTTTTCAGCATTGAATTTACGTTTGCATTGTTTATTTTTGAATAGGTTAAAAAGAGCATTTGGAGTTGATTGCTGAAATGGCGTAGCCTTTTTTTTCGCTGAAGTTTGGTTAGAATTTTCCGAGTTAGGTGACAGAGGTTTTTTGTTTCTTTTTACTTGCATTCCTGACTCTGCGCTTGCACGTATTATGTCCTTGGTCTTTGCCCTACTTTTTTTTCCAGTTTGGTTTTTATTGTAGGGAATTTTTCTTAGCGGCAGCGTTATGGCCAAATTGACTTTTTGGCTTTGAGCATCTGCACCTTTATAGGTGGTTTCTACTGATGCTGTGCTTGCTGAAGTGGGTAGCTCACTCAACGTAGCATCAGTACACGCTGAAGGAATAATATCATGTGACTGGGGGCTCGTCTCATGGGTGACTGTTACTGTATCATTTTTGGTACTCCCAAGGGGTACGACTTCCTCCAGAGGGGATTCAGCATGTATCAGGGTAATAGCTTTTAAGTTGTGCCGGTGCTTTGCTGACAACAGGTCTTGCACCGTTCCTGAATCTTACAGTGGCTGGGCCATTCCAATTGAATTGGCTTTTTGATTATCTTGCCGGAAAATCCCGGCTATTGCTGCGCCCGCAACTTCCAGTGCTGACTTTTGGCAGACTAGAGTGGGGGCGGGAGAAAGGGCCCTCCCAGGTCAGCCTCCGACAGCCTCGGAGGAAATCCCTCTCGCTGAGGCGGGACTCCCGCCTGTGCTCCAGTCCACGTCCCGCAAAGCTTTTGATGTTCTTGAGCTGCGAGAGGACGTGTATCGCGATGAAACCGAAACCGCCGGATCCTCGGAGGGAGACTTTGGCTCAGACACGCGGGCAGCTTCCTGTTCAGGGATCGGTTTTACGCCGCCCTGTGTCCACTGAGAGCCCTCCAGGGCCCGCTCTCCTTGGTTGGCGTAGTTACGTCCCAAGGCGGGTGAGACCACCGAGCAGGCCGTCATTTCGGCTGCAGACATGGCCGGCGGCGCCGGTGTCCTCGGCAGAGGGAGCGCCGGCGAGGAGCTTGTCGTGGCTGCAGAGAGCGGGTCAGAAAGGCAGCTCGGCCTCGGCAGAATGACTGGTGCGCCCATCGGGCTCGAAGGTACGTTAAGTTTTGGATTTTTTCCCTTTGGCTTCAACTTCTTTGAAGATAGGACTGGGAAAGGTCTTTGTTTGTCTAGACTTGTGGCTTGTGGCGCATTACTGCATAGAGTTCTCTTGGATTCAGAGTCCAGAACAAGAGGAGGGGGGGAGGAGTGGAGGTGGACGTCGGGCTCCATAATGACAGCACCCCTTGCGGCCCTGCAGAATGCAGACTGCTTGTACTCTGCGCCCTACTCCGCGTTCCGCTCCGCGGACAAATGTGAGGTTTTGTAGATATGCCTCCTTCCAACAGCAATGGACGAGAGACTGCCCAATACTTCAGAAAAATATTCTGTTCAACTAAACCATCTCTTTTACCTCTCCTGTACATATTGGCTTTGTAATGTAATGTATGTACCTACCTGCTGTAATATATTCCTGTACATATTGACTTATGTAAAGTAATGTATGTACCTACCTGCTGTAAAGTATTCCTGTACTAAGTGAGCATATAGTAACAGCGCCACAATGCCCCCGGGCCGATGTGCGCTATGCAAATTCAAATAAATAAAAAATTGTCCACAAGGCTTTCTGGGGCCTGCGACCAGCCTATCTGCATCGATGCCTTTCTAAATACTGTCCCTCCCGAATCCTCTGCTCATCTCCAACCTTCTGTGAGTGAGCCGGTTCTCTAAGCAGAGATTTGGAGGGAGATCTTTATCCTCAGCAGGTGCCTGTAACGCTCACCTGATTCCCGCAGAGGCGCCGGTCTTGACTAGGTGAATGCCGTATCTTCAAAGGTGATGTGTAACACACGGTTGGCTCTTTGGGCTGGACCTCTGTGCACTGTATGTCGAACTCGAAGAGTAAGATGTCTGCAGATAGAAAATATGGGATTAATGAACTGGGGTTATTGGGTGCCTCTCTCCTCTTCCCTTTCTCTTCTCCTGTAGAACCCCAAAGGTTAACGCCCTCACCTTAGGTAAGTGAATGCCGAGCTCTCCATCTGCCTCGGGGCAGGGTGCCGTAACCAGTTTCTTCACTGGATAAGGGTGCAGGCCTCTTGACCTCAGAGGACTGCTGTCCGTCGTTAACTGCACGAACGGTAAGTTCGGGGCACTTCCAATGTCTTAAAAGTCTTTTGTAATGATATCTCTTGTTTTGCAGGGTTCCGGCGATGGCGGATGGCGGGCTGATGAGAGTTGAGGATCGAACCCGCGTCAGGAATAGAAGCGCCTGGAAGCACGTAAGTAAGCGCTTGTAGCCTGCTTCACGATGCGCACTAAGTGTCCCTTTTATCTTGCAGGTACAAGTTCGGAGCTTTAGAGAAGCTGAAGGGTGCTGGAATACCCACTGGATTCGGCGTGGGAAGGAGTAATGGCACGTGAGTAATAAAGTTGCCCAATGTCTTTAAACGCACCTTCTTTTGTCTTTCAGATGCGGGATGCAGCGCCGAAGGCCTCCGGAGCATGCGAAGAGTAGGTAAGCCTTTGTCTTTCAGATGCCGGAATGCAGCGCGAGGCGTTGGTGACAGCCGATGGACCAGGTAAGAGATGCGCTGCCACTGAAGACCGTAGTGCTAACCTGTTCTTTCTTTGTCTTTACAGGTGCTGCTGAAGACTGGATTCCAGGATGGTAAGCCTTTGTTCCCTTAGGCCCAGGATCAGAAGCAGAAGACACGATGAGCGTTCTGCTGTAGAGAATGCAGAATAACGCAAAGCAAGATTCATCCATCGGGTGTGGTTTAAATAGCCTCCTGTAGTGCTTAGGTGTCTCCTTCCACTGCCACGCCTAGATAAGAAAAGAGTTCCTGCTTTCCAGAAGAGTTCCAGTGTTCTGAACCTAGGGAGTGGCTCCTGCCCTTCCCAACAGGAAAAGTAGTCCCAAACAGAAGAGGATCAGGGGTTCAACTGGCAGGTAAGTAAGCAGCATGGTCTGCTGCAGGTAAGTCCACCCAAGCATTATGAGCCCGGCGCTTCCAGCGCTGGGACTGGGCATCTTTATGAGCCTGGTGCCACTGGCGCCAGGACAGGGTACAAAAGGTCCCAATTGGGACTGGCTGGCACTCGGAACCGGGGTTATGGGTCTGCTTCCAAGGGAGTCGGGCAAGTCCTGATCTTTTGGAAGCAGAGATCATGACAGCACCCCCCCTCAAGGCCCCTCCCAAACCGGGCTTCTACGGGGGTTTGGGCTTGTTAGGAAATGTTCGATGAAATCTTTTGATTAGACGAGGCGCGTGGACATATTCTGCAGGTTCCCAGGATCTTTCTTGGGGACCGTAGCCTTTCCAGTCAATCAGGTAAAATAGTTTAGATTTGGAGATCTTGGAATCCAGGATGCTTTTGACTTCAAACTCGAGTTCTCCATCAACTAGAATAGGTTTTGGAGATGTAGTTAGTCGGGTTTGAGGTTGCACGGGTTTTAATAGAGAGACGTGGAAGACCGGATGTATCTTCATGTGAGGGGGCAAGTCCAACTTGACCGCTACTGGATTTACTATGGTAGTGATGGAATAGGGACCAAGGTATCTTGGGTTGAATGTGCGTGGTCCTTTTAGAGGTAGATATTTGGTGGATAACCAGACTTGATCTCCTACTTGATATTGGGGGGCTTCCTTCCGATGTTGGTCTGCTCCTTTCTTGTATTGTTCTTTAGCCCTTTGAAGGTGAGAAACGGCTTCCTTAAAGGCTTGGGTGATTGTAGAATGCAGGTGGTCTACTGCTGGTGTTCCAAGATCTTGGAGTGGATCCAACTCCGAGGTTCGAGGGTGACTACCGTATAAAAGAAAAAACGGGTCTTCCCAGTTCCCGAGTGGACAGAGTTATTGTAGGCATATTCGGCTATCCAAAGGATATCTTTCCAAGTTTTTTCAGTTTGTTGTAGCATGCAGCGCAAATACTGTTCCAGAGTTTGATTGGTCCTCTCGGTTTGTCCGTCGGTTTGAGGGTGGTGGCTGGTCGAAAGTCTCACATCAATTTGAGCCGACCGACAGCAACTTCGCCAAAAATGAGAAATAAATTGACTACCTCGATCCGAAATTAGAACTGAAGGAAAACCGTGCAGTCGGACGATGTTTTCGAGAAATTCTCGGGCCAGAGTTGCTGCTGTTGGTAAGCCTTTGAGTGGAATGAAATGCGCCATCTTGGAGAATAGGTCCACGATTACTAGGATCGTATTGTATCCGGAGAATGGAGGTAGATCGGTGATGAAGTCCATAGAAAGCGTAAGCCAAGGGCGAGGCAGGATGTCAATAGGGCGTAAGAAGCCGGCTGGTTTTTCCTTTTGACTCTTGTTTTGGGCGCATACTCCACAGGACATTATAAAGTCTCTGATATCTTTTTTCCAAGACGGCCACCAGAAGTAGCGCTTGATCTTTTCCGAGGTCTTGGTCATACCGGGATGTCCTTCCATTAAAGAATCGTGATAACAAGAGATTACCTTTTTCTGTAAATCTGTGCTGGGCAGGTATAACCGTTCTTGGAAATATAATAGGTTGTCCTTCACCGTAAAGTCCTTTCCCTGCAGATGCCAATTCTGTATGTCTGCTGGAGTTACCAGTAGCCTGGCTTTATCCTTAACTTCCTCTATGGATTGTGTGGCGATTACACCTAGAATTCTTTGTTCGGGAATGATAGGTACAGGTTTAGGATTGATCAAATGTTCTTCCACTCCCATCCGAGAAAGGGCATCAGCTTTACCGTTTTTTGTACCAGGTCGATAGGTAATTATGAAGTCAAACTCGGCAAAGAATAGTGCCCAACGGAGTTGCCTAGAGGATTGAGCTTTTGCGGTTTTCAAATATTGCAGGTTTCGGTGATCTGTAATCACAGTAACGGTGTGTCGGGCCCCCAGAAGATAATGCCGCCAAGCCTTAAAGGCGGACTTGATAGCTAGAAGTTCCTTATCAGTAATAGTGTAATTGATTTCAGGAGGCGAGAATTTGCGGGACCAAAATGCCACGGGATGCAACTGATTGGTTACTGGGTCCTTTTGTGATAGAACTGACCCCATGGCAAGGCTCGAAGCATCAGTTTCAACGATGTAGGGGAGTTCTGGACGAGGATGTTTTAAGATCGGTGCAGAGATAAATCTAGTCTTCAAATTCTGGAAAGCTTGTTCCGCCTCGGTAGACCATTCAAAACGTTTGTTTTTCTTTAACAAGGCGGTGATGGGCTGGACTATTCGAGAGAATTCGGGGATAAACCTGCGGTAAAAGTTAGCGAAGCCTAACATGCTTTGAACACCTTTTACGGAGGATGGCGATGGCCATTTGAGAATTGCATCGACCTTCTTTGAATCCATACGCACTCCGCTAGGTGATAATATGAATCCCAAGAATTCAACTTCAGTCACGTTGAAAACACATTTTTCCAACTTAGCGAAAAGTTTGTGTTGACGCAATCTCTCGAGGACCATTTTCACGTGTTTCCGATGTTCAGTTTCCGATGAAGAATAAACGAGGATGTCGTCAATGTAAACAACAACACACACATCTATGAGCTCTCTGAGGACATCGTTCATAAAATATTGAAAGGCAGCCGGGGCATTGCAAAGTCCGAAGGGCATGACCTGATATTCAAATAGCCCATACTTGGTGCGGAAGGCCGTCTTCCATTCATCGCCCTCTTTTACTCGTACCAAGTGGTAGGCTCCTCTAAGATCCAGCTTTGTATATATGCATGCTTTTCTGACTTGGTCCAGGAGTTCAGGGATCAAAGGTAACGGATATCTATTCTTAACGGTGATCTGGTTCAGGGCGCGATAATCTATACAAGTTCTAAGGTCCCCTTCTTTTTTTGGAACGAAGAACAAAGCTGAGGAAGCAGGGGACTTGGAAGGACGAATAAACCCATTCGCTAGGTATTGATCCAGGTATTGTCGGAGGTGAAGATTCTCAGGCTCGGTGAGGGCATAAATTCTACTACAAGGCGGAGTGGATCCAGGTATCAGGTCTATCTGGCAGTCATAAGACCTATGAGGAGGTAGAGAGTTAGCCTGATCCTTCCGGAAAACATCTTGGAATTCTAGGTATTCAGGAGGTAACTGGGGAGCCTCCGAGGAAATTGCTGCCAGTGCAACACCAGGTCGAGGGTGACAAGTAGAGACACATTCTGGAAACTGAACCGTTCTTGCTCGCCAATCGATCTGAGGATTGTGCTTCTCTAACCAAGGAATTCCTAGAATAATCTGGAACTGAGGGGCCTTGATCACATCGAACACGATCTTCTCATGGTGTCCATCTTGACTTACTAGCGTCACTTCTTGGGTGGTATGCGTTACTGGTCTGGAGGCTATCTCCGTACCATCCACCGTAGTAATGACGTCCTTTACAGCCTTTGGACAAAGAGTCAGATTCATCCTCAAAACCATTTCATGATCCACATAATTCCCGATGGCACCGCTGTCGACGTAAGCTTCAATCGCATGTAATCGATCCGGATGTTCAGGGCTAATGAGGACCATAGGTATCACGAAATGCGAGGTCACGGAACTGGTTTTAACGCTCGGCAAGAGGACCTCTATTCTTGTCGGGCGAGGTCGTTTCCCTGCTCAGAGTTTGTGACCCTGGTAACTGCAGCTCCTACTGCCTTCTTGGCTGGTTTCACCGGACAGTCTCGAAGAAAGTGCCCCGAGTTTCCGCAATAGAGGCATAATTGCAGCTGTTTTCTCCTTTCCCGCTCCTTTTGTGTTAGTGGTCCTTTCAGGCCCCCTATTTGCATGGGTTCCCCGGAGTCTACTCCTTTGGTAGGAGTTGGTGGTTTGGAAAATACTCGAGCATCAAACTTGGAACGATCGGCCTTCCTGTTCTGCAGTCTGTGGTCAATTTGAACGACTAAGTCAATATAGTCCGAACAGTCTTGCGGGGGATTCACTACTTGGGCTAACACATCTTTGAGCTCTCCACGTAGACCTCTATAAAACAGCGTAATCCTTTTGTCCTCAGGCCATCGAGTTTCCACTATCAGTCTGTTGAAAGACGCAATATAAGCCAAAAGGTCTT